>NC_080071.1:72125538-72803736 GCF_949987535.1 Balaenoptera acutorostrata | reverse complement strand
TGAGCTATAGGGAATCATGAGGGCTGAGGAAAAGCATTCTGAGCAGTCCTTTTTGCTCAGTGGCATTCCAAACTGCCAAACAAATGGCTGACGCTATACTTCCTAATTTTCCATTTGTGGGTTATCATAGATTCTAAGTATATTACTCAATAAACTTAGATATTTCACAAATATTTTATCATGAGTTGCACCACAAAAATCTCAGGGTAGAAATGACCTCCATTTTACAGAATGAAAAAACTGAGACTCAGAAAAAAATCGACTTACCCATAGTCACAAATTTTAAATGTTACAGAACTGGGATTGTAACTTGAGTGCTCAGACTCATTCTTACACCAAACTTCACGTATTTGGATTTTTAATTGTTAGTTTGTTTTACTTATACTCAATAATGAGAAATTTGGCTAACTGGCATTTCATGACTTTTTAAAGCTTTACATAAAGCTTCTGTCTAAACTTGTTCACACATATTAAAAATTATTTACAGAATCCTAAAATGTGTAAAGATACCTGTGGCAATATTCAAGTATCATGATGTACCAGGGCAATGGCAAGCGAACTTTTAGACATTCCCGATCTTTGCCAAGTCCATGTGAAAGTCTCTTTCAATGAGAAATGTAAACTAAAATATTTAATACTGGGTATATTGGGGGAATCACTATTGAGATATCAGTATACTCATTATTGAGAAAATTCTAAATTAAACAAAATTCAAAATTAAACAAAAACAGAAACGCCAACTAATGTTGATGGTATCTATAACTCCTATACTTTTTTTTTTTTTTTTTAAAGATTTGGCACACTGTAAGGTCACGGGGGAGTTCTTTTTTTTTTTTTTTTAATTTTTATTTATTTATTTACTTATGGCTGTGTTGGGTCTTCGTTTCTGTGCGAGGGCCTTCTCCAGTTGCGGCAAGCGGGGGCCATTCTTCATCGCGGTGCGCGGGCCTCTCACTATCGCGGCCTCTCTTGTTGCGGAGCACAGGCTCCAGACGCGCAGGCTCAGTAATTGTGGCTCACGGGTCTAGTTGCTCCGTGGCATGTGGGATCTTCCCAGACCAGGGCTCGAACCCGTGTCCCCTGCGTTGGCAGGCAGATTCTCAACCGCTGCGCCACCAGGGAAGCCCACTATACTTTTTCATTAATGGCTATATTTAGTTTATTATTTCACTCTTTCTATTTGTACTCTAATCTTTTAAACAGTTCTTCCCTTTGCTTGGGCACACAGCTAAGGCAATTATTTATAAATCAGATCAATATGTGCAGTCACACGCAGTAAAGCTAGCTTAAAATATCCTTTCTAATTCCCCTCTGAAGTGACTTTAGTGAAGTTTTCATTATCTGTGGAAACATCATTTAAGCCAAAACTACACTATTTCCAGCTGAATTACTCTAAATTTGAAACTTTTAGGTTGGCAAGTTTCATGCCTGTCAGAAGCTAGATCATTAATCTTTAGTCTTAATGGATGGCTTAGCCTGTCCATCTGAATGGTCACTAGCCAGTGTAATGACCCAAACATTGATTTCCCATCCACTTGGATTTCCTTGTAGGTACCACTTTAATGGTCACCCTATTCCTAATTATAAAATGTGCCATCATTTTCTCGCCCTTTAGTAAGTTTAACTTAAATATACTTCCTCACTTTACTTTTAGTCTTTCCCCATGGATCTCAGTTCATCACTATTTTAATTTGAATGTGTCTCTCCTCCCCTCAACCCTCTCACTGTCCCACTTCTATGATTCCTGAAGTCTTCAGCAGTTAATATACTTTTTCTAGAATAAGTAGAGCCACTTTTGCTTTTTACTTTTTCTCCTTTCCTATTCCCTTCCTGTAAATCCCATAGGTTTAGCCCTTGTAAATTAGGAGAGCCCACTTTGGGGAATGTGCCTAAGGGTGAGAGCCATTCCATCCTAGCAGGTAAAATAGAATAGTCTTCAGCTGTCCTGCAAATGATCCATTAAGAAAAACCGGGTAGAGTGGTAGAAGGACCATGGAATTTAGAGACAGAAAAGCTTTTGGTAATCATTTCCCCTTTCCAAGATTTTCTTAAACTGAGGATATTAATACCTCCCTCAAAGGGTTGTTGTAAGCCCTGAATGACAATAGGTAGAGTCTTCCATACATAAATGCTGAGTCCTCTCCCCATTCCCCTTCGAGGGTACATCATTGGAGTTGAGTTTAATAGGCACTGGGTCACAAATGTTCTGGGCAGTAACTTCCTCCTTTCTGTTTTCTCCAGACATTACTGGCTATAGAATTACCACCACCCCTACAAATGGCCAGCAGGGATATTCTTTGGAAGAAGTGGTCCATGCTGATCAGAGTTTCTGCACTTTTGAAAACCTGAGTCCTGGCCTGGAGTACAATGTCAGTGTTTACACTGTCAAAGATGACAAGGAAAGTGTCCCTATCTCTGATACCATCATGCCAGGTAATGGAAAAATAAGCTATTATCCTCAGAGTGGCAGTTCCAGTAAGAGTGGGGATTAGCATCTTAATCCCCAGATGGTTGAGTGTGTCAAATACATTTGGGATTTAATTCTGACCTCCGAACCACACTCTCTAGAACCATGAAGTCAAAGCAACTATTTGGACAAATGCTTGCTGTTAACACTGCTTGACTGTCTGTGCTTCACTGGGATGCTCTTTGTCTCGATGGGTATGCAATGGAGTGGCAACCATGGCATTAACTCTGTACTGTCCGCTCACGTGGAACTATTACTAAAACAATGTCATGTGTCTGTACTCAGTACTGACAGGCGAAAAGTAATATGGTAAATGCATCCCATCCGTACATTTGTGCCTGATCTTACAGTCTCCATATGTGAGCACTGAAATAGTTCTTGGTTGACACATTCATTTCTTCATCGTGCCGTTTCAAATTCTTCTTTTTTAAAACTGAAAAAAAAAGAAAGAAAGGCCACACCTTTAGGGTGTTCTTTCTTGTGGATTGAATGACAACATTGAAAAGACCTGTCTAGGGATAGGTTTGTTGTTTGTCCAAAATTGAATCGTGACAGGTGAAAGTGTTGGACAGATTGTGTTCTTTGCATTATTTGGTGGAATGGTTTTACTAATGCTACTTAAATAATTTTGATTAAGAAATGAATAAAATATTAACAATAGTCTTGGACTCAGGCCTATCTGTCTTTCCCATGAATGTGCTTTGGAGTGGCACATTTTATACCATATATTCATAATGCATTAGCATTATGACCGTGATGTTGTCATGAGTTTTTCTATTGGGAAAAAAAGGAAAAACTCATCAATCAATTTTTTTTAACCCTCTTCATGAAAGTTTTATTTTCCTACTAAAATAGTTTTGGATTTTTTTAAACTTTGCTGATACTTACTACAGGTATTATGTCTAGGTTCTCAGAATGGTTTCGACATCCTAAACAGGACTATAATTTTTAGAACCTGAGAGATTTAAATTTTACTGTTTGGGGGATTTTCAAAAAACAAACAAAAATCCCTAAAGTAATATTGTAACCTGTTTTATCCTCCCAGGGAAACTATTCATGGTGCTTAAAAAGTCTCTTCAGATAATTTGGAGCAGATTGCATATTACCATCATTGCTTTAACACTATCAGTTTTACCACTAGTAACCTGATGTACACTGCTTTATTTTTTCCTCTTTTTTGCCTCTGTTTTCCTTTGCCCTCCTTTGCTTTGTAACTCAATAGAGGTGCCCCAACTCACTGACCTAAGCTTTGTTGATATAACCGATTCAAGCATCGGCCTGAGGTGGACCCCGCTAAACTCTTCCACCATTATTGGGTACCGCATCACAGTAGTTGCGGCAGGAGAAGGTATCCCTATTTTTGAAGATTTTGTGGACTCCTCAGTAGGATACTACACAGTTACAGGGCTGGAGCCTGGCATTGACTATGACATCAGCGTTATCACTCTCATTAATGGCGGAGAGAGTGCCCCTACTACACTGACACAACAAACCGGTGAATTTTGAAAACTTCTCTTTTTGAGACATGGATGGTGTTGCATGCTGCCGCCAGTCACTCTGGTTAAATGTGGATGTTTCAAGGGAAAAGCCAGCAATATGCCAAAGAGTAAGAGAGGGTGGACGGACTGGTAAGGAGTGGAATGCGTATGCCAAACTGATTGGATGAAGATATATACAATAGTCTTAAGTACATTTTCATTTAAACCGTGAAGATGTGGAAAGCCAGAGATAGATATCCGATCTGCCAGATACAAAATGGAAAAAGTTAATTGAATTTGCCGACCTAGAATTGTTTTTTAAAAATCTAACATTAATACCAAATTGTATGATGAGCACCAGTTAATAAGAAGAAATGTACTTCCAAAATGTAACATTAGACCCTTCTTTCTGTTATTTGATAAACTCTACCATGTTCCTTCTTTGTGACTGTCTAGAAAACAATTGAAATTTAGGGTAGAGTGGAAGGAGGTTTTTTTTGCGGTAGGAGAAAAAGAGACTTTGGAACATTCTAGATTTCATTGCCATGGTGAGGTAAAGAAAATCCTCTTTAACCCCAGTCTGGGGACCAGCATGCAACATTATAAAGGTTCTCTGCCCTGCATGGTAAGAAACATGCTGAGAACCAATCTGCATGAACCCCTTTCACTTGTAAGTAGAATTCACTGAATGGAATTGTAGCTATGGCAGTAGCTGTAGTCACTCCTGTCAGGGGGAAATTTAAGACCCTCTTGTGTTTTTGTCTGTGTGCATGTGTATCTTTGGAAAGTATTGCTATGTTTCTCTTTGCTGTGTAGCAACCTAAGCCTCTTCAGCCTGGGATCAAATAATCATCAGTGGTATTAATCATGTACATGGATTTTATGTATTTGAAAGTGAATTAAATTGACCCTTTAAAATATATTGATGGCAGAAAGGTTAAAGGGGCCTAACAGTACTGGGTGTAGTGTTTTATTTTTAACAGTAGTTCACTATGATTTAGATTAGACTATTTGCATGATGATGACTCGTTTCCTTTATGCATGAAATACTGGTTTTACCTTTCCAGCTCTTCTTGTTAGCTTTAATTTTTAAGTGACATTAACTTAGTCTTCCTTCCTATTTGAAACCAGCTGTCCCTCCTCCCACTGACCTGCGATTTACCAATGTTGGTCCTGACACGATGCGTGTCACCTGGGCCCCACCTCCATCCATTGAATTGACCAACTTACTGGTGCGCTACTCGCCTGTGAAAAATGAGGAGGATGTTGCAGAATTGTCAGTTTCTCCTTCAGACAATGCAGTGGTCCTAACAAGTAAGCGGTCAAGTGTATTTGTTTAATAAATACTAAGCCAGCACATAAGGAAGAGATTCTGTGTCCTCAGGTAGGAGCAAGAAAGATTAAGACAGCTACAACAGAACTACAGGCTAGACTCCAAGTCTAATGTGCAGCTCTATAAATTTTGAAAGATGTCATGTTTGTTGTTATTTTAATACATCTTTGATATCTACAACTTTTTAAAAATCAGAGTGGAAAAACACCAACAGTGAAGTTCAAAGACTTCAAACAAGTTCTGCTTCCAAGTAAGCACATAAAAATAAATGTGGGCCCAGAGAAATTATATGACTAAATCTTAGTGCTTAACAAGAGAAAAAATGAGGATTGAAACTAGTGTCACGGTATCTGTCTTATTCTCATTTAAGTGTCAGCAGGTAATCTATTTGGCATTTGAAAACTTAGAAACAGTGACTGGTCACTCAGGGTACGTCCGTATTCTAATTTGAAGAAAGAGCCAGAAGTGTAATTTGTACTTCAAAAAGAATCTGTTAGTAGGATTTCTCTGAAGGCTGAGGACTTAGAAAATAACTGAAACTAAAATAAACAACAACAATTTATGGAAATTGTTTCTAGTTTCTACCCTTTGAAATTGATATTTTTTATTAAAGAAAATAAAAGGAGGCTGCAACATGGTGCTGTTTCACATAAATGTTGCTTGCTTCTCATTATTTTCACTGTAATAGTAAAATACACATATAAGAAAAAAAAGCAAAACTTCTACACAAGGGAAAAACAGCTCACATTTAGGTACATTACCAAATGATGGTCCGAAAACATCCTCTATCTTTCAAACATATTTTAGAGAGTGAAATACAAAGAAAGGCAGCTCAGCACGACCATAGTCTTGGTTTCCAATTCTGTGGCTGAGGGCGAGAAATCCTCATGTCTGCCTATCAGTGGGGCTATGATTCTGTTCTGGAGCATTCTGGAATCAGTAGTTACAGCATTACCCAGTACACAAGGCTCTGCTTCAGGACCTCTGTCTGCCCCACCTTAGCCATAGACCTGTCACATGTTATTCATATGCTCTAAGATCTTATTCTAGATTCTATTCTAGATCTCCAGGTAGCCATTTCCCCCAAGAGAAGCCATTATTATCTTGTTTTACAGATGAAGCAACTGAGGTCTCCAGTGGCTGAGTAAATTGCCTCTGGCCAAGCAGGAAGGAGGAAAGGGGAGTCCAAGCATCCCATCTCCTAGTCTGGTGCTTCAGGGGCCCCTGCAGAAGGGGAGGTGGTGTAGAGGGGAATGGGGGTCTTTTGAGTAGGAGTTCAATGGTTAGAAATCTTACTCTGTACCTTTTTTGGTACCTCAGAATGAGAGAAGAGGAGACCCAGGAATATATATTCAACTCTTAAGTATTCTGTTCTTACCTTAATAGGGCAGAACCCATCACTCCCAATGAGTATGACCCATTTTCAGTAAGGGTTAATTGTTAAGACCACTGGTCTCGGCTTAGGCTCAATTCCTGTGTGATCTTGGGCAAATATATCGAAAAAATAACTTCTCTGTGCCTTAGTTTTGTCATTAGGAACTGGGGATAATTGTAAATCAAACTTTTGGGAGTAATAGATATGTTCATTATCTTGAATGTGGTGATGGTTTCACAAGTGTATACATTTGTCAAAATCTGTCAAACTAGACACTTTAAATATTTTCAGTTTATTGTTTGGCAATAAAGCTGCTTTAAAAAGTAGCAAACTAAAAAAGAAAAAAAAAAAGTAGCAAACTACCTGCTAGGGTGATTGTGAGAGGTAAATGATATTCACAGTGCCACCGTCATTATCACATGCCCTCAACAGACGTGCTAAGTGAATGATAGAAATATTACTGTGCTGCAGCAACTCCATCTTATTTCGGATACAGCTGAGTCATACCCACACAGGTGGAGCTGGGGGCAGGGCTTAGAGATGCTACAGGGCAAGGTGACCCTTCCTCATCACCTACTGACAGCCCCTCTCCAGGCAGCAACATTCACTTAGGTGTAAATAGGCTCTAGGACAGGACTCTTGGATATTTTATCCGTTGAAATAGTCCTAAGGGTGCTTTGGTTTTTCATTCTTTCAAGCACATTTTAAAAATAATTCCCACTTGCCTCTTCAGATCTCCTGCCTGGCACAGAGTATTTAGTCAGCGTCTCCAGTGTTTACGAGCAGCATGAGAGCGTACCTCTTAGAGGAAGACAGAAAACTGGTGAGTCATATGGGCAACATGCTTATTGAGTAGCTTTCACCTACCAATTTTAAAGAGCAAAATTCCGTGCTACTTCAAAAAATACATCTCCATTTTTGTGGGAGTGCTTGTCGCCTCGTCATTACCTTTGATCACTGGTCTTAAAAATTAAGACATCTTATGGGAATGTAGTTGGTGCAGCCACTGTGGAAAACAGTATGGAGGTTCCTCAGAAAACTAACAATAGAATTACCATATGATCCAGAAATCCCACTCCTGGGCGTACATCCAGTCAAAACTATAATTCAAAAAGATACATGCACTCCTATGCTCATAGCAGCACTGTTCACAATATCCAAGACATGGAAACAACCTAAAAGTGCATCAGCAGATGAATGGATAAAGAAGATGTGTGTGTGTGTGTGTGTGTGTGTGTGTGTGTGTGTGTGTATATACACACACATATATATACACACACACACACACAATGGATACTACTCAGCCATAAAAAAGAACAAAATAATGCTATTTGCAGCAACATGGATGGACCTAGAGATTATCATACTAAGTGAAGTAACTCAGAAAGTGAAAGACAAATACCATATGATATCACATACGTGGAATCTAAAATATGACACAAATGAACATATCTACGAAACAAAAACAGACTTACAGATATAGAGAACAGATTTGTGGTTGCCATGGGGGAGGAGGGTGGGGAGGAAAGGACTGGGAGTTTGGGAATAGCAGATGCAAACTATTATATATAGGATGGATGAACAACAAGGTCCTACTGTGTAGCACAGGGAATATTCAATAACCTATGACAAACCATAATGGAAAAGAATATAAAAAAAGAGAATGTATATATATGTATAACTGTGTCACTTTGCTGTACAGCAGAAATTAACACAGCATTGTAAATCAACTATACTTCAATTAAAAAAGTATTGATAGATTAAAAGAAATTAAGACACCTTATTCAACTATTACACTGACTTCCAATCACTAAGATTATACTCTCTGCTTCCAGGGAGGGCTGAAATTAGTCCAGAAACTTTGTTGTCTATCTTTTTAAAAAAAATCTCCCAAGAATAATATCTCATAATCTCTATTATTGAGAGGCGGTGAAATCCCTTCTCATTAGGCAGCTCTGTCTAATGGCTGACCCAACACTGTCATTGTCATCTAAGTATTTTCCCTCTTTACTAAGCCAACGAGTTTATCTCTTTTTTCTACTTGATGAAATATTCATTTACTATAAAAAGAAGTTGAATAGAATCCCATAATATTATGTCCCTTCTTAAATATGAGTGCTCCTATTAATTTTTTCAGGGACTTAAATTATTTTAATATAATAGTGTACTTGTTCTTATAAGATAGATGCTTAAGTACTTAGGGGAGAAGTATCATCATATCTGTACTTTAGTCTCAAATGGATTAACAAAAAGATAGAGAGAGACAAGGAAATGTGGCAAATTCCCTAAGGGAAGGGAGTATGGGTGTTCATTATATAACTTTTATCACTTTTACGTGGTTTTAAAATTTTTTAAAATAAGAAGTTGAGGGGAAAAACTCTCCAATACACTTGAACTAATCATCTTACCATGATTTGAATTGTCTCCTTCACCCCTTATTTATTTCTTATAGTCCACTTGCTTCCAAAAAGAAGCTGTGGTATCTCAATTTGGTTTGAGTATATTATTGAATAGAGTAAGTAAATGTTATAACTAAAATGAAAACTGCTAGAAGTCCAGAGAGGCTAAGTGATTTGAATTTGAGATCAACTCTAAATTTTTGTTAATTTTTCTGCAATGCACTAAATTCTCAATTCATGAGGAATTACCTTCATTGTAATTTGCCCAGGATGATGTCTTATTTTCATTTTAGAAAGTTTTCTGTTTGGCATTCTTACCACCCTGTTGACATAGCCGTTCCCTCTTGAGTGTAGAAAGCTTCTTTGAGAGCCAAACACTTAACCTGAGAGTGGGCAGATCTTGCCTTACTTTGAGAGGTACACTTATAAGATAGAAATAGAATACTTGAACACTGAAGCCTTTGAAAATATCAATTCCCAGAATATCTCACACACCTGTCTTCAAATGTGATGCGGAAATCACTTGGATTACTTAGAAAAAGAAAAAAGAAAAGAATGCTTTTGGACATTTTGAACAGAGTCAGTTTATGATTTTGAAATTTATCTGTGGCTTAGAATCAGTGCGTCATAACCTGAGGTTCATGGCAATTCATTGTGTTAGTGGAAAAGGATGGAAACACTGGATGGATGTTACTTTCCCTTACATTCTTCCTCACTTCCTAAGTTGGTGGTGTCTTTTTTTTTCCCTTTTATCTCTTCCTCCCCTGGGTGGTAAAAACAGGTCTCGATTCCCCAACTGGCATTGACTTTTCTGATATCACTGCCAACTCTTTCACTGTCCATTGGATTGCTCCTCGAGCTACCATCACCGGCTACAAGATCCGCCATCATCCTGAGCACATGACTGGAAGACCTCGGGAGGATCGAGTGCCCCCCTCTCGGAATTCCATCACTCTCACCAATCTCAGTCCAGGCACAGATTATGTGGTCAGCATTGTCGCTCTTAATGGCAAAGAGGAAAGTCCTTCCTTGGTTGGCCAGCAAACAACAGGTAACTTGTTTTCTGGTCTGCAAAGAAACTCAGAGGACTTTCCTATGCAGGTGATAGCTTCTGTGACATAGCTTTGTGTTGTCTGAGTCATCATCTCTCTCTTTTTTTTTTTTTAAATTTATTTATTTATTTTGACTGTGCTGGGTCTTAGCTGAGGCACATGGGATCTTCATTGCGGCATGTGGGATCTTTTAGTTGCAGCAGGCAGACTCTTAGTTGCGGCGTGCGAACGCTCAGTTGCGGCATGCATGCAGGATCTAGTTCCCTCACCAGGGGTCGAAGCCGGGTCCCCCGCATTGGGAGTGCAGAGTCTTACCCACTGGACCACCAGCGAAGTCCCTGAGTCATCATCTCTTAAAAAAATAGATCATGGTTATGAGAATATATTAAAGAAGATAATTTCTTTATCTCAAGAAATTTCCCACCTGAGTTAGGTATTTATGCATTTCTAAGAACTAAAGTTTTATTCAAAATGTAGAAAACACTCTGTTTCAAAATTCTCTTAAAAATTATTTTAATATAATAGTGTACTTGTTCTTATAAGATAGATGCTTAAGTACTTAGGGGAGAAGTATCATCATATCTGTACTTTAGTCTCAAATGGATTAACAAAAAGATAGAGAGAGACAAGGAAATGTGGCAAATTCCCTAAGGGAAGGGAGTATGGGTGTTCATTATATAACTTTTATCACTTTTACGTGGTTTTAAAATTTTTTAAAATAAGAAGTTGAGGGGAAAAACTCTCCAATACACTTGAACTAATCATTTTACCATGATTTGAATTGTCTCCTTCACCCCTTATTTGCATTGTTCATAATTTTTAATTTTGCTAATTTTGAGTAGTACTTACATTATTATATGAAGGAATCCTAAAGGCAATGATCCGGAAAATGAACAGAAGGTGGATCTGGGCATCCTTTGAAAGTTACGGATGTGAAAACTTTCCCATGTTTTTCTAGTTTCTGATGTTCCAAGGGACCTGGAAGTCATTGCTGCAACCCCCACCAGCCTGTTGATCAGCTGGGATGCTCCTGCCGTCACAGTGAGATATTACAGGATCACCTACGGAGAAACAGGTGCGTTAGTGAAGTGCTACTTCACACTCTGATCGAGTATTCTGTCATGGGTAACACGAAAGCCCAGCAATGGATACAAAATTAAAGAAGCTTTGACAAGTCCATTCGGTGGAGCCTTGACTTTTTTCTAAGAGTATGTGGGAAATATGTATGACATAACTGGTGTCAAAATCAAGATTAAAAAGTTGTTTGTATAATACTAGAGGGGAACAACAGAGCTGAGGAAGAAGGATTTTAAATTCACAAGTATATTATCAGTGGTGAAATGATAAGTGATTTGTATTTATCTTCCTTTCACTTTCCTATATTTTCAAAATTTTATTTAACATGAACGTATTCCATTAAGATTTTGAAAAAAGACCACAATATATGCAACCTTGGGTTGAGGACTTACCTTCTCTCCCTTTCTAATTTTAATCTACCACATGTTAAAGCTGGAATGTTCAAATAGCATGAAATGCAATTTTCTCTCAATTTTCAAAATTTTTCTCTCAATTTTCATCAGGGCTTACTACGTGCATAAATAAATAGACCTTTCTGTTCAGGCCCTATTTAATAACACTTTTTTAAAGGGAATAAGCAAATGTGTAACTTACAAGCTGCTCTCAATACGTTAATTCAGTTACTCAGCAATCCCTAAGTGTCTCTCAGCCCCTCACACTTTAAATTAATCCCTTTTCAAACAGGAGGAAGTAGCCCTGTCCAGGAGTTCACTGTGCCTGGGAGCAAGTCTACAGCTACCATCAGTGGTCTTAAACCCGGAGCAGATTACACCATCACCGTCTATGCTGTCACTGGCCGTGGGGACAGCCCGGCAAGCAGCAAGCCCATTTCCATTGATTACCGAACAGGTACCGACTCCTCCCCTGGGATGACACAGGCTCATTTACTCAGATAGCTTTTACTGTGTTCTCTCAAAGTATTTTCTTCATTGTGGAATTGATTTTCTTTTTTAATAAGGTGAAGCAACAGCTACAGAGTTTTGAGCCAGATATACAAGGAAGCACCCCAAGGGCAAGGATTTTTGTCTGTTTTGTTGATTGATGTATTCCATGAGCCTATAATAGAGACAGGGACAGAGGATGTTCAGTAAATATTTGTTAATGAATGAATAGATGAGCTAATAAGGGAAGGAGGCAAACGTCTACAGGAAATGTAGTTTCTTTGTGAATGAAGCAGCCATCTTGAAAATAGGCAGTAGTATCAAGATGCAGGCACCACCTCCCAAAATCCTCTGTGTTTCTGCAAAAGGAACACCTGGGGGTCATTAATAGTAGGAAGAGATTATTTTATCTGTATCAGAACTGGAGATGAGGACTTGTCTAGTCTTGTCCCCATGGACTGGGGCTTCATTGGTTTCTCCTGGTTTTTATTCGTAGAAATTGACAAACCATCCCAGATGCAAGTGACTGATGTCCAGGACAACAGCATTAGTGTCAGATGGCTGCCTTCAAGTTCCCCTGTTACCGGTTACAGAGTGACCACTACTCCTAAAAATGTCCCGGGACCATCGAAAACAATGACTGCAGGTCCAGGTAAGAACAGCCAGCATCTCACATACATCAGGATAAACAGAGTAGGACCGCACAATATGCTTTTTTAAATAAATGACTACCTAGCTCTGAGTACTATACAGTTTCGTATCACATGTCAGAGTTTCCCCATTTGTGACTTCAGGGCTCAAGGCTGTTAACAGCTCCCTCCACGGTAGAATTTTTAGGATGAGTGCATTTCTGTTTTTACATGTGTAGTAGTGTTTGATGGTGTGGACATCTCAAATTATTAGGTTCGTCTTTGTGGTTTTGTTTGTCATGCACACTAAGAAGACAGAGATGGGCCTAACTGACTTTGAAAGATTCTTTTAGCTCTTGTTTTTGTTTTCATATAAAATAATTGTGAAATTAGGATTCTAAGGCAATATTTTAAAGTCCAGTTAATTTTCGTTTTTTCAAGAGCAGCATCGTCATTGTTGGTGGCATCATATTCAATTTTAGAGCTTATCCTTTAGTGTGGCTTCACTCCAATATGGTAATTTGTATTAGCAATGAACGTGTCTGTCCAAGGAAATCCATGTGTGACTCCTCCGTATTTTCATGCTAATTCTGCAAATGAAAATTCCAGGCCACCACGCGTTTCCTACCGAACTCTGAAAGTCACTTGGTTGTCATAGTGAATGACATAGATGCTGCCTTTGCTTTTCACTCCCTTTGCAGATCAAACAGAAATGACAATTGAAGGCTTGCAGCCCACAGTGGAGTATGTGGTTAGCGTCTACGCTCAGAATCGAAACGGAGAGAGTCAGCCCCTGGTTCAGACAGCAGTAACCAGTATGTAACCAGTGCCTGTTTTTCATGTTCAAAGTCAAATTTTGTGCTTAGGTGTCTGGATACCTAGTTTGTATCTTGAGCTGAGCTCTTTGCGAACATTTTTCCTTCTCAGTGCCAAGGAATGAACATATAGGGAGAGAAGTCGTGGAACTACCATAGTTAGTTGCTGTGCTTTGAATTTCTCCTGCTCAAATCGCCTCAGCAAAATCTTATTAGCCTATAGCAAATCTACAAAATATTTTGCTAGCACCTTCTTTTCTACAACTGGATGGTAAAGTTGATTGAAGTGTGCCTCATGAAACTATTATGTTTCGAGCATTTGTGGCTGGACCAGACTGTGGCTGGACCAACGGTTAATGTAAATATTATATTTATATTAAATATACATCCATTACAGTATTCAGTGGGGGGAAGGGGGATAGTTAAAGAAAGAATATAACAATCTGAATCTAACATTGAAAATCAACTTTGCCATTTCCAAGGTATAAAAAATCCAGGTCTGTGAGACTAACATCACGTTGCAGAAACAAATCTTGGTAGAATATCTTAAAATGAGTATAAATAAATCCTCATTTGGGGACATTTTGCAGGGTATCTCCGCATCTCATGTACACCTATGTTTTAACAAGTGATGCGACATTACATATTTTCTGAACCAAAAAACCTTAAGCAAGGGTCAAGTAAATTTCCATTTAATAGTGGGTTAATTGGAATTTAATTCATCAAAGAAAAATGGTATCTGCAGAACTGCTTTGCATGTTATAAAAATGCTTATTTCGCAACTTGCTTTTCACATAACCTCTTACCATTAATTTGCCTAACAGACATTGATCGCCCTAAAGGACTGGCATTCACTGATGTGGATGTCGATTCCATCAAAATTGCTTGGGAAAGCCCACAGGGGCAAGTTTCCAGGTACAGGGTGACCTACTCGAGCCCTGAGGATGGAATCCATGAGCTATTCCCTGCACCTGATGGTGAAGAAGAGACTGCAGAGCTGCAAGGCCTCAGGCCGGGTTCTGAGTACACAGTCAGTGTGGTTGCCTTGCACGATGATATGGAGAGCCAGCCCCTGATTGGAACCCAGTCCACAGGTATATCGTTAATTGCACTGCTGGGTGCTCATGGGAGCAGCGGCTTTATGCCCTGCTGAATGCATTATACTTTATCAGGCTATCGATTCCCGTGCAAGTGGGTACCCCCAAAATCCACCTCTCTATTAGGAAAGACCCTCTTTAAAGAAGAATAGTAATAAGCAATAAAATGTAGGTGACGTTTAGATAAAGTCTAATGAAAGGAAATGTTGGAGTAGCTTGGTTTACAAACAAGGTCATAAAGCGAGACATTTGAAGAGAACACGAAAATTGTGGATTATTTCCTAAGCCTTGACTCCCTGTGGTTACTTATGCTCATTGTATATAAAGGAAAGAAATTTGGCATCCTAAGGAACCCAAACTGGGCCATTTCATAGCAGCAGGATTCTGAGAACACGTGGGTAAGACCTTCCTTCTCTGGTTAGAGATCATGTGCTAGGTGTATAATTTGCTTAAAGGATTGAGAATCAGACACATAGGAAACAGTTGATAGGGCAAATGCTTTCCACCTTCTTTATCCTCTCATGCTTTATTTCTAAAGCAGAGTGGAATGCTAAAGATGTCTCCTCGTGACAGCATAAACCCTGGAGGTGACAATCCGTATTATTGCTCTTTGCTTCTCTTTTCTGCTTCTGTTGTGAGCCAATTTTCTTCTGCTGCTGCACCACAGAGAATACTTCAAATTTAGCAGTGGTATCTTCCATGAAGTCCAAACAAAGAGAATAAAATCATATTCTGTCTTTGGAGGGATGAAATAGTCTGTGAGATGGTTTTCCATACGAAGATAATTTCTATCAGAAAGGGGCTGCTGCTCATCTTTCCATAGAAATGGAAAGATCAATCCTAATGGCCAATAAGCCAATTTGACTTTAATTTATTAAGGGAAAGCGAAAAAAAACAACTGCTAAAACCTTAAGTCCCTTAGAGTTTTGGCATTTACCCAAGTGATTCCAGTGATTCTGAGCACTGCTGGATAAAAAACACATTTTTTTAGCAAACATTTTCTTCATTTTGCATCCCCTTTTGTCCTTTCTTGTACTGAATCTTTGCTTGACTAGGGTACCCACCCAACCAAACAAGTACAACCTATCTACTTCTTGGAATTCACTTTATTTTCCCCCTTTCCCCATTTACTGTAAGATAACCTCTAACCAATGACCATCCTGACAGCCATTCCTGCACCAACCAACCTGAAGTTCACTCAGGTTTCACCAACCAGCCTGGCCGCCCAGTGGACAGCACCCAATGTTCAGCTCACTGGATATCGAGTGCGGGTGACCCCTAAGGAGAAGACCGGACCAATGAAAGAAATCAACCTTGCTCCCGATAGCTCATCTGTGGTTGTATCAGGACTCATGGTAAGAAGTGTCCTTTTTTTCATTGGACTAAGGAAGTAGGTCATTTCTTACACAGTTGAAGGTGGTGGAAATATAATATAATAAATCTGTGTTCTTTGCCTCTGCCGTCAAATTAAATTTATCATAATTTTGTATCAAGTAGAATTACTTTGTGTTGACCTGAGCTATCAGGGACAGAATTTTATGAGCAGCATTGGATGTTGCATAGCTCTTTAAATGTATTCTGTTTATTTTAAAATGTTGTATTGTGTGTGCAGAGGGGGCAATTTATATATCCATAGGCTGAATGCATAAATCTACTTTAATTATGCTTTTTCTCAGCCCTGTTACCTTTGCAAGGAATATTCTCCAGTTTTTACCAACCCAGCCTGATCCTACCTTCCTTAAGTCATCTTTAATCCTTGTAGATGTGCATGCAGAAAGTTAGCCAGGAACCTAGGAAATTGTTCTACTTCTTAACATAAGGCCAATTCCAGGAGAAACTACAGAAAGAGGCTTCAGAGATAGACTATTCTCTTTGTCTCTCTATGATCAGAAAAATTCATGATTTGCACCTGTCAGATCATAAAAGAGAAAAACAGGCTAATACCATTTTCCTCATTTTGTATCAGCTTAGCATAAATATGTAAGTTATGGCTTACTTGGGCTTAACCCCAGGTGCATTTTTAAATTCATGTAATTAAATGTGTTGTCACTGTAGGAAGGAAATTAATATAGGAACTTACAGTTCTGCGGGTTTTGCTAGCTTACTTTTTCTTTTCTAACCATTGCATTTTTTCTAATGCTGGAGTGAAAATTCCTGGGCTTCAGAAGATCACATTGCTAAAGCTTACTGCGCCCTTCTTTCTAGGTGGCCACTAAATATGAAGTGAGTGTCTATGCTCTTAAGGACACTTTGACAAGCAGACCTGTTCAGGGAGTCGTCACAACTCTGGAGAGTGAGTAATCAAACTTATTAGTGTCAACAAACGTTCTGGACAGACAAAAATTAAAGAATGGCAAATGCCTTTCTAGATCACTAAGTGAACAATGGAATGATTCCCAGTTTGGAAATTGATTTGCTTTCCCAGTTACTACTGTTGCCTTCCGTGCCTCTCCAGAAAGTGGTCTACTGGCGCATACGTGGAATCACTTCATGATGTGATAGTGTTGGTGTAGGGAACTAGGACTAACACCTAGGTTATGTTCTACTGGTTAGAATTTGTTTTCATAGAGTTAAGTTTGAGGAGGACACGTTGGCTTCTGTTGTATCTTAACAGTGCAGTAAGTATTGGACAATACTGGGCCCAGGTTCTAGTTTTCTGCCATATCAATAAGCCACAGTTATTCTTTTTCAGAAATCACATAAAGTGTCAAAGTCTTCTCATCTATGAAATAAGGATGGCGTTGCACCTATTGAGAAAAAATATGACTCTATATAAGAAGGACAAAATACTAGCAATACATTATTATATATATGAATATATATACCTTCCTTATATTATTACACATATTTTATATTATAATAACAATAATTTTAACACTTACTGAGGTATTTGTAGATATATAAAGCCAGCCTTGGGAACCACTGACAGTACTCGTAAAGCTTTTCAGTTCTTAAAAAAAAAGTACACGAGGTGAATATTTTCATTTTTCCTAATTACTGTCTGCTTTTTCTCTCTGGATGCCACAGGAGAAAATCTATACATTATTAGTCATGTGTAGAAATTGATGTATTTGTATATAATAAAGAAACATTTTAAAATATCGAAACCTTACCCATATGAGCCAGCCAGGCACTAATCTCTGGCTGTCATCCCGTGCAGATGTCAGCCCCCCAAGAAGGGCCCGTGTGACAGATGCTACTGAGACCACCATCACCATTAGCTGGAGAACCAAGACTGAGACGATCACCGGCTTCCAAGTCGATGCCATCCCAGCCAATGGCCAGACTCCAATTCAGAGAACCATCAAGCCAGATGTCAGAAGCTACACCATCACAGGTCCGGGAGCTCACTCTACTGACCACATTTTTTTTTTTTATATAAATTTATTTATTTATGGCTGTGTTGGGTCTTCGTTGCAGTGTCAGGCTTCTCATTGCAGTGGCTTCTCTTGTTGCAGAGCTCGGGCTCTAGGCGCGTGGGCTTCAGTAGTTGTGGCACACGGGCTTAGTTGCTCCCGGCATGTGGGGTCTTCTGGGACCAGGGCTCGAACCCCTGTCCCCTGCATTGGCAGGTGGATTCTTAACCACTGGGCCACCAGGGAAGTCCCCTGACCACATTTGATAACTGCCATTCATAACATAAATTAGCTTATTAGTCTTTCTACCACTTACACTGATTAAATTTATCTTCAGTGTTTTATGATAACCCAGCTCTATTTTTTACAACGTATTTTCATCCCATGATCAAAACATTTTGTCCTGTGAATGCCTGGTTTTGTCTAATGTTTGCCAGAGGAATGGCATAAGTCCCATTCATCAGAGATCTTTCATCAATGAACCCTCTCTTATGGGAAAAAAAATTATACATAATGCTTGAAAGCCAAAAGAAACTCAGTGATAGTGTCTAGTTCTTAACATTCACATAGACTATAAAGCAGAATTAAATTTGAAAAAGCAAACGACACTACTTCATAGAGATCAAAGCTGTTGTCCCAGAATGTTCAATATCTGGGTCAATTTAGGTCTTTTTGAGATTGAAAATTCTGATTCCAGTTCCCAACCAGTGACCATCTGGTAAAACACAGTCAGTAGGTGCTCACCCCTATCACCAAGATAGTCACTTCTAACAGCATTTTTGGATTTTAAATTTATTTATTTATTTATTTATTTTTGGCTGTGTTGGGTCTTCGTTTCTGTGCGAGGGCTTTCTCTAGTTGCGGCAAGTGGGGGCCACTCTTCATCGCGGTGCACGGGCCTCTCGCTATCGCGGCCTCTCTTGTTGCGGAGCACAGGCTCCAGACGCGCAGGCTCAGTAGTTGTGGCTCACGGGCCCAGTTGCTCCGCGGCATGTGGGATCTTCCCAGACCAGGGCTTGAACCCGTGTCCCCTGCATTGGCAGGCAGAGTCTCAAGCACTGCGCCACCAGGGAAGCCCACACTTTTGGATTTTAAAGTTTATTTTAGCCAATGTCTTTTTGTGCATCTGTGCCTTTCTTTTGAGATGTCTTTCTCATGAGCAGCTAACACCCATACCGTGCTCTAATTTATTGTTCAAATGTGAACCACTTCCGTGGTCTGTATAAACAGGCAATGATAGGAGGAACCGTGAAAATTGCAGATGAGTTTGAAAATTTTCCTAGTAAATGAAGATCAGATAAAAATCATCTCTTCACCAATCCCAGGTTTACAACCCGGCACTGACTACAAGATCCACTTGTACACCTTGAATGACAATGCCCGGAGCTCCCCTGTGGTCATCGACGCCTCTACTGGTAACTACACTTTCTACTGAAGAAATGCCACTGACTTATATGTTTGTGTGATCAGTCACGTGAACTTGAGCAACAAAAATGAGGCTGATACTTTTGTATTCCAGATCACAGTGAATCATTTTGACTGTTTACAGAACTCTCAGATTCTCTCAAGTCTGTTTTTAAGGGCTGGGAAAAGAATGTGGGAATAATTTTCTTGGTTATTCATTTCCTTAAAGAGATGTAATTTGTTTTCTTTTAGCCATTGATGCACCATCCAACCTGCATTTCCTGACCACCACGCCCAACTCCCTGCTGTTATCATGGCAGCCACCTCGTGCCAGGATTACCGGTTATGTCATCAAGTATGAGAAGCCTGGGTCCCCTCCCAGAGAAGTGGTCCCTCGGCCCCGCCCTGGTGTCACAGAAGCTACTATTACTGGTATTGCTGCTTCCATGCTGCCATTTTCCTCTTTACTCTCTAGGACACACAAAGTGCTTAGCAGACTCCAACTGGGTCTTTGGTGCTGTACCATGAGAACAAGAAGCCCCATTGCTGACAACTTCAAAAAGCATTCTCTATGGAGGAGCTGTCAAGCTTGATACATCTCAGAATTCACAACAAAGCAATAATTTCAACACTGTCATAATGGCATAACTAGAATCTTTTTATCTGCTGTACGTTTGCCAGACAGCTATCAGTGCTTCCTAGAAAAAGACATTTTTCAAAGCAAACTAGCAAATTTTGATACTGTTCTCTCACTCAGCAACCTAAAGAATGATAAGTCTGCAGGATTTGCCAGACTGCCACCTGCGATGGCCCTCATTATCCGGTTTCACAGGATAGGCCTTGAGGCAAAGTGATTCCCAATCACCCATACTGGAGAGAGTGCTTGGGATGGGGAATAAGAGATCATAGACCTCTGGTATTGTTTTTGTCCAAGAGATTATACGGTAAACTGTGTATACAGGCTATCATCTAGACTTAAAAATCCTATAGAACACACAGCTACCAGAAGGAGACACTGCTTCTTTAGAAACTTTGGAGACAGGAAAATAGAATCAGATATGCAAGGCGTTGAATTAGATACTTCCTACAGGGACCACACACAGAGTGGTCACTCTTTCCTGCAGAGCACTTTTTTGTAGTCTTACTTTTTCATTGATCCTGCCACTGAGAGCCATCTGTTTGTTAGGCCTAAGTAGACTCATGTATACAGTCTGCACTGATCTCTCCCAAGTGTGTATTTCGCTGGCAGTGTACAACGCTGATAGATTTTCTTGAATTCAAATAAGCACATGAGACCACATGTTAACAGAATACCCAGGAAAAGTAAAGTGCTTATTCAGGTGTCAGACTTGACAGGCAGATAATTCATTTGCTAAGTGGCTATTGTATACAGAGTATTTGAGTGTGTGCAGAAGCAAAACGAAGTCAGTTTTGCCTTTCAAGAGGCCAATGGCCAGCTGGAGAAAGGATGCTTGCTTCCCAGTAGTATCTCCTGGTGAGATCAACTTTCATTTGACTAGCTGAGCCCACAGACATAATGTGATGATCTGTCCTTCCATCAGGTCTGGAGCCAGGAATCGAGTACACAATCCAAGTCATTGCCCTCAAGAACAATCAGAAGAGTGAGCCTCTGATCGGGAGGAAAAAGACAGGTAAAGAGCACCTTCCTCGGTGGTTAACAGGGAGATGGCCAAGACAAAACTAATTACGAATGATTCATTTTGCAGGGAAAAAGTGCTCCAGGTTTCGATGCATTTCTCATGAAACTTTTTTTTTCTCTAACAGCATATAGCATGTATGCTGTGCTCTTTGATAACAAGAATAAGCTAACCATCTGCAGAGCTGTTTTATTTTTTTCCTAGCCAGTCAACATAAAAGCCTTTTATTCATCTTTAAAAAATTCAAAACAGATATTAAAATATAAAAACCAAGTTGCGATCGTTGCTGTTCTTCTATACATTCTTTTGAAGTTAAAAATGTTTTTATAAGAAGGGGGGAGGGGAGGGAAAAATCTTTCTCATTTGTCTTTATTTATTATTTGGTTTCTAAAACTTCGAACTAAATAATGTCTTACTTTTTTATCCAATTTCAGTTTCATTTGAAGAACGTGCTTTATTTATGCTGATAGGAGAATTTTGAAATAAATTTTATGTGTGTATTTTAATCTATTCTCTTAGCATTTCAAACTATGAAAAACTACTGCACCAAACCTCTGGAATTCTCATACTTCAGACGCTGATATAATTAGTCTGGATTCTAGTCCTCATAACATGATTCTCAAGTGAAAAGGAGAAAAAAGGCTGCATATTTCAGTTCCATTAGGCTTAATTTGAGCAGAGGCAGCTTCTATGGGGCTCAGCGGTTCAAAGCTTTGTGTGTATGATAAATTCATACTAACACTTTTTTCGTTCCAAACTATAAAGAAAACTTTGAGAAAAATCATAAAGATTTCTTTCCGGAAAAAAAGTGTTTTGTGACCTAAGAACTGCTTATTTTCCAGGAGCTTTGATCTGATTGAAAAAAATAGTCGTTGTTGCCTGAACTGATAACGGCTCCCGAGGCTACTTCTGGGAGCTTAACGCGCTTTGCTTTTTTTGGCTCTAACCTCTCTTGGCTAGATGAGCTTCCCCAACTGGTAACCCTTCCACACCCCAATCTTCATGGACCAGAGATCCTGGATGTTCCCTCCACAGTTCAAAAGACCCCTTTCATCACCAACCCTGGGTATGACACTGGAAACGGTATTCAGCTTCCTGGCACTTCTGGTCAGCAGCCCAGTCTTGGGCAACAAATGATCTTTGAGGAGCATGGTTTTAGGCGAACCACACCGCCCACAATGGCCAGCCCCGTAAGGCATAGGCCAAGACCGTATCCACCGAATGTAAATGAGGAGATCCAAATTGGTCCTGTCCCCAGGGGAGACGTAGACCATCATCTCTACCCTCACGTTCTGGGACTCAATCCAAATGCTTCTACAGGACAAGAAGCTCTCTCTCAGACAACCATCTCATGGACTCCATTCCAGGAAAGCTCTGAGTATATCATTTCATGTCATCCAGTTGGCATTGATGAAGAACCCTTGCAGGTAATTCATGTTTCTCTTTACTTCTGGGCAGCCTGGGAAAAAAAGTAAGCTAGGCTACTGAAGTGACCAGAGCTCCGATGTCCAGTGGTCATACTTCTAGAACCTCTTAGAAAGGTGGCGTGCTTAAGTCCTGATTTTCTTTTTTAATCTCAGTACGGCTCTACTTTAGGGGATGTTCCAAAGAGTGTCATTAGCTTTCGTTTAGTAGAGAATAAAATCATTTCTATTATTATCGATCATTTGAGGCTCCATGGTAATATAGACAAAGAAATGATCTTAGAAAAGAGAGAGAGAGATTCTGCCTGAATTTACTTTTGTCCAGGAAGGGCTAAAATGCCATCGTTACGGTTTGTCCTTTAGGAATCCCATTACCTACAATATGTCAGAGGAGAAAGAACTTGGCTGAAGCTGTGCCTATAAGTGATTGATTCTCTGACTAAAACTTCTGTGCTTTAATTTGTCTTGCTGATATCAACGTTGACTGTTTTCTTATTTTTAGAAGGTGGCAGACTTTTAAAAACTGACTACACTGTGGAGGATTTATGAGCTTAGAAACATGAGTTTGAGGATTTGCCAAAGGGTTTGAAGGACCCCATGTTGGGGTCAGATGCCACTTGCATGGGATGCATGTGTATCCCACATAGCGCAGCGTCCACCTTTTATGGGAAGGGGGCATGGCCACGGCTGCCAGTGGGCTTGCCCAGACTGCAGTTACAGCAGGATGAAGAGGAGGCTGTCTCTAGAATTAGTGAGGGTTCCTGGTAACTGTGGAGCACGTAGGGTAGATTTTTGGCAGGAAAATCTGTCACGTAGAAATGATAGCCCCTCACTCAGGCTCCATTTCTCTCCTTCTCTGGTTGGTACCTTTACTCTCTTCATCTTTGTCTCCCTTGGCTTTGTTTACACAGTAAGAGTTACTGAGAAGAGAATAGGGAAAGTCGTATCAATTCCTCACTATAATGCTTTCTCCCCTACTTGGGATGTGCTAATAATTGCAGTTCCGAGTTCCTGGAACGTCTGCTAGTGCCACCTTGACGGGTCTTACCAGAGGGGCCACCTACAACATCATAGTGGAGGCAATAAAAGACCAGAAGAGGCACAAGGTTCGGGAGCAAGTAGTTACTGTGGGCAACTCTGGTATGTGAACATCGGGGTTATTTGGGCAAAAGCTCTGGACTACCCCAGAGATGCTTCTTCAAGTGACTGTTCCTTTCTTGCTGTTGTCTTTTGACTTTAGGAAATAATTCCATGAAGTAACTGAGCAACTTTAAATTCAATTATTTTCCCCTCAGAGTATCGTAGTATCTTGTAAAACACATACATAAATAGAGTCTCAAACAGTGATACAATGATAGACCTGGAAGGGACTTCAAATATTGTTTAGTCCAACACTGTGAGTCCCGGCTAGTGAGTATCTGGGTTGATATAGGACACAAGTCTCCCGATCTCTGTTCCCAGACCCTCTTCATCTTACCAGGTTGCTGTCCTCCTGAGTAAGTTTTAAGTACTGAAAGTGATTACCTGTAAAGGAAATGCCTTATCTGCCGACATCAATGCCTGCTGGGTTTTGGTCCTGATGTAAGATGCTACCAGCATAGCCCATTTCTGTCCAAAGAGCTCCCTTATTCCCATGTTATTTCATGATTATATAGGCCTAAAACCACAATGAGGTTAAATGGTCATTGACTCTTTGTAGCACCTGGAAAGTTCCATTAAACCAGTAGTGTATCACCTGGCTTTTCAAACTCCAGCAAGCTGGAGAGTCACCAAGAAACATGAGATAGGGAATAATCAAAATCATGGATCTCAAATTTTCCAACTGGAGGGTTCTCCATTCCCCATCAGCAGGGAGTGCTGAATTCTGTCTGCCAAGTGACAGGCTTTATTCCTACGGCCAGTTACTTAACCTCAGCCTCCTTCCTCATTCAATAGGTGACTGTGTTCTTTTACGTGTATAAAAGCCTGTGAATTAAGCAGTTGAGTTTTTTTGGGGGGGGGATTATTTTGTGCTTATTGTATTATATATCCATGGTAATGCACACTTTTTGCTTCATGTGGTTTTGCTAGTAGAATGCCATGTGAAAGGAATTTTCAAGAGCACAAAGGTCTTTGTGCTTTTTCCACATCATTTTTTTAAAAGATTCCATCTCCAGAACTTTGGTCAGGTGGAATTTTAACTCCTGGCTATCTTTAGGAGGGTTATTGAAACCCCTCATAGCAGTTTAAGTTCCTTCCATTTTTCTTTCCAACTCCTTGTTCCCAGTAGCAATATTCTGCATTCTAGCCAGGTTCTCCCAGCTTTGAGACATTTCAGACATCTTAGTTTCAACAAAACTCTATTTTCTTCCACTGTGATGCCTTTCAAAATATTAGACACTTCAAATATCTATTGCTTTTGAGCTTTTGATTTTTGCACTGTGAAAAGAAATATACACAGTGGGATTCAAAGTCACAGAAGATAGTTTACTTAATTTTTAGAGAATAATTTGAAGCATGCTTTGTTTGCATAGATTATTTTAAAATAAGCTTTCCCAAAACATAAAGACCAGATCTTAGGCAACATGAAGAGATTCCATTACTTAATTTCTAAGCCATCGATACCCCGTTGCTTTCTCTTATTTGGAACAGTTGGTTTTTTTGATAAGAGTAAAGCAGTCTGACCATTACGAAAAGACTGTACAAAATCTAGGCTTTTTGCACTATTATACAAACAAATGCAATAAAAAAAATGCGATCACATTTTAATGGTATATAAAACTGTGACAACTTTTGCATTAAAAGCAAAAGATGCCCTCTAATAATTATTCTTTATTTGGTGAGCACTTTCTAAGTGTTGGTAATAGGCCAGTGCTTTGAATTCATGATCTCATGTAATCTTCACAAGATCCTGAGGAGGTGGAGATATTTTTATTTTTATCCCCACGTTACAGAGGAGGGAAATAAGGCAGAGAAATGTTAAATAACTAGCTTAGGGTCACTCAGGTACTGATGGAGAAGAATTTCCAGCCTTCGCATCCCACTGAAGTTCTTAATTGCCTCATGATCTGTTCCATGTTATATAGACTAGATTTACCAGAAATGATTTTTTTTTTAGAACTGAGGGCAAAAGTGAAAGATGGGCTCCTTTTAAGAGGCTTGTGGCAAGTGTTCACTAGCAAAATCTAAGCATTGTTTATTAGAGCAGTTGATGGCGCTGATAGAACAGATGAGTGCTTTTTACCGCTACTGGGATTTTTGTTTTCAAATAAGTCGTTATATACAATAATTCAGTTCTCTTCTTATGGTCCAAAACCATAATAAGATGTCTTTTTTTTTTTTTTTTTTTTTGCCTTTTCCTCCTTTTCTTCATGTAGTTGACCAAGGCCTGAACCAACCCACGGATGACTCGTGCTTCGACCCCTACACGGTTTCCCATTATGCCATTGGAGAGGAGTGGGAGCGATTGTCTGAATCTGGCTTTAAGCTGTCATGCCAGTGCTTAGGCTTTGGCAGTGGTCATTTCAGATGTGATTCATCTAGTGAGTAGCTTGCTTTGTCCATCTCTTGCATTCGCATGCATTCGCACAATGTGCCAAAGAAGGAAGCATGTTTGGCAGATGCAACCTCTTCCAAACATGAAGCAAACGAGGAGAGACTGCTTGACTCAAAGTAACATTTTGCATCATATAAAAATGATGGGAAATTTTACTTGTTGACTATTGCTTCATCTCAAAGGTTGTATTTCAATATGACTATTAATTAAAAATAAATTTGCGATGGTAATATGATTTTTAAAAATTTTTTGTTAAATGAATAAAGTCAAACTCTTTGGAGCCAGGTCTAATGAAGGGTATCAGAGACACAACGGAACCTCAAGTCTCTTTTAATCTGTAATGTTGAGTGAGCTCAGAGGTGAACATTTATACTTACAAATATTCTATCTCTTTTGACACAAACCAAATATACACATATCATAGTATATATACACACTCACACCCAGATACACACACACTTTCATATCTCACATACACACTCATACCATACATACACATACACACATTGGGTAGCTTGAATCTTGCCAAGTAATGTGGAGAGTACAGATAATCCATTTGTAGACAATTAAGAATCAACTTCAATTGAAAAATATTTGATTTTCAAATTATAAGAGGATTTTATTATTTAAAATTATATTTTAGTTAAAATAATCCTAGGAATTACTTACCATGCTTTGAGGTTTAGTATTAGAATTTATAAATCCTTCATTTCTGCTTTGTTTTTAGGGGATGTGATTATCATTGAAAATTGGTTCATTTTCATAGGTGTTAATCATTATGCCTTATAACAAGCCTCCTATAGACACATCCAGGAATTGTAGTGGGTGAAATATGACATAATGATTTTTTAAAGATCTTAAGAGTATTTTACTTAACTTGTATACACGAACTGGTTTAATTCAGACTGAAATTTAAAAACAACTAATTTTTTCAATGCAGACTACTGTGCTTGAGCATCTGAAAATAGAAAGAAGTGTCATATGCTGTTTAGGAGTTGGAAGTTTTAACATTTGGCATCAATTAGGTGGTTTTTAATTTCTGAAACTGAGCTATTTTTAAGTCTGTATATTTATTACCTATGTAAGTATTAGATGCAACTGTGGGAGCAGAGCTGTAAGTTGATTTATGTGATTCTTTGGCTCAACTTATATATTCGTCACTTAGATGTCATAATTATTGACTAACTTTTTTAAAGTTTTAGGAATGACTGACGTTGATAAAATAGAAGTTGTGTATATTATATAAACTTCCAAAGTTTGTTTTGCTTTAGTATAAACTTTGAAGATTCAAAAGTCATCTTTTATGTATGGTAGTTAAAGATATATAACTGTGAATTTTAGATGTTCCTTAGAACCAGTCTTATTTGTAGGATGATAACCATTGATTTATCATTTTGTTTGTTTTTGTTTTGATACATAGGTTTATTCTTTCACTTTTCCCATTTACAAGAAACAGGTTGTAGTGTGTAGAAACCAGCTGATCTTTGCGTTTTGGTTAATTGAACTTTGTATCCAGAATCTCTGCAAATCCAAAAGTGACTTTTCATCTATTATCTATTTTGAGCCTTCCCAATTTTAAACCTTAATAGGGAGAATTCAAATGAAGGTCATTGACTATTCTTGTGAAATGATTATGATGGAATGGACTGGATCTTAAAATATCCGAGAAAGATGTTAAGTGGTAAAGATAATATTTTAAAATCCAACCAAAAAAGTGGTTTGTCAGAGAGATCACGACCTTCATCTTTCCTTGCCACTCCTTCCGGATACCTGGCTTTGAAAATCTGGTGACATGTCCCAGTAGGCTCACCACCTTGTGAGTCAGAACACGCCAATAACTCCTTGCCTCTGATCTTCCCCACCCCCCAGAATGGTGCCATGATAATGGTGTGAACTACAAGATTGGAGAGAAGTGGGATCGTCAGGGAGAAAATGGCCAGATGATGAGCTGCACGTGTCTTGGAAATGGAAAAGGAGAATTCAAGTGCGATCCCCGTACGTTGCCACAAACCATTCTTAGTGCCTTCTTGAGCACTCCCACCTTCATTACTGAGCTGTAACTCTCAGCCCTAGAAATGATTGGAGACTTTAGGTCTTCTTCAGGAGTGAACGGTGGGTTTGTTAATCTTTTGATTTGGGACAGCAGAGACAAGCTTCAAAAATGAGCCATGATTTAATGTTGTTATAGAGCACTTTAGCACTTTTCCGACCTGAGTATTTTGACCATAATCTGCAGTGAAATGTAACAAGAAAGCCTTACGGGTCTTTAGATTCAACTTTTAAAATATGATCTCTATCTTTACATTGAACCTTTTCCAGTTTATTAGATCTAGTCTTTGGAAATGCTGCCCTAAGATATATACAGCAGTACCTCTCTTACGGATGATTCCCATTAACATGTGGGACGTGGGCTGTGATGATATAAATTTAGGAGAGAAACAAACCCACCCCCATAGAGGGGTCAAGTCTGTATTATTGTTCTCAGTCTTACATGTGCTTATGATTTGTGTGTCCACGTAGATGAGGCAACATGTTACGACGATGGGAAGACGTACCACGTGGGAGAACAGTGGCAGAAAGAATATCTTGGCGCCATTTGCTCCTGCACGTGCTTTGGAGGCCAGCGGGTAAGACCAGATAGGCCAGGCTCTGTGCAATTTAGACAAGGGGGGGAGGTTCCTATACGGACAATTAAGAGTTATGCTTCCTGTGTGTGTGCTGTGCACACAAGTGTGGTAGTGCCCCTTATGAAATGGGGAAATACTTCATCTCCTGTTGGAACATAAGGCTACAGAATACCCCTTTCCAGTTCTCCCCCTTTGTGGCAGCCTTAGCCCCCTCCCCCATACCTACTATTCTCAGACTGCCTCCGTTCTTCAGCAACTGAAGTGTTAAACGCTGGGTAGCACTGGGCTTCTTGCTCCATTCTGTTGGGCAGGTGCCCCTGTGATACTGCTGTTAAATATTTTGAATACCCAGATCTAAGAAAATACCACTTCTTTGTACCCTCTCTCAATCCTCAACTAGATTCCTGCCATAGGTCTAGTGCTATGCTCAGGAATATGGGACACACAGAGGGAGTGAGAAATGGTCCTGGCTCTTAATGATATAGTTGGAGACATTAAATTAGCATACATTGAAAGCCCAGCTAATTAAGTCAGGTTCTGAGTGGGTCTGACAAACCCAGTTCCCACGTAGGCTGATGTCAGCAGGAAAGGTTTGGTGGAAAAGAGAAGCATGAACTGGCTGGGTTTTGGGGTATTTTTTTAAATTAATTATTTATTTATTTTTGGCTGCGTTGGGTCTTAGTTGCTGTGCGCGAGCTTTCTCTAGTTGTGGCGAGCGGGGGCTACTCTTCATTGCGGTGCGCGGCTTCTCACTGCGGTGGCTTCTCTTATTGCAGAGCACGGGCTCTAGGTGCACGAGCTTCAGTAGTTGTGGCACTTGGGCTCAGTAGTTGTGGTTTGTGGGCTCTAGAGCACAGGCTCAGTAGTTGTGGCACAGGGGCTTAGTTGCTCCGTGGCATGTGGGACTTCCCAGACCAGGGCTCGAACCCATGTCCCCTGCATTGGCAGGCGGATTCTTAACCACTGCGCCACCAGCGTAGTCCCCTGGCTGGGGTTTAGGATGGTTACAATTTGGTTGAGGGATGGGGGAAGCAGAGTGAGCACAGCCCCCTGGAATGGGAAGGAGCTGGCACATGTGGGCTCCAGTCAAACAACCCTCTGCCTGCTGTCTAGTGGTAAGACATTAAATGGGAAGGAGTGGGGGCCACTTACGGAGGGCCTCGGAAGTCTGTTATTTATGCCAGTACTTCTCAACCATTTCTAATCTGTGTCCTACTTCAATATAACAGAAAAGTGCTGTGCTTTCCTCTAATCTTTGAAATTACAAAATAAAATGCCTTATAACTCAAATAAAAGCAATGAAACATAATATTCCTTTGTTTTCAATGGAAACATACCCTCCCCAACAGCTTTTCCAATTCTGGTCCATGAAGAGCATGCTCCCTACTCCCGGGTAAGGCTCACTGGTTGATGCCTTTGGCATTAGCCAGTTGCAGGTGCCCAAGAGAAAGGGAACATGATGGAAGACGGTTTTTAGGAAGATTAAACTGGCAGCAGAGAAGGGTCTTCAAGGGTCTGGCTGAGGGCAGCCCCTGGAAGCTACTCTCATCTTATTCCACCACTCGTGGTTGGGTGGGGAAAGAGTCTCTCTGTCTCTCTTTAACACATATAAAGACCGTGATCACAGAACTCAGTCATCTCTGGTCATGTGCTCAGTGCAGAAAAGTGTGATGGAAAGTGAATTTGTTGAGAGGTCTGTTTTGGTCTCACTTCAGCCTCTCTGCCTTATGATTTACGTACATGAAACCTTTCACGTGTGACACCTGTTCTGTTCTAAAGCGAAGTGCGAAATGAAACACTTTAGACAGGAGTGGGAACTGTTACGTGTTTATATGATAGCGAGATTCACTGATTCTGTAAGTAGGTATTTACCCATACTGTCTTAGGTATTATGGGGAATATGCTTTTAAATGGACAAATATGTCTGAAATATTTCACTGACAATATAAGAAAGAAAGTGATTGTATTATTTAGGGTTCTTCTGGTTGTAAGAGAAAAGCCCAACTTTGGTTAATTTAGGCAAAAGAAGGGACTGGAAAGTCCCAGGATCTCTCAGTAGAAAGAACATGACCAGGAGTCACCCAGCTGGGTGGCAGTCCCACTCCACTCATAGGTCACTGTGTGACTTCCCCGCCCCCCAGTCATTCCTCTGGGTCTCCTTTCCCTTACCTGTAAAATGAGGGTGTCTGTCCATGTGATCTCACGTTCCTTTTAAAAGCTCTAGGATTCCAGGAAAACCTCCTCCATCATGTAGTGTGGAAAGCTTATTAAGGAAGTCAGGACTGGAGTCAGCCTTAGCAGATGGGTGAGGTTTGTAAGACATTTCAGGAAAAAGGAAAAGCACAAATAGAGGCAGCTATAAAATATGAGTAATCAGCCAACATGTATTCTCTGTACGTTATAAATGCATGAAATCATCCTCAAAGCTTCCTTTGTGACTAACTGCATATATTTTGCCAACTCGTAAGAACTGAAATTCTTTGACACAAGCCCTAAGTTGCGATGTTCTTGTATTGTCATAAACCCCATCTGACTTCATGCCTCTGCTCTCTCAGGGCTGGCGCTGTGACAACTGCCGCAGACCAGGGGCTGAACCTGGTCACGAAGGCTCAACTGGCCACTCCTACAACCAGTATTCGCAGAGATACCATCAGAGAACAAACACTGTAAGTGTATTTGCACCCTGCGTGTTTCTCCCCTAAATGCAATTAGGCACATAGTAGGGAGTCTCTTTCTGTAGGTACCTTTCTTCTGAATGAACCAATTTAAAAAAACTCTTTTAAAAGACTTAAGAGTAGAAAGAATATTGTATCCTGTAACATAATTTGGGTTCTCTTGAGCATCTCCCATTGCCCAGTATATAGCTAAGCTCTTAAAGCAAGACATATTTTCCTATGCATAAGTAATTGTCAGAGAAGCCATCCTCCCCTTTTTTCTTCTGTAGCCTTTACAGCATTGCTGTTAATTTTTCTTCTTCTTTTTTAACAGAATGTCAACTGCCCAATTGAGTGCTTCATGCCTTTAGATGTACAGGCTGACAGAGAAGATTCCCGAGAGTAATATTTCCAACCCAGAGAAACAAGCACGGATCTCTGTCAAGGTCCATCCAAACTGGAGTGATGTTAGCAGATCCCAGCTTAGTTTGTTTCTTTCTTATCCTCTGCTCTGGAGTAACTTCTCCAGCTTCAGCTCAATTCACAGCTTCTCCAAGCATCACCCTGGGAGTGTTTTTAGACTTTTCTCATAAATGGGGCAGTATGCTGCCAGTTCTCCAAAGTATTCAATACTGCTCAGTATTTTAAATGAAATGATTCTAACTTGTGATTTGGATTGGCATCAATAGGGAAGCACATGCACCAACCAAGATACAAAATGTCTTGAAAATGATATTACCAAAATTTTCAACAGGAAAGTTACCCAAACACTTCTGCTTCCACTTAACTATCTGGCCCACAATATTGTAGGAACGGCATGTCCTTGTTACTGTGATATTTGAAATATCTACAGTACTCACTAGTTCCAAATGATTCTAGTAATTGCCTAGAAATCTTTCTCTTACCTGTTATTTATCAATTTTTCCCTGTATTTTTATATGGAAAAAATTGTATTGAAGACACTTAGTATGCAGTTAATAAGAGGAATTTGGTCTAATTATGGTTGGTGATTATTTTTTATACTGTACATGCCAAAGCTTTACTACTGTGGAAAGACAACTGTTTAATAAAAGATTTACATTCCACAACTTGAACATCATGGCTTCTTTTTTACATACAGAAATTTGGGGGGGAATAAGAATCTTCCTGAATGTTTTTTTCTTTGCTATTCAGCAAACATTTGAAAACCCATGATGGGCACGGCTCTCTAAATTTTGGTGATTTATGTACAGGCTTTTCTATGTCTGTCATTCCCAAAACCCAGATTCAGTCTTGTCATTTTATCTCTTCAGTAATGGAGATAACTTTATATTTTCCACTTTACCAGATTTAGGTGGATTCAAATACTTAACTTGCTAGCTAGCTCTTCAGAAGTATAACCGAAACAACCTTTTCATTGTTCTTTTCTAACCATTATAATTCCTTCCTCCCTCCCACTTCCTTTCCGTCCTTCATTAAATAAACATCTATTCAAAGAGATTACCTGCAAGGAAAATAAAAAGATGACTGAGATGTTAAAACTACTTAAATCAGGAATTCTCTGGTGGTCCAGTGGTTAGGACTCCTTGCTTCCACTTCAGGGGGAGCGGGTTTGATCCCTGGTCGGGGAACTAAGATCCTGCATACCGCACAGTAAAGCCAAACAAAACAAAACAAAAAACCACCAAAAAACTACTTAAATCGCATGGCATAGAGGGGTTCTGTCTTAAGGAAACGCTGTGGTATAATAACGTCTATCCAACTTGTTAAAATGCCAGCTGACCCTGGACTGCCCCAGACGAATAAAGTGTGTGTAGTCCTGGTCTACAAAGGCCTTTTTTTTTCAATTTAACTTCGGGGAACCAACAAATCTAAAACTTTGGGATTAAATCTGGCATCCAAAATAGTAAAATAGCGGCACTGGAAATAGTCAATTATTAATTAGTAAAAGATTAGTAATTCATAATATACAAGACACGGAAAACACTTTTTTATACACCACTGTAACAAAATATTTCAATAAATACCTGGCAATAAATATTAAGACTAAATACAGAAAGAGATTTCCTCAGGGTTCATTTGTGTTATTAAAAAAACAAAAAACAAAACTCATGTTGGAATGGATTTAGTTTATAAAATTCCTTGCCATTTAGCATCTCATTAGGGAGAGGTGTTTTTTTTTTTAACATCTTTATTGGAGTATAATTGCTCTACAATGATGTATTAGTTTCTGCTGTAAAACAAAGTGAATCGGCCATACATATACATATATCCCCATATCCCCTTGCTCTTGCGTCTCCCTCCCACCCTCCCTATCCCACCCCGGGAGAGGTTCCACAGTCTAATTTTACAGGACTCCAGCTCAAATGAGTTTTCCCTAGCAGGAAACAGACTCACACCCCAGACTTCTGTTAACATCACTAAACTTTCAGCTTTGTCAAGCCAGTAGTTACCAAGAGAGCTGCTCTGTACATGTGAAAAAAAGGAAAAATCACAGGAAGAACAGATCATGATGATATTAAATGACTGTTCCACATACGTGGGTCATCATTGTTCATGGAGAGAGAATACAACCCAATACAAATTCACACACGGTGTAAGGGGAAGCCCCACTGTAGACACACACCAAAGAGAAAGCGGGCTCCTGCCTCCATCCTTAATGTGAAGAGGAAGCCCAGGTACTGCACTTGTGAAAGTCTGCACCTCAGCTCCATCCTATTGAAAGGTCTTCACATTTAAAAACACAATGAAAGAACACCTTTGGGTTGAGACTGACTTTGCTTCAAACCACTTATCTAGAGACAAACTTAAAACTATTTTCCCCAACATGAGTTTAAGTAAATCCAGTTGGCCTATATTAATTAAATGGATAGTGAGCCCATCAAAACCTTGCACACTGCAATGTAAAATCTGCAAGTTCCACATTTAAGATTTTAAAAAGTACCACTTTTTCCAGAATGTCTGCTAGATTCTCAAAAGCAATATATTAAACTTACAAATGAAACTCAATAGTGAGTCAGTAACTACATTTAGATAATCAGAACAAATTAAATTTCAATGGTCTTTTATGTTTTGGCATCACAAGGCAAAACGGTAAAGCTTTCTTTTTCACTATTTCTCAGCAAAATCATTTAAACACAAGGATTTCCAAAGATCTTTTACAGTTTTTACTGACTCATGTTACTGTTGTTCCTGAGAATTGTCTTAAGCAGGCCAGACTGAAAAGGCATAATTAAAAGACCAATCTGGATTCAGGCAAGAAACTGGCAATTCAAGCAAAGTCAGATAAAAGTAGTAAATATATGAGTTTAAAAAGAAAAATCATAATTTTGAAGCTATACCTTGTTTTGCTGGACGTGATTTGTAATAAAATTTATTGTTGAGTATTTTTGTTGTTTTCAGCTCTAATGACCAGAGTGAATTATGCAAGTTAGTCAGTATAACATCACTATAAGCCTGTAAGGCACACATTCTGCGGAGGTGAATAAAGAAATGCTCAGGTGGAAATTACAAGTATAGGAAATGACTTTTCCATTTAATTATAGTTCCATTGAAAATTCTATTCCATTTCTAGTTGTATGAAACTCATTAAAGTGATTAAGAAACACACATCAGCATATTTAAGTGCTGAATTTGCTTCCTATTCAGTAAGTTCCCATTACTGCGACAGGGAAAGTGGCAGCCTCCAATTAAAAAATCCCATTTTCAGGAGATACATTTCAACCACTAAAAAAAAGATCACTCTTGGGACTTCTCATGTTTGGGGACATTTAAAGATTACCACAAAGGCTGATAAAGCAGACGCAGCACAAAGCAGGGCAGCACCTTGCCCTGCCCTGGATTTTTCAGACTAAGGAAGTTATTTTTAAAGAGTATATATGGCAGTCATATTTGAGATGCAAGTTATTATCATTGCCACATCATCCCATTTCATATTCTCATTAAAATAAAAGAGATTCAATTTGAATTGCAAACAAAAATCTATATAAATTACAATGGAAGAGAAGAAAATACTGTAAGTAATAAAAGAGCAAGAGAAATGATGTTTCAGCTGAAAGCCCCAAACGGGAAATTCCTTTTTTAACATTCCTCAGTAGAGTTAGGTATGAGATATTAAAGCATGTTTTACATTTCCTTGAATTCCTCTTTAGAGACGTAAAAGTTCTAACAATCTGAGGAGCCAAATTTATCCTATTAATGGCTCTTGTGTGGAGCCTCCAGAGGCTTGAAGTTATTAGCTTTGCTTGGAGGTGGCCAGCAAGGGGTGATTGTCAGCACCCAGTGCTGGCTAGGGCTGGAATCACCCATCCTGCAGGCAGCCCGTCCCAGCAGACCTGCCCTTACGGAAAATACACTGCAGGCCAAGGATGCTCCCAGGGAGCTCTCTGCATCGCGGCACCTCGGAAACCACCATTTCGTTCCAGAAGGAAACACTGCCTCTGCCAGGAGACTGCCGGTCAGGACTGTACAGTGAAACCTGCTGATCCGTAAAATTCAGCATTAGTTGTAAGATGCCGAGTCAAGCGCCGAACATGCCACTTTGGTGGAGAAACTGGAAGCCTTTCATACACTGCTGGTGGAAAAGTAAAATAGTGCAGCTGCTGTGGAAAACAGTTTGCTGGTTCCTCAAAAAGCTAACCATTGAGTTACCATATGACCCAGCAATTCCACTCCTAGGTATATACCCAAGAGAACTGAAAACATATGTTCACATAAAAATTTGTACATAAATGTTCACAGCACCATTTTTCGTTAACAGCCAAAAAGTGGAAACAACCCAAATGTCCATCAACTGATGAACGAATAAAACACGTGGTCTGTTCATACAATGGAATATTATTTGATCATAAAAAGAAATGAAGTATTCATACATGCTACACCATGAACCCTGAAAACACACTAAGTGAAAGAAGTCAGGCACAAAAGGTCACATAATGTATGGTTCCATTTATACACAATGTCCAGAATAGGCAAACTAATAGAGACAGAAAGTAGGTTAATGGTTACCAGAGGGAGAGAAGAATAGAGAATAACTGCTAATCAGAATGTGGCTTCTTTTTGGGGTGATGGAAATGTTCTGGAACTAAACAGTGGTGACGGCTCTACAACTTTGTGAATATACTAAAAAATCACTGACTTGCATTTTATATGTGTATTTTATTTCAACTGAAAAACATGGCACTTTAGTTACAGAAAACCTCAATATCCTTTTGCTTACTGGTAATGTTTTCAAGGCTGTTGCCCCAGAATCACACCCCTGCCCCTCCCTTGAACGGAAACCAGTTACTCTAAGTTTCAGGAGGAAACTGCAAAGAGAAAAAAACAAGAACTGGTTAGAATCAACTAGACTCAAGATGGCGGAAGACTTGACTTCCAGTACACTTTGAGCCTCATTCTATGCTCGTTGTAATACATTAGCGTGCTAACTGACACACCCACCAGCACCACAGCAACTGTGAAAGCCCATACAAAGACTGAAAAGGAGTGTCACATCAGTCTCCAGGTACAAACCCACCCCTGTTCTCGGATAACTTGTGGATATTCCTTCCCCTCTTTCCAATTCCCTCCCTTTTACCTTGACCCTCCTATATATTTGGTGTCTCTGCTCTAATTGGGTTAGGAAGAAGTTGATTTGTGAACTAGGTTCCTGCTTCTCCATTCTTTGACCATTAAATAAAGTTTGTGCTGTTCCAGTCTCAGCATCGGTTTTGCTATTGGCAAAAATGGAAAAAAATAGGAAAAAGAACCTCCCTGGCCGAGACAAGGGGTCCCGGCCCGGGCTAGGACCCTGGTACGGGTCTAGTTGACCAATTCGGTAGCAGTAAGAAGCGGTTTGGGAAAACAGAGTAGATGAAAGATTGAAGAGAGACTTCCCTGGTGGTCCAGTGGGTAAGACCGCGAGCTCTCGATGCAGGGGGCCTGGGGGCCTGGGTTTGATCCCTCATCGGGGAACCAGATCCCGCATGCATGCCTCAACTAAGACCCGGCACAGCCCAAATAATTAAAAAAAAAAAAAAAAAAAGATTGAAGGAACTCAAACTTTCTGGCTACCTATTCAAAAACTGAGGCAAAATCCAACTTCCACACATTAGTATCATCTTCCACTACCTTCCATGCCCCATATACACAAAAGCATTAAGAAAATAAAATAACTAGCTTTTTTTTTTTAATGAGCAGTATTTATCATGTCTGAGGTGGTGTTAAATATTTTGTTTCATTTACTCCTCAGAGCAACCCGAAGAGGTAGGTACTACAACATCGTTTTATAAGTAGAAAGTGAGGAAAGGCTAAGTGAATCACCTACCATCACACAGTTTGTTAGTAGCAGAGCTGGAACTTGAACCTGACAAACTGGCCCTGGGTTGTGTGCTTTTAACCAGGAGCTATTCAGCCTCCTTGGGAGCAAATGCATCTCCATTTTATAGATGAGAAAACAAATTCCAAGAGGTTAAGGCATGTGCCCAAGATCACCAAACTGGTGAGTGGCAAAACAAGGGAGAGATGATCATAAACGGCCCAAACGTGGTTTCCTAGAAGGAAAGAGGGGGCCATAATCAAGAACAGGTATGGGGGGACATGGCAGGGTAGCTGCTGGCAAAATCCTTTTTCTTTACCTGGTTGGTGGTGATATATGTTTATTTAAAAATGATTCTTGGGAATTCCCTCGTTGTCCAGTGGTTAGGACTCGGTGCTTTCACTATCGAGAGCTGGGTTCAGTCCCTGGTCAGGGAACTAATATCTGGCAAGCCGTGTGGCACGGACAAAAAAAAAAAGATTCTTCAAGCTGTAGGTGCTTTAAGCACTTTCCGTAGGCATGGTTTTTTACAATTTATTTTTTAAAGTAAATTCGTGCCTGTCACAGTGTTTAGCAAAAGTGAGCTTTAAGAGTGTCCAAGAATGGAAGGCACTAGGAGCTTAAAGACCTGCAGGGACTTGTGCTCTCAGGAAGGGACAAGGGACTGGGCTTCAGAAAGAAGGTGCCTCTGGAGGCAACAGGATGGGTTCAGGGTGCCCTTGGTGGACTATTTACAAATGAGTGAGGGTTCATGCTTTTCTTCCTGGGCCCCAGACGCTCCCCCAATTCAACTCACTCTTTACTGATCCAGATGTTTTGTTATGGGTTTTCTGCTCAGTCTAGAGTAAGCCATTTCTCCAAGGAGTCCTGGATCCTTTCATTAGATAACGGTATTAGAAACCAAGATCTTAGCATTAGGTATGCTCATTGCCACTGGGGTGTCACACTTCTTGGCCCTTTCAGTTGACAGATGTAGTCATGCATTTTAAAGTGTAAGAATATTCATTTAAAAAATTATTTTTTAAGTTACTTTTAGATTAACTGATTGAAATATTTACAGATGAAATATCTATAGACTTTGCTTCAAAATAATCTGTGTTAAGGCATGAGAAATGGAGAAACAGATAAAACTAAAGTAGTCATAAGGTATTATAGTTGGATGATAGATACATAGAATTTTACTTTTTTTGTGTTTATACCAAAATATCCATAATAAAGACCTTTTAAAAATTGAGAAAACTACTTATAACTACATACTTACAATTTTGAAAACTTAGAAAAAATGGTCAAATCCTAGGGGGAAAAATATACCTTGCTAGAACTGACTTAGAAATAAAAAAATTATTTAAGAAACTAAAGCAATTATTAGAAAACATCCTATGATATTTATTGGTGTTTTTTTATTCTCTTAATGGCAGAGTAGATTATATTGGACTAATACCCCTGCAGATAATTATGAACACTTGACAAAAATATTAAAAAATCTATTTAAAGCCCCTGGAAGGCAACCAAAAGCTGGTGAAAACCAGAGGGATCAACCTTCAAAGGGGATCAACATCAATTCTCCACAAACTGATCTACAGAGTCAATGCAATTCCAATTAAAATCTCAAGAGGCTTTTTTTGTAAAAATGGACTAGTTGATTCTAAAATTTACATGGAAATGCCAAGGACCTGGAATAGCCAAGAAATCTTTAAAAAGACTATTATGAAGGACTCACACTACCCAATTTCAAAATTTACTATTAAGCTACAATAATCAAGACAGTGTGGTGTTGGTATTAGGACAAACATAACAGTAGAACAGAAAAGAGCCCAGAAATGACACACAAATATGGTTGAGGCAACAAGGCAATTCAACAGGAAGAGTTGTCTCAACAAACGATGCTAGAACAACTGGATAAATGTATGGAAAGAAATGAAACTTGACCCATGCATCACTTTAACACTGGATATTAGATAACAAGACCTAACTGTAAAAGTGAAAACTATAATTGCCTAAAGGAAAACATAAGAGAAAAATCTTCACAATCTTTGGATAGGTAAGCGAAGGTCTCTAGTTTTTAGATGCATAAAGACGCAAAGATGAAGATGGGATACAGGATGAGATTTTCTTGGAGGAGACCCTGAGATGGGATGGGGTAGGGAAGTTGGGGGCACCAAATGTTTAGAATAAGTTACTGCTCAGATTCTAGCTTCTGTTTTGGGAGATGAGGTCACATTACTATTACATTACTAAACATATACACATAGACCAGTCTGTCATGAACTACAGATTATGATTATTCCAATTCTTTATGTCTGAGGTCCAAAATTTAAAAATTACCTAAGAAAGTATTAAAAGGAAATACTCTAAAGAGCATTTTGAGGGGATTCCCTGGTGGCACAGTGGTTAAGGATCCACCTGCCAATGCAGGGGACATGGGTTCGAGACCTGGTCTGGGAAGATCCCACATGTTATGGGGCAACTAAGCCCATGTGCCACAACTACTGAGCCTGTGCTCTACAGCCTGCAAGCCACAACTACTGAGCCCATGCACCACAACTACTGAGCCTGCACTCTAGAGCCTGCAAGTCACAACTACTGAGCCCATGCACCACAACTACTGAGCCTGCACTCTAGAGCCTGCGAGTCACAACTACTGAGCCCGTGAGCCACAACTACCGAAGCCCACGGGCGTAGAGCCCGTGCTCTGCAACAAGACAAGTCACCGCAACGAGAAGCCCGTGCACTGCAACAAAGAGTAGCCCCCGCTCGCCACAGCTAGAGAAGGCCCGCACGCAGCAACCAGGACCCAATGCAGCCAAAAATAAATAAATAAAATAAATAAATTTTAAAAATATTTTTAGAAAAAAGCATTTTGAGTCTTTAAAGATTAATACTGTGCCTGCATATCTGGGCAGTAATGGTGGGTGGAATTTCAGCTCTCACACAGTCCTCTTTTCTGCAAATGTAAAACAGTGATTAGAGAATGAATTAATTTGATAAATCTGGACAAAAGTATTTATATCTAATTGAGATAGTTTGTAGTACCATTTAAAATATTTATGTAAACGAGTTCAAACCGTAGAGTGTTAAATGGAGAAACAATTCTTCCAATAATTATACCCTCAGTGTTAACCTTTGGTCAAGGGGAGATAGAATGCACACTTAACAAGTTATAAGCCAAAATATGTATCAGCTGTTTATTGCTACCTAACAAAGCACCCCAGAACTTTATGGCTTAAAGCAATACATAATCTGTTTCTGTGTACCAGGAATTCATGAGAAGCTCCTTTGAGCAGTTCTGGCTCAGGTCTCTCAAGAGGTGGCAGCAAGATGTCGCCTGAGACTGGAGCTCCACTTCCAAGACAGGTCTCACACATGGTGGGCAGGTAGTGTTGGTAAGATGGTTTCTCTTTCAGCAGGGCTGCTTAAAGGTACCTACAGCGTGGCACTGGCTAACTCCAAGAAACTAAGGCTGAAGTTGTAATGCCTTTTACAGCCTAGCCTCAGCAGTCACACATTTTTCCTACAGTATTTTATTGGGCACACAAGTCAGCCTTGTTTTCAGTGTGGGAGGGTACTAACTATACAAGGGCCAGAAGATTAGTCAATATATTAATGACTAGAAGGATAACCTTAAAAAAACCCGTCAGAAATCTTTTAATTCAGGGAAAGTGGGTTAAGGACATGGGAAGAGGGCAGGACTCAACTTTTAAGGTGAAAGATGACAAAAGGTTTCAGTTGGCCTTCGGTGTAATATGTGCACAATCAGGACCACATGGGCAGGGCACATACACGCACAATTATGTCTGGATGCAGGAAGGCATTGCCATCCACTGTGCCCTACTTCTGGTAGTAAACCTGGGAGAATACCGGGTCCATTTCTGGGCACCAAACATTGAATACATTTTTTAGGTAGCTCCAGAGGGGACATCAAGGACTGGTTTAAATTATGGGAAACATTTCACTTAACAGAGGGAAGAGTAAGTACTGGCAGTGTCCTAATGTCGGGCCAACAGAAGCTTTAATCTCCCCTCAGTTTCTAGTCCACGGCTTACAATCTGCTGTTTGTTCAGAAGGCAGTCAACCACACTCTTTAGAACTATGATTAGAGGAAACTCATGAGCAGAATCCCCTATGAGTAAACTAGTGGGACGTTAAGATGCCTGTGCCATCTGCTACGGGGGCTGCTCGTTTCTTTGGCTTACCTAACGATTTTCAGATGCTCACACAGGTAACATTTTGGGATGAGCTGAGCCCCAGGAGGCAGGGATGCTCCTGTATTTCTTACAGAGAACCATGTGTAATGTTTGTCAAACTAAAGAGCCTACAACTAAGACAAATTAAATACAACTGCCAGACACTATGGCTCCAAGATTATTAAAATTTAACACTTTATTTTTTTAAAAAGGTTATTTTCAAAATTCCATATGTGATTTTTCACCTACACATAGGCGGGGTATAAAGTAATGTGTGAAGAAGTCAGTGATGGAAGAGCCGGAGATTCGTGTGAGCGAGGATTATTCCCAGCTCATCGCAAGCCTCGATCACAACTTTGTCAGCAGTGGAACCGGAAGGGGCAGCGATGTAGGCCACGCCACTCTGAGGGGGAGACAGAGACGGACTCTCAAAACACAGCCTCATGCCAAAACACGTCCAGAATCAACCCCTCACACCCAATAACAAGTGCAAGCTAACAACGATTCACACTGTAGACTGATTTGGTCAAGAGGCAAAATAACGGGATTTGGGTTGTCCACACAACAAAAGGAGAAGTCAAAACAATACTCTAGATGTTACTGATATATCACATCATCATAGCCTGGCTATATAATATAACTCATAGAACTGAAAGATCAGAAGCAGCATCTCTGAAATGGTTGCTGCATAATGACCAAATCCATACACACACCAATCCCATACTTACCCTTTTAGCTCTGTCTACATTGTCCCGGAAAGGAAAGAAGGCATCAGAGCTGATGGAAACTTCACTAAGTTTGTCAACCCATTCCTTCTTCTCTGCCTCGGTTAATAACTCGGGGACCTGCTCAAACAGTGCCTTCCACTTGATTAAATCTTCACCCTATGAGTGGGGGCAGAGGGGAAAGACAGGTTTTACACCATCTTCAGTACTATCTGATACAAATCAGAATGCCAGAAAAACACTTGGGCATTTTTCCTAGGACTTAATTATAAATAATGACTCATTTATATCCAAGTCCATATTTCTAGAACCTTTTTTTGATGCTGTATAACATTTCATTAAGGAAGAAAATTAATCTTAAGTGTACCAAATAAAGACTGTACCATTTATAAGCCAGTTTATTCCAAATATATTTTGTTCTTTAATCTCTAAGTTAAACCTACTGCTTTATATCCCTGTATCAAAGCAAGCAAGGAAACAGATAATTTATAGAAGCACATTTCTACAATAATTAGTCTTAAGTACAGAGTCAGTCTAATAGACCAACCAGAACATGACTCAACAGTATTCATTTTTAAAAAGTACTTCTATTTGGGGTTTAAGCCAAAAGGCTTAAACAATATACTTTTATTCTTATTCACATATATAAGTTCTCTTCCAGGACTTACAGCACAATTTGTTGTGTAATATCAAGCAGAAAAAGCAAATATTAAAGTAATTTTTTTAAAAAGCTGTTGGGGCTTCCCTGGTGGCGCAGTGGTTGAGAATCTGCCTGCCAATCCAGGGGACACGGGTTCGAGCTCTGGTCTGGGACGATCCCACATGCCGCGGAGCAACTAAGCCCGTGAGCCACAACTGCTGAGCCTGCGCGTCTGGAGCCTGTGCTCTGCAACGGGAGAGGCCGCGACAGTGAGAGGCCCACGCACCGCGATGAAGAGTGGCCCCCACTCGCCGCAACTGGAGAAAGCCCTCGCACAGAAACTAAGACCCAACACAGCCAAAAATAAATAAATAAATTAGAAAAAAAAAAAGCTGTTTGAAGCATTTCTTGGTTACAAAGCACACTCTCCAACGACACCTGTTGATCTTGTCATGGATTCCTATCCCTGAATGGACAACCCAGTGGAGTTGACTCGCCCCCTCAGAAGACCACTGAGTTTTTGATTACCAAGCTTCTCTTTGTGTTTTGCATCCAGTACCTGTTAAGCATTTCTATTTCCAGAAACTGGGCTAAATCCTATTCTTTTAGCAGGCTACCTAATACTTGCAATTTTAATGCTCCCATATACCTGCTTCAAAGTAGAAAACATTAAAGAACATGAAATATAACACAAGTACACTGAGTTGTTAATGGAGCTTGTAGAAAACGTAGAGGGACATTTGTTACCTGCTATCAAGTAATTTGTATGCAATGTTAAATACACACCTATCACGTAGTAAGCATCATGACTGGCACTGTGACAGACACCCAAGATGGGTGAAAAACAACTCCTGCCATCAAAACTTATAATCACAGACTTCCCTCGTGGTCCAGTGGTTAAGAATCCGCCTTCCAATGCAGGGGACGTGGGTTCGATCCCTGGTCAGGGAACTAAGAACCCACATGCCACAGGGCAACTAAGCTCGCAAGCCACAACTACTGAGCCTGCACACTCTAGAGCCCGCGCGCCACAGCTACAGAGAAGCCTGCATGCTGCAACTAAGACCCGACACAGCCAAATAAATAAATAAATAAACAAACAAACAAATAAATCTTTAAAAAAAAAAAAGAAAAGCTTATAGGGACTTCCCTGGTGGGGCAGTGGTTAAGAATCCGCCTGCCAATGCAGGGGACATGGGTTCGAGCCCTGGTCCGGGAAGATCCCACATGCCGCGGAGCAACTAAGCCCGTGCACCACAACTAGTGAGCCCGCGTGCTACAACTACTGAAGCCTGTGCACCTAGAGCCCACGCACTGCAACAAGAGAAGCCACTGCAATGAGAAGCCTGCGTACCTCAACGAAGAGCAGCCCCTGCCTGCCACAACTAGAAAAAGCCCACAAGCAGCAACGAAGACCCAACGCAGCCAAAAATGAATAAATACATTTATGGGAAAAAAAAAAGCTTATAATCAACAGGGGAGGTACAAACATACAAAACTAAACCAGTGGTTATAATCTAAAAAGACAGATGATCTGTAGTGTCAGAAAGGGATAAAGAACGCCAAAGAAAGGTAAATGAGACAGAAGAAGTTTAGATTAGTAAATTTAGATAATACAGAACTTCAAGAAAAGTATCTTTTCTCTTTGTAGTAATGAAGATAGTCTGTTACACAGAAAAGGGTAAAGATACTAATACACTCCACCCACACTCAACGACAGCCCTTTTACCTCTCCGATGGTTCCAGTAACATATTGATCGATGGCGTTGGAGATTTCTGCTCTCTTCACTCCAGTTTTAAACTTCATAGAAAGCACTTGTGGGTGATGTCTAAGCCACCAATAGTTTGCCTTATCCCCTGCAAGGCGTGTGCAGTGTATCCGAGACTGCTGTCCAGCTCCAATGCCAATAACCTGAAGAATGAAGAACATGGACGTTAAAATGAATAACAACACGCTTCCCAATGGCTCTTTTGTGCATATTCCCCCAAATCCATCAATTTTGTGGGGGGAAAAGAAAATCAGGCTGAAATAAGAGAAATACAAATAATTTTTAAGTAATTAAAAGGTTAAGTGTAACATGTTTTAACTATTATTTATATGTTTTACCTCTTCAGTGAAATCTGAGGTATGGCTATTAATTAATATCTGGAAGTTTCTAGAGCTCCTGGACATCAGTAGTGAAGCGTGGTCTTGCTGGAACTTATTAGACAAGTAGCCACAGTCTCCCAGGTTTTTGGTATTACAGATTAGCAATCTTGCAACAGTAGGCAATCACCTAAATTCCGAATTTGAAAGGGTCTTCCAGGTCACATGCCAATTAATATCCATCCTCCCCTCCCACTTATGGGCCAAATAATTTAACAAATGGCTAGAGAGGAGCTCAAGACACTATGAGAAGAAACAGTGCTAAAGCCACAGCAAAACCAGGTTTACCCTGGAGCTAGGAGAGGCCCAGGGACGAGCCAGCTCAGTCCTGCATCCTATGGCTTTTAACTAGGAAAAGTTAAATACCTAGCTTAACATCAGATAGTAAGAGATGGTCAATATTTTGACTGTGGTAGTGGTCATGGTCAAACAACTATATAATCTGTGCAAACTGGTCAAACTCTACACTTAAAAAGGGTGAATTTCACTGTATATAAATTATGCCTCAGTAAACCAGGTTTTTCATCATGTTAACTCTTAGTCTACAGATTTTTGGTAAAATGACGTTAGAAGTATAAATAAAGATACCCTTTATGCTGCAAAACGATGGGCTAGTGGGTGGCAGTATGTTCTACTCCCTCTTCACTGGAAATGCTACTGATAGGGACAAGGGGAGCAAAAGAACTAGTTCCCTAGCAGCCATTGTCCCCTAACCCAAAACGTGCCAACTCATTCCAGGCAAGAAGCAATAAGAACAATTTTAATACTTAGTTCCAAAGATACTTTGTAATCATTACTGAGTAAATACTGACAAACCGGGAAGAGAAAAACTTGGCAAATTTTCCTTTCCAAGCAGTCTAGTTCCCAAGACAGATGGAATTTTGGACAAAATCTTGTAAAACAACAGTCCTCCCAAGGTGAGTCTGACAGCTTGGTTACCTGCCCATGCCTGGCATAGCACACGGAGTTAGACTGAGTATACTTGACAGCAATGGTGGCCACAGTGAGGTCTCTGAGCGCAGATTCCGGCAACTAAAAAAACACAGAATGGTAAATGGGGCTTTTTTTTTTTTTTAAACCTTCATTTAACTTTTAGCATCTTATGTGTCCCTTATAACAGACCTATAATATAGTTCTATCCCTCAAATAAGAGAGTGAAATTAACTGTTCATAGGAGACACTATCATATTTTACTGAAAGAATCATATTTAACATATTTGTCATGGAACTCTGTGTGACGCCTAATGCATCACAAACTCAAATTGATGCCATTTTGCAACAAACTTTGGCTTAAGCCTCTTTACGTATCACACTAGATATGAAATACCATAACCACTCCAAAACTGACAAACAGTATTTTCTCTATCACAGTAGCACCGAATAACTGGAGATGTGATAAAATTTATGTTCAAAAAAACCACTGAGAGTAATTTTCACAGACACTACAAATAACTGATGCACATACAGCCAAGACTGCTCAGGAAAAACCAAATTAGGATCATTTTTTGGTTTGCCTAGAATATTCTACATAGAAAGTATTCAAAAATGTATTATGTACTACCGGTTCAAACAGAATGAAACAACTACTATAACTAAAAATGTCCCTATCTTTAATATAAAGAGCAAATACAAATTGAAAAGAAGAATAATGATCTATGTTGGTATGCTAAGCGGACAAAAGATATAAGCACAGCTAACTGATAAATTATCTAACTGAAAAACTGTTAAGTCAGACTTCATCAAAACTAAAGCTTCTGCTCTTAGAAAAGATCCTGTATTAAGAGGATAAAAAGACAAGTTACAGACCATGAGAAAATATTTTGCAAACCACATATCCAACAAAGAACTAGTATTCACAATATATAAAGACCTCTCAAAATTCAGCTACAAGAATAAAAATATAATTAGAAAATGGGCAAAAGACATGAAGAGACATTTCAAGAAAAAGGATATACAGACGGCAAATAAACACATGAAAAATGTCCATCACTAGGCATTAGGGAATGCAAATTAAAATTATGAGATATTGGGCTTCCCTGGTGGCGCAGTGGTTGAGAATCTGCCTGCCAATGCAGGGGACATGGGTTCGAGCCCTGGTCTGGGAAGATCCCACATGCCGCGGAGCGACTGGGCCCGTGAGCCACAATTACTGAGCCTGCGTGTCTGGAGCCTGTGCTCCGCAACAAGAGAGGCCGTGATAGTGAGAGGCCCGCGCACCGCGATGAAGAATGGCCTCCACTTGCCACAACTAGAGAAAGCCCTCGCACAGAAACGAAGACCCAACACAGCCATAAATAAATAAATAAATAAATAAATAAATAAATAAAATATTTAAAAAAATACTTTAAAAAAAAATTATGAGATATTGCTACACACCTATCTAATAAGAAAGCGACAACACCGAAACCTGGTAAAGATGCAGAGAAACTGGGATCGTGCATACGTTGCTGGTGTAAAATATAAAATGATACAGCCTCTTTGGAAAACAGTTTGGCAGTTTCTTAAACTAAATATGCAACTATGATGCCAGCCAGCAAATACACTCCTGGGCCTTTAGAACAGAGAAATGAAAACTATGTTCATACAAAAACCTGTTCACGAATGTACAGTGAATGAAAGTTACAGAAAGGGGAACAGATGAGTAGTTGCCCGAGGTTACAGAGGAGGCAGAGGCAGGAGAGAAGTGAGTGTGGCTATAAAAGGCAACAGAAGCCTCCTTGTAGGGACGGGTATGTTCTGTGTCTTGACTGCATCAATGTCAGTCATCAAGGTTGTGATGCCGTATTAATAGTTTTGCAAGACACTGTCCATTAGGGGAAGGAAATGGAGTAAAAGATACATGGGAACTCTTAAAACTGCATGTGTATCTATAATTTTTACTTTTTAAACTCAAAATTAAAGGCTTAATTAAAAACCACTGTTAGAATGTTTTAAGAGTTTATTATCCTAACGTGCTATTGATGTATTGATAGTATATCCTTGTCTATCTGCATTTGCTCTTTTGAGTTGCCAACTATACATTTTATTCCTTTGGTTCTAAGAAAGATTAATAACAAAAGCCAGCCTTCCTAGCTGCCTACCTTCAAATATAACCCTAGTATCCCGAGTTAGGATCAAGGACTATGAGACACGTCAAGGGGTGGGAGTGAGAGAGAATCCAGTGTAATAAACATGGCACATATAGTTAAAACAAACTGAAGCATTATTCAAGAAAAATGGGAGAAGAGAGAAAAATTCAAGCATGTTCGTTAATACTTAACACACACTCATTACACTTCTCCGGCTGAAACCATTCTAGACCTAATAGTGTAACCTGATGATTCTGAGGCTGGAATATTAATAAAAACCTGTTTTAAAAGAAGGGAGGGGAATATAAAGGAGGATAATACCATCATTCTCATCCTTAGTTAGGTCTCCAAATTTCCATTAAAAATACATATGAACAAGTACAAAAGAATGTAGATAAAAGATTAAAATCAAACCCTTGTAAAAATATCCAAGCTAGCACAGCCAGAGGCACAAAACCTATCAAGTGCTACTAAAGTAATCAGTCCAATACCTATAAAACTACAAGGAAAACTTACAAAAGTAAGAGTCTCAACAGGTAGACACAGTTGTCAGCATGGGTACCTCTAGCTCAATACCCTTTTGGTATTTTAAAAAATACATTAACCAGCCAGGTTAATAAAGTTAAAAAAAAAAAAAAAAGAGCCTCATTTTACTGTGAGCTGCTTAAAAGCATTGCTACCCCAGTACCTCAGGGCCTTGACCAAAGGAGTGGATTCCAAAGAACTGAAAGATCTTTCTATATATGAGTCCTACATGTTCCTTCACTTCAGGGCACCATTAAGTTTCAAAGATAAAAATGAAAGAATAACCAGTAAACCAACAAAGATCATGTCTTAATCACTGTATGTTTATTAACAGAACCATCCTGATAAAGATTTTAAAGCCTTTCAGCATTCTACTTAAAGTCTCAGGACTCAGACCCAGAAACAATAGCCAACTCCTTGTCCACTTGTTACAAAATGACTTCTTCAGAGACTAATCCTTTTCTAAGAACAAATAAAAAAACTGAACACAGAGCTCATAAAATATCAAGTACTGAGAGGCAAGAGGCAAAGACCCCAGAGATAAAGGAAGCAGGAAGAAATGAATGTGACTATGCTTTTCCCCTCAAGGCATTTTCCAAGTTGCAAGGCAGTAACTAAGAGGTAAATGAGCTAAGCCCCGCATAAGTCAACTCTGTAAAGAGAAAAAAACACCATCCAGACCCTCAAAATATCTATATGGTTCTTTCATATTGCGGACCAAAAAACGGATCAAATAGTCAACCTACAAAAGATATGGAAAATTTTATTTGAGACAACCTGAGGAACCCAGGAGACAGTCTCTCAGTGAGCTCTGAGAACTGTTCCAAACAGGTAAGGGCGGAGGCCAGTATACACGTGATTTCGATGAAGGGGCACGTGCAATCAAGCACATTTCTCGACAGAAGGTTACTGCTATTCTAGAGGAACAGACATCTTAGTTAATGGTTTTAAGTGCTTTTCTAAGTATGGGAAGATACAAGAAACTGGGTTCACAAAATCTCCTGAAAGTATCTAACTATCTGAGGGCCAGTTCTGTCAGTTTTCCCAGAGCACAAAGTACCTCATCCTGAATTCCTTTCAGTGGCTGCAGTGGCTAAAGACTTGATTCTTGCAAAACTGGATGGTGGGAGACATTCTTTATTTTACCATCCCCTCCCTTTTGGTCTTAATTTCAACCAAAGTTTGGGAGGCATTTTGTGACTAATTTGTCCCATGGTGCTAGGAATGCTCATTCAGTTCAGGCAAGGATTTCGTTGATAAGCCACTTGATGTGCTATTACTGGACTAGGCCTTGTTGGCAGTAACCAAAAGCCTCTGGACCACCTGCCTTACTAGTCTATTATGGTCCAGGAAATGGTTCCCTCTTGTTGCTTCTTCCCATATCTATAGTTACACTATTATAATCATTGATCTTACAGAAAGATGTATTTGGCCAATCATTTCAACTCCCCTAGTCATCGTTATTTTTATCAAACGCTCAGTCACATATTTGGAAGAAACAGTAATCTTGTAAAATAGGCAGAATAGAAATAAAATAGCTAGTAATATTAATAAGGTCATAAGTAAGTATTTAAGCTAAGAACTTCCATTAGGTGCAGCCCAGAATCTCCCCACGTTGTCTGACCAGTCTGCTCTGTACCAATCACTATCTTTAAGGGAAGTGATATGTTGGCATTGTACATAAAGTTCACCAAAGATGTCTGCATGCACAAGGCAGAGTGGTGGGTCATCGTGACCCCTCACAGGATTGAGAAAGGAATGTTATCTTCTAAGGAGCGACGTGGCTGGCACCAGAAGAAGAAAAATTGAGCTTTATGGTTGAGCAGGTATTTCTGCCACTGAGGAAGACTGGTTAACGCATAATGCAGATGCACAATGCACGCTAGAGGGGAAGGAGGAGGCCAAAGGGCAGAGAAGAAGTTTCATGTTTAAATTTTTCTTGCCTTGCCTTAAAATATGAAATTTTTATTTCATCAATATCCAATGCCCAGCATGCAATCAAAAATACCAGGCATACCAGCAGATAAGACCAGAAAAAAATGAAGTCAGTTACACATCTGAAATACTGAAAAGAAAGTACAGCCAACATTAGACCCAGCAAAAATATCCTTTAAAACTGAAGGCCCAATTAAGGGATTTCAGAAAAACAAGTACTACTAGCTCACCCATTTCCTTATAGTATAACCTTGGGCAAATGTCTTAACTGTCCTCTCTGTCACAATTTTGTGATCTTTACAACAGAGTTGACAGTAGTCACACCCTGCCCAGAGGGAGCTGTGCATATTAATCGATATAATACATGTAAATACAAAAATGAAACCATTTTTATCCTAGGAATATGTCCTTCTAAAAGATGACAACAGGACAATAGCAAAATCGTGACTATGTGAAAACATCAATCACAGCACTGAAAATGGAAACAACTTAAATATCCATCATAGTACATGGATTGCCACATGGCCTTTCAGATGAAGATGTGGATCTATGTTTCCTGATATAGAAACACATTTGTAGCTCAGTGCATAGAAAAAAAGGCAAGTTGGGCTTCCCTGGTGGCGCAGTGGTTGAGAGTCTGGCTGCTAATGCAGGGGACACAGGTTCGGGCTCTGGTCTGGGAAGAGCCCACATGCCGCGGAGCAACTAGGCCCGTGAGCCACAACTACTGAGCCTGCGCGTCTGGAGCCTGTGCTCCGCAGTAAAAGAGGCCACGATAGTGACGGGCCCGCGCACCACGATGAGGAGTGGCCCCCGCTTGCCGCAACTAGAGAAAGCCCTCACACAGAAACGAAGATCCAACACAGCCAAAAATAAATAAATAAATAAAATTAAAACTGACCCAAGGGCACAGATTCCATATAAAAAAAGAAAGAAAAAAAGGCAAGTTACAGATTTATAAAAGACATCACCCCATATATGGAGAATTGAAGGTAAATAACTACATATATACATATGCACAGAAGTTTCTAATATGGTCTTCTGTTCATTTTTTAAGTTCCCAAACTTACTTGACAACTCAAAGATGAGCCAGCTCTTTGCATATCAACCAGTTTTAAATACGGGCCTTAATAAATGCATAAGCATATAAATATTAAAAACAGATCTACTGAATTATTAGTATTCAGTTAAGATATTTTCAGACTTACATCTTTATTCTTGGTAACAATGTTGCTAAATAATGACCTGTTGACGACACTATTATTTCTCTTCTGGCTTAAACGAAGACCAAAGAGAGTTCGAACTTCGTTTTCATCTGGACTGTAAGACTGGTCCATCTAAATAAAACACAAATTTAAAGAGTTAAAAGAGTAAAAAATATGTCTACATCCCTCAAAATTTTTCACTTAATTTATGTTCAAGATATTTCATTATAAGCAAGGCTATATGCATTTTTTCTAACTTAAGCAGGTACAAGATCATTTCAGGATGGGTGTAATAGAATGGCCAGGCACCAATATTTTGCTCCAAAATTTTTTATAGGTTTTATAATCTTATAGGGTTTTGTAACTTATACCAAACATTAGAACCAATGATTCCAACAGAGCATTTCTGGTTTCAGTAACTGAAAGCACTGTACATATGGTTTAAAAAAAAAAAAAAAAAAAACTAAAACAGGTAATACGCTAACAAACAGGCAGTGGCATAAAAACTAACCTCTAATTTTTTTCTAAACATCTATTACAAATACTTAACTAAGATTTAGATTAAAAAGTTAAAAAAGAGTGGGCTTCCGTGGTGGCGCAGTGGTTAAGAATCCACCTGCCAATGCAGGGGACAAGGGTTCAAGCCCTGGTCCAGGAAGTTCCCACATGCCGCGGAGCAACAAAGCCCGTGTGCCACAACTACTGAGCCTGCACTCGAGAGCTCGTGAGCCACAACTACGGGAGCCCGCGTGCCTAGATCCCATGCTCCGCAACAAGAAAAGCCAACGCAATGAGAAGCCCACACACGGCAACAAAAAGTAGCCCCTGCTCGCTGCAACTAGAGAAAGCACGCATGCAGCAAGGAAGACCCAACGCAGCCAAAACTAAAAAAAAAAAAGTTAAAAGAGAAAGAACAGCATTTGTAGTCTGTGTCTTTGTTATTTGAAAAGGAATACGTCATTCACTGCTTTCTTCCTCTCCCAAATTTTTAACTGAAATGATAGTAAGACATGGGAATAACCTGCAAAAGATCACTCTCTCCCTAAACATTTTTCCAAATTTGACAGTATTTCTTCATTTAACCTTTGGATGATCTTTGACTTAGAAAGCACTGATACCTGTAACTTATAAGCAAGCCCTCATATTAATTCTGCTTAGTCTGCATTTTCCTGAATTCTAAAATGGTCCTTTTCCCTTTGTATTATAAAATTTCTAAAACTGAGATGTGCCCGCCTATTAACTGATGTCATAAAAAAACCTCTCGAATAAACAAAATATTGAGGAAGCCCTGGTGTTCTTTTGACACCCTGAAACATGATACTGTCCGGTGGTAAAGAGGTCATGATCAGGGTCAGGCTCAGGATTTGGAAAACATTCTCCATGATGCTACAAGTAATTGCTAATAGCCATAAGTACTTACTACTCTTAATGACAACAACAACAAAAAACAGTTAAGAGTGAAGAATACAGTGGCAGCTAACTGAATGATTAAGTAGCTTTTAAAAAAGCTACTTCTGGGCTTCCCTGGTGGCGCAGTGGTTAGGAATCCGCCTGCCAATGCAGGGGACACGGGTTCGTGCCCCGGTCCGGGAAGATCCCACATGCCGCGGAGCGGCTAGGCCCGTGAGCCACAACTACTGAGCCTGCGCGTCTGGAGCCTGTGCTCTGCAACGGGAGAGGCCGCGACAGTGAGAGGCCCGCGCACCGCGATGAAGAGTGGCCCCCGCTTGCCACAACTAGAGAAAGCCCTCGCACAGAAACGAAGACCCAACACAGCCATAAATAAATGAATTAATTAATTAATTTAAAAAAAAAAAATTAAAAAAAAAAAAAAAAAGCTACTTCTGTCAAGTAGCTTTTAAGAAAGTATTACATTTAGGGCTTCCCTGGTGGCGCAGTGGTTGAGAGTCTGCCTGCTAATGCAGGGAACACGGGTTCGAGCCCTGGTCTGGGAAGATCCCACATGCCGCGGAGCAACTAGGCCCGTGAGCCACAACTACTGAGCCTGCGCGTCTGGAGCCTGTGCTCCGCAACAAGAGAGGCCACGATAGTGAGAGGCCTGCGCACCGCGATGAAGAGTGGCCCCCGCTTGCCACAACTAGAGAAAGCCCTCGCACAGAAACGAAGAACCAACATAGCAATCAATCAATCAATCAATCAATCAATAAATCTTTAAAAAAAAAAGAAATGCAAACTTAAAAAAAAAAAAAAAAAAAAAGTCTTACATTTAATGTCGTATTTTTGTTTTCTTTCCTTGAAAAGCTGACATGGAATCTATGGTGAACCATGTAATTATTGGTTTCTTAAAATGAAGAATAATAACTTTCAATATATGGAATTTGGATTCCACAAATTTTTTTTTACATTAATACCTTCTGAAAAACAGTATTATGAATTTTAACTTTCAATTCAAATAACTTTTTGCTTTATCCATTTATGATCAGACTATGGGCTAATTTCCCTAATGTATAAGAGCTTGAAAAAATTCAACAATCTATTAGAAAAGACAGGCAAAGAACATGGGCAGACAGTTCATAAAAGGGAAGTAAAAACACTCTTAAATGTGAAAAGATGTTCACCCACACACAATGAGAAACTAAAACTGCAATGAGATGCCATTTTCATCTATCTAACTGCTAAGATAAAAATGTTTAAAAACTTGATGCTAGCAAAGGTGTTAGGAAATAGGCACCCTTACACATTCCCATTAAGATATAAAACTGGTTGTACAACCTTAACATGAGCAGCATCTATCAAAGTCACCAATACAGATAGTCTGCAACCCAGTCCTAATTTTATTCTCAGGACTTTCCCTCTAGCTTATTCACTGCAGGGTGTGCGTAATAGCTAAAGACTGGTGACTGGCTAGATAAGATACACAGATACGGGACAAACTTCCAAGACGATGAAGCAGTGTGCATTTGTGTCAATGGGGAGAAAAAGAAGAAATGCAAATGCAAATATTTGCTGAATATGTATAGACTACCTATTTCAGGAAAGGTGAGCAAGAAATTGAAACTATTACTTTTAAAAAAGGTAACAGAGTGGCAGAAGGGAAGGATGAGGAGACTTCATCAAATAACCTTCAATACCTTTTGAATAGGAAACCACATTAAATATATTATTTTTAAAGAAATGAAAAGTAAGGGTGAGAAAGCTATCTTGATCTTAAACCCAAAAAATTAATAGGAAGAAAAAATTTGCAGGGTTAAGGATAAAAAAACCATAGTAAAGAAGGATAAATTAGAAGGGTGTCAGTATAAAGGAAAGATTAAATATGGGGAAAAAGAGACAAAATAGAAGAGCAAATTACTGTTTCAAACATGAATTGCACTAACCTGAAGAACACAGTAGTTCCCATTTTTCTTTTTAGAAAGTAATTTCAAAGCTTCGTCTTCATATCCCGGGGCAATAATACCATCAGATACCTATATGTGTATTAAATATTAATTTCTATTTTAAAAAATTAGAGAACACCTCTTAAATGATCTAGAGATAATTATCTGTCATAAATAATGCAGTAGCAGTTTCTGGTTTCTGCCTCCACCAGATAATACAAATACTATACTTGGAAAAGGTAAGTCTATGCTAGAATACAACTTTCTACAGCTGATCTTATCTCATTGGCTGTCCTTTTGGTTGTCTGTTTCAATTTTAACCAAGAATATATGAATGATTCGCTGTAATACACGTATCTTAGGAAGAAAAATGATTTTTTACTCTTCTGTTCACGGGGTGGTTTTGTACCAGAAAGAGTATGTTCTTCTAATTCTGGCTCTGCCAAAACCTGGCTAAGTGACCCGAGGCAAGGCAGGCTCCTCAACAGCAAGAAAAGCGGTCAGAGGAAATCAGATTTAACACATTATAAAGATACGAAAGTCACAGCTCACACCCCAAAGCCTCATGCTGTAACCTGTAACACAGCATGCCAGCTCCACGGCAGCTGGGGAGGGTAGGGGTGATGGTAAGGATCCCTAAAGCAACTAAATATTGTCAAGTCACAGGCCCTGTTAGCCTTAACTGCTAACTGTTTCCCTCCGAGGCACCTGAGCTCCTTCATTCGTCTTACTCTATCTCCCCAGCCCCACCCCCACCTTTCCGGAATGCCTGCTTGGTACTCAATTGATGGGGGTTAGTTTTTTAGAGTAGTTCATAATTCCCCCAATATACAGTCTTCTTCATTACAGACCTAATGAAAGTTTACAGCCGGGTTCATTATTACATCACCATCCAAGATAGCATCCTCTATTCTTCAGAAACAGTAACTCTGGCATTAAGACAATGACTACTAGAAAATTTTAAAGAATTAAATATATAAAAGTTGATCACAATAGCCAAATACAAATATTATAGGTTATGGTTTCAATAAACACTATGAACAAATTAAGCTCTACTTAGTTATGCATGGGACAAGATACAGAATGTCCACTAACCTCTCTAGAGATAATTCTGGCAGTAGGGACATCACAAGTATCAGATAATGCAACAAAATCACCAAAGGAAGACATCCTATCAGCTCCTGTAAATAAAAATTAAAACTTAGTATTTATCACAGATTATCCATCCTTATACAGAAAAGGGTAATGTTCAACAAACCTCAATGTGATCATATAAAATCTAACTTGACTAAGATTTAAACAATAGATTAGTAAGTCATTTAACTGAAATAATCAATAAGAAATATTCTTTCATTTTACCTCCTAGAGCAACATGCAGCAAACTTTTTCTGTAAAGGGCCTGATAGTAAATATTTTTTAAGCTTTGCGGCCAGGTGATCCCTGTTCCAACTCCAAGATTGTGGTTAGCAATCAGCCACCGACAATACTATGTGACCCTATTCCAACCAAACTACATTTACAAAGCTAGGTGGTGGGCTGGATTTAGCCAATGAGCCACAGTTTCTTAACCCCTGTTGTAGAAGGTAAACCATGAGAAAGTGTCTCAATAATCTCCCATTAATTTTACAATATTCACAGGTTATTAAGCTCATGAATTAGATACCTGTGAATTATATAAAATATAACTTTAACCAAATTCAGTGTACTTAAATAATCATACAATTCAAATTTAGCAATACAAATGCATTCAATAGCCTAATCTGAAACTTCATGCACCAAATTCCAATTGTGCTTCCCTTTATTACATTAAATACTAAAACTAACACACACTTTTATAAACAAATTTATTCCAAGGCTCTCATAGAGTCATTCTGAAGTATTAATGAAAAACAAATTAAGATAATTTGAAATCCTATAACGAAACAAAGGATATTACTACTTTAAGATAAAATATTACTTTTCCTCTCAAACAAAAAGAACAACAGAAAAAGCGCTATTATTCTTCTGACCTCTTGCTCTTGCATATGCAGTGGATATGGGTGTGAGGGTTTTGTACATATCATAGACCATGCAGACTTTGGCTTCATCTTCACTGAGTGGAATTGCAACAGCAGCGCCTGGTATAGAAAACCATAAATAAACCAAAAATCTCAAGTTACTTATCAATTCCTAAATCAGGACATTTTTCTAAACATCTAGTCTAAAATATCTAGTCTATATAGCATAATTTCTAGTGCTTGGGCCAAATTCAACAAAAACCTGTTTGACCAGGTAATTAAATGCCAAAAATATAACTGCAGGGGAGGGTGAGGCGGGGGGAATCTCTTCTCCAGCCTCTGAAAACAGAGCCACTGTCTTGAGTCTGCCAGCACCAGGCGTGTGTATGAAGCTACTTTACTTCATTACTGACTCTCTGCCCTGCTTGATATCACACACCGTTTATTTCCCTGCCACTCCCGTTGTTTTAATATCCAAAAACTATCTGAGAACTAATTATGTGTTGAATTGTCAGTAAGTGATATAAATAACTCAGCTGTAAAGCTGACTTAAACATAGAAGAAAAAAGGTCTCTCATACAATGGCCTTAAAAGCTAAAAGTGCCATAAGAACAACTTCTTTATGTCTACTCAGTTAAATTTGCAACCATGTGGAAAAATGTTTAGTTTAGTCATACTGCATTAAGCAATATCACTTTTATTTTCTAAAACATGTTTCCACTACAAATAAAACTATCATCTGACGTTCCTGTCTCATAATAGTGTTACACATTATATATATGTAAAAGATATGTGCACATGGTATCGTTATCAGATTTTATCCAGTTACTACATTGATATTATTATTAACAAAAGTGGTTTCAGACTTCACAGAATGTCTATATTCGCTTTTGAGTCTTGTCAAACTTCCAAAAAGTTTTTTAAAAAGTGTATTTTGAACAGTTCCAGAGAATCCCAGAGTGCAGTGCTTTACCTGCCGGGCTGACATGTTTGAAAGAGGCAGCGGCTGGAATGCCTAAAGCTTCTTTGAGTTCCTTCACCAGCTGCCAGGCATTCAAAGCGTCACACAAGTTTATAAATCCAGGGGCTCCATTCAAAACTACATACAAAAATATAAATACACATTAACAAGCCAGGTCAATAAGATCAGATATGTGTACATTTCCTAGAAAAACTTTAAAAACACATATATAAAGATTGCACAAATATGTTTCAAATAAAGTAAAACGAAGAGGCAAACAGATATACACGAACATAGAAGAACTTGGTGAGATTGAATAAAGCACCTGAGTCTGAGCCCATCTTAACAAACACACACACACCACAGAGGTGCAGGAACACACACGTGTGCACACACCACTGGTAGACCAAAGCCAGCCAATCCACAAATAAATCAACAGAGAATTCAGGAACAGGAAAAAAGTATGACTAGACTAGTGATCATCAGGGATCCACTTCAGTACAGAAATAAGATCAAACAACTGTGGCAACTTTACTGTACAATTTATAGTATAAAATTTAAATTGTAAGTCATGTCAGTTTAAGAAATAATGTTACAAACTAAAGCAAGAGTTTAGTGGGTGGGAGAGATGGAGGGAAAAATGTGTGTTGGGTTTTTCTTCTTTTATACCAGACTCGGTAGACTCAGTCTAAAGTTGAAATGCAGTTAAAAAGGAGACTACAACTTTTTCACTGCCTATTTTCTTAACAGTGGCAGGATTTTTAAAAGCCAAAATCTTGTGAATAAACATTTATAAGAAGTTCAGCGCACACACAAAACTAGTGGGCCACTAATTAAAAACAACTTTATAATTTCATTTCCTTTGTGTTATCTTGGATAGCAGATAGTTTTAAAAGCAAAACCTTGCCAAACATCTACTGAGTGCCTACTACAATGTTAGGCACTGTTCTAAGAATTTGGGATATTATCAGTGAACAAAACAGTCCCTCCCAAATTACTGTCATCAACAATCCTCTTAGATAGCCTCATCCAACAGAGGGCAGACAGCAGAAGCAAGAAGAACTACACTTCTGCAGCCTGTGGAACAAAAACCACATTCACAGAAAGATAGACAAAATGAAAAGCCAGAGGACTTTGTACCAGATGAAGGAACAAGATCAAACCACAGAAAAACAACTAAATGAAGTGGAGATAGGCAACCTTCCAGAAAAAGAATTCAGAAAAATGATCTTGAAGATAGGCAACCTTCCAGAAAAAGAATTCAGAATAATGATCGTGAAGATGATCCAGGACCTTGGGAAAAGAATGGAGGCAAAGATCGAGAAGATGCAAGAAATGCTTAACAAAGACCTAGAAGAATTAAAGAACAAACAAACACAGACGAACAATACAATAACTGAAATTAAAAATACACTACAGGGCTTCCCTGGTGGCGCAGTGGTTGAGAATCTGCCTGCCAATGCAGGGGACACGGGTTCGAGCCCTGGTCTAGGAAGATCCCACATGCCGCGGAGCAACTAGGCCCGTGAGCCACAATTACTGAGCCTGCGCGTCAGGAGCCTGTGCTCCGCAACAAGAGAGGCCGTGATAGTGAGAGGCCTGCGCACCGCGATGAAGAGCGGCCCCCACTTGCCACAACTAGAGAAAGCCCTCGCACAGAAACGAAGACCCAACACAGCCATAAATAAATAAATAAAACTCAATCCCATTTCTTCCCTCCCTTCCTCCCTCCTTCCTTTAAAAAAAAAAAAATACACTAGAAGGAATCAACAGCAGAATAACTGAGGCAGAAAAATGGGTAAGTGACCTGGAAGACCGAATGGTGGAATTCACTATCACGGAATAAAGAAAAAAGAATGAAAAGAAATGAAGACACCCTAAGAGACATCTGGGACAACATTAAACACAACAACATTCGCATTATAGGGGTCCCAGAAGGAGAAGAGAGACAGAAAGGACCCAAGACAATATTTGAAGAGATGATAGTCGAAAACTTCCCTTACATGGGAAAGGCAACAGCCACCCAAGTCCAGGAAGCGCAGAGAGTCCCAGGCAGGATAAACCCAAGGAGAAACATGCCGAGACACATAGTAATCAAATTGACAAAAATTAAAAACAAAGAAAAATTATTGAAAGCAACAAGGGAAAAATGACAAATAACATACAAGGGAACTCCCATAAGGTTAACAGCTGATTTCTCAGCAGAAACTCTACAAGCCAGAAGGCAGTGGCATGATAGATTAAAGTGATGAAACAAGGGGCTTCCCTGGTGGCTCAGTTGTTGAGAGTCTGCCTGCCAATGCAGGGGATGTGGGTTCGAGCCCTGGTCTGGGAAGATCCCACATGCCGCAGAGCAACTAGGCCTGTGAGCCACAATTACTGAGCCTGCGCGTCTGGAGCCTGTGCTCCGCAACAAGAGAGGCTGCAATAGTGAGAGGCCCGCACACCGCAATGAAGAGCGGCCCCCGCTCGCCGCAACTAGAGAAAGCCCTCGTGCAGAAACGAAGACCCAACACAGCCAAAAATAAAAGAAAGAAAGAAAGAAAGAAAGAAGCTTTCATTTAAAAAAAAAAAAGTGATGAAAGGAAAGAACCTACAACCAAGATTACTCTACCCAGCAAGGATCTCATTCAGATTCGATGGAGAAATCAAAAGCTTCACAGACAAGCAAAAGCTAAGAGAATTCAGCACCACCAAACCAGCTCTACAACAAGTGCTAAGCGAAATTCTCTGAGCGGGAAACACAAGAGAAGAAAAGGACCTACAAAAACAAACCCAAATAAATTAAGAAAATGGTAATGGGAACATACATATCAATAATTACCTTAAACGAGAATGGATTAAATGCTCCAAACAAAAGACACAGACTGGCTGAATGGATACAAAAACAAGACTCACATATATGCTATCTACAATAAACCCACTTCAGACCTAGGGACACATACAGACTGAAAGTGAGGGGATGGAAAAAGATATTCCATGCAAATGGAAATCAAAAAAAAAGCTGGAGTAGCAATTCTCATATCAGACAAAATAGACTTTAAATTAAAGATTATTACAAGAGACAAAGAAGGACACTACATGGGCTTCCCTGGTGGCGCAGTGGTTGAGAATCTGCCTGCTAATGCAGGGGACACGGGTTCGAGCCCTGGTCTGGGAAGATCCCACATGCCGCGGAGCAGCTGGGCCCGTGAGCCACAATTGCTGAGCCTGCGCGTCTGGAGCCTGTGCCCCGCGACGGGAGGGGCCGCGATAGAGAAAGGCCCCCGCACCGCGATGAAGAGCGGTCCCCGCACCGCGATGAAGAGTGGCCCCCGCTTGCCGCAACTGGAGAAAGCCCTCGCACGAACCGAAGACCCAACACAGCCAAAAATAAATAAATAAATAAATAAATAAATAAGAAAATCCTTTAAAAAAAAAAAAAAAAAAAAAAGAAGGACACTACATAATGATCAAGGGATCAATCCAAGAAGATATAACAATTGTAAATATTTATGCATCCAACATAGGAGCACCTCAATACATAAGGCAAATGCTAACAGCCATAAAAGGGGAAATCAACAGTAACACAATAATAGTAGGGGACTTTAACACCCACTTTCACCAACGGACAGATCATCCAAAATGAAAATAAATAAGGAAATGCAAGCTTTAAATGACACATTAAACAAGATGGACTTAACTGATGTTTACAGGACATTCCATCCAAAAACAACAGAATACACTTTCTCAAGTGCACACAGAACATTCTCCAGGATAGATCACATCTTGGGTCACAAATCAAGCCTCAGTAAATTTAAGAAAATTGAAATCATATCAAGCATCTTTTCTGACCACAATGCTATGAGATTAGAAATCAATTACAGGGGAAAAAAACGTAAAAAACACAAACACATGGAGGCTAAACAATACATTACTAAATAGCCAAGAGATCACTGAAGAAATCAAAGAGGAAATAAAGAAATACGTAGCGACAAATTACAACGAAAACACAACAATCCAAAACCTATGGGATGCAGTAAAAGCAGTTCTAAGAGGGAAGTTTACAGCAATACAAGCCTACTTCAAGAAACAAGAAAAATCTCAAATAAACAATCTAACCTTACACCTAAAGGAACTAGAGAAAGAACAAATAAAACCCAAAGTTAGTAGAAGGAAAGAAATCATAAAGATCAGAGCAGAAATAAATGAAATACAAAGAAAGAAAACAAGAGCAAAGATCAATAAAACTAAACACTGGTTCTTTGAGAAGATAAAAATTGATAAACCATTAGCCAGACTCATCAAGAAAAAGAGGGAGAGGACACAAATCAATAAAATTAGAAATGAAAAAGGAGAAGTGACAACAGACACCACAGAAATACAAAGCATCCTAAGAGACTACCAGGAGCAACTCTATGCCAATAAAACGGACAACCTGGAAGAAATGGACAAATTCTTAGAAAGGTATAACCTTCCAAGACTGAACCAGGAAGAAATAGAAAATATGAACAGACCAATCACAAGTAATGAAATTGAAACTGTGATTAAAAATCTTCCAACAAACAAAAGTCCAGGACCAGATGGTTTCACAGCTGAATTCTATCAAACATTTAGAGAAGAGCTAACACCCATTCTTCTCAAACTCTTCCAAAAAATTGCAGAAGAAGGAACACTCCCAAACTCATTCTATGAGGCCACCATCACCCTGATACCAAAACCAGACAAAGATACTACAAAAAAAGAAAATTACAGACCAATATCACTGATTAATATAGATGCAAAACTTCTCAACAAAATACTAGCAAGCAGAATCCAGCAACACATTAAAAAGATCATACACCATGATCAAGTGGGATTTATCCCAGGGATGCAAGGATTCTTCAATATACGTAAATCAATCAATGTGATACAGCATATTAATAAACTGAAGAATAAAAACCATATGATCATCTCAATAGATGTAGAAAAAGCTCTTGACAAAATTCAACACCCATTTATGATAAAAACTCTCCAGAAAGTGGGCACAGAGGGAACCTACTGCAATATAATAAAGGCCATATATGACAAACCCACAGCAAACATCATTCTCAATGGTGAAAAACTGAAAGCATTTCCTCTAAGATCAGGAACAAGACAAGGATGTCCACTCTCACCACTATTATTCAACATAGCTTTGAAGTCCTAGCCACAGCAATCAGAGAAGAAAAAGAAATACAAGGAATACAAATTGGAAAAGAAGTAAAACTGTCACTGTTTGCAGATAACATGATACTATATATAGAGAATCCTAAAGAAGCCACCAGAAAACTACTAGAGCTAATTAATGAATGTGGTAAAGTTGCAGGATATAAAATTAATGCACAGAAATCTCTTGCATTCCTATACACTAATGATGAAAAATCTGAAAGAGAAATTAAGGAAACACTCCTATTTACCACTGCAACAAAAAGAATAAAATACCTAGGAATAAACCTACCTAGGGAGACAAAAGACCTGTATGCAGAAAACTATAAGACACTGATGAAAGAAATTAAAGATGATACCAACAGATGGAGAGATATACCATGTTCTTGGATTGGAAGAATCAATATTGTGAAAATGACTATACTACCCAAAGCAATGTACAGATTCAAAGCAATCCCTATCATATTACCAATGGCATTTTTTACGGAACTAGAACAAAAAATCTTAAAATTTGTATGGAGACACAAAAGACCCCGAATAGCCAAAGCAGTCTTGAGGGAAAAAAACGGAGCGGGAGGAATATCAGACTCCCTGACTTCAGACTATACTACAAAGCTACAGTAATCAAGACAATATGGTACTGGCACAAAAACAGAAACATAGATCAATGGAACAAGATAGAAAGCCCAGAGATTAACCCACACACCTATGGTCAACTAATCTATGACAAAGGAGGTAAGGATATACAATGGAGAAAAAACAGTCTCTTCAATAAGTGGTGCTGGGAAAACTGGACAGCTACATGTAAAAGAATGAAATTAGAACACTCCCTAACACCATACACAAAAATAAACTCAAAATGGATTACAGACCTAAATAAAGACCGGACACTATAAAACTCTTAGAGGAAAACATAGGAAGAACACTCTTTAACGTAAATCACAGCAGGATCTTTTTTGATCCACCTCCTAGAGTAATGGAAATAAAAACAAAAATAAACAAATGGGACCTAATGAAACTTAAAGGCTTTCGCACAGCCAAGGAAACTACAAACATGCCGAAAAGACAACCCTCAAAATGGGAGAAAATATTTGCAAACGAATCAACAGACAAAGGATTAATCTCCAAAATATATAAACAGCTCATGCAGCTCAATATTAGAAAAACAAACAACCCAATCCAAAAATGGGCAGAAGACCTAAACAGACATTTCTCCAAAGAAGACATATAGATGGCTAAGAAGCACATGAAAAGATGCTCAACATCACTAATTATTAGAGAAATGCAAATCAAAACTACAATGAGGTATCACCTCACACCAGTTAGAATGGGCATCATCAGAAAATCTACAAACAACAAATGCTGGAGAGGGTGTGGAGAAAAGGGAACCCTCTCGCACTGTTGGTGGGAATGTAAACTGATACAGCCACTATGGAGAACAGTATGGAAGTTCCTTAAAAAGCTAAAAACAGAATTACCATATGACCCAGTAATCCCACTACTGGGCATATACCTAGAGAAAACCATAATTCAAAAAGACACATGCACCCCAATGTTTATTGCAGCACTATTTACAATAGTTAGGTCATGGAAGCAACCTAAATGCCCATCGACAGATGAATGGATAAAGAAGATGTGGTACATATATACAATGGAATATTACTCAGCCATAAAAAGGAATGAAATTGGGTCATTTGTAGAGACGTGGATGGATCTAGAGACTGTCATACAGAGTGAAGTAAGTCAGAAAGAGAAAAACAAATATTGTATATTAACGCATATATGTAGAACCTAGAAAAATGGTACAGATGAACCGGTTTTCAGGACAGAAATAGACACAGATGTAGAGAACAAACATATGGACACCAAGAGGGAAAAGTAAGCTGGGGGGGATGAATTGGGAGACTGGGATTGACATATATACACTAATATGTATAAAATGGATAACTAATAAGAAACTGCTGTATAAAAAAATAAATTAAATTAAATTTAAAGAAAATTCAAACATTAATCTGTTTCTCTATACTTCTTCCAAACAATAAAATGCTCTTTGAATTTAAAAAAAAAAACCAAAAAAACACAAATTACTGTCATCATGGAGCTTATGGGTGGAGTTAGAAAGGAAACAAAATGCGCAATAGAATTATACAATAGAAAATATTAAGTATTTACCCAAATGAGTTGAAAACTTGTGCCTACACGAAAACACGTACACAAGTGTTTATAACAGCTTTATTCATAAACTGCCAAAGAGCACCTTACATTCTTGATGTCTTCAAAAGGTGAATGGATAAACTGTGGTTTATCACACACAAGGAAATATTATTCAGCAATAAGAGGTAATAAGCTACCACACAAGGAAATATTACTCAGCAATCAGGCAATAAGCTACCAAAAGACACAGGAGGAAACTTAAATGCATATTGCTAAGTTAAAGAAGTCAGTCTGAAAAGGCTATATACTATATGTTTCCAACTATATGATACTGGAACACAGCAAAAGTATAGAGACAGTGAAAAGATCAGTGGTTGCTAGGGGTTAGAGGGGTGGAAGGGGAGGAGTTTTTAGGGTGGCAAAACTATTATGTAGGAAAATATCATGGTGAATACATTATACGTTTGCCCAAACCCATAGAATGTACAACATATTCTGAATCTAAACTATGGATCTTAGTTAATAATAATGAACCAATATTGGTTCATTAATTGTAACAAATGTACCACACTAATGCAAAGTTTTTAACAGGGGAAACTGGGGGAAGGGGGACATATGAGAATTCTTTGTACTTCTGGGAAATTTTTCTGTAAATCTAAAACTGCTCTTTTTAGGGGACTTCCCTGGTGGTCCAGTGGTTAAGCCTCTGCACTTCCACTGCAGGGGCATGGGTTAGATCCCTGGTTGGAGAACCAAGATCCCACATGCCGTGCAGTGTGGCCAAAAAAAAAATAATAATAATAATTTTAAAAAAACCAAACAAACATGCTCTTTTTAATAAAACTACTTGGAAATAAAGTTCCCTCAAGCAAAAAAAAAAAAAAAAATTACTGTTCTCATGGAGCTTATGCGAGAGGCATAGAAGAAACAAAATAGGCAATAAACAGTAAACAACAAAAGTAAAATATCCTATAGGACATACAACATGCAAAAATTAAATGAGACATCTTTTATAAAACTCCATCTCCCTTTTTTTTATAGTTTAGACTAATTGTGGTAAGTAGGAGAAAACTTGGCTTCTGAAACATTTCAGTTAGTTAGAATAACCCCTTCAAATTATCAAATTTCCAAAGACACTAACAACTCTTTAGACACAAGTGCTATAGAGAAATGTTTAAAGTTGTTTAATCTATTAAACAGTTGAAACAAAACAGAACTCTTCTCGTTTCCAATCACAAGAAAACCAGTCTTTAACATCACTCACTCACACACACACAACTCTAGGGCTGAGTATATGGGCTTGGGCAGTATTAGAAAAGATTCAGGGGCTTCCCTGGTGGCGCAGTGGTTGAGAATCTGCCTGCCAATGCAGGGGACACGGGTTCGAGCCCTGGTCTGGGAGGATCCCGCATGCCGCGGAGCAACTGGGCCCGTGAGCCACAATTGCTGAGCCTGCGCGTCTGGAGCCTGTGCTCCGCAACAAGAGAGGCCGCGATAGTGAGAGGCCCGCGCAACGCGATGAAGAGTGGTCCCCACTTGCCGCAACTAGAGAAAGCCCTCGCACAGAAGCGAGGACCCAACACAGCAATCAATCAATCAATAAGAACGTGAATTTAAAAAAAAAAAAAAAAGAAAAGATTCAAAATATATCTGAGGCAAAGTAGTAATAGCCCTTACCGACTGTCAAGAGCAAAGAAAAGAGTATTTTAAATGCTCCTTAAACTTCCTGCACTGCTTCTCTCTCCTCCCCTCTCTCCGCTGGTAACAGGGAGTAAACAGCACCAATCTACCAATGTGCCCTCTGAGCTTGTCTTCTCAGTGCCTGAAGGAAGCTGTCTGTGCTCTCACCCAGGGCAGCCCCCCACCAACTTCAACCCTCCGAAGTCTTCACACCTACAACTCTCTCCTCTGCCTGCTGGACCCACTCTTCCCTCTACCAGGGAGTAGGACGTGCTTGCTCATTAAACAGACCACCTTAACAACGAAACAGAACCAAAAACTGTAAAACCCCTGTCATAACTCTACAAATCCTTAAGCCCTGACTAATTTCTCTGTTCAAAGAATTATCTTTATCATTCTTCTTTCCTAACCTCACATTCCTATTTTGGCCCATTTTAACTGGGCTTCCAGATCCATCATTCCACGGAAATTGTGTGTTTGCAACATTCCCAAATCAAATAGCCACTGCTCTCAGCAGCATTCCGACTGGTTGAAACTCTATAGGTTCTCCTCTGATGGTTCTCCACTGCCACGTCAAGGTTTGGTCCTGACTGTCTTCTCCAAAATTCAGCCATCCCATCTTGTCCTACATCTTCAAAACCATCTACACACCAGACATTCGAATCTGTATCTTCAACTTGACTACTCTCCAGAACCCTGGATTATCTCAATATTTTTTGTTCACAAGTCCCACTGACAGCTCAAGCTTCAGGCAACTATAAGAGGTACTATGTAATTTACTTTATCTTCTAAAAAGTGAATCACATCTGATACAATAGAGACAAAGACACACACATCCAGACACAGCAAACCGTGCCACATAACGCTCAGCTTTTACCTGTGATTGGGAGCTTGGGCTTCAGGGTATATAACTGGGCAGGAGTTTGATGAGGGTTCATTCCATACCTCAACGGCATCTGAGATATTCCTTTACTATATTCTTTCCTGAAGTAATCTGAAATTGCTTCATCATATTGTGCCGTATGAGTGAAAGCCTAGAATAAGAGTTAAGATTTGTGAAAATACCTGCAGTATTTCTGAAAGTGAGGTAAAAATGGTTATAAGTAGTATATATCAAACTACAACCCCTAGCCCGCACACATGCCTGTGCACACCAAATAATAATAAATAGCACAAAGAATTATTCCCTTTCCATTTCTCTTTCAATCTTTTGACAGACCACCTCTCTGATAGTTGGTCTCTGCATTTACAACAAAAGGATAGCAGCTCCAAGCAGAACCCTGGAGGGTGATGTAATCTGGTGAGAACTGAGTACTGTTGGTTTTGCAAACACTGCACTAGATAAAAGCGTGTCCGCACCTTCAAGGCTAACTGGCGTCTTGTCTCCAAAGACGTGTCTTTGCTGTCGGAGCCCTGCATCTCTGAGGACACAGCCGCATAGTCCTCTGGTTCACACACTACTGTCACTCGAGTGTGGTTTTTGGCTGCCGCTCTCAGCAGGGTTACTCCCCCTTTGAAGAACAAAAGACGATTTGCATTTTCGTATCAGTTTCACCTCTTTCAAATCAAGTCACTGTACACATACTTACTTCTACTATAATTCTTGCCTTAAAATAAGAGAAAAATAAGCCAGATCAATCTCTACACAGAGAAAGAGCTCAGAAAATATCAATGAATCAGTCATCCCAGAACACTATCTGGGGGCAGCGACTATTTGCTAGGCCCTTAATAGGGAACATCCAAGAGTCATCTTGTTTACAGTGTAAAGAAGTGTCTCCTCCAGCAGTCTTCAAATATGGTTTTTCTGACTTACCAATATCAATTTGCTCAACAGCCACTTCAACAGTTACAGCCGGAGAAGCCACCGTCTTTGCAAAGGGATACAGATTACAAACGACAACTCTAAAAACAAAGAGGAATTCAGCTGTCACTAAAAACTCAAACTTCCCTCGTTTACACACCTCAGTCAGTAGCTGTTAACATGACCAAACCCCTTAAGACCTAAAATATCAACTGTGAGCCTGACGTTTTAAAGTTCTAAAGTTACTTTGAAACGTCAGGACCTCCCACATTTGCAAGAGCATAGGTATACAGAAGGGGCTGTAGTCAGCAAATGCTCTCAATACACATTATTCCCTCCAAATCATATTGCAATGTTGCTGCTTGGGTAACCTTAGCAACCCACTGTCCTATCAAGCCATCAAAATTTAAAAACAAAATTTTAACTGAAATAAAATACAAGGCTACCGATAATATCCTCAATTTGGAATGTGATCGCCATTATCTACGACATTGGATTTTACACTCTATTTCCAGTGGATTGTGTAAAATGATGAAAAATGATAGGTCATTCTAAAGGGGAAAGATTTGTTTGTCTTCAGAAAGGTCATACACAATAATGGTAAAAGGACAAAAGAGTAATTTAAAGGACAGACCTGATCTAAAATTCACCACCAGTGAAACAGAGATCCACCCCTAGGGCTGCAATGTGAGGAGATATGTGGGCTGGTTCCCCAGTGAAATAAGCACAACTGGTAAAAACTAACAAAAAAAGAAAAACAGAAGGGGGGGTGGTGGGCAACACTTCCCAATGCCTGATACTAAAACCAGACAAAATGTCGCAAAAAAAAAAACCAGAACAGCATCTTACGAATACGGACCAAAAAGTCCTTAACATACTACCAAATTGAATCCACTAAAATAGAAAAGGAAGTACACACCACAGCAAAGTATGGTTTATCCCAGGACTGTAAGGTTGATTTAATATCTAAAAATCAATTATTGTAATAGCTATGTCAATAAAATAAAGGACAAAAACCACCTGATTATCTCAATAGATGCACGGAAAGCATCTGATAAAACTGAACTCACTCATGATGGAAACACTCAAAAATTAAGAATAGAACTTGCTCAACACGATAAAGGATATTAAAAAAAAAAAACAACCCACAGCTAACATCATACTTCAAGGTGAAAGACTGAAAGCTCTCCCCTAAGATCAGGAACAAGACAAGGATGTCCACTCTCACCACTTCTACTCAACCCTGTACTGGAGGTTCTACCCTGGTCAATTAGCAAAGAAAATGAAATAAAAGGCACCAAGATTGGAAAAAAGTGATGCTATCTCTATTAGCAGGTGACATGATCTTGTATATAGAAAAATCCTAAGGAATTCACACAGAAAAATCATTAGCACTAATCAGTAAATGAGTTCAGCAGGGTTGTAGGATATAATCAATTGAACTTATACACATTAGCGAGGAACAATCCAAAAGTAAAATTAAGAAAACAGTTCTACTTACAATAGCATCAAAAACAAAAACAAACAAATTTAAGAATAAATTTAAATTTTAAATAACAAAAGAATATGACTTATATCTTAAAAAGTACAAAACAATGTTCAAAGAAATTTTAAAAAATCTTTAGAAAGAGATCCCATGTTTATGGACTGGAAGACTTAATACTGTTAGGATGGCAAAATTCCCCAAATTGATCTACAGATTCAAGATAAGCCCTACAAAAATTCCAACGCCCCTTTTTGCAGAAATGGGCAAGCTGACCCTAAAATTCATATGGAAATGCAAGGGACCCTGAATACCCAAAACAATCTTGAAAAAGAAGAACAAAGCTGAAAGACTCACACTTACCACTTTCACAATTTACCGCAAAGATAATGGCGTGGTGCTGGCATAAAGGAGGTATAGATCAAGTGTACCAAGATCATTCAATGGGGAAAGAATAGTCTCTCCCACAAATGATGCTGAGACAACTGGATAGCCACATACTAAATAAAGCCGGACCCCTACCTCACACCCACATATAAAAAAAGTAGCTTAAAAGGAATCAAAGACCTAAGCATAAAAGCTAAAACTAAAGAACTCTTAAAAGAAAACATAGGCATAAATCTTCATTATTTTGAATTATGAAATGGTTTCTTAGAAATAACACCAAAGGCACAGGCAACAAAAGAAAAAATATAGGTAAGTTGGATATTACCAAAATCTAAAACTTTTATGATGGTCAAAGGATACCATTAAGAAAGTGAAAACAATCCACAGAATGGGATAAAATGAATTCTTACAACTCAATAATAAAAAATAAGTAACAATTAAAATGGGCATCTGAACAGATATTTCTCCAAAGGTATACAAATGGCTTATGCTCATGAAAAGATGCTCAACCTCATTAGGAAATGCAAATCATAATCACAATGAGATACCACATCACAGGATGGTTAGAATCAAAAAAATCAATAACAAATGTTGCTGAGTATGTAGAAGTGAGAACTTTTGAACGCTGCTGGTGGGAATGTAAACTGATGAAGCACTTTGGAAAATAGTCTGGCAGCTCCTCAAAAGTTTAAACAGTTACCAGATGACCAAGAAATTCCATTCCCAGGTATATACCCAAGAGAAATGAAAATATATGTCCACATAAAAATCTGTACATGAATGTCCATAGCTGCATTATTCATAACATCCAATAGTGCAACCAATCCAAATATCCATCAACTGATGAACTGATAAATGGGAGTATATCCATACAATAAGTTACTCTTCAGCAATAAAAAAGTGAATTGATATATGCTATAACATGGATGAACCTTGAAAACATGCTAAGAAGCCAGTCACAGAGGACCATATATTATACAATTACACTGATATGCAATGTTCGTGCAAATCCATAGAGACAGAAGATAGACTGGTGGTTGCCTAGGTTGTTGCGGGAAATGAAGAATGAAAGTTAATGGGTAGAGTTTTTTGGGGGGAGGGTCAGGGTGGGAGGTGGGGTGATGAATATACTCTAACATTAACTGTGGTAATAATTGTACAACTCTAAATATACTAAATTACTAAACTACTGAATTATCTACTTTAAATTGGGGAATTGTATGGTACATGAATTAAGCTAAATAAAGCTGTTATACATATGTATTAAAAAGAAACAGTGAATATCATTATGCAAATAACTAAGTTACTTATATGTATGACAATTTAGATCACAACTTCCTAAAAAACCAAAGGTTGTTTAAGCATAATTATGTATCTTAGTAATATAAATTTGGCAAAATCAAAATGTTTACCCACATACAACGTCACAAAGGTCCTCGATAAATGTTTATAGTAAGTGATCAGGAAACTAAACCTAATGCTAACCTTGATCTTTAAAAAGAGACACCAGATTTGGCTTCTTTGTCTTTGATCCCTAATGTATTAAAAGTTCAACTTTGGGGCTTCCCTGGTGGCGCAGTGGTTGAGAATCTGCCTGCCAATGCAGGGGACACGGGTTCGAGCCCTGGTCTGGGAAGATCCCACATGCCTCGGAGCAGCTGGGCCCGTGTGCCACAACTACTGAGCGTGCGCGTCTGGAGCTTGTGCTCCGCAACAAGAGAAGCCGCGATAGTGAGAGGCCCGCACACCACAATGAAGAGTGGCCCCCACTTGCCACAACTAGAGAAAGCCCTCGCACAGAAACAAAGACACAACACAGCCAAAAATTAGTTAATTAATTAATTAAAATACTTATTAAAAAAAAAAAGTTCAACTTTGAATTTTTACCTTATAAGACTGAAATCAAGTCTGGCCATGTCAGCACTATCTTCTGGGATATTACGAGCCAAGATGCCTAATTTAACAAAGTTAGAGTATTAGGTTCAAAAAACAAGTCAGAATAAGGTACTTCTTTCCAACATGATCCCATCTATCAAGTTAAAGACCCTAGCATTGCCTAATTAAGAATACCAGACAGTACAAAACTCAGATTAGTGGGTATACTTAAAAATTGTTTGCATCAGTTCCTGATTCCCTTTTTCTTGAGCAACAAAACATAAAAGGAATTTTCATATAATTGTTGTCAGTTCCATCACTCCATGTACTCCCATAAATAGTGAAGCATTTTGAAAGAACTCCTTTGAAAGTCAGTTACACTGTGATGCTTTATTCTAAGTTTGGAATCATCATAAAAGTTTTTTCACACTCTAAAATCTAAGTATTTTCATTAACTCCAGCAGGAAATATCACACTCTAACTTATTTATCAGGCCAGGACTAATAGAAAGCAGAGGAATCCATCAATTAATAAAGCAAACCAGATTTTAAACAGGTTCTAATGTGTTATGAACTTTAGCAGCACATGTGACAAAACCAGTATAACCTCACAGATAATTTTTTTTTGAGCTATGACCTGCCTTTTTCCTTATTCCTTTGTTTATTCTACAAAGTAACTGAAAACCACTGATTGTTTTAAATTGAAGGTATCAGCCACTTACCAGCATGGACTGCAGGATGCAAGGTTTTCACACGCCCCCCTAACATTTCAGGAAATCCAGTTACCTCAGAGACATCTCTGAAAACAGATAAACAGAATATTGCTAGTGCTTCTGCTGAGTTGTCATTTTACATTTTACATCATTCCAAAGCATCTTCCAACATTTTTTCAGAGCCTGGATTTTCACAATTCAGAAAATGAATCATAAGCCATACTAATGAAATATTGAGAAATAAATTCAACTCACAAGTAATTTGGCAATATACAACAAAGTATTAATATTCTTATCTCAGAAACAGACTAAAGAGAAAGCAAGGATTTATTTTTATGATTAAACAAGCATAAAGACAGCAAAGTAAATGAGTGGGGCAATAAAGATTGTTTAGTAAAGTGGTGTTGGTATTAGAATAACTGGTTAACACTATGCAAATACAAATTCCGAATCAAAAGTTTGAGCACTTTAATAAAAGAAAAGTACCAAAATTAAGTATGTGAGGAATGCTTTCAAAACATTGAACAAAGGACTGATCTATGTAAATTTAAAAACTTTTTACTCAATACATGAAAAGAAAAAGTAAGCTGGAAAAAGATAATCACAAAACATGACAAAGGGACACATAAAAGACAGCATTTAAATATCGATCCATATCACCAAACTGACCTGAACCCTCTCTGCCAGAATTTACAAGCAAATTTTTAAAAACCCACAATATGTGAAAAAAGCAAGAAGCAAGACCATCTAACTTCTGTATGAGCTATGAAATAAAAAAATATGCTTATAAAAACACTGGAAGGAAACACATCAACATGTTGAACATGGGTTACCAGAGATGCTAAGGGAAGAGAGACTGAATCTTAAGAGTTGAATTTTAATGATGTCTACAGTTTCACTAAAGAGCCAGTCAAAACCGATCATATGCATCCTGCAAATCACAACTTCCTTCTTGCCCAACAGACAGTCCACCTAAATTAATCTGTTGTGGCTGAGGAGGGCTCTGAAATGAGGACTCTGGGGGTCCCAACTCCTTACTCTGTAAATATGAACAGAAGTTACTAAATTTCTCTGGGCCTCATCTTCCTCTTCCACAAAGGTGGTTAAGTAGTTTACCAATCTCACAGCCTGGCTGGGAGGAGTAAATAACGTTATTTTACTCAGTGCTTGTAATACATTACTTTCTGATCAACGTCATCACACTAGGTTCTGATTGGACTTAAGCTAGAAAGCAAGTTGTGCCTTACCTGACTGCCAGACCAGCATCTCTGAGAGCTTTTGCAGTCCCTCCAGAAGCGATCAGATGCAAACCCACAGAAGCTAGGTCCCTGGCAAATTCCACAAGGCCGGTTTTGTCAGAGACACTAAATAAGGCTGAAACAGAAAACATTTCTCATCACTCGCTGTACATTATATTCCTCAAGGCCGGGGAGCGGGGGTTGTATATTGGGGGCAGTCGGGAATCTCAAGGCCCTCACTACCCAGACCTTGACCCGGGGCCGGGTCTGCCGCCAGCGAACCTTACTACCGCGGGCCGGGGCCTAGCAGACCGCAGCGCCGCCTCCAACCCTGCCGGGCCCCCGCAGCTCCCGCCCGGCCGCCGCCATTGCCGGAGTTTAAGGTCGCCGCGCGGCACGGATGCCGATGGCGCGGCACCTCCAGGGCGCCAAGGGGCTCACCGAGCTGGCCGGGTGCCATGGCTGCAGGCGGCGAGACCCCCGGGAGCGCGGGGCACAAAAGCGGAGACGCCACGTGCGGAGGCGAGGGGCGGTGCGGCCAGAATTTATGCCGGAAGGAAGCGGGGCGGACCCGGTGGGCACCTGATCCGTCACGTGACCCAACCCTCCCCCTGTTCAATTTCAGACGCGGAATTGGAGCCTCGGGGCGGTAAGGGAATGCGGGGTGGGGTGCGGTGCAGCTGGCTTCCTAAATCCAGAACTGGAAGGGATCACCGCCTACAGTCTCACACTCCGGAGAGCTGATTTGTCCCTGCCCTCAAACTGTGGTCGCCCCAAGCCTCAGGAGCTAACTCCTGTTGCCCAGGGCAGCCTTTCCCGGAGGCTGATCAAAGTGTCAGAAGCCCTGACGGAGGAATCAAGAAAAACACAAGGAAAAGTTCTTAGAGCAGCAAAGCTAGAAAGCATCTTGGCAATCATCTGCCTTCCTCCCGTTTCAATATATTAAAAAAAGTAAAACGAAAGCCTAAAGATTAAGTGACTCCACAGTTCCCAGAGGCAAAATGAAGTTAAATTGACATTCATTTGAGTTTTGGATTCCACATTATACAATAGCCTGAAATCTGCTTATGAAAGTTGGTGTCTTCTGGCAAATCGGTAAATATTTAACTCAAGCCTGGATGAGAGGAATGATAATGGTTGGGGTGGGGGCGAGGGGAATGCCATTTTTTATTTTGGCTGCGTCTTGAGGCTTGAGGGATCTTAGTTCCCCAAAGGGGATTGAACTCGGCTTCCTGCAGTGAAAGCACCGAGTCCTAACCACTGGACCGCCAGGGAATTCCTGGGGATGCTTTTCTTAATCCATGAAAAATAGGGAAAGCAAAACTGAACACATTCATTTCTTTTTGAAAATAACATCTTTGCCACAAAATATACACATGTTGCTGTCTAAAGAAATCTTTTAAAAATGTTCCTTGTTAGAATTATATTACAAAATAATAGTGCTGCCTATCTTTTATACTCTGTCTTGGGCTCACAGCTGCAGAAAAAAAAAAAGTCTTCTCTTACCCACATGCTATTTATTTCTGTTTTTCCTCTTCCCCGATTTTTCCAGTCTCTTCTTTACTCCCCAAGGTGAATACCTATTGGCTAGAATCAAGGGCTGTATTTTATAACCTCTGAATATGTGAACACTTTGCTCTGAATATTTCTCACATTTCTAAGAGAAATATATTAAGATTATAATGGTGTCTTCAGAGTGTGTTTGCCAACTTTGAATTTAAAAAAACAAAGTTCATAGCTCGTAATAAAGGAAATTTCCCTGGCCAGTCACTGTAGGTTTTTATAGGATACAAAAAGCAGAAAATAATGCAGAGATTTAGTGATAAGAGGAAAATAAACAGCACTTAGGCACTGGGCATTTTTCCTGCATGTGAATTTCAAATATTTAATATAATAAATATATATTGAGCCCTGTCTGCCTGCATGGCAGAAATACAGTGTCAGAAAGACAAAGATGAATATCAACTAATCACTGTTCTCAAGGAGCTCATGATGGAATGTAAGTGTAGCAACATAGTTAGGTACAACTAGAAAATACTAATAGAAAGAGAAAACATGGGATTAAACTGATTTTTGTAGAGGTCCTTTGGAATGCTGCCATATATACTAAAAATGAATGAACTGTGGGTTCCAGACCAAGACACAACTCTCTTCATTTATGATGTTTGCTAAGATTAGTTCTAACTAATCCTGCCATAGTATTAAAGTTCAGACTTAATAACTATCTCATATGTTAATGGCAAGAGGAGTAAATGAATTTTTTACTAGCTTTGTGATCCTGACCACATCACTACATCTTTGAGGACCTTAGTTGCCATGTGTGTAATAAGGGCATAATATTTGTTCTGTAAGCTTCAGATTGTGAGATGCAAATTAATTTATTGAAAATACAAACTATAAAGTGACTAATAAGGGGAACAAAGAAGCATATTTCCTTCTTGGTTCATTCCCTTGATATAGTTGACCAAGTGTGTATCTCTCTGGACTTCATAGTATGCCCTCCTTAAAAATGCTAGTCACGGGCTTCCCTGGTGGCGCAGTGGTTGAGAGTCTGCCTGCTAATGCAGGGGACACGGGTTCGAGCCCTGGTCTGGGAAGATCCCACATGCCGCGGAGCGGCTGGGCCCGTGGGCCACGGCTGCTGAGCCTGCGCGTCTGGAGCCTGTGCCCCGCAGCGGGAGGGGCTGCGATGGTGAGAGGCCCGCGCACCGCGATGAAGAGTGGTCCCCGCACCACGATGAAGAGTGGCCCCCACTTGCCGCAACTGGAGAAAGCCCTCGCACGAACCGAAGACCCAACACAACCAAAAAAAAATAAATAAATAAATAAATAAAGTAGCTATAAAAAAAAAAAAAAAAATTAAAAAAAAAAAATGCTAGTCACAAGCAAGCTAGTGTGTCAGAAATGAAACGAGAGATATTTTCATAAAGATGTGGATTCACCTTCTAAGGGTCTATCACTAGCATTCCTGTTCCAGACAGACAGAAAAGAACATGCGTGCACTATAATGATTATATTTTCATTTCTTCTCTTCTTACTTCACACCCCTCCCAAAGGAAGCTTAAAGAACCTGAAATCATCTTTATATATCTAAAAACATTTGATATGTTTATAAGTAATTTCAATTTCTCAAGTGTGCTATTATCTGTTTTTCTTCTATCTTGTTTATTCTTTGTGTAAACTTATCATTTCCTCCAAAAAGCCTCCATTCTACTCCCAAATCTGTGAACTCCTACTAGACTCTAAGGATTAGTAAGGCTGCTCATTTTGGGCCAACTTGCTCTAAGGGTTTACCACTCACATGGATATAGTCTGCCATATAAAGTGATTCCCAGGAGCTTGGATAATCGGATTAATGCATTAAGGATTATCAATAAAATTTCTCTCTGATCTAGAGGTTAAACTATCTTATGACATATTAATGAATCTGAACATTTTCCTTGAAGGTTCTAGTGAAATAGGAGGGAAGGGGGGCAGAGCACAACCTTTAAAAGAATGACATAGCTTGAGGACATGACATAAACTGATTAGAACCAGATAGATCCAAGATGGCTAGACGTTGAGCCTCAGTCTAGATGGCTAGAGCTTGAGCTCACTGTAACACATCAGCAAGCAAAACGACACACCCATAGGCGCCATGACAGTTCCAAGGCAGACCATAAAGGTCAAAAAGTGGGCGGTGGCCTAATTCCTAGAAATCCCCACTCCTTCCCCAAAATAGATGGAATACTCCTCCCACTCATTAGCCTGTGAAATTACCCACCCCTATAAAAGCTGACAACCCCCATACCCTGGTGCCACTCTCGCCTTCTGAGCTGGCCCACACTCTGTCTGTGGAGTGTGTTTCTCTCTAAATAAATCCTCTTCTTACCTATCACTTTGTCTCTCACTGAATTCCTTCTGGGACAAGACATCAAGAACCTGAGCTTCATTAAGTCCTGAGACCAGGTGTGTGATCTCAGTTAAAAGACCGTGGGTTCAAGTCCCAATCTGAGTTCCAAGGTTTCACTAGGGGTGTTCTGAAATGTAAAGTTGGCAATAATACAAAGAATGAATTAGAAGAACTGTAATCAGAAAAACCACTTAAGAAATCACACAAACCCTAATCAAAGACCTGAAAGCATGGAAAAGGAGAGATTTATTGGAGAGAAAATCAGGGGTAAAAGCTCCAGCACATGGAGATGAACTGCATAAGAGAAACATGAAGTGGAAAGAAATAAGGGAGGCTCCACCTTTTCTAGCTTGGCCATCTGAGTTGCTGTGAAGCAAATCACTAACATTAAAAAAAAGAGAGAGAGAGAGAGAAAGAACAGTTTTGGTGTGTGTCTATTTTTATTTGAGGTCAACGTGAGCATTTGGGTAAATTTGCGTTTCTGTTACCAAGGCTGTTGCGCCAGATCCTACCGCGGCCCATCCCTCGAATGGAAACCAATTATTCTTATATTCTTATATAATTATATTCAATTATATTCTAAGTTTCAGGAGGAAGCTGCAAAGAGAAAAAAAACAAGAACTAGTTAGAACCATCCACGCCCAAGATGGTGGAAGATTTGACTTCCAGTAGACCTTGAGCCTCATTATACACTTATTGTAACACATTAGTATGCTAAATGACACATCCACCATTGCCATGACAACCCCAAAAGCCCATACAAAGACTGAAAAGAAGTGTTGCATCATTCCAAACCACACCCCTGTTCTTGGATAACTCATGAATATTCCTCCCATTTTTTCCAATTCCCTTGCTTTTACCTCAACCTTCCTATATATTTGGTGTCTCCGCCCGAATTGGGTAGAGAAGTTGATTTGTGAACTAGGTTCCTGCTTCTCTATACTTTGGCTATTGAATAAAGCTTGTACTGTTGCAGTCTCAGCATCTGCTGTTGGCTGCGTGAATCTGCTTGGAAAAACAACTTCCCTGGCCGAGACAAACGGTCTTGGCTTGGGGCTAGGACCCTGGCGTGTGTCTAGTTGACCAATTCGGTAACATTTCTAGATGTTGATTTTTAAGTGTAAATAACAAAATGAAAATATACAGTAAGTTTTTGGGAATACAAATGCAAATCAGGAATGGACATGAGGCTAAAGATAAATAGATTTGGAAATTTAATGACACTGAAGTAGTAGTTGAAGTCTGAAAGATGATAAACTGCCTTAATTAGGCCCAGCAAATAGCTTAAGTCAGAAGGCCAAAGAAAGGATCTGCTCGAGCAAACACTTAATGCCCTAGAGTGCATGTGGATTTTAACCATGTAGCCTTCGTAGAATTAATACAATGGCTGATAGAGTAATACAAAATTGGTATTACGGCAAGTGTTCATCTGGTGAATATTTATTGAAGACGATATTCATTCACTCACTCACAAATTCATTCAAAAAATATTTACTGGTGGCTTACTATGCAATGAGGATGCAAAGGTGGACCAAACAGATTAAAAAAAAGAAACCTCTGCCATCACAGAATTTATATCTCAGAGGAGGAGACAGTCAATAAACAACAGAAATGCATAAAATGTACAGGGTGTTGGATACGGAGACACTTCATCCCTGTGGGAAAAAATAAAGCAGGGAAGAGGGTAGGACAGAAGAGACCTGCAATTTTAAGTAGGCTCATCAGAGAATTTCATACTGAGAAGGTACATTTGACTAAATAACTGATGATAGGGGAAGGGTAGGAAGTCATAAGGTATTTGGCAGAGACTATTCCAGGCAGAGAGAATAGCAAGTGCAGCGGCCCTGCATAAGGGCGTGCCTGTCAGGTTGAAGGAATGGCAGGGAGGGCAGTGTGGCTGCAACAGAGGGAGCAACACTAAGAAAGAAGGAGCAATGTCGGCAGTCAGATTGTACAGGGCTTTCTGGGCCACTGTAAAGACTTTGGCTTTTACACTGAGAAGGGAAGCCGCTGGAGAGCTTTGAGCAGGAGTGAGGTCTAGCTTATGTTCTAACGTGTTCACTCCAGTTGTACAGGAGTGAAGGTGAAAGCAAGGAGATCCCTAAAGAGACTCCCTGTGCTATGCTGCTGCTTCCCACTAGCTAACTATTCTACATTTGGTAGTGTATATATGTCGATGCTACTCTCACTTTGCCCCAGCTTCCCCCTCTGCCCGTGTCCTTAAGTCCATTCTCTACATCTATGTCTTTATTCCTGACCTGCCTCTAGGTTCATCAGTACCATTTTTTTTTTTAGATTCCATATATATGTGTTAGCATACAATATTTGTTTTTCTCTTTCTGACTTACTTCACTCTGTATGACTGACTCTAGGTCCATCCACCTCACTACAAATAACTCAGTTACATTTCTTTTTATGGCTGAGTAATATTCCATTGTATATATGTGCCACATCTTTATCCATTCATCTGTCGATGAACTAATACCTTTTAAATAAGTAAGTGTTTGCTAGAAGAAGAGATAGGGGAGTAGAGACTGTATTCAAGAGAGGAGAAACCAGTATGTGCAAAAGTCAAGAGGAAGGGAAGATTACCATCTACGGAAAAAAGTGGAAGAAGCCTTGTATATCTCAAATGTAGAAAGTAAGGGGCAGAGGTATAGCTGGGGTATTGGAATGGGTCTATTCGAATAGTGAATTTTAGTCTTATTTCTAAGGGTAATGATAATAAGCAACTGAAGAGTTTTAAGTAAGGAATCAACCCAACAGATTTGAATTTTAAAAAAACCTTCTGGGCTTCCCTGGTGGCGCAGTGGTTGAGAATCTGCCTGCTAATGCAGGAGACACGGGTTCGAGCCCTGGTCTGGGAAGATCCCACATGCCACGGAGCAGCTGGGCCCGTGAGCCACAGCTGCTGAGCCTGCGCGTCTGGAGCCTGTGCCCCGCAACGGGAGGGGCCGCGATAGTGAAAGGCCCGCGCACCGCGATGAAGAGCGGTCCCCGCACCGCGATGAAGAGTGGCCCCCACTTGCCGCAACTAGAGAAAGCCCTCGCACGAACCGAAGACCCAGCACAGCCAAAAATAAAATAAATAAATAAATAAATAAATAAATAAATAAATAAATTTATAAAAAAACCTTCTGTTTGCTGTGTGGAAAATAGTTTGGAAGGAAACTGGAGGGGATGTAGGTGATGACAAAGAGAAATTGATAGTAGTTTAGATTAAGGTAGTGACAATAGTGATGGAGGAAAGTGAATAGACTCAAGTAATGTTTAGGAGGTAGAATCAATAGCATCAGTGAATGACAGGATGTGGCAAATGAGAGAAGAAAGAATCTTAAATAACTACAGTTTTCTCTTTTGAGTAACTGCCATTAACTGAGATGGGGACACTGATAAAAGGACAGGTGACAGTGGGGGTGGGGGGGTGGTGGTGGCAGGGGGTGGGAGATAAGGAACTCTGTTTAGGACATATTACATTGGAGGTTTCTGACAAAGTTGTTAATGGAAATGACGAAGAGAAGTCTGGCCTGGAGATGTCAGTCTGGCCCCTCAGCATATCAATGGTAGTGAAATTTCCCTGGATGAGGAAATTTGGGGAAGGGGATTGCTGAGTGAAAAGAGGGCTTTGGACAAAGTGTTCAGGACAAAGCTTAAGATGTCACAAAAGCCAAGGACAGAGAGTAAAAAAAGCTGTCAAATATTTTAACTATTGTTGGAAAGCAACACGAAGACCTAAAAGTGACTGTTGCGATTAGCATTGTTGTCATTGTCAAGGTCAATCGTGGTGTTGGTAAGATCAGCTTCAGTGGAGTGGTGGTAGCAGAAGCCAGGCAGGAGGAAGAATGCCAGGCAATACTGAAATGCGTCCGATGTTGATGATGGTGAATTTATAGAGATTGTTGAAATACGTGATTTTCCTCTAGCAGCTTGGTAGTCCTCATACAGACCCAAAGAAGGCAGATGGTTCATTTCATCCAGGATTGGGGTTTTGACAGGAGGATGATAAAAGAACAAGAGTCAATGGACTTTGGTATTTTGGTAAGTGTGATTGACTTGACAGGCCATGAAATATAAGCTGGGTAGGGAGAGAAGTAAAAGCCAAGAGGAAGGCTGTAGCACGTGAAGATGAAGAACAGTTAGGGGTCATGGAAACCTGGAAGGATGGAAGCACTCTTTTAGAGAGTGGGTTTATAGGGTGGAGCAGTCTTGGGTATTGACAATATTCAGAGTGTGACCATGGGAGTGGGAAGTTAAGGTGGAGTGTGGGGAAGGTCATTGGGATGCCCAGGATTGTGCCAGTTTATGTCTCTTGTCCTAGGGTACTTGTTAATACCACCAACTTTTACTTTCAAAAACGTGCCTATTTGGACAATAAATTGTATGGTCCAAATGAAGTTTTATCATTTTGATAATTGAATAATATGTAACTCTATAAGAAATACCAATTCTAATAATATATTAGGTAGGAATTTCTTAAAGGCAGTTATAATGGATTATGTTCATAAATTCATATTACGTTTAACATTTTCAGGTATCTTTTTTCATTTTGGCAGTTACTTTAGCTCCTCTAGATATTTAAGGAATTTAAAATTAAAGCCAAATTATTATTATTTTCAATATTGATACTAAGAATTGATTCAGACAAGAATCAACAGCGAAAATGGGGCTCCAGCTACTACGCAGTGCCTTTTTAGATAATGGATATTCTGGGCTAAGATTTACAAAAAAGTCCTTTAGTTTTTACTTAGTTTTGATGATTGAAGTTCCTTTTCCAATCGTCTGCTAAGTAGACCAGTCCACAGCTGGAACTGGCCTTTTCCTTGTCAGTCTTCCTATCTTATTCTTCCCAGATATAACTGCCTGGATTTTCAAGTACCTGCTAATGCCCTGGGTCTTTCTGGTCATCCCCACCCAACTGTTGAGTTCCTCTGCCACTTATCTTTGATTACTGGTGTCACACATTTGTCAGAACTGGGGCTGAAGATTACCACTTAACCTCAGCCTCCATCATATTTCACCCTTGGCTAAATAGTCACCATCAGTTTTTGTAGATTTTATACAGTTCTCTCAGTACCTGGACTGCTGCTAGCCTATGTTTTCAAAAATAAGATATCATAATGAATTCATCCCAAGATAAAACAAAGAGCTCTTATGTTATTTTTCCTTCTAAAGGCTTTCTTGATCACTCCCTTTCCCACGTAGATTAATTCTTTCTTCTCTGATCCTGGAGCTTACTTTAATTATAACACCTTTAACATTATACTGCATTAATTTCCTTGTAAAACTGTCTACCTCATTACATTTGATAGACAGGGACTATGTTTTATTTTTCTGTCTTTACCTGAATGCCTAATAAAATAACTAGTAAACAACAGGCATTAACCATTGAGCTTAAAAGATGGGGCTCTACGACCCTCTATGCCTAACCTTTGTCATCTCAAATTCATAGACACCATCACTCATTCATAAAGATCTTGGCACCAGGCTTACAGTCTTTCTTTCTACCTCAACTCCTATGATTATCTTGGTGACATCAATATCCCCATCAATGACCCATTCAATGCCCTGGTCTTTGAGGTCCTTGACTCTAAGTATAAAAAAGATACCTTGGGCTTCCCTGGTGGCACAGTGGTTAAGAATCCACCTGCCAATGCAGGGGACACGGGTTTGACCCCTGGTCCAGGAAGATCCCACATGCCATGGAGCAACTAAGCCTGTGCGCCACAACTACTGAGCCTGCGCTCTAGAGCCTGTGAGCTACTGAGCCCGCTTGCCACAGCTACTGAAGCCTGTGCACCTAGGGCCCATGCTCTGCAACAACAGAAGCCACCACAATGAGAAGCCCGCGCACCGCAACAAAGAGTAGCCCCCTGCTTGCTGCAACTAGAGAAAGCCCGCATGCAGCAACAAAGACCCAATGTAGCCAAAAATAAAAAAATAAAAATAAATTTAAAAAGAGATATCTCAAAAACTCTAAATCAATACTAATTTTGTGGGCAAAATTTTCTGGGTAAAATTCCTTGGAATTTTCCTGGATTAACTCCTACCAATATATTATTAAAACTGGTATTCCAATGTGAATTCTACTTACTAATGGCATTGGAACCAAGTGAAAAAATATTCTTAGGTGAATCATAACTTACTGCCCAAATCAGCACAGACCTGACAATCTCTGCCTTTTGAACTGGATTGTTTAGTCCATTCACATTTAATGTTATTATTGATATGTTTGAATTTATGTCTGCCATTTTGATATTTGTTTTCTATGTCTCATATCTTGTTCCTTTGCTCTTTCATTACTGTGTTCTTTTGGATTAAGTGGATATTTTCTAATGTACAATTTTAATTCCTTTACTGATTTTTAGTTATATTTTAAAGTCATTTTTCTCAGTGGTTGCTCTAGGGATTATGATGCACCTCTTAATTTATCAGAAATTACTTCAGATTTATACTAACTTAATTCCAATGAGATATAGAAGACTTGCTCCATTATAGTTCCTTTTCTTGTTACAAATCCAACAATGCAGTGTAATAATTGTTGTTTTATGTAATCATATGTCCTTTGAAGAAATTAAGAAAAAATATACTTACCAAGTTTTTATGTTAACAATCTTATTAGCCATTTCCAGTACTTTTATTTCTTTTTGTGGATTTGAGTCACTGTCTGATTTCACTTCCTTTCCTCATTATAGCTTCCTTCTTCCCCACTTCTTTGTCTTGTTATTGTTAAATATATTATATCTTTATATGCTATCAGCCCCCAAATTCAATTTTTTAGGAATTATTTTATGCTATTTTTTTTAAAAAATCAATTAGGAGAAGAAAGGAGAAGACAAATGAAATTATACTATCTTTTGTAGTTACTACACAATCGCTTTTACTGGTACTCTTTGCTTTTTCATGTGCATTCGGATTACACTCTGATGTTACTTCCTTTCTGTCTAAAGAAATTCATTTAGTATTTTTTGCAAGGCAGGTCTGCTAGCAGCAAATTTTTTGAGTCTGTTTATCTGGGAATATCTTTCTTTCTGTCTTCATTTTCAGACGGTAGTTTTGCTACATGTAGGATTCTTGCTTGGCAACTTTTTTTTTCTTTAAGTACATTGAATATGTCCTAACTGCCCTCTGGTCCCCCTTGTTTTTGATAAGTCAACTACTAATCTTATTGGAATTCCCTTGTACATGATGAACCATTTTCTTTTTCTGCCTTTAAGATTTTTCTCATTGTCTTTGTATTTTAACATTTGACTATGATATGCCTAACTGTGGATGTCTTTGGTTTTACCCTACTTAGAGTTCATGTGTAAATTAACATTTTCATCAAATTTGGGAAGTTTTCAGACATTATTTCTTCAGATATTTACTTCTGTACCCATCTCTCTCTCCCCTTCCTGTAGTATGCCCATTATACACATGTTGGCATGTATAATGGTGCCCCATATTTTCTAAGGTTCTGTTTATTTTTTTCATTCTCTTTTCTTTCTGTTCTTCAGATTGTATAATCTGTATGTATCTATCTTTAAGTTCACTCATTCTTTCTCTGCCAGCTCTTATCTACTGTTGAATGCCTCTAGTGAATATATCATTTCCATTATTGTATTTTTCAACTCTAGAATTTCCATTTCATTCTTTTTAAAATAATTTCTATCTTTTTATTGATATTATTATTTCAATGAATTATTATCATACTTTAATTCTTTAAACATGATTTCTTTTAGTTCTTTGAACATATTTACAATAACTACTTTAAAGTTTTGCCTGCTATCCCAAATTTGGGCTTCCTCAAAGGTAATTTCTGTTGTCTGTTTTGTCTTGTTTTTTAAACTAGGACACTTTTGTGAGTGAAAGTCATTGTTATTTAATAAATACACTGGGGCAAAATGCATAAACTCTCATGGTCCTGGTAAAACTGGGATGTAAAGTTACACTTAAAATGCAATGTGACACTTGAAAAACTTAACAAATTGAGATTACCAACATTTCCTTCTGGATTTCTATATCCAGAAATGATTCATTTCTGAGACACATAAATCTTTGTTCAGAAAGGAATACATAAGTTTAGGAACTTGACTTGATATAGGTAAATACTTTGATACTTTCTATTGGGGAAAATCCTAAAAGTCAAAAATTAGAAAGTGTGCTTACAGTTACTGCGTGTGGCACATACTTGGCTGCCTACTCAAAATTTCACTTCCCCCTACTTCTTACTGGCAGAACCTCAGTTTTATTCCAGTTTACCCCTTTAAGAAGATCATATACTTATGGAAGGAGCTTTTAATTATAATCACATTTCCCTTGGCAGTGATGGGTTTATGGGTGCATATATGATCAATTTTGGGGATAATAAGACATTCAGAAGATCTATTGGAGGGTCTTTTTAAAAATCTCCTAGAGGTTCAAGGAAGATGTAACCCCTTTTCTTCTGTTGGATACGATTCTTAGAGCATGGCAACAATCTTTTAACTACCTCTTTTAACTATAACATCTACCTTGAGGTCAAAGAAAGATGAGAGTAGTCTGGGCTTTTTATGCCATCATGACGCCTCTGAATTAACCATATCTTGAGCCACTCCCACATTCAAACTTCTTATTACTTGAGTAAGTCAACGTCTTTTTTTTTAAGCCAGTTGATTTTGAGTCTTCTATACAGGTATTTTAAAATGTTCTAAGAGATTTTTAAAAATTAAAAAATAAATAATTGTTTCAGAAAGAGAGTAGCAAAGGATAGGACTCATTCACACTTAACACAGTGTGTGGTTGACTTGAACTGTCTCATCCTGTTCTGTCCAATATGGTAGCCACTAGCTACATATGACTATTGAGCACTTGAAATGTGCCTAGTCTGAACTAAGAGTTCTGTAAGTGTAAAATAAACACCATCATTTGAAGACTTAGAACCAAAATAACAAGACATATAAAATGTCTAATAATATTAATTGATTACATGTTTAAATGACAATATTTAGGACATATTGGGTTAAATAAAATAAATTATTTAAATTAATTTTACTTTCTTTTCAAGATTTTTTTTGACGTGGACCATTTTTAAAGTCTTTATTGAATTTGTTAAAATATTGCTTCTGTTTTATGTTTTGATTTTTTGGCCACAAGGCATGTGGGATCTTAGCTCCCCCACCAGGGATGGAACCCATGCCCCCTGCATTGGAAGGCAAAGTCTTAACCACTGGACCACCAGGGAAGTCTGTCTTTTTCCTGTTTTTAATGTGACTATTAGAAAATTGAAAACTACTTATGTAGTTTCCATTATATTTCTACTGAACAGCACTGCTCTAGACAGAATCAAAGAATTGTCACATCATTTGCCAATTGGGGTAAGGTACAGAATTCCTTGACATGCATTATACTTGATACTTTTCAAATACAATTTATATAGCAAGATTCAAATATAAATTGCAAATTTTAGGAATTGTCTGAAATTAGAAATGTGGTATACTTGATTTTGTCAGAATTCTTAGAATTTCCATAGACTTAAGATTGATTATACAAAATCTAGTCTACCTAAATTCAGGATTTGGGTACCAGATTTTACAGATGTATTCTTCATATCTTCCTCCTGTCTCTGAGATATTAAATAATGTTCAGGGAAAATGTATGTTGTATTACTTCAATTCTCTAGATCAGAAATCTAAGTTCCTCTGACTCTAAAATCCTAGATTTTGAGTTCTGTGAAAAGGAATGTTTCTAACAATAGAAAAAGCTAAATTAAAATTTGACTTTAAAAACCTAATGTTCATTAGGAAAAACAGAACTAGAACAAAGCTTGATATAGACTCTCCTTATGTTCCTATAGGACTTAAAGGAAGTGCCTTTTTTTCTCATGCTGAAAAGTGATCATCATGTGAAAGTGTTGTTTCCTTTCAGGGTTGCTTGCCAACATGCCAGTTTTTAAATTTGGAAAAAAAATAGTTGAATATATGTTACTGAACACAAGTTTGTGTGCCTGATGCACAGTGAGGCCAAACAAACTGAAATGTTGGAGTTTGGAGCAGAAAAAGGTTTATTGCAGGACCAAGCAAGGAGAATGGGTGGCTCATGCTCAAAAACCCTGAACTCCCTAGGGTTTCAGGGAGAAGCTTTTATAGGCAAAATTTGGGGTGAGGGCTGCAGGGTGTGTGACATTCTTCTGATTGGCTGGTGGTGAGGGAAAACAGTCCTGTTACCTCATCACCAGCCAACCAGAACAAAGTCTGCACACAGTGGAAGATAATGAAGACTTTGACCCCCTTCCCAAATGACTCTCCCTTTAAAAACTTTCGTAGTTGAGCAAAATCTTCGGAGTTGGTTTTTGGACATGAGTCCACTTTCTCCTCAGGTTGCTGGCCTCCTGAATAAAGCAACATTTCCTTTTCCAACCAACACTTGTCTCTTGAGTACTGGCTTTTGAGCAGTGAGCAGCTGAACCTGAGTTCAGTAACTCACTTTTCTCTACACTTTATGTAGATTAACTCATTTAATCAGGTGTACTTTCTCAGAATTTATTCATAAAAATCAAACTATAAATAAAACATATTACAAATTACAACACATTTTCAGAGCTTGAAACCAATATCCTAAGTGTTTGAAGGGAAAAGGTCAGTCTACAAGGTTAAACTAAAATCTTCAACCTAACACCTGGAAAAGTTCCATATAAAAATCAATAGCAGGGCTTCCCTGGTGGCGCAGTGGTTGGGAATCTGCCTGCTAATGCAGGGGACACGGGTTCGAGCCCTGGTCTGGGAGGATCCCACGTGCCGCGGAGCGACTGGGCCCGTGAGCCACGGCTGCTGAGCCTGCGCGTCTGGAGCCTGTGCCGCGCAAGGGGAGGGGCCGCGATAGTGAGAGGCCCGCGCACCGCGATGAAGAGCGGTCCCCGCACCGCGATGAAGAGTGGCCCCCACTTGCCGCAACTAGAGAAAGCCCTCGCACGAACCGAAGACCCAACACAGTCAAAAAAAATAAAATAAATAAATAAATAAAGTAGCTATAAAAAAAAAAATTGGAGTCATCAAAATAAAAAAAAAAAATCAATAGCAAAAGAAAAATATTTTCAGTCACTTGGCACAATAATAGCAAAATAAAATACTTGGAAGTTTTTCTTGAAGCAAAAATTGTGTAACCCTTCAAGAGTAGAAAAAAGGAGGAAACTTACACAAGCCCCTTAGATAGCTTCATCCACCACAGGGCAGACAGCAGAAGCAAGAAGAACTACAATCCTGCAGCCTATGGAACAAAAACCACATTCACAGAAAGATAGACAAGATGAAAAGGCAGAGGGCTATGTACCCGATGAAGGAACAAGATAAACCCCCAGAAAAACAACTAAATGAAGTGGAGATAGGCAACCTTCCAGAAAAAGAATTCAGAATAATGATAGTGAAGATGATCCAGGACCTCGGAAAAAGAATGGAGGCAAAGATTGAGAAGATGCAAGAAATGTTTAACAAAGACCTAGAAGAATTAAAGAACAAACAAACAGAGATGAACAATACAATAACTGAAATGAAAAATACACTAGAAGGAATAAATAGCAGAATTACTGAGGCAGAAGAACGGATAAGTGACCTGCAAGACAGAATGGTGGAATTCACTGCTGTGGAACAGAATAAAGAAAAAAGAATGAAAAGAAATGAAGACAGCCTAAGAGACCTCTGGGACAACATTAAAAGCAACAACATTCACATTATAGGGGTCCCAGAAGGTGAAGAGAGAGAGAAAGGACCAGAGAAAACATGTAAAGAGATTATACTCAAAAACCTCCCTAATATGGGAAAGGAAATAGCCACCCAAGTCCAGGAAGCACAGCAAGTCCCATAAAGGATAAACCCAAGGAGAAACATGCCGAGACACATAGTAATCAAATTGGCAAAAATTAAAGGCAAAGAAAAATTATTGAAAGCAACAAGGGAAAAAAGACAAATAACATACACGGGAACTCCCATAAGGTTAACAGCTAATTTCTCAGCAGAAACTCTACAAGCCTGAAGGCAGTGGCATGATATACTTAAAGTGATGAAAGGGAAGAACCTACAACCAAGATTACTCTACCTGGAAAGGATCACATTCAGATTTAATGGAGAAATCAAAAGCTTTACAGACAAGCAAAAGCTAAGAGAATTCAGCACCACCAAACCAGCTCTACAACAAAGGCTAAAGGAACTTCTCTAAGTGGGAAACACAAGAGAAGAAAATGACCTACATAAACAAACCCAAAACAATTAAGAAAATGGTCACAGGAACATACATATCGATAATTACCTTAAACGTGAATGGATTAAATGCTCCAACTAAAAGACACAGGCTTGCTGGATGGATACAAAAACAAGACCCATATATATGCTGTCTACACGAACCCAATTCAGACCTAGGGACACATACAGACTGAAAGTAAGGGGATGGAAAAAGATATTCCATGCAAATGGAAATCAAAAGAAAGCTGGAGTAACAATACTCATATCAGATAAAATAGACTTTAAAATCAAGAATGTTACAAGAGACAAGGAAGGACACGACATAGTGGTCAAGGGATCAATCCAAGAAGAAGATATAACAATTATAAATATATATGCACCCAACATAGGAGCACTTCAATACATAAGGCAACTGCTAACAGCTATAAAAGAGGAAATCGACAGTAACACAATGATAGTGGGGGACTTTAACACCTCACTTACACCAATGGATAGATCATCCAAAATGAAAATAAATAAGGAAACAGAAGCTTTAAATGACAAAATAGACCAGATACACTTAATTGATATTTATAGGATATTCCATCCAAAAACAGCAGATTACACGTTCTTCTCAAGTGCGCATGGAACATTCTCCAGGATAGATCATATCTTGGATCACAAATCAAGCCTCAGTAAATTTAAGAAAATTGAAATCATATCAAGCATCATTTCTGACCACAACGCTCTGAGATTAGAAATGAATTACAGGGAAAGAAACATAAAAAACACAAACACATGGAGGCTAAACAATACGTTACTAAATAACCAAGAGGTCACTGAATAAATCAAAGAGGAAATCAAAATATACCTAGAGACAAATGACAATGAAAACACGATGATCCAAAACCTATGGGATGCAGCAAAAGCAGTTCTAAGAGGGAAGTTTATAGCTATACAAGCCTACCTCAAGAAACAAGAAAAATCTCAAATAAACAATCTAACCTTACACCTAAAGGAACTAGAGAAAGAAGAACAAACAAAACCCAAAGTTAGCAGAAGGAAAGAAATCGTAAAGATCAGAGCAGAAATAAATGAAATAGAAACAAAGAAAATAGCAAAGATCAATAAAACTAAATGCTGGTTCTTTGAGAAGATACACAAAATTGATAAACCATTAGCCAGACTCATCAAGAAAAAGAGGGAGAGGACTCAAATCAATAAAATTAGAAATGAAAAAGCAGAAGTTACAAGAGACACCGCAGAAATACAAAGCATCCTAAGAGACTGCCAGAAGCAACTCTATGCCAATAAAATGGACAACCTGGAAGAAATGGACAAATTCTTAGAAAGTTATAACTTTCTAAGACTGAACCAGGAAGAAAGAGAAAATATGAACAGAGCAATCACAAGTAATGAAATTGAAACTGTGATTAAAAATCTTCCAACAAACAAAAGTCCAGGACCAGATGGCTTCACCGGTGAATTCTATCAAACATTTAGAGAAGAGCTAACACCCATCCTTCTCAAACTCTTCCAAAACATTGCAGAGGAAGGAACACTCTGAAACTCATTCTGTGAGGCCACCATCACCCTGATACCAAAACCAGACAAAGATACTACAAAAAAAGAAAATTACAGACCAATATCACTGATTAATATAGATGCAAATATCCTCAACAAAATACTAGCAAACAGAATCCAGCAACACATTAAAAGGATCATACACTGTGATCAAGTGGGATTTATCCCAGGGATGCAAGGATTCTTCAATATTCGCAAATCAATCAATGTGATACACCATATTAACAAACTGAACAATAAAAACCATATGATCATCTCAATAGATGCAGAAATAGCTTTTGACAAAATTCAACACCTATTTATGATAAAAACTCTACAGAAAGTGGGCCTAGAGGGAACCTACCACAACATAATAAAGGCCATATACAACAAACCCACAGCAAACATCATTCTCAATGTTGAAAAACTGAAAGCATTTCCTCTAAGATCAGGAACAAGACAAGGATGTCCACTCTCACCACTATTATTCCACATAGTTTTGGAAGTCCTAGCCACGGCAATCAGAGAAGAAAAAGAAATAAAAAGGAATACAAATTGGAAAAGAAGAAGTAAAACTGTCACTGTTTGCAGATGACATGATACTATACAGCGAGAATCCTAAAGATGCCACCAGAAAACTACTAGAGCTAATCAATGAATTTGGTAACGTTGCAGGATACAAAATTAATGCACAGAAATCTCTTGCATTCCTATACACTAATGATGAAAAACCTGAAAGAGAAATTAAGGAAACACTCCAATTGCAACAAAAAGAATAAAATACCTAGGAATAAACCTACCTAGGGAGACAAAAGACCTGTATGCAGAACACTATAAGACACTGATGAAAGAAATTAAAGATGATACCAACAGATGGAGAGATATACCATGTTCTTGGATTGGAAGAATCAATATTGTGAAAATGACTATACTACCCAACGCAATCTACAGATTCTATGCAATCCTTAACAAATTACCAATGGCATTCTTTATGGAAATAGAACAAAAAAATCTCAAAATTTGTATGGAGACACAAAAGACCCCGAATAGCCAAAGCAGTCTTGAGGGAAAAAAATGGAACGGGAGGAATCAGACTCCCTGACTGCAGACTACACTACAAAGCTACAGTAATCAAGACAATATGGTACTGGCACAAAAACAGAAACACAGATCAATGGAACAAGATAGAAAGCCCAGAGATAAACCCACGCACCTATGGTCAACTAATCTATGACAAAGGAGGCAAGGATATACAATGGAGAAAAGACAATCTCTTCAATAAGTGGTGCTGGGAAAACTGGACAGCTACATGTAAAAGAATGAAATTAGAACAATCCCTAACACCATATACAAAAATAAACTCAAAATGGATTTGAGACCTAAGGGTAAGACTGGACACTATTAAACTCTTTGAGGAAAACATAGGAAGAACACTCTTTGACATAAATCACAGCAAGATCTTTTTTGACCCACCTCCTAGAGTAATGGAAATAAAAACAAAAATAAACAAATGGGACCTAATGAAACTTCAAAGCTTTTGCACAGCAAAGGAAACCATGAACAAGACGAAAAGACAACCCTCAGAATGGGAGAAAATATTTGCAAATGAATCAACGGACAAAGGATTAATCTCCAAAATATATAAACAGCTCATGCAGCTCAATATTTAAGAAACAAACAACCCAATCCAAAAATGGGCAGAAGACCTAAATAGACATTTCTCCAAAGACATATAGATGGCCAAGAAGCACATGAAAAGATGCTCAACATCACTAATTATTAGAGAAATGCAAATCAAAACTACAATTAGGTATCACCTCACACCAGTTAGAATGGGCATCATCAGAAAATCTACAAACAACAAATGCTGGAGAGGGTGTGGAGAAAAGGGAACCCTCTTGCACTGTTGGTGGAAATGTAAACTGATACAGCCACTATGGAGAACGGTATGGAAGTTCCTTAAAAAACTAAAAATAGAATTACCATATGATCCAGCAATCCCACTACTGGGCATATACCTAGAGAAAACCATAATTCAAAAAGACACATGCACTCCAATGTTCATTGCAGCACTATTTACAATAGCCAGGTCACGGAAGCAACCTAAATGCCCATCGACAGACGAATAGATAAAGAAGATGTGGTACATATATACAATGGAATATTACTCAGCCATAAAAAGGAACGAATTTGAGTCATTTGTTGAGACGTGGATGGATCTAGAGACTGTCATACAGAGTGAAGTAAGTCAGAAAGAGAAAAACAAATATCGTATATTAACGCATGTATGTGGAACCTAGAAAAATGGTACAGATGAACCGGTTTGCAGGGCAGAAGTTGAGACACAGATGTAGAGAACAAACGTATGGACACCAAGAGGGGAAAGCCATGGGGGGTGGGGATGGTGGTGTGCTGAATTGGGCGATTGGGATATACATGTATACACTGATGTGTATAAAATTTATGACTAATAAGAACCTGCTGTATAAAAAAATTAATTTAATAAAATTCAGAAATTAAAAAAGAAGAGTAGAAAAAAGACTCCATGTGCTCAGTTATAAGATGAAACACAATTGTCATCTGTCTCCTTTCCCCACCAAAGCATCTAGTTTAGGATTAAGATCAAATATCAGACCCAAGAGATCCCACAGTGCCTCTATTTATTATTGAACCTGAATGTCAAAAGAACTTCCAAGCAGAAGAATTACTTCAGCATAGCATCAATATAATTTATTATCACTTTTTTTGTCATTAAATATTAAGGGATGTCAACTGTAAATTAATATAATTTTTAAGTTTGTTTTGTGAAACCCAAACATAATCTACTTGGGCTCTTTGATGGTAAGTTTTCAATAAGCATTTAAGAACGTGTCTCCTTTATTTGTTTTTTGGATGGATATAATAGCAGGAGAGCAGAGGGCAAGGACTAGGCCCTTGAGGCTACATAATAAAGAATAAGTATGATTTCTGTCTTCAGAAAAAACTTTTAACTTGTTTTGGCCAAAAATGAAAGGAATCTATAAAAAGCTATGTTTAAATAAAATGATCAGTTTTCATTTTCAAGGATAATGCAAACTAGAAAGGGGCCAGAGGACCTACGGTTAACAGAGCACAAACGTAAATGGACGAAGTACTCATGGCGCAAATTCATTTACAGGCTTCCTCCTTCCCACTAAAAATTCATGTTTGCTAAAATGTTAAGGGCAAGGAGATGGGAATGGATAAAAGGAGGGCATTTAAGACATTTAAGCTTAGCAAGGGCAGAGAAATGGAGAAATCTAAGAAAGTGCAATCATAGAAGAATAAACCATTTCTGCTTAGATTATTTTCTTCATAATATTTATGCAATGAGTTCATGCAGTTCTACACAGAATATTAAGCATATCAAAAGCATCACCTCAAAGAGTAATGAAAGCAAAGATGATTTATTTCTAGAACAGTGCTCCCAGGAGAACATGCCACCACTAGTGATCAGCAAAGGTTGCTCCCTGGGTCATCAACATCAACTTGCAATCTCAAAGTCAAAGATAATCAACTATATTTGCATAATGTTTTTAGGTTTAAAAAGTGCTCCTATAGCTCATTTTCATTATAACACGAGGGGCATTCTATTCTTTTTTTTTTTTTATTTTAAATTTTTATTCTTGGCTGTGTTGGGTCTTCGTTTCTGTGCGAGGGCTTTCTCCAGTTGCGGCAAGCGGGGGCCACTCTTCATCGCGATACGCGGGCCTCTTCACTATCGCGGCCTCTCTTGTTGCGGAGCACAGGCTCCAGACACGCAGGCTCAGTAATTGTGGCTCACGGGCCTAGTTGCTCCGCGACATGTGGGATCTTCCCATACCAGGGCCCGAACCCGTGTCCCCTGCATTAGCAGGCAGATTCTCAACCACTGCGTCACCAAGGAAGCCCGGGGCATTCTATTCTTATCCCCATTTTTCAGATGCAGAATGTGAAAGCCTGTAGAAGCTCAAGGTCACGGTGCTAGAAAGTGATAGAATTGAAACTATGTTTTCTACTCTAAAGTTTGTGCTCAGGTTAATAGTACAGAGAGTTAATGATAAAAGACACCCTCCTGGGAGCATAAATTATAGCCAAAAAGGAGCAACCACTGAATATTTCAGGTGTACCATTGATTTTTATATCAGTTTTTTTTTTTTTTGCTGTTAGGTAGGAGGAGAGGTATAACATGCCACATTAATTTTAAGTTGCATTCCAATTTTAGAAAATTAAAATAAAGTGTGTCATAAACTTATGTTTGTGTGTGTGCATGTGTACACATGTGTGCTGATAACCTCTTAAAGAAAGTGGTACAGCACATGAAAAAATGCTCAACATCACTAATTATTAGAGAAATGCAAATCAAAACTACAATGAGGTATCACCTCACAGCAGTCATAATGGCTAGCATCAAAAAATCTACAAATAATAAATGCTGGAAAGGGTGTAGAGAAAAGGGAACCCTCCTACACTGTTGGTGGAAATGTAAATTGGTACAGCTACTATGGAGAACAGTATGGAGATTCCTTAAAAAACTAAAAACAGAGCCACCATATGATCCAGCAATCCCACTCCTGGGCATATACCCAGAGAAAATCATAATTTGAAAAGATACATGCACCGCTGTGTTCATTGCAGCACTATTTACAATAGCCAGGACATGGAAGCAACCTAAATGTCCGTCAACAGAGAAATGGATAAAGAAGATGTGGTACATATATACCATAGAATATTACTCAGCCATAAAAAAAGAGCGAAATAGGGACTTCCCTGGTGGCGCAGTGGTTAAGAATCTACCTGCCAGCGCAAGGGGCCATGGGTTCAATCCTTGGTCCGGGAAGATCCCACATGCCGTGGAGCACCTAAGCCTGTGTACCACAACTACTGAGCCTGCACTCTAGAGCCCACATGCCACAACTACTGAGCCCACGTGCTGCAACTACTGAAGCCTGCATGCCTAGAGTCTGTGGTCTGCAACAAGAGAAGCTACTGCAATGAGAAGCCCGTGCAACGCAACAAAGAGTAGCTCCCACTTGCCGCAACTAGAGAAAGCCCGTGCGCAGCAACAAAGACCCAACACAGCCAAAAATAAATAAATAAAATAAATGAATTTATTAAAAAAAAAGAATGAAATAATGCCATTTGCAGTAAGATGGTTGGCCCTAGAGATTGTCATATTGCATGAAATAAGTCAGACAGAGAAAGACAAATATATGATACCCCTTATACATGGAATCTAAAAAAAAAATGATACAAATGAACTTATTTACAAAACAGAAATAGGGTCACAGGTGTAGAAAACAAACTTATGGTTACCAAGGAGGAGAGGGGGGAGGGATAAATTGGGATTAACATATACACACTACTATAAATAAAATAGATAACTAAGATGGACCTACCGTAAAGCACAGGGAACTCTACTCAGTGTTCTGTAATGGCCTATACGAGAAAAGAATATAAAAAAGAGTGGATATATGTATATGTATAACCGATTCACTTTGCTGTACAGCAGAAACTAACACAACATTGTAAATCAACTATACTCTAATAAAAATTAATTAAAAAAATAAAGTGGTACAATGAGTCTGTACTCTTCTTATTCTTGGTCATGTCTTCCTAATTCTCTCTCCTCTTGTTTCATACTAAAGTGTGTTTATCCTGTACGTCATTGCTATAGGGCTAGTTCTCACTGAAATTTCAAAGTGATGCATACCAGATGATTCCTGACTCATTAGCAAAGTTAGAGAAGGATCCTAAGGTTTCCTTCCCTTTTCAAAAGCATTGATTCCTTTAAAAAAAAAAAAAAGCAATGCCCAATTTCAGGGGTAGTAGTAGTGGTTGGTGTCAAAAGAGAAGATATTTTGCTTAAGTGGAATTTGCAACACTGTTCATTAACACTACGGGAGTGGATGTATTCTCCACCCTTATTTTGCATTTTTAAGAAGGCCCACCTCTTTCTTGCCTTACATGTATTTCTGTCTGCTAATGTTGGCCAGACAATTTTCAGTATGCAGCAAATATGACTGCTTTGTCACCAGGATTTTTGAAAGATTGAGAGACCGTGGGCTACTATTGAAATGAAGGAATTGGGTTAGATCATTTGATAGGTTTATTGATTCGACAAACATGTAAAGAATACCTACTATGTGCCGTACTAGATTGCTACTGGGAGCATTAAGGTAAGGAAATAGTTTTCAGACAAAACAAACAAACGAAAACTGAAAACTTTCCAGGGACACGTGGTAAGATCCAGACAGCGCCAACATCAAACGCAAAATGGGCGTCAGCGGTTCCGCAGAAAATCCTTTCTCCCAGCTTCCTTATGTAAGGAAATACAGGTGACCCTTGAACAACTCGGGTTTAAATTGCACGGGTCCACTTTCATAAAGACTTGTTGGCCCTCCATATTCTCCGGTTGGCATTCGCATCCGCAGATTCGAAATTTCCATCCACAGTGGGTTGAATCCGCGCATGCGAAACCCGTGCATAGAGAGGGAGGCCTGTGGGCCGTGAACATGCGCAGATGTTGGTGCCCGGGCCTTCTGAAACCAATGCCCCGCCTTTCCCCGAGGGTTGACTGTACTAGCAAAGCGCTGTTTAACAAACAGTGCGTTATCCAGTCTCTCGACGATCCACAGCGTGTTGTGCCGAAAAACATGGGAACTGATTAGAGTGGGTTTGCAGTTGTCAGGCTCCCACGTAGTCCCAGAGGATGCCCACCACCCGCCCTCCTCACCTTTGTGGGGTCCCATCCCACACTAGCAGGGCTGGTCTGGCGACAGGACGCGGCAGGAGTGATGCGGCCGCTTCCATCCGGGACTGTCTGGCTTCTCCCGCCTTGGACGGCGAGCCGGGCGAGGCCGGCCCGTGCTGCGAGCGGCCCTGAGGAGAGGCCGGCGGTGAGGAGCTGGGCTGCGGCGGCCGCGCCTTCGGGGGACCGCGGCCTCCGCGAGGGACCCTGATCCCCAGCCACCGCCGGATGTGGACCCACAAATGGTAATGAACGTCCGTTGTTGGAAGCTGCTAAAAATTTGGGAGTAGTTTGTTAACACACTAACAGAGCGGAAATAGCTTTCTAGGCCCCCGAGAGAGCCGCTCCTGCCCGGGTGCCACGTGAGCAAACGGAAACTTAAAAGGGTCACTTTCAGGTCCTTGTCGGTGCCCGGCTTGACCAGAAACGCAGTCTAGGCGGTCAGCCAGCCCCCTCGCCCAGGCCACCGCTGGGTTCTGCTCTCGGCTGGGTTCTGCTCTCGCGTCCTTGTTCCTGCTCACCCCACACCCACTTGGCTCTGTGGCCCCAGCCAATCAGGTATTTTCTTTTCTTTTTTTTTTTTTTTATAAATTGCTCTTGCTTAACCATTCAGTCTATGGTTGTTTTTTTTTTTTTTTTAATTTTATTTATTTATTTATTTTTGGCTGTGTTGGGTCTTCGTTTCTGTGTGAGGACTTTCTCCAGTTGCGGCAAGCGGGGGCCACTCTTCATCGCGGTGCGCGGGCCTCTCATTATCGCGGCCTCTCTTGTTGCGGAGCACAGGCTCCAGACGCGCAGGCTCAGTAATTGTGGCTCACGGGCCTAGCCGCTCCGCGGCATGTGGGATCTTCCAGGACCAGGGCTCGAACCCGTGTCCCCTGCATTGCCAGGCAGCTTCTCAACCACTGCGCCACCAGGGAAGCCCCAATCAGATATTTTCTGTTCGTCTATTTCTGGTTCTTTATTCTTTGTCCTAGAAAAGCGTCCTGCCTTCCGCCCCGTTTTGCAGTTCTCTGAGAGGAAACTGTCCGCCTCATGAAGTGTTAGATAAAGGTGTTGCTGTCACCTCAGTTGTATTCTTTAATCACTTCTTAACAGCTTTTGGCAACGAGGCATGAGATCCGAAGCTGACTGCTAACAGCCTATGGGACAGCGAGACATGAGCGAGGCGCCTGCTGTATACCCTTCGAGTTCTCGGCCCCTCTCATCCTTAACAGCTGTGGGTAAGTGACTCTCAAATTGGAGCTCCACTCCCTTGAGTGAGGTTCTACAACACAAACACTCTCTCTCTCTCTATATATATCTCCCAGAAAGTTCCTGGGATTCTAGAAAGATTCCAGGGTAGTAATATTGGGAGCCCCCCAAAGTGGTAGCCATTCAGGGACTCAATAACGCCTCAAGGTAAGTCCACAGTATAAACTGCTGGGGGACTTGGGAAAATAAATGAGGACAAGAAATTTGAACTGCTTTGACCATCAAAATCAAAATTTGGCAGAAAAGCATTGATTCTCAAAGCTTTTTTCCATCCCTGCACTTCCCCCACCCCCAAGAATGCCTCACATAGTGTTTATGTCTCAGCAGTGCATCTGTATCCAACCACTTGTGGTCAAACAACTGGAAGTTGCCCTGAATTTCTTTTTTTCTTCTCATACCCCACATCCAGTCTGTCAGTAAATCCCATCAACTCTATCTTCAAATGTGTACAGAATCTAAACACTTTTTACAACTACCTATCGGGCCAAGTTATTGTCATCTCCTTCCTGGATTATTGCAACATCCTTGTAACTGGTTTTCCCATTTTCTGCCCTTCCCCCTGCAGCCTGTTCTCAACAGTGTGACCAGGTGGAGAAATCCTTTCAAAAGCGTATACAATCATCATTCATCTCTGCTCTAACCCTTCCAATGGCTTCCCCTCTCACTTTGAGTAAAAGCAAAAGTATTTATAATGAGCCACAGACCTATACAATCTGGCCTCTTACTTTCCTTCCTCTTCCGCTATTCACATTCTTGTCTGTTCCACTGCAACCACAGTGGAATCTCTGCTGCTTCTTCAGCATTCCAGGCATGCATCCACTTTTAGGGCTCACTCCCTCTCCAGTCTCACATCTTTCCTCATTGTCAACTTTTCAGAGAGGCCATCCGTAACTGCACTTTTCATTCATTCCATATCTATTTACTGAGCACCTATTCTGTGTCATGCAATGTTCTAAAATATTGGGGTACAATAGTGACTCAAATAGACAAAAATTCCTGCCTTCATGGAGTAAGAGAGGTTGCAGATAATAAGCAATGTACAAAATAAAGACATAAATTCAACCTTAAATCTTATAGAAAAAGAAAGTATAGAATTCTTTACAGAGGAGCAAAAATGACATGCTTCAGTGATCAAGGCAGGCCTCACTAAGAAAATATTTAAGGAAAGACTTGAGGGAGAAGAGGGAGTTAGCCACTCAGGTATTTACAAAACCCTTCACATCCTTCTATACTTCCTTCCCCTTCCAGTTTTCTCTCTATATAGTCTTACTGCCATCTAATATACTATAATTTTACAGATAAATGAGGTGATTTTATTAACGTATTATATCTTCCATAATTAAATAATGGGATAAAATTAGCTTCTGATAAGCCTCTGAGAGAAGCCTTCCTCATTTGACTGTGTGTAAAATGTTGCTTGAAAAAATATGATCTTTTAGAGAGGATAGACTTTGGCAAAAATCAAGTATCAAATAGACTTTAGGGAACTTGTTTCTTTTGATATGAAATCCTGTTGGACTTGGTGTAGAAAATCAATCTATAAAAATACCTGATAAGATGTAAGAATTCTTCATGACATTCAAGAAAGGATTCTCTCGCTCTCTTTCTCTCTTCCTTCCTCTCTCAGGTTTTGTCACATGGAACAAGAAAACCAGTTTCTTCTTTATGTACAGAGACCAAGGAAGGATGAGTCCTTAGATACTGAAAGGAGAGTACATTCTTTTTTTTAAAACCACCAAAAGCCTCTGGCAGAGGAAGAAGGGCTGTAGGGGTTTTTATCACTCTTAGAACTGGTTTGGTGAAAGGGAATCCACATTCCCTGGAGAAGCCAAATAAGTCGGAGTGAATTAAATATAAGCTGAGGATAGGTCAGCCTCAGATAAAGGCTCCAGTATAACAACTGATGATTAAAGCAAAATAAATTTTTCTATACAAGAGAAACCCTAGCTATTAATAGTTTGGTGAATGAATTATTAAAACTAAGGGTGATCAATATTTTATGATCGATATTCTTCTTGTCTTTCATTAGTTTAAAAAAAAAAGTCATTGGCTAGAGTCAGCTCTAGGTTTGACATGTTTCTGAGCCCCCGTACCATGATAAAGAATGCTGCCAAACTGTGAAATTTGGCTTGTACAATTGGAGTTATTTGGGGGCCAATGCATTTGTGCTGCTTCATCCAGATTCTTACTAATCAGTAGATCCCTCTTGTGACTAATAATCCATCATGAATTTGCAAGACTTGCTTGATCATCTGGGAATCATAAGGAGGCCTTGGGCTCCTTAGCATAGTAACTAACAAGCTGAGCTAATTGGTCACACACTGCAGTAACTTACAACATGATTATTTATGGTATGCCAAAGATAAAGTCTTAAAGCATGTTTATATCAAGGACACTTTAGTTTATTTATAAAATTAAAAAATAAGAGCAATAGTAAGTGGAATAGTATTATCATACTTCCCGGACATGAAGTTTACAATACTGAACAATTTCCTAAAGGAATGTTTTTTACTTCTTTTGAATCCGTAACCCCTTTTTTAATAAACATAAAATTGTTATGCACCATTTGCAAATCATTGCTATCACCTGCACATTCCCACCAACCAAAATAAATCTATGATGCTTTATTTACCATAGTCAGATATAAAATATTATAATATTGTTTGCTTTTACAAACTACAAATATACTTCCTGAAATGTCTGACATATCCTTTCTTGTTCTTCTTCTTCTGCCTGTTTTATCTCTAACCAACCAGGCTCAGAATTAAAAGCATATATCCTTTGATGTGATTTTCTGCAAATGTATGCAGATTTAATGTATAATTTCAAAATATAAATATAATTTGTATATAAGTAGATAGCATGGATCAAACTTTTATTTAATTAGTAGGTTAAAAAAACCAGGCTAAATAAGAATATGAGATTGATATGTATAATAAGTCAAAAAGTAAATAAAAAGGAATCCTGAAATTAGATTGCTAAATTATATGTAAATCTGGCTAATGTTCTACATGGCAATAAACCATAACCTTCAGAGTAGCTTCTCTTCAGGACAAAAATCATTTGCAGTTGATCGGTTTCTATAAGTTAAACATCTAACTTCACAGAACTTAGACCCTAATGAGTAGTGATATTAAAAGATAACAGAATCATGTTTTCTCCAAATTTCTGGTAACTTTTTAAAATACAAGTTATAAAAATGTAAGCATATGATACGAATAGTAAATGATGAAGCGGTGGGCTTTTGGGGGCGAGCTTTTACAGTGATTGTGTAATATCACACCACCTTTCACTATCCATCTCCCAAAATCACTTTTTCGTAGAATATTTTGGAAATTTTGTTCATCCTTCACCAGCTCCTGAGCAGTCCTCTTGACTCTTGCCTTTCTTGGCGTACTGTTCTTCCCATCTCATGTTGTTCTGCTTTGGGACTGATCAGTACTCTTTCTGATGCTAACGATGCTTACATATTCTGGAAAACAGGCCTCCCATGATTGCATGCAGAGGGGTAGATGAGCAGCTGGCTGTACTTCCTTTTGTTACTCCATTCCTTAGTGTCATTCTTTGCCACACTAGGCTGTGCAGATGTATCCGATTCACCTGTTGTGTTGGGAGGAAAGAGAATTAGGACATAGAGAAAAGTTTTAAACTGTATGTTGCATGTCACTATTCCTATTTCCCAAGGGAAAAGCTCCCAAAGGCTGGAACCTTTGTGAAGGATTGCCTTTGTGGACACAATTCAGGTTCCTTCCTTGATCTCCTGCCCTCAGTTCCACATTTCTTGGTACCTGCTTTCTTCTTCATACCTATGCTGTGTGAACCTCTGATTCCCTTTTGGGAAACCCTCTTTATTCACCGGGATGTGTTTGATCTTCCTCTACCAAGTAATCTCTAGACATAATTATCCACAGCATGACTTGCCTGAATATCTGAGTTATTCAACCTAGAATATCACCCCTGGGAGCTTCACCATGATAGTCTAAGGTGGGCACTAGACTCCATGTCAAACCCCCTTCTCCATTCCCTCTTTCCTACTCCTCCTCCAGTGTTAAATAGAGATACACCATCTCATTGGAAGCCTCCCATTATCAAGTCTAATACACACAGACACACCTATTTCCCAAGGAGAAAGGTACTTTGTAGAGAGGAATAGAAATCTTTAGCTAAATATGACAATTGGCCAGGGTCCCTGCTCTCTTATATATGTATCACTTTATATTTATTACCCTGAGTGGTAATTGTTACCCTTTAACATAGTTTCTTCCAAACTATGCCTTTTCCAGGCACTCTTGGCCATCTGCCCTTGTTCTGTACCCTTTAATATAGAAGGAATTGAATAAACTTTGAAATGACCACATTAGTGAGAGTAGAGTAGAGCATCCCCATTTCACTTTTTTTGAAGCAGCAGGAAGAGTCATAGAGGATTTCTTTCCCTCATGCCCAAGCATCATCTCTTCTGTGCCCAGGAATCAGCAAGGGAGTTCTTCTAGTTAAACTTACTCTTTTTGGAAAGAACATGGCAGAAAGTTTTTAATCATTGTTATGGGTTGAACTGTGTCCCCTTAAAATATATTTTGAGGTCCTAACTCCCAGTACCTGTTAATGTGACCTTATTTTGAAAGAGGGTCTTTGTAGATGTAATCAAATTAAGATGAGATAGGGCCCTAATCCAATATGACTGGTGTCCTTATAATAAGAAGAGGAGAAGACACACAGACACATACACAGAGAGATGGCCAGGTGAAGATGGAGTCAGAGAATGGAGTTATGCTGCCAAAAGCTAAGGCGTGCCTAGGACTACCATAAGGTGAGAGAGGCGAGGAAGGATCCTCCCCTGGAGGCTCCAGAGGGATCATGGCCCTGCCAACCCCTTGATTTTGGACTTCTAGCCTCCAGAAATGTGGGGGAATAAATTTCTGTTGTGTGTGTGTTTTGTTTGCCATGCCACACAGCTTGTGGGATTTTAGTTCTCCGAGCAGGGATTGAATCCAGGCCCTCGGCAGTGAGAGCGCAGAGTCCTAACAACTGGATAGCCAGGGTATTCCCAGTTTCTGTTGTTTTAAACCTCTCAATCTGTGTTACTTTGTATGGTGGCCCTCGCAAACTAACAGAAGTATCATTATCATCATCGTAGGTACTGTTAATGGTGTCTGCTGTGTGTCATTCAGTGTGTCATTTGCTTGACTGACTCGTGTGCTAGATGGAAATGTAGGTTCTGGAGTCAGAGTCTGTGAGTTCAAATTCTGGCTCACACTAACTAAGGCAAGTTATGTAACTGTTACTTATTTCTATTATTTTCTCAAATCATTATAATAACCTTAAAAGGTAGATATTAATAGCCCATGTAACAGTAGAGCCTTCTGAGGCATAAATTCACCATTTACCCATGGAAACGCAGTTGGATATATTTTAAATGTTTTTTAAACTTTTTATAATACTTTGAAATAATTTCAAATTCATAGAAAAATTACAAGAATAACACAAAGAACTCTCACATACTGTTCACTCAGACTCCCCAGGTATTAACTTTTTTTTTAACCACATTTGCCTCATTGTTAGTTTTGTCTCTATATAGTTTATATATTTTATATTTTATTCCCTTGAGAAGTACAGACATGTGCCCTATTACCTCTTAATACTGTAATATGCAGTTCCTAACAAGAGCACTCTCCTGACTAATGAAAGTTCAATCATGAAAATCAGGAAATTAAGGTTGATACATTACCATGTTGGGTATTTTTTTAATTGAACATTTTTATCTAACAATAACATACATACAGAAAAGTGCACAAATCATAGGTACACAACTTAGTGAATTTCCACCAAGTGAACTCATCTTTGTAACTACCAGACAGGTCAGGAAATAGATCACTATTAGCACCCAAAAGCTCCCCACCCTGTGTCCCTTCCCAGTCACTTCCTGCTTCTCATCTGCCTCCTTCTCTTCCCCAAAGGTAACCATTCTTCTGACTTTTATCACCATGGATTAGTTTTGCCTGCTTTTGAACTTTATATAAATGGAATTACATAGCTGTCCTTTTTTTTGTTTGTTTTGTTTTAAAAGACTGACTTCTTTCACTCAGTATTATATATGTGAGGTTCATTCTTGTTGGCGGGTATATCTGTAATTTGTTTATTTCTTATTGCTGTATAGTATTTCCTTGTATGGATACATTCCAGCTTACCCATTTTACTGCTGTTGGACATGTGGATTGTTCTTAGTGTTTGACTGTTAAGATTTTTGTACATGTCTTTTTGTGCATATATGGGTACATTTCTGTTGGGTTTATTACTAGGAGTGGAATTGTTAGGTCATAGGGTGTGCATAAGTTAACTTTTAGTACATACTACCAAATAGTTTACCAACGTGACTGTACACCGTTCAGCAGTGTATGAGAGTTCCAGTTGCTTCATATCCTTACCAACACTTGGTGTTATCATTATTTTTAATTCTAGCCTCTCTAATGGGTATATAGTTGTATCTCATTGTGTTTTTAATTTGAATTACCCTGATGACTAGTGAATCTGAGGACCTTTTCATATATTTATAGACCACTTGAATAACCACTTTTGGGATGTATTTGGGGACTGCTGGAGTTTAATTTTCCCTATCTGACCTCAAAGTTGATTTTTTTAAGTTGTTATTCTAAATTCTTTTTATACATCATGGTGTAAAATTTTAGTTGGTCAGTAAGAACTAAATGAGCATTCTAATAACAATAGTGCTGTAGGAGCACCAACTTCAGTTGTATTATCTATTTATCACTGCATCAAGGTGTCTCACACATAGGGCTGGTGAGCTGATGCTGGCTGGTGGCAGGAGACCTCAGCTCCTCACAACATGGACCTCTCCATAGGGAGGACTAAGTGTCCCACTTAATGGTTGGTGGTTGGCTTCCACCAGAGTGAGTGATCCAAGAGAGAGCAAGGTGGAAGCTGCAACGTATTTGATCATCTGGCCTTGGAAGTCACACTCAAATCATTTCCATAGTATCCTGTTGGGTATACATGTTAGCTGTATTTGATGTGACTGCACAAGGGTCATCTTTGAGGTTGGCTGCCACAGTTGTTCTTATAAACTCAATTGCCCAAGGTCTTTTAAAAAAGTAAATGGAGAAAAAAATTACTTAACACATGTGTATTCTTTTGACAAATATAATAAATTAATTGATGGGTAACTCACTTCTATTTCTTATAAGTGTTTAAGAGATCTGTGGGAGTAAATGAGTTTGGATATTTTTGGTAGTTCTTTTTACCACTGCTCTCACTTCTTTTCATCTTTCTCATATTTGATGACTTACGGAGTAAACAGACTTGGTGTATATTCGTAAGTTTGCTGATAGTGAGGTAGCCTATCATGACAAAGCCTAGCCACTGTCCAGTAGTTTCTCTTGGTTGCACTCAAAGCTCAAAAGTACTCTTTAAAATATACTTCTCTATTTCTGGTCTTCTTGGCATATGTCTAAACTAAATAAAAAACTAGACCAAAGCTGTATGACCTAAGATGTTCATCCCAGTATGAAAATAATTAACATTTACTGAGAAAAGCCAGGTACTGTGCGTAACTCTTTTCTATGCATCATCTTGTTTACTATTGCAACCCTATAAAGTAACTTGTATTATTATCATCTTAATTTTTTATAGCTGGGAAAATTGCTGTTTAGAGAGATGAAGTAACTTGACTAAGGTCACATACCTAATAAGTGTAGGAGCCAGCCAGCCATTGAACCAAGTCTGATTTTAAAACCATCTTCGTAACCTCTAAAAAAAATTGTGTTCAACAATAGGAGAATGCCCATGTGCATTATTAATTTCAATACAATATAATATTATGCATTCATTGGAAATTGTGTACTCTAATTTCTGTTGAGTTTGGAAAATATATTTTAATAGCAAATAGAAGAATAAGATACACACTGATATGTTGTGATATACATATTATTATCTCAGCTATATAGAAAATTAATTATGTGTGAATATCCATAGAAAAGAAGGGCAGTAGTATGTCTAAGCATTAGTAATGTTTATCTCTAAATGTGATAAGACTATGAATGCTTTTTGCTTTCTTATTATGCATTTCTATAATGAATGTTATTACTTTTATAATCAGGAAAAAGGTATTAAAAATCTTTAATACTCACAATGTGAGAGAAAATATAAAGACTTGGTTTTTATGATTAAAGGAATGATTCCATTTAATAACTGCTGGATCCATTTAAAGGTGCAGCGATTCAATTTGAGATCTGTTTTTGTTGTGTTTGGCTATCAGATGTTCAGACACAATGTAGTATTCTCCTGCTAGCTGTATTCTCTTTCTCTTTCTGCCTTATGTTGGAGATAAAGCTGAAAGTGTGTGTTTCTCACTGAGAAGCTGGCATTTGAATGAAACCATTGCTTTCCTCAGCTTAAAGAAGATAAAAGGAGTTATCAAGTAATGTTTTCTTTCAGCTAAGGATGTGTTGGTCCCATTCCAACAGTTGGAATTGATTGAACTCCAGTGCTTGCAAATTTAAAAGCCTAACACAGGGGATCTGCTCACTCTGAATTTTACAAATCAATGGATAAACTCAAAACAAAAACCCATTACAAAGCACCTTAATGTTTATCTGTTTGGCAAGATAAACATTTGTAAACAAGCATTTTCAAATGTGAGCTTCAATAATAACACTATGAGATCTGTATTGGAGGTTAAAAATTTGCATAGAACTATAAAGATAGGACAAAGCCAAAGGAGAAAATTGCTTTTTAAAATATTGTCTTCTGATTCATATTTTCAGTTAAATTGTTTTTCATTTATCTAGACTAGAGTCATTTCTCCTGACTTTTGATAACATTTTTATTATTGTCTATGGAATGTAGCATCTCATGAAATAAGCATGCCTTTGGTATTTGATTAAATAGTATTGCTTCTTGGAAGCCTATAAACCATTGAACCAGGCGAAAGAAATGTTATTAAATTGACTTATATCTGATGAGCGTAATGATTGCTAATTAGTTTACTATTTAACCCGAAGTTGTCAAATCTAAATCTTGACATTAAATTTAGACTTCATGTTTTACTTACTGAGATTAACCAAACTGGAGGAAAATTTTTTAAAAGACATTCTCTATGTGGAATCAGTACTTTTGCATAAAAAGGTAAGTTATTAGATTTTAATCAATAGACCTAAGGGCCTTAACGTCTAGATCAGTGCTTTACAAATTGTCTTTGAACCAGATGATGGACCAGATCCCCTGGCCCCCTCCAATTTGTTACTGACCAATACTTTTATAAACTACAGTAATATTGATGTACTAGAACAATGGAAAAGTGAAAATAAAGCCATACAAAATAGAAACACACATTTTAAATTATTAGTTTCAACAGCCGTACAATTATCATCAAATTTTTCCAAAAGTTTTAAATCGTTACTCTCAATTTCTGTACTTATCTTGCCATGAACCAATAACAAATAATTCTTGGACCTGCAGCAGTGGACTGACCACACTTAGCTCTTCTATGGGTTCCTCTGCTCATTTCTCAGCCCCACACTGCCACTTGGCTTGGTCTGGGAATCGGATTAGGGAGTGGAATGAGGCTGACTTCATAATGCTCACTTCCACCTCCCCTTGAGAAGGCCTGCAGACTGTAATTATATCAGTGTGGTGCCAGGATCTATCAACTGTAGTGTCCTGATGTTATCCCTGTATTCATAAACACTGAGGCAGGTGTTCCCAAGGTTCAGCTGCCTGTGGTTTCACATGATCACTCCAACTAGTAAGTGGGCCGATGTCAGGGGATCCCCAAAACAGCAAACCTAGCTCAACCAGGGGAAAATATTACTGAGTGTTTTACATCTGTATGGATGAAATGGTTAATAGCCTCTGCCGTGTGTATGACAATCATGGCCACAACAATGAGGTTTTAAAAAATGGTTAGGACCCAGTGTAATTGCTGACACTGAGTCCCTTGCTGTGGCTCACGTAGACAACTTAATCTAATTCATTTAATTTTCTCCCGCTTCAAAACAGTGAGTTTTCAGGTCAGCTCAGGATTTAGAATTCATTCAACATTTCAAAACTTCTTCCCCCCTCCTCACTAGTTGACTCTGACACCTCAGGGAATGAATGCCGCCTACAGCCCAAGTCTGCAGGGGAGGGGTGGGATCCTCTTGCTTGGTCTTTTCTACCAGAGGTAGGTGACACTGGCTGCCATGCTGTTCTCAGCGCAGTCAGCATGGCAGTGGCTTCAAGAGATGGGGAATTGGCATTTCTGCAGCTGTTCCTGCTTCTCTTAAATAATTCACTGGCGTGAAGATCCCCCAGATGCAACTGCATCCCCTCACCATGCTAGGGTCCAGGTACATCCCTCTGTGGGGCAGGAACTTCTCTTAGCTGGCATCTAGGTTCTCTTTCTTGGATAACTTCTGCCCTTCGCTCAGGGGACTATTGGAAACGTCAACACCAGGTTGTCCGACTTTGGAGCTTGGCCTTGACCCCTCAGCTCTTTTTCTCCTTACAAACCTTACCTTTGTAAAGGCCAAGAAATAGGAAATCCATCCAGTGATGCTCTAGCCACCAGGAATCTCTTAACCAGGAGCAGGCGTGTATGGGTTGAAATGCTGGAGAGAGAGTGAGGGATGAGGAAAGAGAGGCGCCCTGCTACCCAGGTCACTTGGGCCCCAGGCCAGAATCTAGTTGCTCTTATGGCTCTTTTCCCAAAGTAGGAATGATTTTCATTGGATCATCCAGCCAGGAAACTTGGAAGCATCCATGAAAACCACATCTGATGAAAATAATCAATGGTGTTTAGAAATCAGGATAGTGGGTACCTTTGTCAGGGGTAGAGTCTGGGGGGCTTCCTGAGGTGCTGATAACGTTTCTTGATCAGGATATTGGTTATATAGTTGTGTCCATTTTTTGAAATTTTGAATTTTGTAATTTAACTGAGCTGTACACTAATGATTTGTATACTTTTTTGTATTTATGCTATACTTTCAATACAATTTATTTATTTATTTTTATTTATTTTTATAATTTTTTAAATTTATTTTTTGGGCCGCGTTGGGCTGTGCGCAGGCTTTCTCTAGTTGCGGCGAGTGGGGGCTACACTTTTACCTATCATATTGATATTTACTACCAGCTTATCTGTAGGAATACTTTAAAGATGAGATTGGTTTTAAAACAAATGGTTTAGGATGGATGGAGCTTGCTTTGGGAGGTAGCTTAACTGTAAACATGGTAAAAAAAAAGAACAAAGCTCAAAATATCCAAATATTCAGAAATACAATTTAAGTGCTTCAGAAATACCATATATTTGGGGAAGCCACACTGATAGGCCCATGTCTTAAGATGGTGGTAGCATACAGGATAGCTCCATCTTCATTTTGCCTTAATCTTTGCTTTCTCCCTGCTCCTTTCCAAACTGTTCCAAGAGTGTATGTCATTCATTTCTGAGTTGATAATTAGGCCAGGACTCAAGATCACCAAATCCCTGAACAGCTGCCTATTGGTATCACAGCTACTTCTGGATCCCCCATGGGAGATCCATGCACTGAGGGTGAGGCCAAGCCCATGAGTACTGTTTATTACTATATAGTTTCGGTGCCAGCATCCTGTGTGGGATTCCTAGGCCTGCTGAGCTGTGCTGTACTGCGTAGGGCTGAAAACATTCCTGTGTGTCTTTTGTTAAAGGCCTCACTAAAAGAGATTTCTTCAGATCTCACGTTGGTGGCAAAGAAAGGATAAACCCAAAGAAAAAAAGGGGTGTATGGGATGATTTCTTTTCCCCCCTAGGACCTAGGGTGAAGTGGTCCAATGCTCTACCCCAGGCCAGGCCTTTCTTTCACAAGCCAGGAAGCGGAGTTTGGGTGGGTGGTCAGAGGAGGCAGTAGAAGGAATTGATTAGTAGGTGGAAAGCAGGGTCTCTTTCTAGAGCTGATGGGAAAGTCATTTTAATGAGATAAGTCAGAAAGGACAGGACCTCTGAGAAACCAATTCCAGCTGGGGAGCATTGGCAGAAGATGTTGTGCCTTTTCCTTACCCTAACACTGGGAGTTCTTCCCTCTGCCCCAAAACCATGGCCCAATGAAGATCCTCAGAAATTAACACTGCTTCTCCTTAAGATTGGAGGGCAGGGGTGGGGGGACTGGAGCCTTGATTTGATCCCAGAGGCCAACGATGTATATTGTCCAACAGATGGTTAATGCCTGGTCAAGATTTACCTCCCTAGGCATGCCTAGGGTCTGTCAACTCTATCAATGGAGAGGTGAACCAGAAACTGGTGCTCTTGCCAACCAGCCTTCCATAGTGCCTGTGCTGCCTCTTTCCTCCAGCACTCCATTTAAATCAAGGGAGGCACAGATCTTGCTGGTTTGCATTATGACGAGGTGTATGTGATCACAGCCTCTGAATGCTCTGGGGTGCTCCGTGGCTGTGCAGCAACGAGCATGAATCAGTTAAGCGACAGTTAGGTTCAGACTCCAGGCAATGGCATAGTTGGCTTCACACTGACTTTGTTATATATGAAATACCCAAAGAGAATAATACCTTATCTAAACTTTTATTATATTTTGTAGTACAGTGAATATGGATCAATAATAAACTTTGCTCCAGTATAACATTAGTTTCAGAAGAATTTTCCCCCTTTCCTCTTTATCAAGAAATCAAATTATAACCATAAAAATGAAGGCTTTCTACTTAAGGACTCTGAAGAGAACAAGGGTTTCCATTTTAATATTAATATTTTCTCTTATTGTTTTAAAATAAGCTTGGGTGATTTTATACAATGTAGAATTAAATATGTTTCTCAGAACGTGAACTTACACTTGGATATTTTTGAAAATTAACCTTTTATACATGACAATGAAATTAGATCATGTATTATTAAAATATAATTACTTTTAAAATTTAACTTGGGAAATTAAGTTGGGAAGTATATCAAATACATAGACAAGAATGAAAAACAGAATTATGGAAATCCATTATTTATCTACTACCAAACTTTATTAAAATAATATTACGCTATATATACATGAATAGTTTCTAAAGAAATGATATACTACAGGTATAACTGTGGCCACCTTTGTTTTTCCCCCATTCCATTACCCTCCCTTGCTCTGAGAGGTAACCACTATTATGAAATCAATGTTCATCATTCCCATAGCTTGTATATTTTTACTGTGTATACATAGAAACTATACAGGCTCATTTTGTGTACAATCATACTATACATATCTTTCTCCACTGTGATTTTTAAACTCAACATTTCAGATAGAATTTTTTTTTTTTTTTGGCCGCAGCACGTGGGATCTTAGTTTCCCAACCAGGAATTGAACCCGAGCCCCCTGCATTGGAAGCATGGAGTCTTAAGCACTGGACCTCCAGGGAAGCCCTCAGATAGAATTTTAAACCTGGAGAACCTGGGATGTGTATAGAAGTAGATAAACCCCAAGCCTTTAACGTGGAATGCAGAGTCTTCAGGTACTACATGAACTCCTGAAATTATAGGTGCATGGACATTTTTCTAAGAAGTAATTCCATAGCTTTCACAAAATTCTGAGCTCCATCTTTGACCTCCTAAATCTTTCTTCAAAATTTTGAGATTCCATTAATGTACAAAGCTTTTTTCTAACTGTGATGTATGACTAATTTTCTTTGTTTTGTTCTATAGGTTCTATTCTGGTGCAGCATTTTAAAAAATTGTTGATTCTATTGTGTGTGTGTGTATATACATATACATATAAATTTTTTCTTTTTTTTTTTGGGTGGTCAAGCGCATTTTGAAGGCAGGGAATGATTTAATAAACTGCAATTACCACACTGACCGCTAGAGGGCACTAGCACAACTAAAAACGGAGAAGGCATCTTTTTGGAGTAAAAAAATACAAATACCAGAGGAGTTGCTTGCAAGATCTTCACATATTTGCTTATCTCTATTTACAGATTTCTACATAGAGCTTCTAATATGTTCTAAAACTTTCATGTTCAAGCTATTTTAGTGTTATCAGTCTCATAAAACAAATTTAAAGCAGGCCTGAAAGCGAGAGTTTAAATAAATGAAGAACACCACAGCTAGGTTCTGGCCACTTATCTAGTCATTGATGAATTTTTGAGACACCGGTTACTGGCCAGTTAATTGATATCTTTATTGATAAAAATAAATAACATGATTTAGAAATTTACATAGAAAAAACAGCATCTTCATTTAAGATTTTATGACCTTCCTACATATTCACTCTTTGGGAACATTCCCTATCTTTCTTTTGCCAGTTAAGAAGGTGGCTGTGGGCATTTTGCATCCTTAAGGCTGTACGGCTGGAACTCTGGCAGAAAGCAGTTATTTCACCGGAGACCCTGCCTGCCCATCACCCACTTTCCTTTCTTTGTCTCTGCTGAAGAGCTAAGATAGGCAGGGATCAGTTTTCCTTCCCCTAAATGAGAACTACTCAGGGATTTTTATGTTCTAACTGCCAATTGTCAATTAAGAGAATTGCCAAGAAAAGCCATTCTAAGCAAGTATTTCAACACCAGAACATTAAAATAACTCATGTTCATAAAGCGCTTTACAATTTACAAGGAACATTTGCCTACAAGCCTGACAGTAGTTTCTTGATATAAGAAAGTAATATATGTTTTTTCCCATTTTATGGATTAGGAAACTAATGTTCCTAATGTATTTAATGCTGTGGACTATTCTAGACCGTGGTTGCCCTTATGGTTAATAAGTGCAAGAGTACAGTCTTCTCTGGAGATTTTCTGATTTCTAGTCAGCTAGGAGTCTTTTCTATACTCATGTATCTATTCCTTTCCTTACTTGTTTTGAATACATTTCTTTTTGAGGTTTAATTAATCTATAGTGTGGAGTCTTTTTAAAAAAATAATGTCATTAAACCCACTTTCTTTATTTTGTTCTGCATTTCCTCCAAAATCTTTAATTCTATTTTAACCATTATTTTGATACAGTTTCAGAATTATCTAGTGAGAATGTAGCTGCTTATTAATTCATTTAATCTGTTGAACAAAGCAAAGGTCCCCATCCAAATGGAGCTTACATTCTAGAGGGAGGAGGACACATAACAAACAATAAAGATAACAAACAAGTAAATTACGTCATTTGTTAGAAGCTGCTAGGTGCTGTAGAAAAATGACAAACAGAGCAGAATAAGGAGACTGGAGAATCAGGGGTGGAGTTTACATTTTTAAGTAGGTGGGCCTTCCTGAGAAGGAGATGAGGGAGCTAACCCTGAGAATGTCTAGAAGAAGACAGACAGAATAGCTAAAAAGGAGTCTCTCAGCTCAGAGAGAACCTGGCTCGTTGAGGGTCTTAAAGGAGGAGACCAGCATGGTTGGGGTGTGGAGGGAGTGGAGGGGAAAATACGAGGGGAGGTGGTCAGAGAGGTACGATGCGGGGCTGCCCATGGTAAGACTTTGTGGGCCGCTGTACGGGCTTTGACTCACTCTGAATGAAATGGGTGGTCATAGAGTGGAAGGACATGATCAGAGCAAATATTTTAACAGGATCTCTCCAGCTGCCATACAGAGAATAGGCTGTATGTGTGAGTCGGGGGAAAGGTTAAGTGTAAAAGAAGACATACAGGTCTACAATTATAGCAATGCAGATCAAAGGTGATGGGCTCGGACCAGGGCACTGGTGGTGGAGGGGTGAGAAGTGGTCTGCTTGTGGATACACTTTCAAGGTAGAGCCAACCCAGCTTCCTGATGACTGACCATGATGCGAGTGAAACAGAAGGTAAGAATGGCTTCCAGGTTTGCACCTGAGCAACCGGAAAGTTGGAGTTGCCATCAACCTACAGCGCTGTGAGTGGAACAGCTTGGTGGGTTGAGGTGGGTAGATCAGGAGTTCAGATCTGAATATATTTGCTTTAAGATGTAATTAGGCAAGGAGTGGAGAAGCTGATTAGGTGGTGAGATGTGGGAGCTCAGAGTTCAGGAGAGAGGTCTGGCCTGGACTAGGTGTAAGAGCCATCAGTGTTGAAGGCATGGGACTGGGTGTCACTGGGGAAAGAGGAGCACCAAGACCCTATTCCTGGCCACTCCAGTGTCAAGAGGACAAGCTGAAGAGGAGGAGGCAGCAGAGGAGACAGGAAAGGAGTGAGCGGTGATGTAGCAGGACAGCCAAGAGAGTCTAGTGTCCTGGTGAAGAAGGGAGTGCAGCTGCCTACTGAGCTCCTCCTCTGGACCCTGCAGCTCTCGTGCCTTTTCCCACCCAGAAGAATTATTAAGTGGCCTCTGAGCATGGAAATTTTCCTCTCAAGGAAAACAGAGACAGGGAGATTTTATCTTACTCCTGCTGTCTTTTTTCCTCCTCGTTTACACTTTTGCTTTATTTTTAAAAATTTTAATATCAATTAAATTTTATTATCTAAGAATAAAATGCAGTAAATAGAAACTTGTTGAAATAATTTAAATTATCAGATCTTACTTCTGAGATAATGACTCAGCATTTTATACAATTTTATACTTCTTATGCATGTGTTATTTACTTCAATTGTTTCAGTCTCTCTCAGATTAGAATACTTTGTATTATCCCATTTCATAGGTGCAAAAGACTGAGACTTAGAAACATTACTTACTGTAACTACTTTTTTGACATAGTATATTTGATTTTCATAAAGCGTATACTTTTTTTTAAAAAAAATTATTTATTTATTTGGTTGTGTTGGGTCTTAGTTGCAGCAGGTGGGCTCCTTAGTTGTGGCATGCATGTGGCATCTAGTTCCTGGACCCGGGGTGGAACCCAGGCCCCCTGCATTGGGAGTGTGGAGTCTTAACCACTGTGCTAGCAGGGAAGTCCCAAAGCATATACTTTTAAAGCATATACTTTTAAAGTGTGCATCTGTGACTAAAATTTGAAGCATAACGTATCTACAACTATTTTATCTAACTTTCTCTCACAAGGGTACTTTATAAAGACATATGTTAAAAAATATTTATTCCTAACATTCAGGAAGAACCTTTGGGGAATTTTCACCCAGGAAATACGCAGTCCTTTTACATTTAAAATTTATAGCAAGGTGGTTGTAATATAAATAGAGAGAACCTCTTTGTAGGGCAGCTTTGCAAAACTTACCAAATCTTAAAACTTTTGAATGTATGGTTTTGATCCAACAATTCTATAGTTAGATATTTACCCTAAGGAAATAGAGATAAGAGCAGAGGGTTAGAATGAAGACTATGTATTACCTAAAAAAATTGGAGACAACCTAAATAAATTTTGTTATATCCAGGCAATGGAGGGCTACACAACTTAAAAAATAATGCACTATAACATTTAATGACATGGAAGGACATCCATTACGTAGTATAAGAGAGAGAAGAAAGCAGGTTATTAAGTAAAATGTATGCTCTCACCCTCTTTTATTGCAAATTATATTGAGAAGAAACTAGAGGTCAGCAAGCATTTTCTACAAAGGGCCAGACAATAAATATTTTCGGTTTTGTGGGCCGCAGAGTTTCCGTTGTAACTACTTGTTGTAGCTTGGTTGTTGTGCAGAAACAGTCATTCATAATATGTAAATGAATGGGCCTGGCTGAATTTAGCTGCTGGGCCGTAGTTTGCCGGTCCATGGTCTTTGGTAGTTTGCTGACCCCTGATCTATAATTGTAAACAGTGATTCATCTCTAGGAACTATAATTCTAGATTTAATTTTCTTCTTTTTGCTTTTCTACAAGATCATAGATAGTTCTTTGTTGCCAAAAGAAATGCAAGATGTGATGACAATAAAGCATTTAATTATATTTCATTTTTATATTATCAGTGATATATTGCTATCGTTAGTAATTCAGTCAGAATAGGATTGGGTTTTATCAGAAGAATAAATTAAAATAAAGGCAACACTTGGTTATTCAGATATTGAGTATATTCTGGTATAGGCTAGTTGTTTGTGATGTTTAAAATTCTTGACCAGCTTTCCCTGTGACCCAGAATATTTCCTATGCTAAATGTGCCCCCAAATAAAAGATGATTTTAATATTAGCTTCCAAAAAAACATAATTAGGAATTAGGAAGTTTGGTTGGTAGGACAAATAGACATGGTACTTCGAAGAATTTTCCAAAAGCTTCTAAATTTTGGAGTATCAGCAGCATTCTTTGCTTTACTGGAAGAGAGAACAAGGCCAGTTGATTGTGTAAATCAAATACCTGCCAGAGTTCACACAGGTCTTTCTGCATTGCGGAGTCCAGTCAGGGCTGTGCTGGTAACCGTTGAACAGCCAGGCTTGGTGGGGAAGATAGGAGTGGGGGGGGGGGGTGGCTGATTTGTAGCATTTGCCAATTTCTTTTTTTTTTTTTAAACATACGCAGTGCACTCTTTTTTTTTTTTCCCCCTTTTTGGCTGTGTTGGGTCTTCATTGCTGCGCCGGGCTTTCTCTATTTGCGGTGAGCGGGGGCTACACTTCATTGTGCTGCGTGGGCTTCTCATTGCTGTGGCTTCTCTTGTTGTGGAGCACGGGCTCTAGGTGTGCTGGCTTCAGTACTTGTGGCTCGTGGGCTCTAGAGCACAGGCTTGGTCATTGCGGCACATGGGCTTAGTTGCTCCGCGGCACATGGGATCTTCCCGGACCAGGGATCGAACCCATGTCGCCTGCATTGGCCGGCGGATTCTGAACCAGTACGCCACCAGGGAAGTCCCAGCATTTGCCAATTTCTGTGGTGTAAATATTTCCAGCTGTGGGCAATTTCAAGCTACCAATGGGACTCGTAAAATCCCTGAATATTTAACAGTTCCCCATGTGAGCCAGTGTGAGCCAGCTCCAGCACACCACTGGGTCCAATTAAAATGAATTTAGCCCTAAGCCCACTTACCATAAGAACACTAGCTCCTACTCTTCCTCCCCCCTCTCCTCCACCAGATCTTTCTGGGAATTCCCAAGTGTTTACATTCTCCTGGTAGGGATATCCTGCTGCTTGCTTTTTCAGAATTGCTCTGCTCTTACCAATCCCTGTGGCCGCTGAGGCTGCTGCCATCTGCTGCTGTGTGGGACTCAGCACTAATCTTTCCTTAAGAGGGCTTTTGTAGGTAACTGACTAGGTGTTCATCCACCCTTCCATTCCGTCAAGTCTTGCCAACTCTGCCTGACTATCAAACAGGACTTTGTGTTAGAGTAGTGATCTGAGCAACAAGAAGGAATCAGAGTCTCATTGGCCTGACCTAGTGCTGGTCATTATAGATTCTAGGATGGCTTTGGTGGGAGGCACCACAGCGAAGTGGGATGAGCGGGGAGAGCTGCACTTTAGGGACAGCAGTGGGGGAATCGGAATGCGTGTTTGTGGGTGGTGGTGATGAGTGCCTTCCAGAAACCCATGCTCTAGTCTGGCGGCAAAAGTGTGATTCTCTTCCCAGCTCTGATTACTCATTATAGTTTCAGCTAGACCACAGAAGGTTGACACTACCCAGTCCCTGCAGCCTAGGGATGGCACAGAAGGAGTCGAGTAGAGAATGACAATAACCCATTTGCAGCACTGGGAGTGCAGGATAGACTCTGGGGATTGTCTGGTCATGTGGCTGTGACCAGGTTCTGCCTGAGGCCAATTAGGTCTTTTATCGTATAGCTCAGGTATTTCATCAGCTTCAGCCTGCTCCACAGCAAGCTTCGCCCTGTCTAAAGTTTCCATTTGCACTTACTGTAGAGCTGGCTGTGGAATCATGAGCATCACTTAAATATAATATAACTTTCACAATAAAACTACATGGCATTGAGCTGTGCTGTCTTTGTATTTCAATTTTATTATTATGGAAGAAAGGGCTTATTGACAATAACTCATTAGGTGCTGTCAACAGCAAAAATCTTAATGGACTTCAGCTATGTGAGCCATATGTGTTATTTCTTTCTTACCCTCCGGGACATTTGGAATGAAGGATACTCAGGAAATGGACAACATATTGTCAAATTTGAAAGCATGTGGGGCTGAACAGGATCCTACTGAAGGCTCATGGTCTTATAATCCAATATTTATAAGCAATTAAAGTTCACCAACATCTGTAAAAATATGCCACAGCTGTGAATCAAATTAGTGCCTTGACCTACCCAATTAGACAAAGAAAACATTAATATCATAGTTAGGCAGCCAGTTCCCTTCTTAGAATTAATGTAAATAGTGATTACTCTTAAAAAACTCGAAGGAACACTGTATTTTCAAACCAGAGGAAAGAAACTTAGACTAAAAAATACAGAATTCCAGGTAGGAAATGGTTCCTTCATGCTTGATTAGTGAACTGTCAAAGGGGAATAGTCTTTTGGTATCTCAGCAAAAATTTCCTTTTGATTCCAGTCAATCTCTCTCTTCTTTTATGAGGACTGACTGCCCATAGATGTAAAGTCATTGCTTTGTCAGTTGCGGTTGAAGAGCAAACAGTTTCAAGCCTTCCAGAGAGCCCTTGATGAATTAGTAATTTCAAACCACACCCAAATGCTGGTGTAAAACAGCTAGTCATCTCCCTGCTGAGGTCTTTCATCCTCCTGTATGAGAAAAAGATATTTCAGAGCTAGGGTGGGAGCTTCTATTGTGACAGAATAAGTGAAATTATACAAGTGCTCACTTCGTGTCTAATTTCCTATTCTCATGATTTCCTCTCTGCTTTCTCTATTCATTGGTCAGTTTCCAATTACAGAAACCATTCAAGAAGCATGAACTTGCCAATAAATTTACAAAATGTAGGTGAAGGAGTGTAGAGTAAGGAAGTTACTATAAATTATCAATTTTTCAGTTGGAAGAATATTTTGGGACTCTGCTCTAGAGAAAAATAGATTCTTACTAAAATTACTTTGCTCTTTAAGTAGAAACTGAAAAATGCCTTGCTTAAAATGTATGAAAATGCATGAATTTTTAAAAAAGGTTTTGCTATGAAAGGATAGTAGGGCAACAGTAGAAATGTTTCTGTCAGTTTTCATGATACTTATTTAATCTCCATAGATACAAAATAACCCTAAACATGCTGTAAAATGAGTTGGTCTGATTATTCTGATTAGGCCGTTAATAGATTTGTAGGATGTTTTACTAACAGCATGTGGCATAGTCTTGACCACCTATTCTGTCATCGTATTCAAAACCATTGCATTTCCACAGATCGAATAGTTTCCTAGTAGTTTGAATTTTCTGTGTGAAACAAAACGTTGAAACAATAGCATATTTTTTTCCCCTCAGAACTACCCTGGTTTATTGAACATTGACTAACAGAAGGAATTTATTTAGTATCATACTTTAGTCATTCTTAGTCACCATTACACTTATATTTTCAGTTTAAATTTGTAGACATTCATGAGGCATTAAATTGAGTGTTTTGTGTATGTCACACTGTAGTGCATTAATGTTCAGTTAACAGATCCCATTTCTCCCATTAATCCATTCTCCCTCCCTCCTTTCCTTTTTTCCCTTTTCTTCTTTACTCCCATATATTTTTAAATATCTATAGTGTTTTATTCAAAGTTGAGCAGACATCCCCTTGTCTCCAAGGAGTGCACAGTTGAGTGGGGCAGCTGATGATCTTCCCTTTGAAAATCTAATCTATTTTATGACTCATGAACCTTCCTTAGTAGAGACATGTTACCTATTATTCATTTCTATAAAGTTTTTTCTATTGTTTTCTGCTATGTTGCAAGCCATTTTTTGTGACTTATTTGACGTTAATTGCTTCAATCCTGTCTTTAAAAGATACAATTATGTTTGTTTTCTTTCAGTCCCCTAGCAACTTCTCAGTTCTTTAAGACCTTACAAAAATAATTCCGGCTGTGGTGAATTCATTAACAAATTCCCTTCATAATTTAGGATTCTTGTCGGATCTGCCAATATGTGCAGAGCATGTTCAGAATGACCATTTTCCTGAACTGTTTATATAACAAAGGTCAAACTTCTATTTTTTAATATTCCTATTTTACCTTGAAATTGTCCACTGTTATTTTCTTTTAAATGAGAACATTTTGGTTTTTTCTCAACCATCTTAGACCATAATTGTTCCAGAATTTTCAAATATCAATAGGTGCAGTGTTTTAAGGAAAATGTAATATTTGAAAAGCTCATTTATTTCCCTAAAAATTATTGAACTGACAACAGTTTTCTGATATTTTTAATTGTTAGTGGTGATAATTCTTACTCTGAGAATAACTGATACTCCAAAGTGCTATTGAGGTCATTCTTCCCTTTTGATTTTTCTAGAAATTTAGATTTCTTACATAAGGTTGTTTGTGTATGTATGTACACATATAAATGTATGTATGTATCGAGAAAGATAAATAGATATATGTATATAGAGAGAGATTTAAATAGAGATGTAATATTTTTCATGAACCATTTGAGAGTAGATTGCAGGGATCATGTATCTTTTCTCCTAAATACCTCAGTATGCATTTCATTAGAATAAGAACTTTAACTTACATAACCACAGTACAGTGACCAAAATCAGGAAATTTAACGTGGATGCAATACTATTATCTAATCTACAAAACATTTTCAAATGTTGCAATTTCACTAACAGTTTCGATAATGTTCTTTATATATTTTCCTACCAGTCTAGGATCCAATCCAGGAACCACATTACATTTGGTTGTCAAATCTCTTTAGTCTCCTTCATCTGAAACAACACCTTAGCCTTTCATTGTCTGAAAATGACAATACATTTTTTTCTGGTTTTAGATTAATTTTATTTATTTTTAAATTGAAGTGTAGTTGATTTACAATATTATATTAGTTTTGGGTGTACAACATAGTGATTCAATATTTTTATAGATTATACTCTATGTGTTTTTCATTCACAGGATTATCTATAAAAATACTGAAGTTATTACAAAATAATGGCTATATGTGCTGTACAATATATCCTTGTTGAATATTTATTTTATACATAGTAATTGTGTCTCTTAATCCCATATCCCTATTTTGTCCCTCCTCCTTTCTGTCTCCCCACTGGTAACCACTAGTTTGTTCTTTACATCTCTGAGTCAGTTTCTGTTTTGTATATTCGTTTGTTTTATTTTTTTAGATTCCACATAAAAAGTGATAGCATACAATATTTGTCTTTGTCTGACTTGTTTCACTAAGCATAATACTCTAAGAATAATAAGCATAATTTCTAGATCCATCCATGTTTTTGCAAATGGTAGGATTTCCTTCTTTGTCATGGCTGAATAATACCATTGAATATACCACATCTTCTACATCCATTCATCTGTTGATGGACACTTAGGTTGTTTTCATACCTTGGCTATTATCGGTAATGCTGCAATGAACATGGGAGTACAGATATCCCTTTGGTATCCTGTTTTCATTTCCTTTGGATATATACCCAGAAGTGGGATTGCTGGATCATATGGTAGTTCTATTTTAAAATTTTTGAGGAACCTCCACACTGTTTTCCGTAGTGGGTGCACCAGTTTACATTCCCACCAACAGTGCACAAGGGTTCCCTTTTCTCCACATAAAATGACATGCATATTTTTGAGGAATACTGATTATTTTGTAGAATGTCCCTCAGTTTGAGTTAGTTTGAGATTTCTTTGCAATTAGATTTAGATTACATTTCTTGGGAGGAATACCTTTGAAGGGAAATTTTGTCCTTTTCAGGACATACGTCTTCCCATATCAAGATATCTCTTTGTAATTTATATTACTTCGTGATTTATAACTAATTTATGGGAAGATACTTTGAGATTATATAAATATCCTGTTCTTCATGAAACCTTCATCTACTAGTTTAAGCATCTATTGATGATTCTTGCCTGAATCAATTATTTTTTGATTAATTATTAATTGTTTAAAAGGTTATTTTCTATATAATTTATTCCTTCTACATTATAATGTAAAGAAGAACTTTCCTTTCTCCCTCATACATTTGTTCATTTACTTATATCAGCCTATCCTTGGATTCTTATTTTAGTTATTTGGGTTATAGGCTCTTTCATTATTTAAATCAAAGTATAAATTGTCTTAGATTTGGTTGATGAGAGCTCTTTTTTGAACTTTGTTATCCTCATTTTCTTTCATTCAGTGATACGTAGATCCATAAGAGCTTTCTTTGCTTATGTTCATTTACTGTCTGAGTCACAAAGGTGCCTGCCATGTTAATGAAATTATCAAACAGCATTAGGTAAAAGTATAATTTTCAAAAGGTTAAAAACATGACTCATATATAGTCATGATGGATGTGTTAAATAATTATTTAACTCATTAATAAACAGAGCAATAGGGTGGTAAATCTGATTAAAAGGGGAGCTTGAGAGTCCAAGTACCTGTAGTCAGTGAGACACAGAATGCTGAATAAGACTGCAGTTAGATTTCAAACTGGTTGATGTGCTACACAGCAGTAAAATTGTAACCATTTGTATTATCCTTTCTATGAAATCTGCAAATTTAACCTCGAATTTCACAAAGACTAGGCACTGAACAATATAAAACAGTAAATTAGACAAGGATACATTCTCCTAGAAATTTAAATAATCCTTGGGTGGGTCCGTTATGCAGTGCTTTATATTACATTGCAATAACAGGCAGTATCCATTGCCTTATTTCCAAATTTTGGATAATTTTCATTACCTCAAAGTTATAGTTCTCTTAAAATGCCACGTCAGACTAGAACCTTTTGGGTTCTAGTCTTAAATTTTAATAGAAAATCTGAAATTTCCATTGGTGTCTTTTGTGGATCTTCTTAAATTTCTCTTACTGTAATTTAAGCCATTTCACCTGTGAAGTTAGAATTTGTCTGCTGTAATTATCCAACCTGAAGGTGAAGACTGAGTTGACCCTTGGCCTCCTCTTCTTTAAAATAATTAGCTATCCATCTTACCTTGTATCTCTAGTATTTTTCTTCTTAGTATTTGCTTCTGAATATACTGGTGGCTACTTATAACTTATTCCTTCAGAGATAATTTAAAAGTTTGCCCCTTCAGCTACTTATACTTATCTTTTTATTATTCGTTGGAAATTGCAATTGAGTTGAATTTCCTTAAGTCCCTAATTGACTAGAGTAAAGCAAAATAGCCCTCTCAAACTTATTTCAGTCATCACACAACTGTTCGTGGCCTGTCATGATGTCCAGGACCTGACATAGTACTTCACTGCCAATTCCTAAACTCTATAGAAATTTCTTATCTCTGCAACCAATTTAAAATGTCAATATTCTCTCCCTCAACAATTGCTCTATGCTTTCTGCAGTGCACACATGGCTCAAACACAGTATTGCATTTCTTTCCCGAGTCCTTACTTCCTCATTGACATAGAGTCAGGAGAGGGAGGAATATAGAGAAATCTGAGAGGAGATCTCTCTTTTTTTTTTTTTTTAATTTATTATTTATTTTTGGCTGTGTTGGGTCTTCATTGCTGTACACGGGCTTTCTCTGGTTGTGGTAAGCGGGGGCTACTCGTTGTGGTGGCTTCTCTTGTTGCGGAGCACAGGCTCTAGGCGTGCAGGCTTCAGTAGTTGTAGCATGCAGGCTCAGTAGCTGTGGCTCGCAGGCTCTAGAGTGCAGGCTCAGTAGTTGTGGCGCACGGGCTTAGTTGCTCTGTGGCATGTGGGATCTTCCCGGACCAGGGCTCGAACCCGTGTCCCCTGCATTGGCAGGCGGATTCTCAACCACTGCGCCACTAGGGAAGCCCTGAGAGAAGATCTCTTACCAGCATGTGACCAGTAGATCTAGGGTCCTGCCTGTACTCATTAAATAGTCACTGATCCTAAATATATATGTATACACATATATATATCCTAAATATATATATATGTATACTATATACAAACCTAATATCTTTATGCCATAATAATAGCAGTCCATTCAGTTTCTCTCAGGAAATAGCTAAAATCATAGTAGAATCAGACTAATGTAAAGTATAAGCTAACAAAGACTCAGAACAGATCTCTCTCTATAGGGAAAATATCAATGATTCCCACTAGGCTAATACTTAGCCATTAATCACTCATTAACCTTTTACTTAATTCCTTATGTTCTTTAGTTGTATGTGTGTCAACCTGTGGTAATTTGATACTTCTTAGAAATCACTGCTGCTGCAATATTCTGGGATAGGTTAAAAACAGGGCAACACTTACTCAAATGTACCAAAAAAGTTACAATTATAGCCTATCATTTTATTTCTATTCTGAGACAGTATCTTTTGAGTATGAGAATACAGTCCTGTTTATATATTTTTTAACTGGACAAGAATAAATGCTGAAAGTCACTCACAGTTATTACTGACAGTTGAACATGACTTCTATTCAATAACGAACAAATTGTGACTTAAAGTGTATATTTGGGACAACATTTAAGAATTTGTTGTCACTCTGTTACCTGAGATTTATATACTGAGAGATTTTGGCTGTAAATTATAGCAAATAAAATAATAAGTACCTAACAGAAATCTGTTATGTTCCTGACTGTTTGTAGCATTATAGCACAACGCCCTCAAAGTGTGGTTCTTGTCTGGTAGCATCTCAATGTCTGGGAGCTTTTTATAAAGGCAAGTTCTCTTGGAAATGGGAAAATTCACTTAAAAGATAGAAATTTCCAAATGAACCCAAGAAAAAATAGAAAACTTGAATAGTCTTATAATTATAGAGAACTATATGCTAAAAGCTATAAAACTTTGCTAAAGGAAATTAAAGAAGATCTAAACAAAGGAAGATACTTGCCATACATAAATTGAGAGTCCCAGTATTATTAAGATGGCAGTTCTCATCATAATGAATCAGTGCAATACCAATCAAACCCTGGCAATGAATTTTTAAGGAAATTGACAAAGTAGTCTAAAATATATATGGAAAGTCAAAGAAGCCAGAATAGGCAACACAGTTTTGAAAAAGAAGTTAGAGGACTAACAGTACCTGATTTCAAGGCTTACAGTAAAGCTACAGTATTTATACAGTTTGGAACAGATAGAGAATCCAGAGATAGATTTACACATACAGGGTCCAGTTGATTTTCACATATATGCTAGAGTAATTCATTGGTGCTAAAACAATTGGATATGTATATGGAAAAAAATGATCCTCAATTCTTACCTGATGTTATACCAAAAATTAACGTGAAGTAGACCTAAAACTATAAAACTTCTAGAAAAAAACATGATAAATAAACATAGGATAATCACTGTGACATTGGATAGGCAAAGATTTCTTGAAGAGGACAGAAAACACAAACCATGAAGGAAATAGTTTCATAAACCTGATTACACCTACTGCATTATAACCTCTGATTGGTGGAACTCAGGAATCTGTTTTAACAAGCTCTCCAGATGATTCTTTTGCATGCTAAAGTTTGAGATTCACCTAATAGTGTAAAAATATATTAACATGTAAGTGTCCAAATCTCTCCTCATTCCTCCCTTAAAATTTTTGGAGAGTAGGAGAAGTACGGAAAAGATAAGATCTGTGATTCTTTAAAAAATAAAATAAAACCCCAAAAGACAGTGAGACAGTGAGAGCTGAAATAAACTACAGTGTCCAACATGATGTGTATTCCAAGAAGCAAGATGACATGGCACAGAGACTTGACAGAAGAAAAGGATACATATGTGTTAGGATTTAAGGAGTAAGAATCTTCAGGAAGTTGTGTTGAGTCTTGAGATTTTTTTTTAAGGGTGGGAGTTAAGGGTATTGGATTCACTCTAGCATTCTTCAAGAAACTGAAGTTAATGATTTTAAAACATTGTTCAAGTTTCTTTTAGTGGACCATGTTTTGTTGAACTCAATGCTACTCTAAAATTTACCGCATGGGTCTCTTGAGTTCATAAGAATTACAGAAGGTCTTTTTGTTTACTCCTCAATTACCTAACATTCGTTCATTTAATGAATGTGTGAAATAAGTGAAGGCATACTTCTCCCAGCGTTGTCAGATATTGTTTAGAGAGGAACATCTCACAAATGGATCCTCATCAAGGTGGATGTATTGCCATTAACTTCACAGAGTTATGACATCTCTCTGCACATTACAGTTTGGGTGTTGGGTGACATATTTTAGGATGGTGTGTAAAGTTCACAAGAAAGCCTTCTAAATGTTCACCTTTATAAAGGCCCAGAAAAATACTCTGTCCATTTAACATGTGTCCTTCATGTCACAAATTTGAGGTAGTGTTGTTTAAAATGCAGTCCAAGGGGCTTCCTTGGTGGCGCAGTGGTTGAGAATCTGCCTGCCAATGCAGGGGACATGGGTTCAAGCCCTGGTCTGGGAAGATCCTACATGCCGCGGAGCAACTAAGCCCGTGAGCCACAACTACTGAGCCTGCGCGTCTGGAGCCTGTGCCCTGCAACAAGAGAGGCCACGGTAGTGAGAGTCCCGCACACCGCGATGAAGAGTGGCCCCCGCTTGCCGCAACTAGAAAGAAAAGCCCTTGCACAGAAACGAAGACCCAACACAGCCAAAAATAAATAGATAAATAAATAATTAAAATGCAGTCCAAAATCAGCCTCTGAGAGTGCTTGAAAAGGGCTAATAGAACATACAGATTATCTAATTTGACATTTAAAAAATACTTAGAATGGTGTCTGGTACACGGTAAACACTATACAAGTGTTTGATAAGGAAATGCATTCAATAAAATGCATATACTTATTTATTATTTTTTTATTTTTTAATTTATTTTATTTTATTTTTTTAAATTTTATTTATTTATTTATTTACTTATGGCTGTGTTGGGTCTTCGTTTCTGTGCGAGGGCTTTCTCCAGTTGCGGCAAGCGGGGGCCATTCTTCATCGCGGTGCGCGGGCCTCTCACTATTGCGGCCTCTCTTGTTGCGGAGCACAGGCTCCAGACGCACAGGCTCAGTAATTGTGGCTCACGGGCTTAGTTGCTCCGTGGCATGTGGGATCTTCCCGGACCAGGGCTCGAACCCGTGTCCCCTGCATTGGCAGGCAGATTCTCAACCACTGCGCCACCAGGGAAGCCCTATTTATTATTGAATATATACCGTATGGCAGGCATTGAGTAAAATGCTGGGGTTAAAATGATGAGCCAAAAAGAGAAGACCCTTATCTTCATGGAATTTAGAATCTATAAGTTAGACATTCAGCTAATCCCATAAATAAAGATATAATTAATTATAAGTGTGGAATAAAAGATAATCTGGTACAGTGAGAATATATGATGTAGTCTGATGAGTCAAGGACGCTTCATAAAGGAAGGAATATTTAAGTTAAGTTCTGAGTCATGGGTGGGAGTTAACTAGATCCAAGAAAGAGCATGTGTTTATTCTCTGGATAAGGAATAAAAATGGTACCTTTCTGAAAATGGAAGCAGGTTTATTTTACTCGTGTAAAGAGAATGAGGCCTGAAGGGGCTTACAGTGAAATTGGGGAAGGTAGGTAGGCCTCATTTTATTCAGATTATTGTAAACCATGCTAAAATAAGGATGTAGGTCTTCATCCTAAAATCAGAGAAGGACATCAGAGGCTTTAAATAAAGAATGAGTGTGTCTGTGTGAATGTGTGTATAATTGCATGCATGCATGTGTGTGAGAGGAGACAGAGAGAGAGGGAGAGAGATTGATTCTAATTGAAAGAGAGCTCTGGTGCCAGTTTGGAGAATGGGTTACAGGGGCAAGGGTGGATGCAGGGAGATAGTCAGGTGGCTAATACAGTCATCCGGGAAAGAAATAATGTTGTCTTAGACTAAGGAATTAAGGTGGTGGCTGTGGCTTTAGGGACAGGTAGATCAGTTTGCCTGGTTGAATGAATAGAATTTATTACTGGACTGGATTTGAGGGAGACCTGATGAAGATGATGATGACTGAGTGAACTGAAGAGTATGTTCTGGAAAACAGCAGATTGGATCAAAGAGATTAATTTCTGTTTAGGAGTGAAGAAGGCCTGCTTTGAAGACCTGCTGAAGATTACAAAATGTGATGCAACGGTACCAGGAACTGGTAGATGCCATCTTAAACAAGTGATCCAACTTCGCATCTTCAATAATAGGATAAACTGACATCTTGTGCCTCCTGATGTGATTATCTGAGGACGGTCCAACATCGCTTATGCAGACTCTCTGCCAACAAGGCATAATCCGAATCAAGTCATGAGTAGTAAACAATTAGACAAGCCCAAATTGAATTCTCCTGTACCCTTAAAGAGGCTGTGGCCCTACTTTAGCTTAAAGGAGACTAAACAGTGACAAAACAAAACGCAGTGTGTGATATTGAATTAGATCCTGAATCCAAAAGGAAAAAATGCTATAGAAGACATTACTGAGACAACTGATGAAATTTGAATATGTACTGTATATTAGATAATAGTCTTGCAATAATGTTAAATTTGCTGAATTAGATTTTTCTTCTCTGGTTATGTAAGAGAACACCCTGTTCTTATGAAATACATGCTGAACTCTTTAAGGGTAAAGTGTCACAAAGTTGCAGTTTACTTTCAAATGATGCAGTAAAAGTAAAATGTATATAAACATATAATGTACACACACACACACAAAGTAAATGTGACCAAGTGTTAGCAGTTGCTGACTCTATTCTTGCAACTTGTGCTATTTGCACAATATTTCTGTAAATTTGAATTTTTCACAATAAAAAATTAAAAATTCAGGAACTATCCAGAGCTCTATACCATCTGCTAATATTTATTATTCACAAAATGTATCATATACATTAGATTAGAAAGAACAATTTTGGGTATTGTGAGCATTAGTAACAACATTTATCTGTGGCCATCAATATAATTAGGAATTTAATTTCAGTGGTTGACAGGACATGACCTTTCCTTCATAAGACATTCTACTACAATTTCAAGTTTATCTTTTCTATAAAAAATCATCACAATGATCCTACCTGAGAACTTAACTAGATTCAACTAACATCTGTGGAGAACACTATAAGTGTAATGCTGGATTCTAGATATGGTAAGGAACGTGGAGATGAACATGACCATCAGGGCTCAAGGAGCACATGGTCCAGTATGGAGGCTCAGACAAGATCACACTATCACAGAAAGTCATGAAAACACAATAAATGAACTTCAGAGGAAGAGGAGGGCTACAGAGCAATATTTCCCAGATTCTCGAAAAATGTTGTGCAGAATGGTAAAATGTCACCACCAACAAAATGTTGGGGAAATTTATATACAAGAAGGATATGAGAAAACAACCACCACCATCCACTTTCAGTATCATTTTGTAGAGAAAAGACATTTTAATACGAAAAAAACTGTGAAGAAAAATATCAAAGTAAAGGCCTTAAAAATGAAATGAATTTCTTTTATTGAGAAAAAAAGAGACAGTAATAAAAGTTGTATGAGTGGTGCCAACCAAAAAACTTGAGGAGCTCTGAGAAAGAGCAGTTTTTTTTTAATATTGAGAGAAAATAAGACTCATCTGAGACCTTAACAGCTGTACTTGTTGCAGATGCAGTGATCCCTCAGTATCCTAGGGGGATTGGTTCCAGGACCCCCAGCATACCAAAATCCCCAGATGCTCAAGTCCCATAAATAAAATGGCATAATATTTTCATATAACCTACACACATCCTTCTGTGTAGTTTAAATCATCTCTAAATTACTTATAATGTCTAGTACCATGTAAATGTAAAGAGTTGCCAGCTCACAGCAAATTCAGATTTTGCTTTTTGAAACTTTCTGGATTTTTTTTTTCAAATATTTTTGATCAGAGGTTGGTTGAGTTCCTGCATGTGTAATCCACAGATACAGAGGGCTGACTGTAATAGAAATGGGCTTTGGAATATTCACGTGTGGGAAATCCACGTACAGGAAAAAGTCCTATAGTCTCTTCTATAGCACATCATGGGCATTCAGTGAACAACAGACACATGATTGTAAACATAGTAAATACTGAATTAATTAATTAGTGTCTTTTTTTTATTTTTGAATTTTATTTATTTTTTTATACAGCAGGTTCTTATTAGTCATCCATTTTATACACATCAGTGTATACACGTCACTCCCAATCTCCCAATTCATCACACCACCCACCATCCCCACCCCACCGCGGTTTTCCCCCCTTGGTGTCCATACGTTTGTTCTCTACATCTGTGTCTCTGTTTCTGCCCTGCAAACCGGTTCATCTGTACCATTTTTCTAGGTTCCACATATATGTGTTAATATACGATATTTGTTTTTCTCTTTCTGACTTACTTCATTCTGTATGACAGTCTCTACTAGATCCATCCATGTCTCTACAAATTCGACTCAATTTCGTTCCTTTTTATGGCTGAGTAACATTCCATTGTATATATGTACCACATCTTCTTTATCCATTCATCTGTCGATGGGCATTTAGGTTGCTTCCGTGACCTGGCTATTGTAAATAGTGCTGCAGTGAACATTGGGGTGCATGTGTCTTTTTGAATTATGGTTTTCTCTGGGTATATGCCCAGTAGTGGGATTGCTGGATCATATGGTAATTCTATTTTTAGATTTTTAAGGAACCTGCATACTGTTCTCCATAGTGGCTGTATCAGTTTACATTCCCACCAACAGTGCAAGAGGGTTCCCTTTTCTCCACACCCTCTCCAGCATTTGTTGTTTGTAGATTTTCTGATGATGCCCATTCTGACTGGTGTGAGGTGATACCTCATTGTAGTTTTGATTTGCATTTCTCTAATAATTAGTGATGTTGAGCATCTTTTCATGTGCTTCTTGGCCATCTATATGTCTTCTTTAGAGAAATGTCTATTTAGGTCTTCTGCCCATTTTTGGATTGGGTTGTTTGTTTTTTTATTATTGAGCTGCATGAGCTGCTTATATATTTTGGAGATTAATCCTTTGTCCATTGATTTGTTTGCAAATATTTTCTCCCATTCTGAGGGTTGTCTTTTCGTCTTGTTCATGGTTTCCTTTGCTGTGCAAAAGCTTTGAAGTTTCATTAGGTCCCATTTGTTTATTTTCATTTTTATTTCCATTACTCTAGGAGGTGGATCAGAAAAGATCTTGCTGTGATTTATGTCAAAGAGTGTTCTTCCTATGTTTTCCTCTAAGAGTTTAATAGTGTCTGGTCTTACATTTAGGTCTTGAATCCATTTTGAGTTTATTTTTGTGTATGGTGTTAGGGAGTGTTCTAATTTCATTCTTTTACATGTAGCTGTCCAGTTTTCCCAGCACCACTTATTGAAGAGACTGTCTTTTCTCCATTGTATACCCTTGCCTCCTTTGTCATAGATTAGTTGACCATAAGTGCATGGGTTTATCTCTGGGCTTTCTATCTTGTTCCATTGATCTATGTTTCTGTTTTTATGCCAGTACCATATTGTCTTGATTACTGTAGCTTTGTAGTATAGTCTGAAGTCAGGGAGTCTGATTCCTCCCATTCCATTTTTTTCCCTCAAGACTGCTTTGGCTATTCGGGGTCTTTTGTGTCTCCATACAAATTTTAAGATTTTTTGTTCTAGTTCCGTAAAAAATGCCATTGGTAATTTGATAGGGATTGCACTGAATCTGTAGATTGCTTTGGGTAGTAGAGTCATTTTCACAATATTGATTCTTCCAATCCAAGAACATGGTATATCTCTCCGTCTGTTGGTATCATCTTTAATTTCTTTCATCAGTGTCTTATAGTTTTCTGCATATAGGACTTTTGTCTGCCTAGGTAGGTAATGTGTTGCTGGATTCTGTTTGCTAGTATTTTGTTGAGGATTTTTGCATCTATATTCATCAGTGATATTGGTCTATAATTTTCTTTTTTTGTAGTATCTTTGTCTGGTTTTGGTATCAGGGTGATGGTGGCCTCATAGAATGAGTTTGGGAGTGTTCCTTCTTCCACAATTTTTTGGAAGACTTTGAGAAGGATGGGTGTTAGCTCTTCTTTAAATGTTTGAAAGAATTCACCTGTGAAGCCATCTGGTCCTGGACTTTTGTTTGTTGGAAGATTTCTAATCACAGTTTCAACTCCATTACTTGTGATTGGTCTGTTCATATTTTCTATTTCTTCCTGGTTCAGTCTTGGAAGGTTATATACCTTTCTAAGAATTTGTCCATTTCTTCCAGGTTGTCCATTTTATTGGCATAGAGTTGCTTGTAGTAGTCTCTTAGGATGCTTTGTATTTCTGCGGTGTCTGCTGTGATGTCTGCTTTTTCATTTCTAACTTTATTGATTTGAGTCCTCTCCCTCTTTTCTTGATGAGTTTGGCTAATGGTTTATCAATTTTGTTTATCTTGTCAAAGAACCAGCTTTTAGTTTTATTGATCTTTGCTATTGTTTTCTTTGTTTCTATTTCATTTATTTCTGCTCTGATCTTTATGATTTCTTTCCTTCTGCTAACTTTGGGTTTTGTTTGTTCTTCTTTCTCTAGTTCCTTTAGGTGTAAGGTTAGATTGTTTATTTGAGATTTTTCTTGTTTCTTGAGGTAGGCTTGTATAGCTATAAACTTCCCTCTTAGAACTGCTTTTGCTGCATCCCATAGGTTTTGGATTGTCGTCTTTTCTTTGTCATTTGTCTCTAGATATTTTTGATTTCCTCTTTGATTTCTTCAGCAATCTCTTGGTTATTTAGTAATGTATTGTTTAGCCTCCATGTGTTTGTGTTTTTTTACGTTTTTTCCCTGTAATTGATTTCTAATCTCATAGCGTTGTGGTCAGAAAAGATGCTTGATATGATTTCAATTTTCTTAAATTTACTGAGGCTTGATTTGTGACCCAAGATGCGATCTGTCCTGGAGAATGTTCCGTGCACACTTGAGAAGAACGTGTAATATGCTGTTTTTGGATGGAATGTCCTATAAATATCAATTAAATCTATCTGGTCTATTGTGTCATTTAAAGCTTCTGTTTCCTTATTTATTTTCATTTTGGATGATCTGTCCATTGGTGTAAGTGAGGTGTTAAATCCCCCACTATTACTGTGTTACTGTCGATTTCCTCTTTTATGGCTGTTAGCAGTTGCCTTATGTATTGAAGTGCTCCTATGTTGGGTGCATATATATTTATAATTGTTATATCTTCTTCTTGGATTGATCCCTTGATTATGTAGTGTCCTTCCTTGCCTCTTGTAACATTCTTGATTTTAAAGTCTATTTTATCTGATATGAGTATTGCTACTCCAGCTTTCTTTTGATTTCCATTTGCATGGAATATCTTTTTCCATCCCGTCACTTTCAGTGTGTATGTGTCCCTAGGTCTGAAGTGGGTCTCTTGTAGACAGCATATATACGGGTCTTGTTTTTGTATCCATTCAGCCAGTCTGTGTCTTTTGGTTGGAGCATTTAATCCATTCAGGTAATTATTGATATGTATGTTCCTATGACCATTTTCTTAATTGTTTTGGGTATGTTTTTGTAGGTCCTTTTCTTCTCTTGTGTTTCCCACTTAGAGAAGTTCCTTTAGCCTTTGTTGTAGAGCTGGTTTGGTGGTGCTGAATTCTCTTAGCTTTTGCTTGTCTGTAAAGCTTTTGATTTCTCCATCAAATCTGAATGAGATCCTTTCCAGGTAGAGTAATCTTGGTTGTATGTTCTTCCCTTTCATCACTTTAAGTATATCATGCCACTCCCTTCTGGCTTATAGAGTTTCTGCTGAGAAATCAGCTGTTAACCTTATGGGAGTTCCCTTGTATGTTATTTGTCGTTTTTCCCTTGCTGCTTTTAATAATTTTTCTTTGTCTTTAATTTTTGCCAGTTTGATTACTATGTGTCTCGACGTGTTTCTCCTTGGGTTTATCTTGTATGGGACTCGCTGCGCTTCCTGGGTTTGGGTGGCTGTTTCCTTTCCCATATTAGGGAAGTTTTCGACTATAACCTCTTCAAATATTTTCTCGGGTCCTTTCTCTCTCTCTTCTCCTTCTGGGACCCCTATAATGTGAATGTTGTTGCGTTTAATATTGTCCCAGAGGTCTCTTAGTGTCCCAGAGGTCTCTTAGGCTGCCTACATTTCTTTTCATTCTTTTTTCTTTATTCTGTTCTGCAGCAGTGAATTCCACCATTCTGTCTTGCAGGTCACTTATCCGTTCTTCTGCCTCAGTTATTCTGCTATTGATTCCTTCTAGTGTAGTTTTCATTTCAGTTACTGTATTGTTCATCTCTGTTTGTTTGTTCTTTAATTCTTCTAGGTCTTTGTTAAACATTTCTTGCATCTTCTCTATCTTAGCCTCCATTCTTTTTCTGAGGTCCTGGATCATCTTCACTCTCATTATTCTGAATTCTTTTTCTGGAAGGTTGCCTATCTCCACTTCATTTAGTTGTTTTTCTGGGGTTTTATCTTGTTCCTTCATCTGGTACATAGCCCTCTGCCTTTTCATCTTGTCTATCTTTTTGTGAATGTGGTTTTTGTTCCACAGGCTGCAGGATTGTAGTTCTTCTTGCTTCTGCTGTCTGCCCTCTGGTGGATGAGGCTATGTAAGAGGCTTGTGCAAGTTTCCTGATGGAAGGGACTGGTGGTGGGTAGAGGTGACTGTTGCTCTGGTGGGCAGAGCTCACTAAAACTTTAATCCAAAAAAAATAAAAAATAAAAAAATAAAAAAATTTAAAAAAAAACTTTAATCCACTTGACTGCTGATGGGTGGGGCTGGGTTCCCTCCCTGTTAGTTGTTTGGCCTGAGGCAACCCAACACTGGAGCCTACCTGGGCTCTTTGGTGGGGCTAATGGCAGACTCTGGGGGGGCTCACGCCAGGGAGTACTTCCCAGAACTTCTGCTGCCAGTGTCCTTGTCCCCACGGTGAGCCAGCCACCCCCCGCCTCTGCAGGAGACCCTCCAACACTATCAGGTAGGTCTGGTTCAGTCTCCCCTGGGGTCACTGCTCCTTCCCCTGGGTCCCGATGCACACACTACTTTGTGTATGCCCTCCAAGAGTGGAGTCTCTGTTTCCCCCAGTCCTGTCGAAGTCCTGCAGTCAAATCCCACTAGCCTTAGCCTTCAAAGTCTGATTCTCTAGGAATTCCTCCTCCAGTTGCCAGACCCCCAGGTTGGGAAGCCTGACGTGGGGCTCAGAACCTTCACTGCAGTGGGTGGACTTCTGTGATATAAGTGTTCTCCAGTCTGTGAGTCACCCACCCAGCAGTTATGGGATTTGATTGTACTGTGATTGCACCCCTCCTACCGTCTCATTGTGGCTTCTCCTTTGTCTTTGGATGTGGGGTATCTTTTTTGGTGAGTTCCAGTGTCTTCCTGGCGATGACTGTCCAGCAGCTAGTTGTGATTCTGGTGTTCTCGCAAGAGGGAGTGAGAGCACGTCCTTCTGCTCCGCCATCTTGGTTCAGGGCCTCCAGTAATTAGTATCTTGAAATCTGTTTTTTGAATTGTAGTTGCAGCATGCGGACTCAGTAGTTGAGGCACACAGGCTCAGTAGTTGTGGCATGCGGGCCCTAGAGTGCAGGCTTCAGTACTTGTGGTGCGTGGGCTCAGTAGTTGTGGCACGCGGGCTTAGTTGCTCTGCAGCATGTGAGATCTTCCCAGACCAGGGATCGAACCTGTGTCCCCTGCATTGGTAGGTGGATTCTTAACCACTGTGCCACCAGGGAAGTCCCTGTATCTTGAAATCTTAAAGCTTAAATCTAACTTCAAAAGCATTTGAGAAAATGTGAGGAAAGTTGCTTATTTAAGAAGAAAAAAAGTATAAATGTGTGTGTCTACACACACATACACATTATACATGTACCTAGATACAAACGTATATACACTCCCCAAATTTTAAAATAATGCTTATAATTGATTGAGAGAAAAACTGAGTTACATTATGGATAGCAATGTTGACTTAATCTCTCCAAATATCCCTAGTTTTGACTAAAAAAATAAAGATAATACCTGTTCAATGTGAGAAGCAAAGGTTAAAAGGCACATCATCAATGTTTGTATGAATACTAAAAACAGCATTTTGAGCTGTTTCCAGTGGGTATATTTGAAATACAGCTTTTCAACTCAATATAACAGTGAAACTCTTTGTTTTGGACAATTCAGTGAACTCACCATTTAATTAGAAAGGAAGCACTTACTTGATAGTAAAGCAAGTTTGTTGAAAAACAGGAAAAAAGGGGCTTTTTCTGTGTCTTGTTCCATTAATAACATATTTGAAAGTAACTAATTTACCCATGGTTAAAAGGAACTTGCAGACATTGAATGTGTATCTGTTTTGCATTGTTCTTAAATTACTTTCTGCCAGGTACCCTAATACAGGGGTCCCCAACCCACAGGTCACGGACCGATACTGGTCCGTGGCCTGTTAGGAACTGGGCCGCACAGCAGGAGGTGAGTAGCTGGCGAATGAGCGAAGCTTCATCTGTATTTACAGCCACTCCCCACGCTCGCATAACCACCGAGCTCCGCCTGCTATCAGATCAGCGGCGGCATTAGATTCTCACAGGAGCGCAACTCCTACTGTGAATTGCACATGCGAAGGATCTCGGCTGTGTGCTCCTTATGAGAATCCAGTGCCTGATGATCTGAGGTGGAGCTGAGGCAGTGATGCTAGCTCTGGGGAGCAGCTGCAAATACAGATCATCATTAGCAGAGAGGTTTCACTGCACAGAGACATAATAAATCAATTGCTTGCAGACTCATATAAAAACCCTATCAGTGAGTGGCAAGTGAAAACAAGCTCAGGGCTCCCACTGATTCCGCATTATGGTGAGTTGCATAATTATTTCATTATATATTACAATGTAATAATAATAGAAGTAAAGTGCACAATAAACGTAATGTGCTTGAATTATCCTGAAACCTTCCCTCCCCTACCCGGTTCGTGGAAAAATTGTCTTCCACGAAACTGGTCCCTGGTGCCAAAAAGCTTGGGGACCGCTGCCCTAATATAAGCTGTATAGTAGACTACATTACATTTCAGACTTTCCCAGTTATAAGTTAGGTTCAATAATAATGATTCCTTCACTCTGTAACATCCTGCTAAAACTTCCAGCAAGTTCGCTAGTGATGAAAGTTGTCTTCTGGCTTTCTGACTGCTGTATCCTGGAGATGCATCATAAAGTGTGAGGTGCATATTTAACAGTCAAGAGGAAATCTTTTCCTGTACCAAGGATGGCTGTCAATGAAACCAGCCCTCCTGCCCTTTTTATTTTCAGAAAAATGCAGATAAAGATGAATGCAGCTGACAAAATGAGAATACAAAACTGGAAAAATTTGAGATCTCCCTTACAATATCTTTATTACATATCATTGAAATGCAGTTCTATCATGATGTCATTAGAATCAGAAATATATCTTATTATTGGCTTTGTAGACAGAAATAAATGTTGCTTAATATTCTCAAACATTTTTTTTTTTTTTCCTCAAACATTTTGACTTTGCATCACTTGTCTAGTCCAGCTTCTGGGACTGAGTAAGAGACTTATTTGCTGAACTTATCCACTCTGTCTTTTTTTTTTTTTTTTTTTTTAAAGAATTTATTTATTTAATTAATTTATTTCCTTATGCCTGTGTTGGGTCTTCGTTTCTGTGCGAGGGCTTTCTCCAGTTGTGGCGAGCGGGGGCCACTCTTCATTGCGGTGCGCGGGCCTCTCACTATCGCGGCCTCTCTTGTTGCGGAGCACAGGCTCCAGACGTGCAGGCTCAGTAATTGTGGCTCACGGACCCAGCTGCTCCGCAGCATGTGGGATCTTCCCAGACCAGGGCTGGAACCCGTGTCCCCTGCATTGGCAGGCAGATTCCCAACCACTGCGCCACCAGGGAAGCCCCACTCTGTCTTTAATGAATCTATTACTACAGTTTCCAGCCATTGCTACCAAGATCTGGGTGTTATCTATGCTACAACTCCTGGCAGAGGAAAAGGGACTATGAAAGGGTGATGCCTCCACGTTGTTGTCTTATCTTACAATCTTGATAAATCATCAGTACTCTGCCTCATTCCCCCCCATTAACCCTCCCCCTCCCCCCACCCCCCAGGGTATGAGCTAATAGGCACCACGGACATTATGCACACTAAATTAGTACCTTCTCTAATGAAATGCCTGATCTAGAAAAATAACTCATGTGGATTCCAAATTGTGAATAGAATGCAGGAAAATTTGAGCTACACTGGCCCTGGGAGAGTGCCCTTAAAGATTTTACTCAAAGCTGTGATGGAAAGACCAACGGCACAAGAAATCGATTTGAATTGATTAGATCCATTAATCAGGTATTTTCTGAGTTTTGCTTATCTACCTACCTTAGAGAGGAAATAGCTGAGAAGAAACACTAATGGATAAGTGGGAGTGAAGCAAGGAAAACTAGTAGGAGATGGCTCAACAGTGCTATTTATGGCAACTGCCCATCTTTCCTATTTTCCTGAAATGTGCCTGCCCTGAAGTTAGAGCAGAATGCCTTTTCAGCGTGACTTTCTTCAGAGTCCTTGAAATGTGACCTTTTTTAGATTACAAGCAAGCCACTAGGGTTTAGAGTTAATATTTAAACTTTCTGTCCTCAGTTTCAAGGGTGCATAGGAGGGGTGTGATGATACTCTCAGTGTAAAAAGCATAGACTTGTAAATTTGCGGAGCAATCTGGGCTTTAGAGATAGACAACCTTCTAATCTCGAATGTAATCTTGGTTTGTAGGGCTTATTGGGACCAGTCATCAAATATTTTACTTACAGGAATTTTATTTTCTAATTTTTTAAGAAAAATGCTTGCATGTTTGTTGCATATCCATAGAATTGATTCTAAATATACCACATTTTATTTATCCATTATTTACCACATTTTATTTATCCATTTTACTAGTAATGAATATTTCATTTTTTCCATATGGTTGTGCTAATTTATTTCAGAACTATTTCCTGCAGTGACTTTTTCCCACTTCTGCAGTGCCAACGGTATTATACTACCTGTGTGGGTCTTTTTCTGGACTCTGTTCAATTCTGTTGGTCTGTTTGTCTATCACACTGTACCAATACCACACTGTTATAATTATGTAGCTTTATAATAAGGCTTGAGATCTGGTAGGGGAAGTTTCTTCAACTTGGTTTTCTTCTTCAGTTATGTCTTGACCTTGGTCCTAAGCTCTTTTGTATACATTTTTAGAATGAGTTTCACTATTTCCCAAAAATAACTTTTGGAGGTTTTGATCAGAATTGCATTTAGGGACTTCCCTGGTGGCACAGTGGTTAACAATCCGCCTGCCAATGCAGGGGACACGGGTTCGAGCCCTGGTCCGGGAAGATCCCACATGCCGCGGAGCAACTAGGCCCGTGCGCCACAACTACTGAGCCTGCACTCTAGAACCCGCGAGCCACAACTACTGAGCCCCCATGCCACAGCTACTGAAGCCCGCGTGCCTAGAGCCCGTGCTCCGCAACAAGAGAAGCCACCGCAATGAGAAGCCTGCGCACCGCAAGGAAGAGTAGCCCCCATTCGCTGCAACTAGAGAAAGCCTACGTGCAGCAACAAAGACCCAACGCAGCCAAAAATAAATAAATAAATTAAAAAAAAAAAAAGAATTGCATTTAATCTCTAGATCAATTTGGGAAGAGTGACTTCTTTAGAATAGAAGGTTTTCCTATCCCTGAAAATAGTCTAACTCTCCATTTTATTTAAGTCTACTTTAATGTCTCTTAATGTGTTTAATAATTTTCTCCACAGAGATCTTCTCACTTGTTGAATTTATTTATGCCACGTTATATGTTTTATTGCTATTATACATTTGTCGTGTAAAAATGTGTTTTAATGTATTTTGAATACTCATTTTACATATATAACCTCTCTTTTCAGTTCTAATCCTCTATCTGTAAATCATTTGAGTTTTATACTGAGACCATCATATCATCTGGAAATAATGACATTGTTTTTCTTCCTTTTTTGATATTTCTACTTTTTTTTTTTGTAACATTGCCCTATTATAATATCCTAGAGAAGATCTCAAGAACAATTTTGATTAGAATGATGACAATGGGCATCTTGTTTTGCTCCTGATGATAAAGGAAATCTTTACAACTAATTATCACTAAATACAATGCATGCTTGTTTAAGTATTGTTGTTGTTGTTTGTAGACATTGTTTTGTGCTTGATATCTTCCATTACCTCATTAGGTTACTCTCCACTTTTCCCACGCAGCTTGGTGCCCTGGATGGCTGACCTCTGTGGACCATTTTAATGGTTTTCCTTACCTTCTGTTGGCTTCCTTTTAGGTTCAGCCACTGGGGACTACTGGCAGTAGAGGAAGGAGAGCAGGAGAGAGAGAGAAAGTTCAGGGTCTTCATTGCTCTGGCCCTTTCACTGTGGATTCCTTTGTGGGTCAGTTGCATAACTAAGTAGAAGGTATAGCTCCTTCCCATGTTTGTATTGGCTTTTTTTTTGCCTAGTTAATTTTTTAAAGGCTTTATTTTTTATTTTTTTATTTTTTTAACATCTTTATTGGAGTATAATTGCTTTACAATGGTGTGTTAGTTTCTGCTTTATAACAGAGTGAATCAGCTATACATATACATATATCCCCATATCTCCTCCCTCTTGCGTCTCCCTCCCACCCTCCCTATCCCACCCCTCTAGGTGGTCACAGAGCACGGAGCTGATCTCCCTGTGCTATGCAGCTGCTTCCCAGTAGCTATCTATTTTACATTTGGTAGTATATATACGTGCATGCCACTCTCTCACTTCATCCCAGCTTACCCTTCCCCCTCCCCGTGTCCTCAAGTCCATTCTCTGTGTCTGCGAGGGCTTTATTTTTTAGAACAGTTTTAGATTCACAGCAAACTTGAAAGGGAGGTACAGAGACTTCCCATATACCACCTGTCCCTACATATGCATAGTGTCCCTCATTTTCACCAGAGTGGTACATTTGTTAAAACTGATAAAGCTACATGGACACATTGTAACTACCCAAAGTCCACAGTTTACATTAGGGTTTACTCTTGGTGTTGTACATTCTATAGGTTTGGACAAATGTATAATGACATGTAGCCATCATTATAGTATCGAATGGAGTACTTTGCCCTAAAAATCCTGTGTGTTCTACCTATTAATCCCTCCCCCTACCCTTGGCAACCACTGATCTTTTTACTGTCTGCATAGTTTTGCCTCCTCCAGAATATTACATAACTTAAATCATACAGTATGTAGCCTTTTCAGACTGACTTCTTTCACTTAGTAATATACATTTGTGGTTCCTTTTTTTTCATGGCGCATTTCTTTTTAGCTCTGAATTATATTCCATTGTTTGGGTGTACCACAGTGTATTTATCCATTCACCTGCTAAAGGACATCTTGGTTGTTTCTGAGTTTTGGCAATTATGAATAAGACTGCTGTATACATCATGTGCAGGTTTTTGTGTAGACATAAATTTTCACCTTCTTTTGATAAATTCCAAGGGACATGACTACTGGCACATGACTCATATGATACGAGTATGTTTAGTTTTGTAAGAATCTGCCAAACTGCCTTTGAAAGTGGCTGCATCATTTTGCATTCCCACCAGGACAGAATGAGAGTTCCTGTTGCTCCACATCCTCACCAGCATTTGGTGCTGGCAGTGTTTTGGATTCTGAGCATTCCAGTAGGTGCGTAGTGATATTTCACTGCTGTTTTAATTTGCATTTCCCTGTTGACATATCATGTGGAGCATCCCTAGTTAACTTTTGGTTAGCAAATCTAACTTAATTCCACTGTGGTCAGAAAGTGTAATGTGTTTGATATCTTTGAAATTTCTTGAAGCTAGCTTTATGGCCTAGTTCATGGTCAATTTTTATATAATTTTTATGTCTGCTTAAAAAACTGTATTCTTCCATTCCTGGATGCAACACTCATTCTGGGAACAAAAATTTATTGAGGGTCTACTATGTGCTAGGCACTGTTCTAGGTGATGTAGATACAGAAGTAAACAAAGAGACAAAAATTACTGCTTTTTTGGAGAGCACATTTAGAGGGAGGAATAGAATCTAAAATTTAAAAATGGAACATATAGTATATGCAGTAATGGTAAGTGCTAAGGAGGAAAAATAAAGCAGGAAAAGAGTAAGAAGTGGTGGTAGTGAAGTTTGATAGTGTTAGTCCAAAGATGGCTTCACTAAGGATACTTTGAGTGAAGACTAAAGAAAGAAAGCCATGCATCTATTTGTTAAGTTGAATGAATAAGTTTTAGCTATTATATTAGCACTTTATTCCAATTATTTTTATTAGCTGTATGTACCTGATATTTATTCCGTTTATTTTGTAAGGCCTTTGAAAATTTCTAAAATTTCCTTTCAACATCACTACAACTGTTTATATTTTCTTCATCAAACTGAAAATAAGCCTATTCTTTTTTTAAAGAAACTACATTCAAGATAAATTTTGGACATTTCTCCCAGTTTAGATATCTTTGTTTTTTTCCCTAAATAATGTTGCAACAATGATGTTTTACACAATTATTTGTAGTAAATTTGAAGTTTTTAAATGATACATCTAATCCACTAATGTGAACATTAATGACATTTTCCTCCATAGGAAGATATCTTCCCAGTTCTGAAGAACCAGTTTACAATTGGATCAAATATTACTCACACTCTGTATTTACTTTGTGTTTTACTTGATTAAAACTTTTCCCGTGATCCTATTATAGAGGTTTTAATGAGACCGAAATAACTCCATTTTAATGCTTAATTTAAATTTTCTAGTTCAGTCTAAAATAATTTATATATTGTAGAAAAAGGCATATTTTCTCTAATAATGAATTAACTAAGTAGTTGGATATATGTGAGCAAATTATTTCTGGGCGTCAGATTTTTCCTCTGTAAAGTACAAATTGGTTTGCTGGTTTACTTTGCTTTTCAATCTTCTCCAGTCTCACTTACCAAGATATCATCCAAGATAAAGTTGGCACTACAATTCTTCTTAAGGAGGAAAGATCTTTGTTTTGGAGACTAATTCTTCGAGTCTCCCTGTTAGGAGCTTGGGGGGCAGGGTGCATACAGGAGGGTTATTTGCATAAGGGTGGGGGAGAGCAGAAAAAACAAAAGAACTTGGAGCCAGACAACATGGTTCAGTTTGGAAACTGAGTTGGTGAAACGGCCAAAAGCGTTTCTAAGGAGGATGCTTAATATGAAATTTAAAATCCTTTGTGTTTCTTCAATATAAATACCGTCCATTTCGCAAATGGTCAGAATGTTATATTGCAATTTTTTTAAGTTAATAATATGGCTCTCATGCAAATATAAAATGAACATATGCCAAAGATTTTATTCAACTCATTAATAATGCAGGAAGCTATGATATTAGGACTACTTGAAATGAGAATTTGAATAAAAGCAATAAATATGAAATCAGGAATGCTTAGATGAATTTGCTAATAGATGCAAAGCTGGTTAATTTCTTATAGAGCAGTAACATTTTATGTTTGGGGTCAGTCTTTTCTATAAGGCAGAAATAAATTGTATCTTAACTGGGCAAAATTCATTCCTATTGCTTTGGACAAGAATCATTTGCATTGCTGTCAGTCTTTCACAACCCTGAGAGAGTTGTAAAAAGCCTGATTAATAGAAAGTTAATTAGAGATGCACACCTGTGTAAAATCAGGCACTCTCCACAGAGTCCAGTAGACCATACCTAGGCCTTCACTGAAAGGACACAGTAATCTTAGCAATCTCTTTTGCTCATTTCCAAGTCATAGACAATTCTTCTTGGCAGGAGAGACAAGTGGACACACACTAGATTGTATAAAAATTATGGAAGAGGGTTGAAATGCCTGTTTGAGCTGATGTGATGGAGAAAGAAAATAGCATGGTCAGAATGGTGTGACTGGAGTTCAACACTTAGGTAATCATAAGAACAGAAACGACTGGGAAGTCTTGGGGAAGGACTCTAGACTCCTCACGAAATGTAGACTGGGCCCAATCAGTCTCGTCTGGATTTTAATTGACAGGGTGACCACAACCACGGCTGACATCTTGTCTGCACTTTTCATAAAATTATATTCACTTGTGAGAGTTAAAAGTTCTACTTCCTTCAACTTCCATGGGGAAGTTTTGGAGTATAAAAATTTCAAACCTATTCAGTAATGGTAACATCTTCAAACACAGCACTGAACCTTGTTGCTTCTCTGACGGCTAATATAGCACTTCAGTATCCCTGAAGACTGCAGTTGCTCCTGGCTTAGCAACTAATATTAAGGAAAACAATGAGAAGATGAACAGAGATGTGCTTTTGTCAGCAGTGACTTTTGAAGTACACCCACTCACAGTGGTTGAGGATTCTTCGCCACTGTTTGATGAGTTTGGAGTTAGCTAGAGAGATCAGAGATCTAGCTGAATTTGGTTTCAACAACAAAATCAAAATCTGAAGTTGCCTATTATAGAATTATTCATGCCATAGTATCATTTTGCAGTCTTTGGGAGAAATTCAGGACTGGTTCCTGAGGCAGCATAGTGAAGTGGTTAAGAGTTCTGGTTCTATGGCCATACTCCCTGAGTTTGAATCATGATTCTACCTTTTACCAGTCATATAACCCTGGGGGAGTCACTTAACTTCTCCTTGCCTCCTTGCCTCAGGTCCCCTAATTGTAAAACAGGATGATAGGTATACTGTTCTCATAGAGTTGAAGTGAGCATTAAATAAATCAATTTGTATAAAATAAGCCTGACACATATTAAGTACTATATATATATATATGTGTGTGTGTGTGTGTGTGTGTGTGTGTATATATATAGGCTTTTATTCTAAATTGACAGTTTTAGCTTACAAGATCAAGGTTAATGAAATGTTTCCATGAGTAATAGAATTTTAAATATGTTTAAATACAGACAGATATCATATATATTTACAGAGGTGTAGGAATCTAGAAAAATAGAAACAGTAGAATACACACACACATTATATATGTATATATGTATTATATGTAAAGAGAGAAAATGTATGTAACATGCATCACATATATATGTATATATAAATATACATAGAGAGAGAGAGAGCAAGAGTGAGAGAGCAAGGGAGATTGATTTCAAAGAACTGGCTTATGTAATTGTGGTGTCTAGCTTGGCAAGTTTGATATGCATGGGGCAGGCCAGTAAGCTGGAACCTCTTGGGCAGCAGCTAACACTGCAGTCCACAGGAAGAATTTCTTCTTCCTCAGGGAAACCTCAGTTTTGCTATCAAGGTATTCAACTGGTTAGGCAAGCCCCAACCATATTACAGAGGAGAATCTTCTTTACATAAAGTCAACGGATGGTAGATACTAGCATCTGCAAAATACCTTTACAGCAGCGTCTAGATTAGTGTTTGATTGATTAAGGGGTTACTATAGCCTAGCAAACTTGACACATAAAACTAACCATCACAAGAGGCTTTCAATTCTAGATTACATTTCCTGATGGCTAGGCTTTTTTTAAAAAATATTTATTTATTTATTTATTTATTTATTTGGCTGTGCTGGGTCTTAGTTGCAGCACACAGGATCTTCGTTGCGGCATGCAGCATCTTTTAGTTGCAGCATGCAAACTCCTGGTTGTGGCATGTGGGATCTAGTTCCCTGACCAGGGATTGAACCCAGACCCCTGCATTGGGAGCACGGAGTCTTAGCCACTGGACCACCAGGGAAGTCCCTTGGCTAGGCTTTTTAATAAAGGATTATGAGGGAAACTTTCATCCTGACACTGCTATTACTAATTTGCTGGCATCATTTGTTTTCGACTCTGAGAGAATAAATTAAGTAGCTGTTTGTCAACAATAGCCAGCTACCAATGTCCGGAACCTATTTTTTCCCACTTGAGAAGCACTTTAAGAAAATCATCAGGAAGTCAGTTGTTCTTGGCACAAGGCTTTGTTATTTTCCATCATCCACTTGGGGGCACAACTTTCCTCACAGTAACTGAAGAGACCCTTGGAGTTAGGGGAGTGCGCTTGCTTTTCTCCTGTTAAGAACCCTAGAATCATAGAATTTCAGAAGGTGAAGATCTACCCTTTTTCCTCATTTTACAACAGAGGCGCTAAAGCCTAAGGGATGTAACATCACACAGCAAGTCAGTGTCTGGAACAGGAACACAACGAGGTTTTCTAATCCCTAGTTGAGTCTTTAATCTCTCCTGATGTTTTCCACTCTCCCTTTTTTGGTCTAGACATTTTCCTTAGCTATTCAAAGTATGACAAAAGGCTTCACATTAAATCCAGCAATGCTGCAAAACATCTTCAGACTTTTGCAGGAAAGTTAATGTTAAGTCAAGGTATTTATAATTTCATTATTTTGGCTTCTTTTCTTACAGTAGTGGGGTGAATGGTGGAATACTTGATAATACAATGCTGTAGATAAGTACAAGGAAATCTGAAGAGAGAAGAGATATTTGTTTGAATCACTAAAAATCTAAATGAATGTTCATTTCTAAAACGTCTCAGTCTGTGTAAAAATGGGTAAAAATCTTTGTTTCATTAGCATACAGGCCAATAACAGCTACAAAAGGTGTCATCCAGAAACCAGAATTCATTTCAGGTAGATACTCATCCCAGTGGACATAGAAGACATGGTCAGCCTTGTATTAAAATTACCAATGAGCTTGTCTGTCTTCTTACATGCCCATACAGGAGCCCTTTGATAGTCAAGTATCATTAATCTTTTTTAACTTCTAGTGCCTAGGACAGCCCTTGGTACATATCTAGGAATTAACATATGAGATGAATTAAGTGCACTCCTAGAACTGAGGTCTTCTACTTGCCTTGATATAGGCGGTTGGTGATGGCAAAACACTTCCTAGTTCTTTTGAGGTAGAGCAAATAGCCATCACTTATTAGTTATTTGTAAGATATACTTTCAGAAACAGGTTAAACATAATACTGGAGCTATTGTCAAATGTTTACAAAGAGGAATAGTGAGGCATGAAGAAAATATGACATTAAGAGTAACAAGTTACTACTTGAATGGGACATGAGATATATTGTAGGTTTTTGTAAATATTTGCCCCTTTTTTCTGCTAAAAAAGGGCTTAATGATAAAGATATGAAGTATTAGTATTTACTATCTACTTGGTACTCTATGGCACACCTAATTAAACACTGGACTTATATATATAACAGAGCAGTTGTAAGCAGTGCTTTGAACTTTATAGCTTCATTACATGTATATAGGACTTAACAAAGTTCTGTTTACTGCAGGGTCAAAAATGCAGGAAGGAACAAGCAGAATGGTTAAAACACGCAGGAGGGGTCAGGTTCTCGTGATCCCTCCAGTAGGCACTATAATACAAGCAGACCCTCCACTTGTCCAAACCACAGGCAGATGTCATTACTCAACAAGATCTTAGCTAGCAAGTCTTTCGTGGGTGGTATTTGTTGAAGGTTGAAAATATTTTCAGTTTGGTACCTATAAACCAATTATTCTTTGATAGACCTGCATTTCTTAAAAAGAGTTTGAATTCTAGGACAAGCTCAGTCTCAGGAAGTTTGTATGTTTTAGAGCAGAATCTGTGAAATGTGTTCTACCTGAGTTTCTTAATTTGCAATATTTGGGACCAACCTTATATCACCATGAGGAGGGTTACACATTTCTCCATAAGGCTGTGAGCCACTGGAGGGCAGAGATAGTATACTTGTCTCTTATGCACTATAGTACTTGGCATGTATAATACTGTAGCAGTCATTTCTATTTATTGAACATTCACTTAATGGCCAGTAATTATATTAATTTAATAATATCAAAATGTTAATAAATTAAATTCTGTTTATTTTAGGCATGCCTCTAGGCACTTTAAACACATTACAGTGTTTGATGCTTATACTAACTTTGCAAGGTAGATTTATTATCTCCATTTTAAAGGGGGAGAACTAGACTCAGTAGGTTTAGGAATCTTACTAGAAAGTGGCAGAGCCAAATTTCAAGGTGAGATTTGTCAGATTCTACTCGGTCTGTTTCCTTTCTTACATGGGGTCTGTACTCAATAAATGTTGAATGAATGAATGGTCTTCTTTAAAATCTTTATAAACTATGTGACAATTGCCTGGTACGCATTTAATTTTAAGCGACTGATGGGACATTAAAACTTTAAGGAATTATTGACATGTTCTAAAATAGACATTTTGTTTCTAATAGCACAACAGCAAACACCCAGACATCACATTCATTCATAAGCTTTGGGCATGTTCCAAAGATTCTGATACACCTTGTTTGTTCACATCCCTACACAATGCATTGATTTGCTATCATACACCCATCAGAGAGGGCACTCCTTACTCACACAAGATACCTTCTTTTTACATCACCACTTTGATAAACACATGTTCAACTGAAATCATCTTGAGTAAGATTAGGGATATAAAAGTGTGATGAATTGACATGTAATTCTCATCATGATTACAAAGTGCGAAGTGTACAGAATCCTCCTGATCTCTCTAGGCAAAGAATTTTGCCAAACACTCTATAAGTGTCTCATCACCGTTGGAAAGAGTACCTGGAACAGTTTGCAAACTCAGTCATTGACTGCCAAGCTTGAATCACATCTTGAGAGCGAACAATGAGGAAGTGATTCTGTGTTACATGACGATAATCTAGAATTTTTATATGAACCTTTATCTTAAGTAAGGTTGAGTAAAGCAGTGAACAAAGAGTAAGATTTGTAACTTTCACATACCTTTACTGTATGCCAAGAAATACTTACAGTGGTCTACTTGAATTTTCTCTTTTAACCCTCTCGCTTAAGCTTTCTGCGAGGAAAGCACTATTAACTCCATTTTACAGATGAAGACACTGAGCAGAAAGCACAACTTGCCAAGAGTCACATAAGTAGCAAGGAGTGGAGGCAGGACTCAAACCAGCATCTGACTCCAGGGTCCACATTCTTTTTTTTTTTTTTTTTTTTTAGCAAATTCTCCCTGTTGTCAGGTCAATAACTCTTCTTTTTTTAAAAAATTTATTTATTATTTATTTTTGGCTGTGTTGGGTCTTCGTTTCTGTGCGAGGGCTTTCTCTAGTTGTGGCAAGTGGGGGCCACTCTTCACCGCGGTGCGCGGGCCTCTCACTATCGCGGCCTCTCCCGTTGCGGAGCACAGGCTCCAGACGCGCAGGCTCAGCAGTTGTGGCTCACGGGCCCAGTTGCTCTGCAGCATGTGGGATCTTCCCAGACCAGGGCTCGAACCCGTGCCCCTTGCATTGGCAGGCAGATTCTCAACCACTGCGCCACCAGGGAAGCCCCAGGGTCCACATTCTTAACTTCTTTTGAAACTGCTTTTGAGAAGTCTTCCTTGACTCAAGGATTAAGAAACTTTGACCCAGTATAGGATGTCTGTGAACATCTAAAATTTAACATGTTCAACACTATTTCCTCTCCACTGCACCATCCTGGCCCTAATTGTCTCTTCTCTTCTTCCTTTATCCTTTATTTCTTTTCACATAGTTCCCAGACTTGAAACATTGGCATCTCTCAATTGCCTAATATTTAATTTGTTACCAAGCTCTGTGATTTCTTTTTGCAATGTGCCGTGAACCTACTTCTGACTTTTCCCACTTAATTTCCACTACTTCAGTTCAGAGCTCATTGCTTCTCGTCTAAGCACTTGTAGTCATTTTCTGACTAGTTCTCCCACCTCCTTGTTGTTATTATTATTACGATCATCAGCACATCCTATTATTATTCTAAGATTTATCCTAAAGCTAACCTGTGATGATTCTTGTCCCCTGATTTTTAAAAACAATTCTTTCATCTCTTTTGCATATAGAATTATGTCCAAATTTCTCACCTAAGGCTGTGGGGAGATGAATTGAGAACCGCCCCCCCTCCCAGCTACTATCAGAAAAGACCTGGGGATTTTCCCAGCCATTTTCAAGTAAGGTTGTGGCCCTCCAGTTCAAACAGCAGCCACAGGAAGTAGTCACATGCTTCTTATCATAATAAGTCCTGAGTTTTTATTTCACAAGCAGGGTGTGCGATCAAGGCCCTGTTACAAAAAGAAATATGATATCCTTATAGGAGACTGGACTGTGTTGTTTTTAGAAGAAAATTAATGTTTGTTATAGTGAGATGTGTTTTCCTTTGATGGTAGAGCTTCTTCCTGCACCTTGGGGGAGCAGAGCCACTTACCCTTCTTCAGAGCCTGAAAATCCTAAGCAAAGGAAAGGCTGCTTTAGTATTTGGTTGAAGGTCAAGGATCCAATGCTGGCAAAATACAAAAAGGCAAATAGCTTTCTTTTCTTACTGGAAAAGAGGTGAAGCTTTGAAATGAAAAGGATTAGGATTCCATATATAGAGAACTGAGATTGAAAAGAGATTATGAGATGATTGTCAGAGGGATTTAAAAGATAAACCATGGCTGGGAATGAGAGGGGTGATCTCCCTCTCTATCATTCTCTATAAGTTTAAACTCTTATTCTGATTTCTTTCCTTTTTTCGCCCTTCCCTTCCCTTCTTTTTCCTCCTCCTTCTCTCACTTTTTAGCACTTACCATCTCATGATATAAGTCAGTTTGTCTTATTATTTTCTATCTCCATCTACTAAAATGTAAGCCCCATGAGGACAAGGAACTTTATATTATTCACTGCTCACTCCCTAAAGTCTAGAACAGAGCCTGGCACAAGTTAGTTGCTCAATAAATATGTGTTGAAGGAAGGAAGGACGGAAGGAAGGCATGAAAGAACCTCAGAAGGAACAAACTATGAACGGTTTTTCCCCATCGTGTGTACTGAAAGGGACTGAGTTGCATTCTGTTTCTCTGTGCTATTCTGCTTTGGGAAGCTTGCCTGATCTTTTAGGAAGTGAGTTGCTTAAACGTGGAAGAATCTCATAAACCTAGTATAGAACAAGAGGAGGAAGGCACAAGAGAATGCCTACAATATGATTCCATTTATATAAAGTTAAACAGACAAAAGTAAACTATGTTGTTAAAGGATGCTTTCATGATTGGTAAGACTATTTTTTTTTAAAAGCAAGGAAATGGTTATCAAAACAGGATAATGAGAGTTAGAAAGCAGGTGTGATTGGCTGGGCTGTTTATCAGCCAGTACGTGCCCACGCAGCCCTACGGGTTGATGCTATTCTGACTGTTCTGATGCTAGTCCTCAGTTGATGCTATTCTGACTTTTCCATGAACTTGAAAATATCTTGAAGAATAGTCCCCAGTGAGTTGGAAGGTGTTACGGTTACTCTTATTGCATAATAAAGCACCCCAAAACTTAGTGATATAAAAAACTCATGTTATTATGCTTACAGATTCAGCCAAAGATTATAGGACTAATTAATGGCTAAGCTAGGAATTGAATCAAAGACCCCTGAATTCCAGTAGTTACTTTGTACACTCTGCCCCTTTGCTTTCCTTTCATTGCATTTTTTCCTCTTCATCAAGTATTTTGGTTTTCAGGTAAGCAGGAGAAAGAGGGGAGGCAATTATTATCTCATGTCGTTCATTTACTAGGTAAACTTCAAAGCTGGAGATGGCCTTTGACCTGTCTGTTGATTTGTCTGAGAGCTTCCATCTGCCAGCCTCTGCTCAGGCCAATATTTAGTCAAAATGAGGAGAGAACAAAAGAACAAAAAATGAGGTAAAGGAAGCAAGTCATCTGAAACATCGACTAAGAGATTATACTATTATACTTATGACAGGAGGAGGGAAGAATGGTGTTTCCTAAATAAACTGGTCAAAGAAAAGCTGTGGGTGAGGTTAGATAAAGTCACATGCACATCCTGGAATTCTAGACCTTTATACAGGGCAGATTCTTGTTTTGATTATGTAAGACATCAATATGACTCATGGTAAAACAAAAGCTAGGATTCCTGTCGGGTTTATCAGCCTTCATGCTGGGAGTGCCCCCTTACTCTGATGTGATGTTGACAGGCTTGTTGACAGGCTGGCTCTCGCCTCTGTCAGGAGCACAGACACATTCCGTATATGCGGAGTAAAGTCCATATGGTAGGAAGAGGTTCAGAAATGTAAAACAGTGTAGACCAGACTGGCCATTTACACTCAAAGTTTTAGTTGCTGGTTAGCTTTCTTAAAAGTGTATTCTCAAAGTAAAAAGAAACACCCACCCACAAAACACTGCCAGATCCCTTATACTCATGCTAGTTTTTAGTCTCATTTTAAAATTTTCTCACATGCACATTTGTCTACCCAATTAGAAAGCATTGTCATAGAGCATGTGAGATGTTTGTATTTTTTAAAAATTGGAGGCAAAAGGGCAATAATGTCCTAATGCTTTGGGAACTGCTGCAGAGGTAAAGCATCAGAGAATTTGCCCAGACCACCTATTCAGGTTAGTTTATACTTGCCATCGAAAATAAAATTCCAATGTTTATAAAGTTAAAGAGAATATGAAATGTCTCTTAAAATAATGTTTTTTGGTGTGACTTATACCAACCAAACCTGTGGGTTAACATTGCTGTGTAATTTTTCACAGTAATGACTTCTGAGTCCTCGTCCTTCAAATAGTGTATGAATGGTCTTTATTGTTTGCGCGTGAAGGGACTTTCCTCATGCTTGTGCCCATCATGCAACATCTCTCGCTCATTTCTGAGTGGCCAGCTATGCTTTTCTCTGCTCCTGTGCTTTCTTGTACCTCCTTGCTGGCTCCAGGTCACCCACACATCTCCAGTCCTCTTGACTTCGATGGAGGCAGAGGGCATCTGCATGGGAAAGGCCCCAGCTCACATCATCATGCTCTTCTTTCTGGCTCTTCTCTGTGACACGGATTTTAAATGACTTTGAGTGGAAGACACATATCAATAAAAACCAGGCAATAAGTAGGCTGAAAAAAGAAGAAAAGCCAAAGAGGTCTGGATAATCCATAAATTGTTGTTAATCCATACTGTTGTTAACCACTTCTTTTTTTAAAGGTGGTAGGAGTAGAATTTTACAAGTTAGAAAATGAAGAATATTTCATTTTGGGTCAACCAAACGGACTGTGAAATCTTCCAGAATTAAATTTAATCTCTCTCTCTTTCTGATTTTTTGTTACATTTTTGCTCATGGTGTTTTTGAAGTGATGTACTAACTATATATAAAATATAATAGTTGAGCTTGATAGCACATATTGTTCCAACAATCTCTAAGGCACCTTATTGTTTACCCAAGGGTTAATTGAATATGATTGTTTTAATTCTTTACTTAAAGAAATAAAAGGTGAAATGATTTGCACATGAGGTCACTTTTTTTGATATGTAATTTGATAACCATTCCTAAAATATCTGGAATTAAAGACAATTATTTTAACAAGAATTGAGCGTCCAGTGTTATATAAAAACTTGTGCAGTGGAATATGTCTACAGGCTAATTAAAGGTACTGAGACATTTTAGACTATCCAGTAATTTTTTTTCATTCTGGCAATTTGGTATATACAGGCCTTATCTGAACCTCCAAATTAACTTTTAGAGCATGAACATAACTTTGCCTGCAGGCAGCCAATCACCAGTATTGCATTAAAAAACAAAAACAAAAAACAGCTTGTGAGTGTGAAAGGCTGTAGGGAGAAATGGCCAAAACAGATGAGATCATTAGAAAGAATCAAGAGAGTGTAGATATTTGGTAGTTTAAAACTTTAGAAGAAGGGAGCAATCCACATTTCAGTATAAGCTAGGTACTATTTACACAATTGTCCTATTAAAATTGAAATAATATTGTAATTGATCCTTTGCATTTAGGAACTTTATTATGGAATAAATTAAAAATCAATAATGTGAAGTTCAAGAGAGGGTCATTGCATGAAAATGTTGGTAGTAGTAAAAAGTCCTTCAGTAACTGCCTAAAACACTAAGGTTTACACTAAACTTTGCATTTAGAGATGTAGCTAAGATACAGGCTAAAATGTAAAAATGGGTCTGTGTAAAGAATTCTTTTTTTTTTTTTTTTTTTTTTTAAATTTTATAGCTACTTTATTTATTTATTTATTTATTTTTGGCTGTGTTGGGTCTTCAGTTCGTGCGAGGGCTTTCTCTGGTTACGGCAAGTGGGGGCCACTCTTCATCGCGGTGCGGGGACCGCTCTTCATCGCGGTGCGCGGGCCTTTCACTATCGCGGCCCCTCCCGTTGCAGGGCACAGGCTCCAGACGCGCAGGCTCAGTAGCTGTGGCTCACGGGCCCAGCTGCTCCGTGGCATGTGGGATCTTCCCAGACCAGGGCTCGAACCCGTGTCCCCTGCATTAGCAGGCAGATTCTCAACCACTGCGCCACCAGGGAAGCCCCGAGAATTCTTGAAACCTAACTCCTGAACAAAATTTTGGGATATTCTTGCAAAAAAATCTGCCTTTCCTCTTACCTAACCCTTACTCTGTAACCCATTTAACCCAAAAGCCAAGTTCCTCTTTGCTGTTCCTCATGGTTAATCTTTCACAGAATCTTTTGGTGAGAAGTGGAGGATTTTTCTCTGAAAGACCATTCAGAGAGAAACAGTACTGCTTTGTTCCTTCCTGTGATTTCCCTCCCCACCAATTGTTTTTTTTTTTTAATTAAATCAAGTACACTTATTTTTTATCATATGAAGGTTATACAGCCTAGACTAGATATAAAGCTTTCAGAAAGTCCCTTCCAGCCACTGGGACTCTGCTTTCCCTGAATTCTCAGGAGACCCCTTGATAAGGTATTTGCTACTGAGATCAGTTGTGTTGTCCTTTTTTTTTTCCCTTTATTAAAATAAAAATAACTTTGTTTTTTGTCTTTATTATGAAGCTTCATAACATTCCTCCTTTTTGTTGCTATAGTTTTGGTTGGCTGTGCCAAAGATCAAAGCTGATACATCCTTCAACCTTCTGGGATTCTTCTTTTTTTAGGTACCAGGCAAAAACTCCACTGATCCATCTACTCTGCCATTTTATTCTCTTTTTGGGAAATCTTGGTCTGAGAAAGCTCCCTATTATCAGAACATAGATTTTTTTTTTCTTTTTGACAAATTTACTGAGCTGAGCTGTCTGTCCATCCCTGAAGGACTTTTAGACTCTCTCTTTTGCTTTTCCACCAGTAGCATGAACATTTTAGCACATAGCCCACAAAGTAAACATATATAGAAGAATTGAGCTCATCAGATATTAGTAAACCATCTGAGAAGAGTTACTTCTAATTTTCTAATAAATAAGCTTGGAATTAAATACAAACTAATGAATATTTTTCTGAGTGATTATTTGTTAGCTTCAATTTGTTTCTGTTTGAATTCATTTTGATTTTTAAAAAAAATTCTCTTTTGGGAATTCCCTGGTGGTCCAGTGGTTAGGACTCTGCTTTCACTGCAAGGGTGCAGGTTCGATCCCTGGTCAGGGAACTAAGATCCCGCAAGCCTTGTGGCATGGCCAAAAATTAAAAAAAAATTTTTTAATTAAAAAAAATTCTCTTTTCATTTAATTTTGAATAGGCAATATGTGCATATGATTCAAAACAGAAAATTATATTAAAAACATATTCAGAGAAGTCTCATTCCCATTTACCCATTTCCATCCATACACATAGGTAATCTTTGCCATTAGTTTCTGGTTAATTTTTACTGTGTTTCTTTTTGCAAAAATTAGCAAAAATGTATATGTTTATGTGTATTATATATATTATTTTTTTTATACAAAAGGTGGCATAGTGTATACATTCTTTTTTTTTTAGTGTATACATTCTTTTGCTCTTTAACAATAATAGCAGTTCATTGAGATCTTTCTTGTTTTTTGTTAGTTTCTGCATAGTACTCCATTATGTAAATATTTTTGATAAAATTATCCCAAAATAAAACTTACAATGATGAAAACTTAAACATCATAAAATTTGATAAAGATTAAAAATCTGTGGAAGAAGGATGTTGGGAAAGATTAGATAAAATTAGAGTTAGTGGAAATACTCATCGTTAAATAAAAGAGCTAAAATTTTACATGATGTTTTATTAATCACTAAAATCTGATACCAGAATCAAATCTTTTTGACAAAATTTAAATATGTCAAATTCAGTGAGGGGAAATTGGGTTTGTTAGAAGAGCTGCCAGAGAAAAATCACAATGGGGGAATCTATAATTGGGAAAATACAATGTTCTCAAGAAATTCAATAGAACAATCATAGCTTCAGAGTAATATATAAGTTGGAAAGAGTCAATCACAATAAAAGTAATTTTAGTTATATTAAAGATAAAAATGAAAAAAAATTAACTGCATTGTATATAAAATTGATCAAAGAATCAAGTTGGCTTAATGGAATAAGCTCTAGAAAATATTTTCTTAATGAAACTCAGTGATGTTTGTATAATTCTGCTTAAAATACTTTACCTACTAACTAGGACCGAACTACATACTGGGGCATAAAGTGGTATCAAAACATACAATACTAACATGTCCTGGGCTTTTTTCCTATAAGTTCTGCCCTTGATTTCTTTTCATCTCCTCTTCCCTTTTCTGTCTTTGAGAGTCTTTGGTGTTTCATTTCAGAGCTGCTTAACTATGGATCAACTAGTCTTCTCTGTGAGGCATGTCTTTCTCTTTTCCACTTCCTAACAACTCAAAGCCTCTTTGCTCTTCAAGCCCTTGGTGTCATCAAGTAGGTTGGACCCTCCTTCCTTCCTGCTGTCCTCATCAAGAGTCACAAATCATCTTTGCTGACATTTGCATACTTCAAATATCCGTTAACATATTGAAGAGAGCAACCAGCCTTCCCTGCAAGTGCCCTTACTACCTTCCTTTAAAACTTACCCTGACATTTCTGGCTCCCTGTCTCCTCTCTCTTCCCTAACCTAAATTCTTGATTCCTCAAGGCATGTTTAGTCTGGCTGGGTCCAATCTTATTCTTGACTGGGGGAACTCCAGAATCCCTTGGTGGTGAGGCGTTCCAGCAATTAAGCATCTCACTAATTCTGCTGCCATTTCCAAATTGGCACTGTGCCCTAACTTGGTGATCATATTTAGGCTTGTGCTTTTTTTTTTGGCTGTGTTGTGTCTTTGTTGCTGCGTGTGGGCTTTATCTAGTTGCAGCGAGCAGGGGCTACTCTTCATTGCGGTGCATGGGCTTCTCATTGCGGTGGCTTCTCTTGTTGCAGAGTATGGGCTCCAGGTGCGCGGGCTTCAGTAGTTGCAGCATGCGGGCTCAGTAGTTGTGGCACGCAGGCCCTAGAGTGCGCAGGCTTCAGTAGTTGTGTAGTTGTGGCTGTGGGCTCAGTAGTTGTGGCTCGCGGGCTCTAGAGCGCAGGCTCAGTAGTTGTGGCGCATGGGCTTAGTTGCTCCGTGGCATGTGGAATCATCCCGGACCAGGGATTGAAGCTGTGTCCCCTGCATTGGCAGGCGGATTCTTAACCACTGCGCCACCAGGGAAGTCCTAGGCTTGTGCTTTGATAAACCCTCCATCTTGTACCCTAATTCCAGACTCTGTATTCCTTTCTTCTCACTTTTGCCTGAATTTCTGTTTTGATAGCCTGTTTGTTACTCCTGTTTCACTATGACTTCATTGTCAGTCTTTGTGAGGGCATGGAATTCTACCCTTGAATTCAAGCCTCAGGTCTGGGACTCTGTATCCTGTTTCCAGAACTTCCTGATGCCCATCAGCTACCTGCCTGACTAGACCTCTGAATATTACCTGCTCCAGGCTACCCATCTCTAGGCTCCTCCTGTCTACTGCAACACCCATCCTGTATCTCATGTTGAGACTCCCATGGAATTGACCACTTGACTAGAACCCCCCCATCCCCCCACAATTTTCTTCAGATAGAATGTAGGTCAGGTTATGCTTCTTTCCATTCCTGGACACTGGTTCTATGCTGTAGCATCTGCTCAATTCTAGGAAGTAATTTCTTATCCAAGTCTCAGGTTAAGCCTTCATTCCAAATTCCCATTTTGAGAAAACCTTTAACATATTTAAATACCTACATAAACATTTTATTATATCATTATCCACTCTTTTTTTGGGTTTACCCATTAATGCTTATTCCCTTTTGGGAAAGACTTTTTTGATGTTTTGTTTGTTTTACGATGCTCTTAAATATCCTTAAAATAACAAATAATTTACCTGCTATTTACATTTGTCCAAAGATTTCATATCATCACTTTTCCTAAAATAGAAAGGTTGTCCATGATTTACTGAAAACTTGCTATGTGCCAGAGCATGTGGGAACAAAGATAATAAATAAAATGTAGTTATTCTCCTTAAGGAGCTTACACACTGCACAATTAAAATACAGTATGATAAAAGTTCCATCAGGTGGGGTATGTGAAAAACTCTGGGAGCACAGAGGTAAGCTTGACTTAACCTGCCTTGGTGTAAGAGGATCAGGGGTTGCTTCATAGCTTATTTGAGCTGGTTCCTTAAGGATGAGTAAGAGTTTACCATAGAGAACAAGGCTATGCTTGGCAGAAGAAACAGGACCAGAGCATGGCCCGTTCCACTGGAGGAAGTATGAATAATTCGGGTGGACCCATTGTAAGCTCTGTTGAAGGGGGAGGGGCATGAAATATGGCTGGAGAGACAGGTTGGGAACCGCTAGTAAAAAGATCTTACATGCTATGCTAAGGAGTTGGGACTTGATTATGCTGGTGATAGGGACCTATCCCTCACAGTTGAGCAATATCTCAGCTGCCTGATGGGGTAATCCAGTCCTTGCCTGGTAAAAAATGTATTCACAGCATTTTAAAGAATCAGCTCTGGAAGTTATATAATGTTGTTATGATTCTTGCAAAAGGCAGATACCATTGTAGACTTTATCCCTACAAATCTTTTCTCACGTTTTACATACAAATATTATTCCTCACTTTGTGGACACTGTAGAAAACTATTCTTAATATCACTTAATATCAGATTGTCCTGATATCCTGATATTGATTTATTTATTTAAATTTGAATTTTATGGTGAGTATAGAACATTTTTTATGGAAATAGTAACTTTTCATGTGTGTATGTTGGAGAAAGAGGGGGAAGGAGAGAGAGAGAGTTTCCTGGTTTAGCAATGTATGTTTTGTGATTCTTGTTTTAAGACTTCTTCCCTGACTTGTTGCTAGGATAAGCTCTCAAAATTTTGTGGCAAGACACTAATAACTTTAATTTTATCATCTAGTTCTATAAAAGGAATTATCTGTCAAATAACCATGAAGCTATTTTTAAAACACTTCCCTTTCACAAATATTTTTCAACAGCTGTACTCTAGAGAAGCATCAAAAAAGAACTCCCGAGAATGGTTGATTTTCTGCCTTGTTTGTTTGTTCATGTGCATCCTAGTGAAATGCAGCAGGATAGATCATTTATTTGTTCAATAATTTTTAGCATTTAGTATACTCCAGGCATTCGGTTAGGTGCTAGGGATGAGGTTTACAAAGATAAAGGTGATTCCCTCCTTTCTGGTGCCATCTTGATATCTATTAGTCACTTCGTCCTCTGTTCTCCCAGCTTGAGGCTGCTTCATTCCTGTGGACTTAGCCCTCTATTCTTCCTCAGAAGACAATGTTTGAGCCACTGAAATCCATTGCCAGGACCAACCCAAACAGAAAGTACATGGGCTCTTATGTCCTTCCAGAGAGGCTGTAGCCAATAACAGAGGAAAGGGACTTCATCTGAAATTGCTTCTTGCCTGGCTTCCCATTCTCTCTCTTGCTTCCTTGACTCGCTACCAGTTTCTCCTGGGAACACCGGAGGCAGTTTATAACCTGAGACAAGAGCCATGTGCATCAGTCAGAGTTCTCCAGAGAAACAGAACCAATGGGAAATAGATAGATATAGATATACGTATGTATGTATGCATATTATATATAATCAATTCTTTTTATTCACAATCCACAGTAGTTATATTCTGTTAAGTTGCCGTAAACACTGAATTAGCAGATACTTAACCATTGGTCCTAGAAGAAATACAGGGAGTTCCTGGGGTCACTGGTCCCAACATTTTCATCAACTGATCAATACATAACTTTATGTGTGTTTCTGTTCAAGGACACCATATATATATATATATATATATATATATATATATATATATATATATATATATATATATATATATGATTCATTAACACCGAACTCATGGCCAACAGAACTGTAACTCATGTCTGAACGAAGCTTATCTAATACATGTATTTCTCTGTAAGGAACTTCACAACCTTCTTGCACTTAGAAACACTAGATAGCACTTTAGCACTATGCTGGGGGGCATTTTAAACAGCAAAATCAACAAAAAAACATAAAAATACCAAAAAAGTAGCCCTAAATATAAAAAAAGGAAACTTGTTTTACAGTATGAGAGCTGAAACAAGAAGACAGAGATTTGACTGTTTGACCTCAGGTAGGAATGTGCATACTGGGCAACTCAAAGTTTTTGCTACTCTGTGCATGTCCATGGATAAGTGCAAAAGCACCACAAGTATTGGTTTTGAGATTATTAATAAATTTTAGTGGGTAGGCAAATTATCAACTACAGAATCTATGAATAATGAGGGTCAACTGTATATATATATATATATATATATGTATGTATAGACACACACATATACATATGATATGTATTTGTTATATATGTATGTTTATATATACAATATAATATATATACAATATATAAATATATATGTAATACCTACATATACATACATACATATATAGGCTGGAAACTCAGGCAGGAGTTAATGTTGCAGTCTTGAGGCAGAATTTCTTCCTCAGGAAACCTCAGTTTTTGCTCTTAAGTTCTTCAACTGAGGGTGAAGCCCACCTGCATTACTGAAGGTAATCTCCTTTCTATAAAGTCAACTAACTATAGACGTTACCCACATTTGCAAAATACCTTTACAGCAACACCTTGCTTAGTGTTTGATTGTATAACTGGGGTACTATAACTTAGTCAAGTTGACACAAAAACTAACCTTCACACCCTGCAAACAACTTTAATCTGAAGTTGGTCTCTCCATTCTTAAAAAATTTTTTGGCTACTCAGTCACCAGATATTTTCACTGGCTGTTTCCCTGTAAGGTCTCTTATCCTACCTCCTCCTAGAGACCTTTCTTTTTCCTTTCTTTGGAAGAACAGGATGACTATCATTTTGTTTCTTGGGTTTATGCCCCAGGGCATCACCTTTCATCTCAAGGAGTTTTGCCAATTATTTTCTCACACAGCTGTAAAAAATAATTCAGTTTTTATCTTGTTCTATCTAGACGGGGGACCAGAAATAAAGGGTTAATGGTAGATTTGAGATGGCTCTTGAAGATTGTATAGGACGGGAGGAGGCTGAGATAGACTGGGTATGATCCAGGTGGAGGGACAAGTGTGAATAAAAGTACAGGGGTGAGATAAGTGCAGAGCATAATCATGGAAGAGAAATCTGGCTAGACATTAAAATTCACGTATGTGAGTAGTGGGAAATGGAAAGGTAGGCATGGTCCATATTGCAGAGATTCTTGAATGGAATGATGAGTGATGAGGAGTTAATTGTATGAACACAGCAGCTCAGGCACTGTGTTTTCATTTTCATTTTTACCTACTCCTACCACGGATCAGCCCCCACCTCCCTGCTTAAAGAATTCCCTTCATGTCCAGCCTGAGCCTCAGTTAAAGCCTTTGAATGCAGGCTCCTGCTGTGAGTGCAGGCTGAGGGTCTAGGAACACTAGATGTAAAGGAAGAGAAAGGTGATAAAATTGAAAAGGAGGATTTGGGAGCTAGCCATTTAATAAATTACTGAAGATATTTACCTCACTTTTCACTTGCCATTTGAGTGAAAAACCAGGAAGAACTCTTATAAGGCAACACCACGTGCAAACATGGCTGTCGGGAAGTTGCCGCGGACTGAAGGGAAAAGCATTTGAAAATGTAAAAAACAGCCTTTTCCTCTCCATTTCAGAGAGTGACCCCTAAGAGAGTTGAGTGTATCCTCTGTTCTATTCTCCAGCTTGTGAAATACAGAAATCACAAAGCACTGACTGAAAATGGCTGTTTCCTTTGTTCTCCCTCCTACAGCTAAGGGACTTTGGGAAGTATTTACTGGCAGTTCAAGTGCAAATGGATGTTGAGTAGTTCTCTCTTTCCAGAAAAAAACCTCAAACAAGTTGCCTCCAGGTGCATCCCAAATGGCGTGTTGATTGACTCGGTTCAAAACGAACTTAGGGATGTAAATGTGTTTGAGAAATTATTACCCAAATCACAACATCCTCTTCAGACAGTTGTTAGATTGAATACTGAAAAGAACATTAAATATCTTCCAGCAAAAGCCTTTGCCAAAGTATTAACTGATAAACTGGTATGAATTCTCTTCTTGCCCTCTGAGAAAAAGATCTTCCTTGCCTTTGATATTAATTCAGGTTGTTTGCATGTATAATTCAGACACATTTTGTAGGTGGCCTTCTGTCAAAATGTCATGAGATCTCATATATAGAATTACTAATACTTGAAGTGATGTAATGAGTATTAAAATTATTGGCCAAGACAGCTGTCACTAGTATCTTAAAGCAGATGGGTGCAGATACTCCAGAGTGAATATCCTCAACTTAAAATGACAGTAACAAAAATATTTTTCATTTGTACATTAGTTAACCTTTTCAAAAAGTTTTTAGTCTTATTGTCTTTTTTATGGAGACCTAAAACACACCTGAAGTTTCCCTTGATCAAAGATTTCTGTCTTATTAATTGGTTGATTCACTCATTATATAAATAAAGGTCAGTTATTGTCAGACCCTAGAGATATGGCAGTGAACAAGACAGTCAAGACAGGATGCTATTTCTGTGGAGTTTAAATTCCACTGTGGGGAGACAGACAATGTGAATTAAACAAATATGTAAGGACATCTCAGAACCTGAGCTTTAGCTCCCCCCCTTCTACCATTAAATCTACCATTGAAGATTAATTTCATAAAACAACATCATCCATCATTTAAAATTATTGCTGTTTATTTGATGGAGTTTCAGCAGTAATTTTGTAACACACATGTGTGGAGTTAGAAAGAATGTAGAGGAATTTTTTCTGATAAGCATCTAGTAAGTTGGACTTTCCTGTGCTCGCTCAAGGATGGTTAATGGATAATTCTGGAAAGATAATGCTGTTATTTTACTATTACGTGAGCAGCCCTTTTATGATGCTTTGTTCTTGCAGATTTCCAGAGACCAAGGATCATGTATAAAAGTCCATAAACAACAACAAAAAATCTGTATTGATCTGCAGTGCATTCATTTGGTCAGTGAACCAAAATTATATATTGCAAACCTTTGTAAACAATGTCCTGTAACTAATGACTGTACTTTTCAGTACTCAACCAACTGAAAAAAACCCATTATCAGTTCTTATTTAGACTGAGTCTCTCTCTCTCTCTCTCTCTGTGTCTCTCTGTCTCTCACCTTTGTGGCTCAACAGTCTCTCAAGAACCACAAGATGAAGGCAGGAGGTCAGCATCCACAGGGCAGGGCCATCTCTGGCCTGAACCCCTTACTCCATTTGTTGGGACTCTGTCTAACCCCTTTCCAGGGATAATATACTTTTTTTTTTTTTTTTTTTTTTTTGGTAAAAGAATGAATAAATGCATACCAAGAACTGAGATTTGGCTGTACAAGTAATTGAACAGATTGAGGTCAGAGGGCAAACCTTCTTAGAGTAAACCAAACAGCAGTCCATTTAAATGAAGAGCCTGCTGTATATTCCTATATGTAAATGTCACACCAAGCCCATGCCTCTGATTTGGTCTTTGTGCTGATGCAACTTTCCAGGTACTAGAGTTGGGAGAGAGAGACTCAACCTGTCCGAGAACTAATAATGGACTTTTTTTTCATTTGGCTGAGTTCTGAAAATTACAGAATTATAGTTATTAGTAACAGGACACTATTTAGAAAGAATTGCATTTTAATAAAATTTTCAAATATACATTCCCCCCCCCCCCCACTATATCATAGAGTGTTTAAATTGTACATTTTGGTCTATATTCCCCCTCTTTGGAAAGAATAGCAAATTGTACTTTTGTAGAAAAAAAAAACCCAAAACAAAAACACTGGACTTGGAGGCTGAAGATTAGGTTATACAATTTAATAATTCTGTGGCTTCTGGCAAGTCACTTCACATCTCTGGGCCGTAGTTTTTCCCATCTGTAAAACGATAGGGATCCTTAGATGATCTCTAAGCTGCCTTTCAATCTTCTTAAGTCGAACTATGCTGGCCTCCCAGATTCTGTCTCCATCTGAAATCCACTTCCTCCTTGTCCTCTCTTATTAGGTATGACGGTTGTCCTCCCGTGAATTATAGAACTACCCATAGTATGAGAGGGGAGAAAAACATATTTTTATTAATTATTTGGCCTATTTCTGTAAATATATTGTGTTTATATAGTATTTTTGTTGAAAATTATTTTCATATGGAACAACTGTATGGGAATGCTGGAGAAAATGCAAAGTTCATTTAAAATCAATTCCAAGTACATTTTGTTTTTCTCACTGTCTCCACATATTTGTTGCATGGAAAATTCTTTCCGTGACTGCATTCCAGAGACAGATATCAATGAACAATTCTGAAATGATTTTTTAAAATAAATTGGAGCTGATTCTCGAGTAAAGAAATGCTTCCATTTTTCATGACTGCACTCATGCCTAGACTCTATCATGGAGAATTCCCTTCTAATGATCTTTTCCTTGTGCCCTGCCTGCTCCCATGTTTCTCAGGTCTGGTTGTCCTCGGCTCGTAACCACTTCTACCTTTTTGCCTAAATTCAGACTGCTGACCTCTTGGTGAATCTACCAGTCTCTTCATTTACAACAAATCTTGTTGTGAAGCTGTACATATATTTAAAAGTTTTTTTTATTTTTAATTCACTTGTTTTTTGATGTACAGTAAGTTCTAATAGATACATAGTCATATATAACCAACACTGCAATCAGGAACAGTGCCCTTACACCAAAAATTTCCTTGAGCTGTCCCTTTGTTGTCAGACCCTTCCTTCAGCCCTAACCCTTGACAAAACTGATTTGTTTCTGCATCATGAAGTCTTGCATTTTCCAGAATGTCATATAGTTGGAATAATATAGTATTAAACTCATAATGTGTTTGAGATTCATTTCTTTTGATGCATGTACCAATACTTTGCCCCTTCTTATTGCTGAGTAGTATTCCACCACATGGATGCACCTTGGTTTGTTTGTCTGTTCACTTGCTGAAAGGGCATCTGGGTTGTTTCTCATTTTTGGAAATTACAAATAATGTGCTACAAAATTCATGTACAGGTTTTTGTGTGAATATAAGCTTTCATTTCTCTTGAGTAAATGCTGATACCTATGAGTGGAATTGCTGGGTTGTGTGGTAAGTAGTATATGTTTAATGTTATTAGAAACTGTCAAACTGTTTTACAGAGTTGGCTGTACCATTTTGCATGCCCATGAGCGATGTTATAAGAGTTGCAGAAACTCTTCTGATGATACTTAGTATGAGCCAGGGTTGGGTTTTTTTAGGCATCCTAATAGGTGTTTAGTGAGGTGTACCTTCTTTTTTTACCATAAGGATGTCTTTTATATTATGAAACAAAATACTTATCATTCCAGCTTGATGTATTTGCACTTGTATTAAATCACCAGTATCTGGAGCAGTCCCAAGGACCCTGAGTAGGTATTTGACTTACTTCTGGTCAGCCAAGATGATGTGTAAAACAGATGCATCCCACAACAAAGACAGGCTCCAACAATGATAAACCACACATCTTGAGCTATAGAAAGCAAATGTATAGTTTTAGACTAGCTCTCTTGCCACTGTAGCCCACTACCAAGGGTTCAGAAATAACTGAAAACTCCTCAGATCACTCTACTACACAATTAGGGAATATTTAAGATAATAAGAAAGAGACATTTATTTATAACACAAGTTAAAATATAGGACTGCCAAGTTTAGCATCAGACACATGACACCTTTAGTCCTATTTTTAATGAGAATTACATCTGAATCCTTTCTTGGAATTATCCTCTTGCCTGCTATCCGTTGACTACACGGAACTCCTGGTCTTTGAAGTGAGCGAGCCTCAGATTTATGGTGTCCTAGGTGCACATTGGAATAGCTAATATTCTCACCATGGCTTTTGTCCTCATAGCATCTCAAAATCTTACTGACTTTCTCCATTACTAGACTAGCCTGGCACTCTTAGATTGCCCTATCTTGAGACTGCTTAGAACCTAGTATAGCTAGGTTACATCTTAGGTCGAGGTTGGGTTCTCAAGTTGGCAAGAAAGGAAAAACTACCGATTAGTCAGAGTTTCTACCAAAACTCCTTTAGGATGATGCCAGCTGGAGGCCACCAAACCGTCTTGCAGCTGAGCTTGGCTCAGCCAGTTTTTCCTCCAGCTTTGGAACACATGGCTTTATCTTCCCTTGAGCACCAGGTGAAGGAGTTTGCTTCTGTTTAGGGGCCATGTTATAAGAAAACTGTCTTTGGTGTCTGAGTAGCGGAATTCTATTTAGTGCATCTGACTCTCACACTATGCAAAGCTCAGAGGAGCTGAGATAAACTGAGAGAACAGATTCACGTCTCCTACTTTTACTCATCTTGGTGTACACTCAGCATTTTGAGAGAGATAGCAGGTGGGATTTCTGGCTCCATCTTAATTGTTATTTTTCTGTCTTTCCTGCTACCTTTTGCCCACCTTCCCAAGGTATACAGTTGAATTTCCACAAGAAAAATTATAAATGTTGGTAATGCTACTTTTCTGTACTGACAGTGTGGTAGCTGGCTACTGTATTTTTTCCATTTCTTCACAATGAAATGGGGAAAAGTTGATGGCTTTCACATACCTCTTAATATCTAGTGGCAAATTTGGCCAGCCCTATTCCTGTCCTGGCGGTGGCCCCTGCAAGTGCCACAGTTGATGAGCCCACCCACAGAGCAGCCATACCCAGCACTGGTCTTGCACTAGTGAGAGACATTCTCTGCTGCTGCTTCTAGCCTAAAGCTATAGAGTTCCCCTCCCGAGGTTATAAATGCTCAGGCAGATTATAGAGTTGAGCTCATTAACATCTGGCTTTAGAGCAGTGGTGGTAACAGAATATGATATGTTATTACTTCCATTTTCATTTTCTGAAATGACTGGCCATTTCTCATTGGAGATACATTGGATCTTTTGGACATGTTTTTAATGCAGTTAACTTCACAGAAGTAAAAATGCCAACAAAATTTCCAAAATACGGCAATGCAAATTTCCAAGTCTGGTTTAATAATACAGAATAACTGCTGTTTATGTGTAATAAACAACAGCATGTAAAAGGAGGTGAGACTCATAAATGCATTGAATAAGCTATTTTTAAAATAGGTAAAAGATGTTAAAAAAATAATAAAAAAATAAAATAGGTAGATAAAAAATTAAAAATTGTTAGCACAGAACCTTACATAGTAGGCATTCATTAAATATTATTCCCTTTTGTTTTCTTTCATTTTTAACCCTCCATATTTAGAAGATGGGTTTTGTTAAAGGCCTGTTGATGGCAAAAAGGGGGAAAAAATGCTTAGGTAAGAAGAGTTAGTCCTTGTATCACCGATTTCCTTATTTATTTTGGGAAGGTAGTGAGGCACAACAGAAATATTATGAATCAGATAAACCTATATTGAAATCCTAGCTAGCTGTGTGACCTTAGGCAAACTATTTAATTTTCTGAGTGTCAGTTTCTCATTCTTAGAATAAGAGAATACTCTGAATATTCAAGGCAGTGGATAATAATATTGTCTTGCAAAATCATCATAACAGTTTAGGATGAGGTCATTGAATTTGTTTAGCTTTGATCCCAAGCAACCTTCTAACTGTAATTTCATAGGTAGGTCTTCTAGAGGGAGATCTTATGGCGAGCACATGGGCTCTGGAACTTCTCTGTCATTTCTCAGTGTAAACCAATGATTCTCATTTAGCTAACCATGTTGCTTTACCATAGAAAAAGAATACACCATTTTTGCAGACATAGGCATCCTGGCCACCAGTGCAGTGAGTCTCATCCTAAATTATTATACCTCATCTCATGAGTGTGATTGAGTTTCACTCCTCCCAAAGATGAACCTGCTTTTTATGTGCAGGCGAGATGAAATTTTGAGCCTGTAAAGTTGGACACTAGAAGCTGAAGGTTATACATTTCACATGGTGAGGAATGTTACCCAGAGAGACCTGGACAGAATGGGCAAACCTCTTTCCAGACTACTCTGCTTCTGTGTACCCATTAAAATTTAAATTTAATCATTATTAAAGTCATGACTGGACATAATTTAAAAATAAAAATAGTACTTATAATGAAAAACTCCCAATTCCTGCTACTCAGAGGCAACCGCTTTCAACTCTTAGCTGTTTCTTCTGGTAGTCGTGCTCTAACTGGGACTGGCTGCTCCAACGCTGGCAGCACAGCTGTCCTCCTAGGACTTTCATTCCTCAAACTCCGTTGGAGGCTGTGTACCTCTCTCCTGCCTGGTGCTTTCTGTTTCCTTCAGTGCGCATCTTTTTCCTGATGTACTCCTCTATTTTGAAGAAGCACATCCTTCAGTAGTTTCCTGAGAAAGGGTTCATGGCAGGTACCTTTATTTTTTATTTATTTTTTGCTTAGTTTCACTGAGGTATAACTGACATATAATACTATGTTAGTTTCAGGTGTACAGCATAATGATTTATATGTACTGTGAAATGATCACCACAATAAATCTAGTTAATATCCATGATCATACATAGTTACAAAATTGTTTTATAATTTTTTAATTTATGTTTTGAATCCCTGTCATTCATAAAGTTTATATCATGTGCTTCAATGTGGGATTTATCAATGGGTCCCTTAAATTTAGAAATATATGCCTTTCAATTCTGGAAAATATTCTCATTTTATCCTGTGGTAATTTCCTGTCATCTGTTTTCTCTGCTCTTTATTTCTGGAACTATTATTATTTAGATGCTGGAGTTCCTGGATTGATTCAATAAATAAAAAAATTTCCCCAATTCTAATATCTATGTATTTTATTTTTACTTTCTATTTTATTTTTTAATACTTCCACTTGAAAAGACTCAGAATATGCCACTCCAAAATATGCCAATTTGGCATATTGACTTTTTTGAGTTGAAGGCACTTGAAAAACAACAGGTGCAAGAAAGGCTCTCTACCTCCCCCTTTCTTCTTAAAAACAGGGGATAAAACTCCCATGTGAATGATATGCTCCCTGAATCTGGAGGAAAAGAACATTCTTATAACCAGAGACAGAGTAGAGGCTGAGAAGAATCTATACAAATAAACCTTGTTAAAATAACCCTTATCTTCCTTTAGCCTCTTTATATATTTTATGTAAACATTTAGACCTAACCACTTTGGGTCTTTATCTTCCTGTGAAGGCTTCCATGTACATGTTAAAATAAAATTTGTATGCTTTTCTCCTATTAACCTGTCTATGTCAACTTAGTTCTCAGGCCTAGCACTAAGAGAAGGGAGGAAAAAGTTTGCTTCCCCTACATGTTGAAAGGTTTACTTCTGCAGTGTATTTTTTTTTCTTCATCACTGCATTGTATTTTTAATTTTCTTTGTTTTTTTTTGCAGTAAAACATCCTTTGCTTGTTTTATGAATGTTGTTACCTTCTTTTAGATGTTGCAGCACCTGTTCTTACCTAACAAAATTAATTTAAATGTTTTAGAGTTTCCTTCTGTTTCCTTCCTTATTTTTGCTTCCTCTGTATTTCCTTTTCCTGTTTGTTCAATCTCTGCCTTTTATGTTACACCTTCCCTTCATTGCCTGGCGGTTTCTGGTTGTTCATTTTTAAAGAATACATTGTTGGCAGCTCTGTTTCTAGACACGGTTGGCCAATTTGTAGACCTTGCCGCAGGGTGATAGGATATGAGGCCTAGCTGTCTCACCAGGATACTCTCAAAATCATTTCTGAAGTCTTTTCTTTTGGGTGGGTTGGTTTCTTCAGAAGGAAAGTCTCCAGTTTCCTACCTAATGATGTAAAATTGGCTGAACACATTTTGGGAGTCCAGCAGCGGAAAGGTGGTGGTAAAGGGAGTGGAGGGGATGGGCAACAGATTTTATCAGGCCCTAAAAGTTAAAGAGCTGTTTGGAGAATGAGCCACAATTATTCATTCTAGCATCCCTGAATGAATCATCTGGCACAGCTAGATGTCTTACATATTGTGACACAGAAATGTGTGGGAAGTTTGGCTGGGATATTTGTCACACTATTATTTGTTAGGGTTGATTTGAGTATTTGCTTGATGTTCCATGTATATCCCTTTGAAAAGTGAAAGAGGATGGATGGCCTTCACCAGCGGATCAAAGACTGCTCTTTGATCACAGTGACTACATTGCTGAGCCTCCAGCTATGAGATAGAAGATAAAGTAGTCAACATATGTATAAAGTGCTTAAAATAGTTACTCATACAGAAACTATTATTATATTCATAGTTATCAATGATTTAAACCAATTTGTTAATCAAACAAATGTCTTTTGAGCCTACAGTTTTGCTGAAGTGGTCCTTACTTTGAGTAATACCCTACCCTCAAGAAGCATACATTATAGGAGAAACACATGAAAAATTGATAAGTTAAATAATTAGATTCACAATAGCATAAGAACTAATAAAATACATAGGAATACATTTAACCAAGCAGGGGAAAGATTTGTACACTGAAAACTACAAGTCACTGATGAAAGAAATTAAAGACACAAGTAAATGGAAAAATGTCCTAATTCATGGATCAGAAGAATTAATATTGTTAAAATGTCCATACTACCCAAAGCCATTTATAGATTCAGTGCAATCCCTATCAAAATTCCAATGACATTTTTAACAGAAATAGGAAAAAAATTCATATGAAACCACAGAAGACCCCAAATAGCCAAAACCATCTTGAAAAAGAAGAACAAAGCTGGAGGCATCACACTTTTGATTTCAAACTTAATTACAAAGCTATAGTAATCGAAACAGTATGATGCTGGCATGAAAATAGACACATAGATCAATGGAACAGAATCAAGAGCCCAGAAATAAACACACATACAGTTAACTAATATTTGACAGTGGAGCTAAGAAGGCTCAGTGGGGGAAAGGATAGTCTCTTTAATAAATGGTGCTGGGAAAACTGGATAACCACATGCAGAAAATGAAATTGGACCCATATATTGCGTCATTCACAAAAATTAACTTGGAACAGATAAATGACCTAAATGTAAGGCCAGAAACCATAAAACTACTAGAAGAAAACATAGCTAAAACTCTCCTCGATTTTGGTCTTGGCAACAGTTTTTTGGTTGTGACACCAAAAGTGTAAGTAACAAAAGCAAAAATAAACAAGTGGGATTACAGCAAACTAAAAAAACTTCAGTACAGCAAAATAAAAAGGCAACCTACAGAATGGAAGAAAATATTTGCAAACCATTTAACTGATGAGGGGTTAATGTCCAAAATATATAAGAAGCTCATACAACTCAATGGCAAAAAACCAATCCAATTTAAGAATGGGCAGAGGAACCGAATAGACATTTTTCCAAAGAAGATATACCAACGACCAACAGATACATGAAAAGATGCTCAATTTCACTAATCATCAAGGATATGCAAATTAAAGCCACAATGAGACATCATCTCACACCTGTTAGTATGGCTATTATCATAAAGATAAGAGATAACAAGTGTTAGTGAGGCTGTGGAGAAAAGGAAACCCTTGTGCATTGTTGGTGGCAATGCTGGTACATTGGAAAACAGTATGGAGGTTCCCCAAAAAGTTAAAAATAGAACTACTGTATGATCTGGCAGTCCCACTTCTAGGTGTATATCTGAAGGAAATGAAATCACTATCTCAAAGAGATACCTGCACCCCCAGTTCATTGCATTATTCTCAGTAGCCATGATGACATGGGAACAACCTAAATGTCTATCAACAGATGAACGGATAAAGAAAATGTGATCTGTATACATACACACACACAATGGAATATTATTCAGCCAATAAAAAAGAAGGAAATCCTGCCATATGCAGTAATAGGGATGGACCTTGAGGGCATTATGCTAAGTGACATAATTCAGACAGAGAAAGACAAATACTGTATGTTCTCACATGTGGAATCTAAAAAATCTAAACTCAAAGAAACAGGGAGTAGAATGGTGGTTGCCAGAGGCTTGGAGATGGGAGAAATGGGATGTTCGTCAAAGGGTACAAACTTCCAGCTATAAGATAAGTAAGGTCTGGGGATTTAATGTACAGCATGATGAGGGGATTCATCAAGATGGTGGAGTAGGAGGGCATGGAACTCACCTTCCCCAATAAACACTTAACAAATACATCCATGAAAAAAAAAAAAAAACATCCATGTATGGAACAATTCTCACTGAAGACTAACTGGAAACTGACAGAAAGACTTTTGTACAGCCAAGGCTGTGAGAAAGATCCACATGAAAGCAATCAGATCAGGACCTGTGCCCTTGGGAGGGGACTCAGAGGAAAAGGGAGAATACACAGGCACAGACCCGCCCTGGGGAGTGAGTGGTGGAAGCCAAAGATTAGTTCCTTGAGTCTTGGGGTCCTACACAGGGAAGATGAGCCCCCTTGGCTGGTTGGAGGGCTGCGGGAAGCCTGGGCTCCGCTGGTGAGGAGCACACTCGCACTGGCATGACCGCTGGTGGGGCAGAGGGGGTGAACAGAAGTTTCTCGGGGTCGCCTGAGTGAGTACCCCAGCCCAAGCCGAGTGAACGCTCTAGCACCACTCACTCCATGTCACAGCATGGCACTGGATCTAGGGCTGTCAAGACTGGGAAGAAAACTCTGGGATGCAGAGGCAACCTGATTTCAGGACAGAGCCTGCTTGGGGTGGTGATGGCCGTTGTTGGCACTTACTCAAGCAGTGTCTCAGAAGCAGCCCAGAACTCAGATGGCAGCTGCTCCACCACAGCTCACGACCTGATACACACCGAGAGTCCATATATACCCACTTGCCCTTTGTTGCAGCTCCACAACAAACAGTAGAGCACGGGTGGCAGAGGCTAGGGTCAGTGATTGGCTGCGAGGGACAAAGGGGACTTGCACCTGAGGCTACATCTGAGCAGAGCAAGGGAAACAACTACTGGCGCCTGCACAGGCAGCACATTGGAGACAGCTTGAACAGGAGCCAAGAACCCACGTGGACCCCCTTTGCTTCAGCGCTTGCCCACTGTGGAGCAAGAGTCCCGGTGCTGGTAAAAGGGAAAGCACACACTTAAAGGAAACAGAACCAGTTTGGATCCAACCCTCAGGGTTTCTGTTCCAGCAACTTGGGATCAGACCCCACCCCTGATAGGTCAGTGACAGCCGCTGAGCAGAAGGGATGTCCCATCTCACACCCGGCTCCAGTTCTAGCCCCTCCCTCTCCAGCCCCACTCTCTACCAAGGTGATAGCTGCCAACACACTCTGAGGAAGGATGCGATTTGCATCCACTTCAAATCTAGCTCCCCCATCAAAGGCACTGGGCACGTGTAGTCTGTGTGGGGATGCTCCCATATAAGAACACCCCTTCAGGACCATAATAAGTAACTGTTTCACCTAACTTCATAGAGGCGAAGAAAGTTAAGCAAAATGAAAAAGCAGAGGAACTACTCTCAATTGAAAGAGCAAGAGAAAACTGTTGAAAAATAGAAATAAACAATTTACGAGGTAAAGAATTCAAAGCATTAGTAATAAGAATGCTAACTGAATTAGGGAAAAGAATAGATGAACACAGTAAGAATCTTAACAGGGAACTAGAAAATATTAAAAAGGCCCAATCAGAAATGAAGAATTCAATGGCTGAAATAAAAAACACACTAGAAGGAATGAATAGCAGACTGAGTGTTACAGAAGAATGCATAAGTGATCTGGAAGATAAAATAATGGAAATCACCCAATCAGAACAGCAAAAAGAAAAACAAATTAAAAAAAAAGAAAACAGTCTAAGAGATCTCTGGGATAACATTAAGCATATCAACATTTGCATTATAAGGGTCCCAGAAGGAGAAGAGAGAGAGAGAAGGGGATCGAAAATGTATTTGAGGAAATTATGGCTGAAAACTTCGCAAACCTGAAGAAGGAACAGTTATCCAGGTACAGAAAGCACAGAGGGTCCCAAACAATATGAACCCAAACAGGCCCACACTAAGATATATCATAATTAAAGTGGCAAAAGTTTAAAGTTAAAGAGAGAATTGTAAAGGCAGCAAAAGAGTCATATACAAGGGAATCCCCACAGCTGATTTCTCTGCAGGCACTTTGCAGGCCAGAAGGGAGATATTCAAAGTGATGAAAGGGAAAAACCTGCAACCTAGGATACTCTACCCAGCAAGATTATCATTTAGAATAGGAGAGATAAAGAACTTCTCAGACAAGCAAAAACTAAGAGTTCATCAATACTAGACATATCCTAAAAGAAATGTTAAAGGGTCTTCTTTAAGTGGAAAAAATGTAAGAATCTATAGAAAAGGGAAAATTCCACCAGGAAAGGCAAATATATAGTAAGGACTGAGGATCAATCACTTAAATAAGCCAGTACAAAGATTAAAAGACAAAAAATTGTAAAAGTAACTATGACTACAGTAAACAGTTGAGGGATAAATATATGAAGATGTAAAATATGACTGCAAAACCACAAATTGTGGGGCAGGGGAGTAAAATGTAGATCTTTTGGAATGTATTTGAACTTAATGTACACTATGGTGGCTGTAATTAAGAATACTGTACTGGGCTTCCCTGGTGGCGCAGTGGTTAAGAATTCGCCTGCCAATGCAGGGGACACAGGTTCGAGCCCTGGTCCAGGAAGATCCCACATGCCGCGGAGCAACTAAGCCCGTGCACTACAACTACTGAGCCTGCGCTCTAGAGCCCGCGAGCCACAACTACTGAGCCCGCGTGCCACAACTACTGAAGCCCGTGTGCCTAGAGCCCGTGCTCTGCAACAAGAGAAGCCACTGCAATGAGAAGCCTACACACTGCAACGAAGAGTAGCCCCTGCTCGCTGCAACTAGAGAAAGCCTGCACGCAGCAACAAAGACACAACTCAGCCAAAAATAAATAAATAAATTTATTAAAAAAAAACAAAAAAAGAATACTGTACTATATACTTGAGAGTTGTTATGAGAGTAGATCTTAAATACACACACCCACACACACACGCACGCACGCACAATGGTAGTTAGGTGAGGAGGTAGAAGTGTTGTTACTGAGCAAGGGCTTACTGCTCAATGAACACAGAAGCCAACACTGTGGCACCAGCTTTTGAGAAAAGAAAGCGCGTCATTGCAAGGTCAACCAACAAGGAGAGAGATTTGAGCCACGCCTCCTGTCTCCTTGCTGGTCAACCTCAAGATAAAGCTCCTTCTTTTCTCAAAAGCTGTTGCCATAGCATTGGCTTCCGTGTGCATTGGGCAGCGAGACCTTGCTTGGTAACGGTTTTGGCGACCACCAAGGAACTTAGGTCTTGTGACCGCTTGCCTGAGGCACTGTAGCTTCCAGCGAGGTGTGTGATTTCCCACTGACCCTGAGTGGCCGCCTAGACCAAATTTGTCTAGAAGTTCAGCTGTCAGGTTCCTGTTTTCCTGCTGGGCAGCTCCAGGCTCCTTGGTGCTACTTTCACTGTTTTTTGTTTTTGTTTTTGTTTTTATATTTTTGGCTGCGTTGGGTCTTCGTTGCTGCTGGCGGGCTTTCTCTGGTTGCGGCGAGCGGGGGCTACTCTTCGTTGCGGTGCGCGGGCTTCTCATTGCGGTGGCTTCATCTTGTTGTGGAGCACAGGCTCTAGGCGCATGGGCTTCAGTTGTGGCTCGCGGGCTCTAGAGCGCAGGCTCAGTAGTTGTGGCTCACGGGCCCAGTTGCTCCATGGCATGTGGGATCTCCCCAGACCAGGGCTCGAATCCGTGTCCCCTGTGTTGGCAGGCGGATTCTTAACCACTGCGCTCCTAGGCAAGTCCCTACTTTCACTTTTGAGAGAAGAACAGCTCCTGGATCCGACGTCTTTTGTATGAGTAACCTTGTTAAAATGCACCTGTGCCTAAATCGTCTAATAACCTCGTCAGGATTATGGGTTAGAGTCCCAAGGCTGGAATTGTGGGTTAGAGACCCACCCTAAGGGAGAAAACATAAAAGGTTATACCTCTGAGGTGCTCAAAGTTTTGGGTTAGAGCCCTGAGCCCTGGGTTAAAGTCCCAGGCCTTTGGATTTCTTTGTCCATGTTTGTCTTTGTCTGACTGTTTTGTTAGGATTGGCTAATAGGAGTTGGCTCTTGGATGACTATAGCAAAATTTTATTAAACCTGATATGAGGAACTTTCCTGGCCGTCCAGTGGTTAAGACTCTGCACTTCCATGGCAGGGGACACGGGTTCGAGCCCTGGGGAAGATCCCCCATGCCGTGGAGCAACTAAGCCCGTGCGCCACAACCACTGAGCCTGTGCTCTAGAGCTCGAGAGCCACAACTACTGAGTCCACATGCCACAACTACTGAAGCCTGCGCACCTAGAGCCCATGCTCCGCAACAAGAGAAGCCACTGCAATGAGAAGCCCGTGCTCCGCAATGAAGAGTAGCCCCTGCTCACCACAACTAGAGAAAGCCCACACGCAGCAACAAAGACCCAACGCAGCCAAAAATAAATAAATAAATTTATAAATACATTAAATGCTTACCACTAGTCAGTACGTACCATGACTTTCCTGTTCCTAATTCTTTTTTTTTAAAATTAATTAATTAATTTATTTATTTATTTTTGGCTGTTTTGGGTCTTCGTTTCTGTGCGAGGGCTTTCTCTAGTTGCGGCAAGCGGGGGCCACTCTTCATCGCGGTGCGCGGGCCTCTATCGCGGTCTCTCTTGTTGCGGAGCACAGGCTCCAGACGCGCAGGCTCAGTAATTGTGGCTTATGGGCCTAGTTGCTCTGCGGCATGTGTGATCTTCCCAGACCAGGGCTTGAACCCGTGTCCCCTGCATTAGCAGGCAGATTCTCAACCACTGCGCCACCAGGGAAGCCCCCTGTTCCTAATTCTTTATTAAAAAAATAAATAAATAAAAGTAAATAAAATAAACCTGATATGAATGAGAGTCCTCTGACTCAAGAGGTAAAAGACATTGCTCCCTGACTAGAAACTTTGCCTTATGGAGGTGATGGGGTTTTTTACTCGTGCCTAAGATGATTGCCTGGAGGTATTGATACAGGTGTGTATTCTTAATGAACCAGCCCTGATTACCTTGTTGGGGTGGGTGGGCAAAGGAAAAATGAGGGTGTGTAAAGCAGGAAAATTCTCCACCCCTGAAGAACATACCCCGTGCCTGGGTTAAAGGAATTTTATACAATTGAACACATTTTGGGTTTTCCTTACTGAGAAATTTAACCCTCTTTTATATGAGACAAACTAGCATGGAGTTAGCACTGAAATGCTTTTAAATATACATATATATATGTGTGTGTGTGTATATATATGTGTGTGTGTGTATATATATGTGTGTGTGTGTATATATATGTGTGTGTATATATATGTGTGTGTGTGTGTGTGTGTGTGTATATATATGTGTGTGTGTGTATATATTTATATATATGGAGAGAGAGAGTTAAAAAGGAAAGTTTGCCCGGAGGAACAAACATTGGTGGTGGTGCTAAAGGCCATGGCCTGTGTGAGGCCTTGGGTTGAATGTATTCTACCTGGAGATTGCTCAGACATCTAGATTAGCTTGTTTGTGACCTCTGCTGGGGGATACAATGTTTTGGTCAGCTAGCAGGAAGATTAAACACCAGCACACTCAGGAGGGAGGTGAGGGCTTGGGTATTGAGGCTGTTCACTCCTGAAGTCCTCTCTCACGTTCAGCTCTGACTGAGTCTCAGACAGCCTCCTCACTTCGCTTTCTTCAAGGTCCCGCAGTCACCTCACCCTTCCTCCTCCTCACTGGGTGTGTTTCCCGAGGCGGTGAGTGAGAGCATGGGTGTCCCCAGGGCCCTGTGCAACAGGCGAGCCGCCTTCGGCCCGTGGGGAAAACTACCAGGAGCCTCTCACCGGATTGGCTTCAGTCTTGGAACTGCTGGGACAGACTGCTTGGCTTGCATGGCTTTTAGGCTATAGTTCTTGACAGTCATCTCTAATGGAAAGCTTTTCAGTGTTCCCTAAGTAAACCCTCAAATCCAAGCTGGTTATCTTTGAGACTGTCCATTCTCCTTAGTGGCTTCTCCAGGGAATTCTTCCAGCCAAGTTGTGGATAGTCACTACTGTATTTTCTTGCTTCCCTCCAGAAACCAAACTAGGAGATGGAGTTGCTTCCTAAATCCTAAAGTTTTTGCTTTCTCTCTTATGCCTCAACCCAGGGTATTTGTTTATGTACTCCCCCTTTTCTGCCTCTGATCTATAAAGCACACCTTTCTGTGTATGCCTGAATACCCTATTCCCTTGTTGGGGCAAGATCTACCTGCAAAATTAAATGACTTTCTCACCAAAAAAAGTCGACATTAAAGAGCTCCCAGGCCAAACCTATGCACTCCAAGCTGCACTATTACAGTTGGAAGACAAGCCTCAATGAGAAGTTCCTGAAGAAGTTGTACAGAAGGTAAGAGTGAATGTTTGTGCTGATGGAAGACAAAGAAGAACCAAGATGTCTGAACGAATAGTAGCCGAACTCTGTCCAGGTGCTAAGGCTCCAAATTTAAAGCAATATCCTTTAGAGAGGCATGCTAAGGAAGATACAAAGCCACTGATAACCACCTTTCTTAAATACCAATTAATCCGACTTTGTCAGTACCCATATGACACTCCAATCCTGCCAATACAAAACCCCGGGACTGGAGATTATAATTTTGTACAGGATTTGAGAGCCATCAACCAAATTGTAGAGGATATATATCCATTGCTGCCAGATCCTTATACTTTGCTTACAACTTTATCTGGAGACTTTTGCTAGTTTGACTAATATAAAACAACAATATTGCTAGATGTTGTTCTCCCACGAGGATTTAAGAATGCCCCCACCATCTTCAGGTAAGCCTTAACCAAGAGCCTAAGGTGTCCCCAATTAAATGAGGAGTCTTACTCCAATATGTAGAACATATACTAATTGCTAGGAAAACTAAGGAAGCTTCAGACCAAAATACAATCTTCACTTTAAACTTTCTGGCAGACCAGGGCAATAAAGTCTCCAAGCATATATTTCTCAATAAACTGTAAAATATCTAGGATTTGAATTATCAAAAGGACAAAGAAACTTATTGCTGGATCAAAGGGAAGCATTAGCTAGGGTGACTGTACCCAACTACCAGAAGGCAATTGTGAGGATTCTTAGGAATGGCTGAGTTTTGTTGTATTTGGATTCCTTACTTTAGACTCATGGCCAAACCCCTATATCAGGCTCTTAAAGGAAATGACAATGAGCCATTAAGCTGGACTGTGGAATACCATAATGCATTCTGTACCATACAAATAATTGAAGAAGTCTATTCTAGCAGACCCAACCTGACTGATCAGCCTTTAGAAAATACAAATATGGAAATGTTTATGAACGGGTGCAGCTTCATTGGTCAGTGACTTCAAAAGGCTGGGTATGTAATAGTAACTCATCAGGAAGTGCGGAAGCAGAAGCCCTTTCTCCAGGTACGTCTGCCTAGAAGGCAGAGCTCATAGCCCTTGTGAGAGCCCTGCACATTAGAGCTAAGAAAAAGGTAAGCATTTGTACTCATTCTAAGAATGGCTTCTCTATCGTGCATGCACATGGGGCCATATGGAAAGAGAGAGGTCTACTAACACCAGGAAGAAAAGAAATTAAACATGCAGAGGAGAAACTGGCTTTATTAGATTCTGTTATAATGCCAGAAAAGGAAGCCATAGTACATTACCTGGACCACCAAAAGACTGATAGTTATATAGCTAAGGGACAAAATTTGTCTGTTCAGGCAGCCAGAACCAAAAACCCAGATCCTAAGGCCCTAGCACTCATTCTGAGGTGGACCTATCCCTGTTGATGCCTCAGTATTTGGAAATAGATCTAGAGAGGGCAGACAGATGGGGATTTCAGGCTGACTCTTGAGCGTTAGTTGGTGATCAATACCAAACAACAAAAGAAGGCTGGATTTACAATGAACAGGGACTAATGCTTAGACCTGAGCATTGCCTGGTCTGTGCCAGAAGCAATCCTAGAACTAGACAACCCCCAAAATAAAAAGGGTGTAAACCTGAGGGACAGAACCAGGAGATGGTTGACAGATAGACTTTACTGTTATGCCAAGAGCCATGGGAAACTATAGCTATTTCCTGGTATTTGTGGACACCTTCACAGGATGCGTTGAAGCTTTTCCATGCCAGACAGAGAAGGCCTCCAAGGTAACAAAAGCTTTACTAAAAGAAATTGTCTCTCATTTTGGGTTGTCTCTTTCAATTCAAAGTGACAACAGAGAAGCTTTCATAACCAAGGCAACTCAAGGGGTGTCTGGGGCCTTGGAATGCAGTGGAAGTTACGTGCTTCATGGAGACCCCAGTCTATGGGGAAGACTGAAAAGATGAGTCATACCTTAAAAAAGAAACCAACTAAACTTGGGATAAGGTCTTATCAGTTGCCCTGCTTAGGGTAAGAATAGCCCCTAGAAGCAAGCTCCAGTTGAGCCTTTATGAAATGTTATAAGGAAGACCCCTCTTTAAGACTAAGTACTATTGCAGTCTTGAAACTGATCATATTGTAAAAGAATTAGATACTATAAAGTACGGACAGTCTCTAGGTGTTACTTTATCTGCTATGCATAAATATGCTTCTAGTAGATTAATGTTTCCCACAGACATTCCCCTGCACTGCATAAGCCCAGAGGATTGGGCCCTCCTCACAACTTGGAAAGAATCAACTCCCTGAGGATCAACCGCAAGCTAAGTGGATGGACAGTTCCCAAACAGGTGCATGCTCCATGGACAGAAGGAAGTAGGAGGACCCACCATCTTAATAACACCCGAGGGAAACCGGTTACCAATTTCTCAGCCCCTGATTACAGTTGTAAACCCTTCACTGACCCTAAATTACTTTTCAAAAATAAACAGGACAGCCAAGACTCCACCTGGCCAGGAAGAGAAGACACGGACATCTTTAAAGTAGATGGCTTTCACCCAAGAGTCTGGATCAGGCCTATATAATTCAAATTCAACCACTAACAATGTTTAAAAATAACACATTTTCATGGATTCTCAAAGAAATAAGGTCTTTTTTTGAAGAGCTATAAAAATTAGGAGTCATATCTTAGGATTAATCCTTTTACTACTTATTGTCAGCTCTAGCGGTCAGCACCCTATTTCCCTCAAAGTTGAAGAATGTACAAAGATAAAGGGGGGAATTGAAACAATGTAAAACATTGACTGGCTTCAACTGGTTTTGCCCCCTCCAATAGGTTGATTGATCAAACAAATGAGTTATTTTACAGAGACAGCACTGCACATGTTCAAGACCAGAACCCATGTCTCCAGGATGACACTGGAACCGAGAATCTTCAGTCTGCAGTACTCAAAGATCAGAGATGTTGCCACCAGAGCACTTTACGAAGTGAGAAGTCCTTCATTAAGGAAAATTTGGCTTCCAGAAGCATGAGTAGCTTATATGAACTGATTTGAGACTAGCCAATCAGCTTCCAAGTTTGAAATTCCCCTAACTCCTTAAATTTTGCTCAGGACCTCGGATCAAGGAGACCAGTTTGAGAGCCTCGCCCCCTTGACCTCACAATAAAGCTCTTTCTTTCCTCAAAAGCCAGTGCCATATTATTGGCTTCTGTGCATGCCGGGCAGTGAGCCCTTGGTGGTTAACAGTATTATTTACTAACCTTATTGTGGTTATCATTTCACAACATATACGTGTGTCACCTTAAACTTGCATATGTTATATGCTAATATCTCAATAAAGCTGGGGAAAATCTAAATAAATAATTAGAAAAAAAAAAATCTAAGGATGAAACAGAGAATGCAAGAATGAATATCTCTGTTATTAAAGAGAATAACAGAGACCCAAGGAAATCACCTTGCTCAAGGGTAGAACAGATCCTTTCTGCACTTAAAGAGAGTCCAGGACCCCTTCTGTCCAGGTGTCAGGGGCTTTAACCAATACACTTCTGCTTTTGTTTTTATTCTACTTCAGAGAGCTGCTCTGAGGTCATTTAAAATGTGTAACTCAAATATTTCCCCTGAGAGGTGGGCTCACTCAGATGTTTGTTTCCTCCTTGACAGATTTATATTTTTAAAGATGTGCTAACATTTAAGGACAGGTTTTATTTTCATAGAAACAGGAAGCATATACCACCCAGGATACTTTTGATAAGAATTTTAGCTGTTTTCTGTTGCCCTTAAAAAAACAAGGTGCCCAGAGGACTTTAGCAATAGGAAGCTGAAATGATTAGCATTATCCCACAAGAGGATTAAAAAGGGTAAAGGAAAGCATTAGCACATAATATAAAATGATGGAAAACTAGGTTAGACCTTTCAGCAGGCTGGACTGTTGTCCTTTAGGGACAACTCTGAGACCTACTAATGTGTTTCCACAATGGCTGCCGATCATCATTGTGTTTCTGTTTCTTACTGAGATCAAGCGCAGCTTGTGTTCTCAGTAAAGATGCCAGATTCAAAAAGAAGCTGTTTTTGTTTTTGTTTTAAATCTTATTGAAATAAAGATCTTGCATAGATATCAGCATCGTTACCAATATATTGCTATGCTTATTTGTAATGTGTACAGAGGTCATGCAAAAAGGGAGATTCACTTGACTGCCTTCAATTACAGTAGTAATGATTTAAGTAAATATTATTCATTCAACAGAAATTTACTGACAGCGTTTTTGCGGTAAGACGCTGTGTAGGCCCGGGGACACAACATGATCCAACACATCAAGGATTCTGATATGTTTACAATCCAGTGAGGGAGACAGACAGGGATCAAATAATCACACACAAAAATGTAAATAAATTGCAACAATAAGTGCTATCAAGGAGATAAGTACAGTGCTATTAGAATAGATATTTTTAAGGAAGAGACCAAAAAAAAAAAAGGGAGGGGGTGAGTGGGTACTAACTGGGAGAGGATAGGAAGTGTGTGCAAGGCCCTGGCCCTGGGGTGGGAGGGAGCATGGTGGCGAGGCACTGAAGGGAGACTGGTAGAATTTGGGAGGGTGATATGAAGGTAGGCATCAGACCATAATAGGTTTTGACCATAGTAGGTTTTGTGGACCATTAAGGAGTTTGAGCTTTGTCCTAAACACAAAGGAAAGGCATTCAAGGGCTTTAAAAAGAGTGTGTGTGACATCTTTCTGTGTGTGTTTTGAAAAGATCATTGTGGATGCAATCTGGAGAATGATTTGGAAAGGTAAGAGTGGATGATAGAGTACATATCACTGATCAGACCTTACTGAGAACAGTTTTATGAAAGCAGCATTTAATTTATAAGAGAATAAAGCTATAAAGGATGTCAAGAAACTTAATCCAACATTCTCCTTTCAGACCAGTGGATGTTACAAACTTTCAGGACAAATGAATTCATAAGTTTCCCAGAAGAGAAAAACCTGCCATATCTCTGGGGAACAGATACTGATATTTGACTTTATTATAGAGGAACCCATTTCAGTGTTTTCAAATGCTCTGCCTCTTACTGGATAACTTTCACAACAACATTGAGAAGCAAGTTGGTATCATAATTTCGATTTTACAGACATGGAGTTTAGGAACTCAGATGCAGAGAGTACTGACATATCCTAGGTCATGAAAAAAATTTAGTACCTGTGCTAACTGGTGACTTTCCTCCTAACCTTCCAGTCCTCTGAGTTGTCCAGATGACTTTGCATTCACCAGAAATGTCCTGGAGCACATAAAGTTGGACAGAAGTCAGGTATAACGTTTTAGACTTATTGCGCATTTCCCTGAAGTTATTCTAAGTATGAAGCTACTCCTTTGACCTCAGTTTTTATTTTATGTACACGTATGTATTTTGCCACTTAATTTCACCAATCCCAATATGCTGCTTATTAACTTTTAAAGACAGGTTTATATACAATAGTTTTATGAATTTATAAGTGTTTTGCTAAGTTCTCAGCCCTGTTCCATATGGCGTCACAAAAGCTGTGTGTTCTATGCAGTGCAGGTGGCAGGGTTTTCAGAGGGTTGATGCATGTTAATCTCATGGAAAGTCATGTACATAGACTTCGGCATTCTATGCAAACTTTCTCCATTTTTTTCCCTTGGGTAATAATACATAAAGTCTATAAATTGTTTTTAAAATTAAATTAAATAGTAACAGTAATATTCTTCCCTATAGGTTGTTTTTCATTAACGTCTCTTATTTGACCTAATTTGTGATATTGACTCCCCATTTTCTAGAGTTTCTAAGCCACTTTAAAGGTGTATTACATTCTAAAATAATTCCTGGAGAATGTCAATGGGAGCATGTTCCTAATTTCTCTTCCCTCCCAATGCAGGTGTATTTCTGGCCTAGAATCTGAACTCAGGATTTTTTATTAGCTCTTTTTAAATTGCATTAGAAAAAGTAGTTTGAATAGTTTGATTATTCACCATGGTAGCGCATTATCAGAGAATAAAATAATTCATATCATAAAAAGACATTATAGTAGGTACTGAAATGCATCTTTGAAATGCTGGCAAAACATATGGGTCATTTAACTGTAATTACCTGGATAATTTAGGCAAAAGCCATTTATTTATTTTTAACTAAAACACTTGAGTAACAGAGAAAAGCTTTGGCTTTATCTAAGTTATATATATTTTTACCTAAACCTCTATACCATGTCAGGCTAGTACACTTTCCTGAAAAGATTTCTAATTTTACCATTATTTAGTCAAAGTATTTTTAATTCTTTGCATCTTGCGATTGACTAAATAGCAGTCTGGAAGAGTAAATTTAGTGGGTAAAACTGGTAGACAAAAGTGGAAGGAGGAACACTATAGTAACATAGTCTCAAAGTATCTCTCCCCAAATAGTAACTTTACTGTGTAGAAATCTAGCCCACTGGCCTTAACCAAGGGCTCACGATTAATATCTGGACACACAATTCAATGTTCTGCTCTCCATTTCTGGAGAGAAACTTAATGCTCTTTGATCATGTGTACTCATGGTGGAATAAAAGCCTGCTAATAATGTAAGCCCCATAATGTTTACAAGGCAGGGGCACTGTTCAACATAGTTATAATTATACCTTGAGGGCTTAGTAAATGTTCAATTCTAAGTAATTACTAATTTGTTTGACATTTATTGAGCATCTACAAGCAAGTTTAGTGTAGAACACACACACACAGAAACAAACATGTTAAAAGACAGAATTCTGTATAGAATTCTGTTAACGTTATCAGGGCTACACTGAATTCCAGCATTTTGACTTAAGCATTAACGTTGGGTCTTCCTGATCCAGACATCTTTAACACTGGACTGAATAAAATCAACAAAAATTAGTTAAACATAATAAAAGTTAATCCAAAGAATGAAATAAATACCCATGGGTCCATATTGATGTAAATAAATAATTGAATAAATATATAAACGATAGAAAAGAGACACACTTCTTTACAGAGGAGTCCCATTTTAATAAGTGCCGAAGAAAGGTAGGAAGTAGAAAAATCAGCATTTTAACACCACAGTAATAATTGCTACAGGGAAGATCCGCCAATGGATGCTAATATTATAATATTAGTGGGTGAAATTTAAGGAGGATTAGGATATGTGTGTAGTCTCAAAGTATCTCTTCTAAAATAGTAACTTTGCAGTAGAGAAACCTGGCAGACACCACCTTGACCGTGAGCTCAAGGTTAACATCACCAGCAATAAGATATATTGACATCATATGCCCTCTGATAGGCTGCCCTGAGAAGTGTTCATCACCTTCGTGCTATTGTTCCCAATAACGCAAACCTCACTTTAATCATGAACAAGCATGAGACAAGCCAAAACTGAGGTATATTATACAAAATACCTAACTAGTTCTCTACAAAAGTCTCAAAGTCATGAACGACAAAGAGAGGAACCGTGGTAGATGAGAGGAGACTACAGAGGCATAACAATTAAGGCACCATGGGATCCTGGATTGACTGGATCCTGGCACAGAAAAAGGCCTTTCATGGGAAAATGGGGGAAATCTGAATAAAGTCTGTAGTTTAGTTAACACTGTTGTGCCAGTGTTAATTTTCTGGTTTTGATAATTATACTATGGTCATGCAACATTGGGGAAGCTGAGTGAAGTGTATACAGGAACACTCTGTACTATTTTTGCAACTCTTCTGTAAGCTTAAAATTATTTCAAACTAAAAGTTTTTTTTTTTTAAACAATGAAAATGGAAGCAGACACTATGAAATGAGCACAGTGGTCATTGTTGAACAAACAAAATATGCAATACCTAATGACACCATTCCTTTTGCTAGAATATCTTATATATGTACATATCAAAGCAGTTTTCAGATCTCTTGTATGTCATATGGTTTATTTGTGGTAGAACAATGATGAGAGGGACTGTTACCTTTCTCTTTATGGCGAGTAATTTTGCTATATTATGCTGTTCCGTGATTACATATCTGTTCTATGTATGTTTCTGAATATACACATACACATAGCATATTCAATAATATCACTAGCAGTTTAATTCATACAATATTCATAAAATTAACATAATTTAGCATAGTATAACTCGTATATGATACTGATACGATATAATTCAGGTAAAAGATATTCAGCAACGTTTTCTAGGATTCATGTCTTGTCAAATCTCAAAAATTCATCTTCAGTGACGGAAAATGTTTGGCAGTCTATTGCTTTTTGTTTGCATTTTTAACCTTTTAAGACTCTGACTATAAGAAAATTTGATTTTGAAAACAAAAAAGTCTTAATAAAGCCTTCTGTTTGGCAGTGTGATTAATGAAAACAAAATGTGTTTGGGGTACCTAATTTTTCTTTAATATTTTCTTTTATTCATAGTTTTCATTATGACTAGATCAAACATAATTTATCATGGATATTTTTATACACAATTTTGGAGGTTTTTCTTCTGCTGAAATACTGAAGAAGTAAAGTTAACATTTTGCTTGTAATTCCTCCTCTCAGAATATGAAGACTCCAAAACTAAGCCTTTTCTTAAAATACTTAAGGCCTAAATGTAATTAAATAACTAATAATTGTCACTCTTAAAAGTTATTTTATTTAGTGCTATAAATACTAGTACATTAAGCAATTCTACAAAGATTTGAATTATGGTATAATCTCTATTATTCTGTTTTGCACTGTTACTAAATTTAAAAAATTGTTGGGTTAAGAAGTATTATATTTGTAATAGTTACGTATTGCTGCATCAGAAGCTGCCCCAAAACTTAGTGTTTTAAAAGAACAATAAACATTTATTATTCTCATGTTCTGTGGATTAGAAACTTGACTGTTCTGGCTTAGGGTCTCTTTTGAGATGGCAGTCCAGATGTTGGTTGGGGCTGTAGTCATCTGAAACCTTGATAGGGCTGGAGGATCTACTTCCAAGATGGCTCACACACATGACTGGCAAGCTGTTCTGGTTGTTAGCTAGAGGCCTCATTTCCTACGTACATGTGCTTCTTCATAGGCTGCTTGAGTGTCCTCACCATGTAATGGTTGGATTCTCCAAGACAGGTAATTCAAGAGAAAGCAAGAGAGAAGCCTCAAGGTCTGTTTTGACATATCCCTAGAAAGCATAATATGTGATTATTATTTACAAAGGTTAGGTTTTTTTTTTGATTTGTTTTGATTCACTCTCTTTTTTAAATTGAAGTAGAGTTGATTTACAGTATTTTATTAGTTTCAGATGTATAGCATAGTGATTCAATATTTTTATAGATTATACTCCATTTAAAGTTATTATAAAATAATAGCTGTATTTTCCTGTTCTGTACAATGTATCCTTGTTGCTTATTTATTTTTATTTATTTTATACATAGTAGTTTGTATCTCTTAATCCCATGCCTCTATCTTGCCCCTCCCACCTTCCCTCCTCCCACTGGTAACCACTAGTTTGTTCTCTATATCTGTGGGTCTATTTCTGTTTTGTTATATACATTCATTTGTGTTATTTTTTTAGATTCCACATATAAGTGACAACAGAATATTTGTCTTTCTCTGTCTGACTTATTTTACTTAGCATAATACCCTCTAGGTCCATCTATGTTGTTGAAAATGGCAGAATTTCATTCCTTTTTATGACTGAGTAATATTCCATTGTGTATGTGTGTGTATGTGTGTGTGTGTGTATACACACACACACACACACACACACACACACACTGCATCTTCTTTATCCATCCGTCTGTTGGTGGACACTTGAGTTGCTTCCATATCTTGACTATTGTAAATAATGCTGCTATGAACATTGGGATGCATAGGTCTTTCCAAGTTAGTGTTTTCATTTTTTTTTAAATATGTACCCAGGAGTGAAATTGCTGGATCATATGGTAGTTCTACTTTTAGTTTCATGAGGAACCTCCATTCTGTTTTCCATAGTGGCTGCACTAATTTACATTCTCACCAACAGTACACAAGGGTTCCCTTTTCTCCACCTCTTCACCAGCATTTTTTATTTATAGACTTTCTGATGTTAGCCATTCTGACAGGTGTGTGGTGATATCTCATTGTGGTTTTGATTTGCATTACTTTAGTAATTAGGGATATTGAGCATCTTTCCACATGCCTGTTAGCCATGTATATGTCTTCTTTGGAAAATATGTATTCAGGTCTTCTGCCCATTTTTTGAGTAAGTTTGTGTTTTTGACATTGATTTGTGTGAGCTGTTTATATACTTTGGATTTTAATCCCTTATTGGGCATATCATTTGCAAATATTTTCTCCCTTTCAGTAGGTTGTCTTTTCATTTTGTTAGTGGTTTCCTTTGCTGTGCAAAAGCTTTTAAGTTTAATTAGGTCCCATTTATTTATTTTTGTTTTTATTTCTTTTGCCTTAGGAGACAGATCGAAAAAAAAATATTGCTACAATTTATGTCAAAGAGTGTTCTGCCTGTGTTCTCTTCTAGGAGTTTTATGGTTTCAGGTCATATATTTAGATCTTTAAACCATTTTGAGTTTATTTTTGTATATGGTGTGAGAGAATGTTCTAATCTCATTGTTTTACATGTGGCTGTGTAATTTTCCCAGTACCACTTATTGAAGAGACATTTTTTCTCCACTGTATACTCTTGCTCCTTTGTCATAGATTAATTGACTGTAGATGCATCGATTTATTTCTGGGCTCTCTATTCTGTTCCATTGATCTACATGTCTCTTTTTGTGCCAGTATCATGTGTTTTGAATCCTTTTGCTTTGTAGTATAGCTGGGTTAGAGTATCCTAGGTTGCAGGTTTTTCCCTTTCAGCACTTTGAATGTATTGTGCCACGCCCTCTGGCCTGCAAAGTTTCTGCAGAAAAATCAGCCTTATGGGGATCCTGTTGTATATGACTCTTTGCTTTTTCTTTTGCTGCCTTTAGGGTTCTCTCTTTATCTTTAACTTTTGCCATTTTAATTATCTGTCTTGATGTAGGTCTGTTTCGGTTCATATTGTTTGGGACCCTCTGTACTTCCTGTACCTGGATATCTGTTTCCTTCTTCAGGTTTGGGGGGTTTTCAGCCATAATTTCCTCAAATACATTTTCAATCCCCTTCTCTCTTTCTTCTTCTGGGACCCCTATAATGCAAATGTTGATATGCTTAATGTTATCCCAGAGACTCTTAGACTGTTTTTTTTTTTTACTTTTTTAGTTTGTTTTTCATTTTGCTGTTCTGATTGGGTGATTTTCATTATTCTATCTTCCAGATCACTCATGTGATCACTTATGCATTATTCTATCTTCCAGATCACTTATGCATTCTTCAGTAGTCTTCTACTCATCCCTTCCAGTACATTTTTTTATTTCAGCTATTGAATTTTTCATTTCTGATTGGGCCTTTTTTATATTTTCTAGTTCCTCGTTAAAATTCTCACTGTGTTCATCTATTCTTTTTCCTAATTCATTTAACATTCTTATTACTAATGCTTTGAATTCTTTATCTGGTAAATTGTTTATATTTGCTTCATTATTTATTTTTCAGGGGTTTCCTCTTGCTCCTTCAATTGAGAACTGTTCCTCTGTCTTTACATTTTGCTTAACTTTCTCTGCCTTTATGAATTTAGGTTAAAAGTTCCCTATTGCACTCTTGAAAGGGTGTCCTTATGTGGGAACATCCCTATATAGTCTGTGTACCTTTGGTGGGAGATTTGGATTTGACATGAAGAGAAGTCACATCTTTCCTCATGGTGTGCTGGCAGCTATCACCTTGGTAGGGAGTGAGGCTGGAGATGAAGGGGCTAGAGCTGGAGCCATGTGAGGTGGGGCTTTCCCTCTGCTCAGTGGCTGTCACTTCCTTATCAGGGGCGGGGTCAGATCCCAGGTTGATGGAGCAGAAGCTCTGAGGGTTGGGTCCAAGCTGGCTCCGTTGCCTTTAAATATGTGCTCTCCCTTTCCCAGCACTGACGCCCTTACCCCAGAGGGGAGTGCTGGAGCAAGGGGGGCTCATGCAGACTCTAGGCTTGTGACCAGTTATGGGCTATGGCAGGCCAGCCATACAGGTTGAGGAAGCCTCCAGCGTGCTGCCTGTACCAGCATTAGCAATGGCAGCCCCTGCTGTATCTGAGTCTTCTTTGTTCATTATAGCTGATCACTCCCACCAGCCTCTGCCTCCACCAGGCTGTTGTGAGCCATGCTGCAGGGCAGGTGGGGTCCATGTAGGCTCTTGGCATTTATCGGGCATCGGCTGTGGCAGTCTGGCTGCCGTCAGAGTTTGGGACCATCCCTAATGCACTGCCTGTGTAAACACCAGCTTTCGCTGCCCCTGCCACTTGCAGACACAGCCTGAGGTCCAAGTCACCTCTGTGTCCCATGTCTGAGCTCTCTCCCCAGTCCGTCATAGCAGCCTCGCTCTAGTGTGGAGCCGAGGGTGAAGTAGGCGGGGCTGGAACGTCTGTTCATCTCAGGCTGGGGTGCATGCTAGGGTGGTCTCAGGAAACCAGTCAGCCACTGGGGCAGTCTTCAGTCTGCCCTCTCCACCCTGCATCAGGAGCAAGCGAGCACTCATGCATCCCTCACAGGTGGAGCCCAGGCTTCACACAGCCCTCCTCTTAGTCCCTGCAGCCCTCCAACCAACTAAGGGTGCTCTCTTCCCTGGGTAGGACCCCAGGACTGGAGCACCTCATGTGTGGTTCAGACCACTCACTCCTCAGAGTGGATCTCTGCTCATGTGTTCTCCCTTTGCCTCTGAGTCCCCTCTCAGGGGCACAGGTTCCACCCTGATTGCTTCTCTTCCCTTCCCACCCAGTTCCATGTGGATCTTTCTTACAGCCTTGTTTGTACAAGAGTCTCTCTGCCAATTTCCAATTAGTCTTCAGTGAGAATTGTTTCACATATAGATGTATTTTTGATGTGTTTGTGGTAGAAAGTAAGTTCCACATCTTCCCACTCTGCCATCTTGATCGATGTCCTGCAAAGGTCAGTTCTGTTCAATATGGGAAGGTACTATGCAAGGGCATGAATACCAGGATATAAGGCCCACTGGACGTCATCTTGGAGGCTTGTTATTACAACAGTCTATGTAAAAGTACAAGCTTGTGCATTCTCTCTTAACATTCATATTAACTGTCAATCTATTTTCCTAGTTACTTAAAAAGTCAAGGTTCTTAATTGTTTTTGTACATTGAATTAATAGCTTTCAAAGCACGCCATTGTAGCAACATTTTACTCTTACTTTAATAAATATATGTGTTAATTGGCACAGAATTTCCATATAACCAGCACATAAACAAATTTTTATTTGAAATTGTATCTAGAAGTTTTACCAATATTTAAAAAGAACAATTAAGATAATAATAATACATCCAAATGACATTTATTTATTACTGACCATGAAATTCTGGTTAGGTACAATGGTAACATACATAATGATGCAACCATTAATCACACAGGTTCAGGGATGTCTGAAATGGCCTTCAGTGCTTCATCTTACAACGGCTGAGACTGTGGGGAGACTGTCTCATTATTTTGGTCAAATAATGAGACTAAAGCCACACTTCAGGACAGTTCCGCTACAAAAGGCCTTAGTGAATTCTGACATGAAGCTCCATTTCCTCCTTATTAAAGAACTAGTGCTAGCTCTTAAAGGACTCTAGCTGTCTTAGGGGGTCAATCTGAATTGGTTGGGGTCCCCTTTGCCTTTTTCTCCCTCCAAGCTTGCTCTGTGCCAGAAGGTTTGATGTCTAAAAGGGATTCAGGGTCTTAATTCCTGATTATAAATGGCTCTTAATATTTGTTTGACAGGAAAACCAATCTCATTCTTTTAATTTTATGCTACATTTTATCACCTGGGCAGCAAAGAAATTCTGCTTGTACTCAGAATTTCACAAAATCTTTTGTGAACATTTCCATCAGTTTTTGGTTCTCAACCCTATAACCTCAGTGATTCAAATTTAGTCCAAATTATCTGAAAAGAAATAGATGTTACACATTTCATTCCATTGCCTTTCTATTCTAACTCATCCTTAAATAAAATAATCCCTCTTCTCACACCTTTAAAACAAACAGGAAACCCTTTAAGTATATTCCTGAACACCATTCAGGGAGCAGGCTTTGGAAAATCATTTGACACTGGTTAGTACCACAATCCCAGTTATTTCAATAAAAGAGGTTAAAAATTTACTCATGCCGCTATTAAATGTGTAACTAAATTGCAGCTTCTTTATTTTCTCTAATAGATTAGATCATCTTTATAATATTTTAGTCCACTGGATAACATGGAGGGAAAAAAATTCTACAAACTTGCTAATATACAGTTTAACAGTCCTTTCCAGTTTACATAACCTCTTTATGATGGCTTGATGTGTTTGAGATAAATTCTCAGTCTTTTATATTTCTTCTCATTCCTTGCGATCTTCTTCAAGATGATGAGGGGGTTTACTGAGGGCTGGTTGTATGGTCTTAAAGTATCAGGAGCTAAGGTGATGGTGAGTTTGGGAAATGGGAGGCTCACAGATCCACATTTGTTCTGGATCCTTATTGGTTTCTACTAGAGTGATAGATCTTGTCTGTTCTCTGAACTTGTAACCCCTGAGACAGTTCTCGCCGATGGTTTGGGACATCATGCTGGTACCCACCACTAATGGCCATTTGCTAAAACTGTCTGTCTAGTGTTGAAGAATCCCTGCACTGCAGTCTCTTTGTTGTTCATCCAATGTAGTTTATAGCAATTGTTTGAAACTTTCCCAGTTTTATGATCAATAATGTTTCTTCATAAGAAGCAGATACCATTTTTTTGTTGTTGTTTTTGTGTCACGCTTTTATTTAGCTTATCAGAAAATCTTGAGAAATCCAAAACCAGGAAAAGGAATTTTGATTTGGAGGAAATGGGGTACATGGTGATGGGAGCAGAGAAAGCCAGGATTGGGAAGTTTTATGAGGACAGACTCAAATGTAAAACCAAAGTGGATTGAAAAGATTCCCCTTGAATGTGAAACAAGTCAGGGGAGATTGAGGACAAACTTGCCCTATTTCCCAGACTTCTACCTGCTGGCTTTGGAATTTAATAGGTAATAGGTACCATTTTTTAAAAATTATTGAAAGCAAGTTCTTTTTTTTCTCCCTTCAAGTATTTGGATATAGGCATAACTGTTTCAGAAACTTTTTAAAAATCAAGAGTTTAAAAAAGAGAACATTTGAGAGGTTAGTTTTTAAATAACTACCAAGTTCTTTTGGATTTAAATTCTTATTTGGTATTGATTCCTTATGATTGCTGAACATCTGCTTGTCATCAGATTGCTGGGGCCCTGTATCCCTCAGGGTTCCACCAGAAAAGCAGAACCAGCAGGAGATCTTTATGAAGAGATTTATTGCATAAAATTGGCTATGCAGTTGAGGGCTGTTGGCCAGGCAAGTCTGAAGTCTGTAGTGCAGGATGCCAGGAAGGACCGGCTGAAACTCTGGCTGAAGCTTCCATCCACAGGCTAAGTCTCTTCTTTATCTGGGAAGCCTCAGTTTCACTCTTAAAGCCTCTCAGCCATTGAAGCAGACCCACCCAGATTATCTGTCACACTTTTACTTAAAGTTAACTGTTGATGGCCTTTAATCATAGCTACAGAATACCTTCACAGCAACACCTAGATTAGCCTTTGAATGAATAACTGGAAACTAAGCCTAGCCAAGTGACACATCTATAGATCATCTCAGGTTCCAAAATGTTTGTCCCCGGAGTTTCTCAGTGTTGCTTATGATCTAATTTTCTGTCCTTCATACCTTTAATAATAGGGGTTATGTCCATGTTTACCTGCTATTTTTTGGTATTTAAGTGGATTGATTCTAACCAACAAATAAGAGGCAGTATAGTCAGTATATTCTAAATGTAGGAAATGCATGTACATACAAATCATACATGGTGGGACCAATTATTTTAAAGCTTTGTTTGCTAGCTCAGACTTTATATTTAATCAAAACCTTCCAAAGAACAATCTTCTCTGAATTTAAAGTATAATCAAGAAATCTTGGTTCATAGAATGTTGTGAACAAGTCATTTCCTGCTAGTTTTTTCCTCTGTGCTGAAACTACAGTTTTTTAAAAAAACATTTGTATGTATTTGTTCAATATTATCATGAAAGTATAATTTCAGCATTAAATCTACTTCCACCTTTTCTCACTGACTCACTGCAATTAGTTTTTTCTTTGCTTCACTACATCATGTTAATGATGGCAAATCAAAGCCTTAATATATATTAAAAATAAGAAAAAAATCAGTTATGAAATATCATTGCCACAGAGAGGTATTGCTTTTATAACTTGTACAGGAATTTAAAGATTCTTTTGAGTTTGAGTTACAATAACAGATAAATAATGATTGTTGTTTTCACATTAGAATAGAGGATCTAGATAAGTTTATCAGTTCACTGAAAGGTTGAACATTTCTATTATAAATGATCACTTGCCACTTAATTGTTCATAATGTGGTCATCCAGGTAAAGTAGAATAGACTTCAATTTTTCAGAGTATCATAAACATAAAAGACCCAAAATATTAATCTTCAAAAAGAATTCTTGGGCCCCTGAGAGTATGTCATAGATCCCAGAGGGGTCTACACTTCTACTCAAACTGCCTTGGGTATAGGAAAAATAGAAAATGACAGTATTTCATATGTCCTGATACGTAATTGAATATTGCTTTGAGTTTGAAGTAATTGCTATGGAATTAATCTCATTATATTCCTTGATTGTCATTGTTCTGGGGGTTCCAAGTGATCAAGCATTATTTTAGCCAGTAATAATAGGAATTAACTGTAAGGAGTTTGTGAAATTTTTACTTCTTCAGAAGCTGCTACCAGAGTTTCTTATGGTGAGAAAATAGCCCTTATTCTACTGACTGGTAAGCTGGGGTGTAAATGCATCCCTCTAGAGTCTGGACAGAAGGAGGCCTCCAAGCTTCAGAGAAGGAAGCAAAACTACTCAACAAGAGAAAAGGAGAGGAATTTAATAGTCCCAGAACAGGAGGAGGAAGAAAGGAGTGAAGAAAACAAGGAGATGGGAGGGAGAGAGGAGAGGAGGTGCATTGGTGAAGTTGAGAGGTCACACACTCTACAGTTTGTGAGCCACTCATCTCCAATAAGGGGACTAAACTCACCAAACAATTGGTGTGAAGGTTTTTTGTTTGTTTGTTTGTTTTATTTTCCTATACACACCACCAATGGGTTGAGTTTCTACCTGGGTTATATAGAGTGTTGTTTCAAGCCACATACGCAGATGTAGGAACTGGGGGGCAGCGAGGACTTAGGTAATAGCTAGTTGTTTACATTTGTTTGATCCTTTAATTAATTCCCCAACAAATCTGTGGACTAAACATAACTATTACCCCACTTTCTAGATAGAGCATTGGAGCCTCCGGAATCAGCCTGGCTGGGAAGAGGAAAAATGGCCCCAATGTACGTCTCCTCTCTAGGCTCCCGCTGCTCTTTCCCCCCAAACGCCCTACTTCCTTGTTAGTCAAGGCAAATCTCTTTTAAAATAAGCTCTTGTAGTGTTCTCTCCCTTCACAGCAAGTCAGTGCCTTCTCTTCTTGCAACATGATTTGACATTTCTCACGTGGCCCCTAGTTTAGGGAATGAAGTTGCTATATCAAAGTGGCATCTTGCCAATGACCTCCTGAGGCTGCAGAACCACAGCATCAACAGAAGTTCATTTCAGGGGCTCCTGGTGCTACACAAAACGCTTGTTGTTTGCTCTAAACAATGAACTTTCATTACTGAAGGAAGGCTGAAGATTTGAGGGTCAAACTCTAGGTGACAATGGGATTACGTTTCCCGTAGTGGTAGGAAAGTTTGTGCAAGCCCTTTCGAAGAGTTTTGAACAAGTTTTGTCTTTATTATGGCCTTTATACAGATCATAGCCAGCTTTCAAGACAGTTCCATGGTCCAGAGAGAAAGCCTGAGTAATAGCAGAATGGGCAAGGCTAGCTTCATTGCAGTCATTGAAATTGTCGTTTTAGATTGAGATATATTCATTTTGTGTTACATGTAAATGCTTCCCCCTAAGAAGAAAGTTAATGTATAAACTTAATAAAAAATTAATGAATGTGCAGTTATTTAATTTAAAATAGTTTTGAATTTGTATGTTTAGAAAAATACTGCGGATAAATCTAGATGCTACAAAATTTGGTTCAAAAGATCTGTCCGGTTCTTTGTAGCAAAAGTTTACTGATATCATACCATATGCTCCATTATGTCACATGCTATCATTAAGGCACTCATTAAAATGCATATCTGAAAGGCCAGATGTTTCATTTTTATTATACACCATTTTCTTCACATTTACAATTCATGTATGCTTATATAATGGCTAAAATGTTGTGAATATTTCTTTACATACTTATGCATACGTTTTGTGTTTCTGTCTCTATTGTCTGTAAAATCTATACGGGCATGTTTTTATATCTATATACACACATACAGAAACGGATTTTTTTGAGTATGGACCTGTGAATTTATTCTACCCTATTTAAAAAAATATATTCTCTTGTTCAGAAGTCAAACTATTAGATACCAATACACATGGCAACTAATTACTCCCTTCCATTTCTCCTGGTTTCTTTTCTTCTACTTTGTTTCAAAACATTGCTTGCGGGGCACCTGATGAAAGGGAAGTACTATTAAAGGAGACACATGAAGGGGCATGGAAACAAAGACCTTAATTCTCTGCGGACTAGCCAAATAGTGCTTGAATCAGAGACTTTTAAACAAAAATATTTTATTATTGATTTAAATTGAAATCATTGACCAATCCCCTTCTACCCCAGTCCTGATTTTTCAAAGTAATCTAGTAGTAATACACATAGAAAATATATGGAAAAATTGAGTGTTGCTCAAGATTGAGGGGACAGATAACTGGGTGACTTGTTTTTTTCTATACTGAAGGTTTGGAATTTTAAAATGCAAGAAATTATAATTTTCTAGCTTGTTCAAGAAAAAGTAAATTTTTCTAAGTTTCTGTTATATTCAAGAGAACGCATGCTGCCACCTAAATACAGGAACCTTTAATATTTGTGATATTCTTGTTAAAATTTTTCCATGAACAGGCCAGTTACCAAAGACTAAAACACATGCAGAAGTTGGTTTGTTGTATTTTTTTGAAAATAAAGAAAGAAGTAATACTAGATAAAAACACAGATTTGTCTTTTAAGCTGTGTTAGGTTTTTTTTGTGGGGAAAGACATAAGTTGAGAAGGAGAAAACAATAATAGTATTTTTCATTTTCATCTTTTCCTCTAAAGTGAATTGACGAAAACTTATACTGCAAAAAGGGAGGACTGATCTCCTACATCAAATCTTTCCTTAAGTTTTAATAGGTTGGCTAAAAAGGGACCAATTAGTTCTTACTTCTTATCCCCACAAGATTATAGCAATATACGTAGTAAAATGAATTCAACATACTTCACCAGTTTAAACAAGGAAATTATTACTCATCCTGGGTGAGTGGGTGAGTAATTCTTTGCAAGATTGTAAATCATCCTGAAATTCCCAGAGTCATAGGTGGAAATTCCCAGAGTCATAGGTGGAATTCCCAGGCTCAGTGGTAAGTAAGATAATCCTTAGTTTATCAAAATGGCTCTCCTTACAAGACCATGTTATTTGTGATGGGTCATTTTGTACCATTGTATCATCTTGAAGGAGAAGCTGCCTTATAACGTAGCTTGGAGTAAGTCTTGTTTAAGCCCATTTAAAATATGTTTATCTTCCTGGTTTTGTGGATCAGATTTTCACCAGTTGCTTCTTGACACAGTTCTTCTAACCACATCATCATTGGAGTGTCTCAGTACTGATAAAGCACCTGGAAATCCTGAATCTGATAACTTCCTCACATCTACCTGTTATATAGCACTGGCTATCACCACCTTATATCACAGTGGATCTTAGGTAATGAGGTATTAGCAATTGTTGCCTCATTATCTTAAGCCTCTGGTGGAACCCCACCCTTCTCATAAAAGGAGGATGCTGTTATTTTTGCCATGAGTTGGCTTCAGTTTTCCAACTTATTTCACATTTCCACCTGGGTTAAATGCACACGCTTGCCATGTGTTTTGATCCATGCTTGCTTTATGAGGGCCTATTGGAGAACAGGCTTTGAAGACACAGAGACATGGGTCCTTACAGTCATTAGCTGTGTAACCCAGAAAAGCTACTTGACCTATGCTTCCTTATCTATAGAGCAGATGCTATAAACTGACATCACAGGGTTATTATAAAGACTAAATCCTGTGTGTGATGAGCATCCCGTAGCATCTTAACGGAAAAGTCAATTAAATGGTGTGAAAAAAGGTAAGTTGTCACTGATGCTATGAGCAAAAACAGATTTGGAAGTCAAGGACTAAAATTATGCATATGGTTCCCATCAAAATTCTTAAATTATTTCACTTCATCATTAGCTCTTTCAAAATAGAGGTTTCAGGTCTTAACCTGAATCTCTTATCCTACTAACATTTTCATCTTCCCACAGCATCAATTTTATCATGCTCTGTCTCTTCAGAAGAGTTGCCAGGAACTTCCCATTCTAAATCCTCAACATGGCATCCTCTGATCTTTAGCATTAAGGTCCCTCACTCTCCAGACTTTATCATCTAGCACTTCAAACCAGCTCTTAGGTCTAATCAGGCCAGAGTTCTCACCATTCTCCAGGGATAAAGAATTAATCTCCAACCCTTCATGTCTGATAAGGCATAGTCCCTGTCTTCAAGGGGTTCGGAGTATAGATGAAGAGACCAACTGTCTGTGTCAAAGGCCAATAAGGAGTTGACTATCTTTATGAACGGAGGTCTATGGTAAAACAGGTGAAGGGGTGATTAAATTCAGCCGGGAGTGGGGCTGTGGTGGGTGGAAGGTCTAGGAAACACTTCAGAGAGGAAGGAGCACTTTTGTCAGTCCTTTAGGAATGAGCATGATTTTATTTTGGGCAGAGGGAGCTGCATGACCAAAGCCTGAAAGTAGATAGTCCTCATCCAAGGCACTACAGCAGATGGCAGGAGGGATGGCAGAGACTGGAGAGACACACCTGATGAGGCTGGCAAGGGCCAGGCTGGGAAGTTCTTTGCTGCTCTACCAAGAAACCTAAAAAGAGCAGCATTCCTTTTCCTGAATTCCTGGTGCAATTATTCTTTGTGCACTTATTTTTGACATTAAAACATTTTTTTAATACAAGTGATTTATAGGCCCCTAGAGAACCAGGAAAAACCGTGAAGTTCTTTCCCTTTCTTCTCAGCGCTCCCCATGCAGTGCAGCACATAGGCTTGAAGGTATCACGACACAGAGGTGTAAAGTATGTACTTAGGGTTTGAGTTCCCTCTCTGCTGTTTCCACTGTTCCTCTGAAAATGAGGATAATGCCAGTTTCTATATGATAAGCCTTTTATAATGACTCAATAAATTCTTAACCAATGTTTCCTACTCAGTTATTCAGTAAGCATTAATTGACCACCTACTACAGGATGAGACCTGTGCTAGATTCGGATTATACAGTGATGAGTTAAATAGACATGGGCTTTGTGATCTAGTATTTATTATTATTACTATTGTTATTATTAATGTAGATCTTTAATAAATACTATTAAAACAAATTAATGTGTTTCAGCCACATCAGTATCTTATCTGTGGTTGGACCAGTTCCCTCTTGCCCTGGTCCTGGAGTGTGTTGCTTGACTGGTTGACTGACAAGAATTGTCACATCCAACGTTTATGGAGCCCACCAGTAACACGGTTGTGTAGCTTTATCAGAGCTCTTAGCCTAACTAGGTTTAGTAGGTGAGACCAACCTCAGGAGGATAACGATGCATGCTCAAATCTAATTCTTAGTATGGCTTAGTCAGATTTGTGCTGTTTGAACTGTTCTCCAAAACCTGCGATTACTAGTGCTCTGGAAAGCAGAAGTCTAGAATCCTTGGAATAACTAATTTTGCGCAAGCTATTCCACGATAAAGCTATATTTTTATTTTTACTGCTGGTGAAGTGAATGTACAAAAGTAAGCACTGCCTATGTTCTGGTAGATGTGATGACTCTTTACTTGATAAAGGGATGCACCTGTCAGTCTCAAAGATGTAGAGTCACCAACAGCAGAGAAAGGGGTCAGAGGCAGATATTGTGGACTGAGAATTGAAAATCATTCCTAAAGACAACCTGGGTGTGCTGGCCTCAGGCAGAAGCAGTGGAACAGCCGCGTCCTGTGGCAGATCACTGTAGTCCTGCCAAATGGAGTAATTTAACTTCTCGGTACAACTATAAGAATAACATCTGTAAACAGCTTACTGGTAAATGTGTTCTTTCATGGATTGTATTGTTCTAACTTTGACTCTCTTTATTTGCTGCTCAGTTTAGTCTTTGCTTAAAAAATTTATTTTTCATCACCTGTGTGTCCTGGGTGCAGCATATTTCTGGTTGCCAAATTTTTCTTTCTTCCCTCAAGGGGAAATCCTAAGGTATCTGTCAATAACATCCCAATCTACAGTCAGGAGTGGGGCACAATAAGGCAAAAATGCAAGTTCCTTGACAGAAATATAAACAAAAAACTATACTGGATTCAAAGACAGGAGACGGGATATATATATACAGGGGTATATCTAAAAAGGCTTCATGGAAGATGTCAATTTGGGGACAGTTTTGAGAGGTAGGTGCTTTGAGAGGGAGGCATGTATTCAAGGTAGAGGAGTTAGCATAAGCAAGCCAGGGACCAGAAGGCAGAGGTTACATTGCATATTGTAATATATACCAGTTCGGCAGGTGGCCACGCATTTTTGATAGACTATTGGAAGATGAGATTGCAAAATTGGCTGGAGCTAGATTGTGTAGGCATTGAAAATCAGAGGGAATGGGTTGTCATTAGTGTGTTTAAGCAAGGTTATTCCTAGAAGCGTTTATGCCAGACTTCCTGGATCGTATATACCCTTAAATCACAATTAAAATTACTTAATTATAAAGTACCTTGAATAATTCAAGCATAAGCCTTTTTCTTTTCCCTTAATCTAAAATAGATTTCTTCTGCGAATTTAGAGATTTCAAGTGCAGTAGAACTCTGTTATATCACATACTCAGAAATATCCTGGGTCAACCTGTGTCTCCTTTAACCATAAAAGCCTGAAACAACATGGCTGTAATAGACACAGGAATCCCTGGCCCCCAAATGAGGGTATCCATTGTATATCATTTCTGTCACCTACAACCTACCTTTTATTTTCTGCATTTTTTTGTAATCTAAATTGTGATAGAAGCCAGCATAGTCACTTCCTGCTAAATCAAAGCATTCAACTTCACTTTAAGCTAAATATTGAGACCTTCTCTAGTATACTTAGTGGTGGGCTAAGGTTCAAAGTGTTTCAGCTGAGCTCTGGCCTCATTGACTTAAAACATCTTAATGACACTTTGTTATGAGAGTCACTAGGCCCAGAGTCTGTAACACGCTCTCTGTGCCCTGCCTCTGCTAGAGCAGGCACTATGTAGTGAAGAAAGCGAGAGAATGTAGGACAAGTCCTACTGGCCTGGCAAGGGTCCCACCTAACTCCTCATGACGTGTTCAGACCAGGTGACACCTGCTGGAAGGTGTGGATAGGCAGTTAATTTTATGGAGAGTAGGAGGTGTGGGCTCAGCTTTTTTTTTTTTTTTTTTTTTTTGGCGAGGCCGTATCTGAAGGATATTCATTCTCTCTTGAGTCTGGACTTTATGCAACAAGCAACAACTGGATGTGATTTTAAAACAAGCAAAAGCCACCGAAAGATCCTGGTCTGTGTCCTTGTTTGAGAGAAAGAGTTGGTTGAGAAGTGTTCCTTGGTCAGGATTAACCCAAGGGAAAAATCCAAGAGGGAGAGAAGATCTGTGGGTTTCTCACCCCAGCCCGCAGGAAGTCTGTGCCATGAAAAGGCTTCTGACCCATTGACACGCAGCAAGTTGGGCGGGGAACCAATTCTTCTTTTGAGGTTTGGAGGAAAAGAGAGGAATTCTCTTGTCCGTGGCGTTTGAAGGATGGCTTCTCCGTTTCATCAGCTTCAGGTCCTGGTCTGGAAAAATTGGCTAGGTGTCAAAAGGCAGCCGGTGAGTAAAACAAGGGAAGGGGTCCTGAGGGAAAGGCTCCAGACAATTTTAAAATGTAGTGTTCATGACATGTAAAAAGAGAAGGAGAAGAGTTTTAAATCATTTTCTAAAGCAGGAGTGAGATATTTCGAAATCATCCCTGCATCTGTCTTACAGCTAATGGGGTGAGTCTAAACATGCCCCCAAAGCTGCCTTTTGATTTCAGTAAATTAAAAGAATAAACCAGGATATGGCCTGGCCAAGAAAAGGATACATCTTGTCACTGGTTGAATTGGAACTTGTGTTGAATTCTAGATTTTGGGCCAAAATGCTTTCAGAAATTTTCCTGATGAATTCTGTTAAAAATGAGATGAGGAAAAGTTTCAGATGAAGGTACAATAAATGGGGGAGAAATGTACTTAAAAACCAAAACCAATAGAAAGGTTGGTTGATAAGAAAAATTATTTACTAGAAATGCCAAAGGTTAATATGTATGTGATGCTTCAAGAGTATTATTGAATCACTTTACTGCTACAATCTGTCTGCTCTGCTTATTGCAACATTTTTTTTTTTTTTTGTGCTCTTACACTCATGTTTGCTTTTTAAATTACATAGCCAGCTATTACATCTTCACCAGGTAGGGTGCAGGGAGATTGAGAAAGGAACTGGCTTCTGTGAGTTGTTGCGTATTCAGAAGAATGTTTGAAAACTGGAGAAATCCAAAAAGACATTCGATATACTTCATTTTAGAAGGTAATTCCCAGCCTAAAATTAATAATATAAATATTTGCAAATAATATGCATCATAGAAACCAAGTTTATCTATACACCTTATCTCACTCTAGGTTTGCTTGCAGTGCCTGACGCCTTACTTACTTACACCTTACAAGTGTTCTGATGTATATAGTACGAGGGAGAAGTTGATTTGCGTTTGTGAATTTGGTGGATAGGATTTAAAATCACAAGGCATTATGTGATTACATGGGTGTGGGTTTGGATATAAAATTTTTTTTTTTTTTTTTTCTTATTTATTTATTTATTTATTTATTTATTTTATTTTTGGCTGTGTTGGGTCTTCAGTTCGTGCGAGGGCTTTCTCCAGTTGCGGCAAGCGGGGGCCACTCTTCATCGCGGTGCGGGGACCGCTCTTCATCGCGGTGCGCGGGCCTTTCTCTATCGCGGCCCCTCCCGTCGCGGGGCACAGGCTCCAGACGCGCAGGCTCAGCAATTGTGGCTCACGGGCCCAGCTGCTCCGTGGCATGTGGGATCTTCCCAGACCAGGGCTCGAACCCGTGTCCCCTGCATTAGCAGGCAGATTCTCAACCACTGCGCCACCAGGGAAGCCCTGGATATAAAATTTTAAATCATTAATATTTTTACTTCATTGTTCTTAAATCGGAAACAACACAAAAGTGAACTTTCCATAATTTTCCCGCAGTAGGTTCTGTGTGGAATTCAGCAGGGAAAGAGTCTGGGTAGGTGGAGGTGGTTAGAAGACAAGAATTGGCTTCTTGGTTCTATTCCTCACTAGCTACACGACTTAAAGAGCATATCACAATTTCCCTGAGCACTGGTTTTCCCATTTGTAAAATGGGCATCAGGTCTACCATATCTGTCTCATAGGGTGGTAAGAACCAAATGTGCTAATGTATTTCAAGGTACTTTATAAATGGTGAAACACTTGGCAAATAGATTATAGAGGGATTTGGGACAATGTCTGTGTCATATTTTATTCAAAGTAATGGTGAAAGGAAATCCAGGGGAAGGGAGTGTGGGAGAGAGGAAGAAATTTATATACAGTAAAGTTCCTAAGTGATGAAAACTCAATAGTTAAAAATAAAAGAATAAAGGAACTGAAAATGTATATCTGTTGCTGATAAGCTGAATGCTAAGGTGGTATATTTTCCTTACAATTCCATTTTACCTAAAAATTAAAAATAAACCCTCAGGTGAATAAATTTTTTCATTAAGAAATTTTATCTTTAGAAACTTTAATAAGTTCCTTCCTCATATGTAAAGCAGCTGGCATATCAATTTTCTACTTTAGAGTTTTTCTCCATTTTAGTCAATTTCTGCTGGACATGGCATATTTAAAGAAGGTGAAAGTCAGGCATGCTAAAATGTTTTCACTATGATAACTTATATTATTCCTAAGTAACCAAAATCCCTGAAAGCCCCTGATAATAATACTTTTGACTAGGGAAAGAGAATACATGAACTATTAGTTCATTTTGGGACATCAAATGATTCAGATCTTAAGAGCACCTTGAGAGAATGGGACCTAGTACAGTCTTGGTTGCAGGAAGTGAGATCATTAAAAGTCCAGAATTTGGGGCACTACGGAAGGCCCACTGGAATCCATTATGAGTAACCAGAGGGACAGAAGAGACCTTTAGAAAATGGTGATGCCAAAAGGAGAAGGAAAGACAATTTTAAGTGGAGAGGTAGAGGGCAAAGAAAGGGGTATTTCCTCATAGTTTTGCCTAGAGCCAATCCTATGTCTTGGTACTGGAAGAGAGGACTTGAGGACACAGGTGGAAGGGATATATGTGTGCCAGTGTTACTTAAGGGGGAAGAATGAGAAAATCAGGAGGTTGGAAAGTTAGGATTAAAAAATCTAAAAGGAGATAAATGTTTTTAAAATGTGAAAAGAGAAAATATAGACAAATTAGAAGACAGAACATGAAAAGAAGGGGTGTATAAATTGGAGGAGAGGACAAAGTCTTTGTGTAGGAACTGGACTTTGTCATCCATCAAGCAGTTATTTAAAATGCAAGTATTTTTATCTCTATCTTTGTAATTGTTCTGAATATGGCACTTTAAAAATGTACTTTTATACCCAGGAAAATAGAAATTAAGTTGTGTGACACTGGAAATGTATAGTCATTAGTGAATGTTAAGGAAAAATGCTAGTATCACCTCCATGCCATCCTCTTCCATTTTGTTTTCAAGAGAGTCAATCACAGAGCAAGGCAGTAGGAAGGATAGTGTATAGAGGAAGAAGTTAGGAATCTATAAATGGAGACGCAAAACAAGAAAAAAAAATGTAGTAAAATTATTAAAGTTGAGTGGGGATTACTGAGGAAGTTTATTATAAAGTATATACTAGACTAGAAAGTGAAAAAACAATTTTAAACAACTATACAGCCTAAGAAGTAAAATAACAATGGAATAAGCTACATGTTGACCTGGCTGCAAAAAAGGGAAGGCAGGATTTTTAATTTTTGAGGTGACTTTCCTCAAAATTGTTCTTAGAGTTAATGTTTCTCTCTTTTTTGGAAAATCAAATATCAGAATTCTGAACTCTTTGAGATTATCTAACTGCCTTGATTTTACAGGGCCCCTGAGAGCTCAAGATACTCGTCCAGATTCACATAGTGAGTTTAAAAACACAAAGTTATATTTTACCAAAAATGGATCTCTTCTTTCCTTTACCTCCTGCTGCTTCTCTATTGCTCCTAAATTGAGTTCCTTTCCCAATATTCTCTAATCCCTGCTCAGAGTTCAGCCCATCAACAAAGAGATCATATTCGCTAAGGAGGCCTTAGATATTGCTGTTTTTCAATATTAGTGGTAATACCAATTCTCAATTATATTGCAAAAAATGAATACTAGAGGAGTGTTAAAAAATACATTAGGCGCCAACAGAAATGTTAGGCAATAGAGAAAATCAATTAGATGCAGTTGCTACCCTGCTGGGCTTGTAATTTAATTCTAAAAAATAATGGAAAAATGAGCATACATTCCACTGGAGATGGTTAGCAACAGGGAGGCTCACCTAATGAGATGCTAGTTAATGACAGGAAACGGAGTCCTGGGACAGCAAAGGCACTGAAGGCTTAAAGACTAGATAGTGCAAGATAAGAATTTATCTTTCATTGAGAAGATGGATTCTAAATAGGCATATCAAGAAGTGACTACAAGTCTCTATAGAAGTGGAATCTAATTCCAGACTTATGACCTAAAGAAGGAAAATTAACTTCAACTATTTATTTTCTGTTGTAACTATTTAGCTGGTGGATCACACTTTAGCTCAGTTGATGATAGACCTAGTTTTTCTATCATAGATATTCCTACAACTTGATAAACTTCTAAAACTGGATGAAATTTGACACCTCCTCCCCAATCCTCGCCTCGCTCATTTAATTTTCCCTCACAGTGGCTAAAGAAAAAGGAAGACTTAACTTGAAAATTTTGGAACAGGTTGGTCCATGCATTAAAATAATTTTTTGATTAAAACAATTTAGAATTAAAGTCGAATTTCAAATTTAATTCTAAATCAGATTAAAATGAATTCAGTCTTGCACAAGTCTCTCAACTACACGGTCAAATGTTCCAGGCCCTTTTACCTCTTCTGGAACTGTACCATTTACTCCCTTAAGCCATTTTAATTGTTCAAAAAATTTGTATCTACTTGTTCATTACGGTGCCTGGCACACAGCAGACATGCACATTTTATTAGTTTAGTCAAGCAAAAAGTAAATGAGATAAAGATGTTTTAGAAGTGGAAGCAATAGAGAAATAAATTCGCTTAAAGCCCAATAAAAATGAGTTATTTTCATAAACATCATAGAAGGTTTACCAATCTTCAAATTGTATTATAATCTATAAATATGGATTTCAGAACATTGTCTTGATCCCAGTTTTTAGATGGGTTATTTATGTAGATGGCAGTGTTCACTAGCAGAAAGCCCAATTAACAGAACTCTTGTGCCACTTTTTTTTTTTTTTAATTATTTATTTATTTTTGGCTGTGTTGGGTCTTCGTTTCTGTGCGAGGGCCCTCTCTAGTTGCGGCGAGCGGGGGCCACTCTTCATCGCGGTGCGCGGGCCTCTCATTATCGCGGCCTCTCTTGTTGCGGAGCACAGGCTCCAGACGCGCAGGCTCAGTAATTGTGGCTCACGGGCCTAGCCGCTCCGCGGCATGTGGGATCTTCCCAGACCAGGGCTCGCACCCGTGTCCCCTGCATTGGCAGGCAGATTCTCAACCACTGCGCCACCAGGGAAGCACCTGTGCCACTTTTGTTTCCTTGTTTTGGGGGTGAAACTAACGTTTATTTCACATCTAAAGTATCACACTCTTACTTCTGAATATGAACCTTGGAATCCCCTTGTTAACAAACACCAGGTAACAGTCATCTTTGACTTAGTAGACAATGCAAAAAGGAAGGAATAGAAGAGGGAGAAAAAGACTATTTTATATAGGAAAGTTTGGGCGATTTTTATTTTCAGGTTTGTAATAAAAAGTTATGATTCTAGGTTACAGCTTGACCTTTAAATGACTTTCAATGCTGTCATAGGCTGAAGTAATAAAAGTGTGGTATTGCAATCAAAGAGAGCTAGTAATCTATTCTGTAGTGGTTTGCCTATAAAACTTAATGGTTAACTGTGCAGGTGCTGAAGTCAGGCTCCCTGGGTCCAAATATCAGCTCTAGCATTTAGTGGCTTATGGAATGAAGGCTTATTTAGTCTCTTTAAGATTCTAATTTCCCATCTGCAAGAGGAAATGAGGTGATTATATTAAATGAGATAGTGCATGTTAAGTGTTTAACGTAGCACCTTGTACATTCTCCGCAGTCAAATATTAGCTATTATCATTTGGAGTACTTTATTGAATTTTGGTATTAATTTTAAGAAGACCACTTGACAACAAGAATTCACCCTGGGGAAGATATTTTGAAATCATATTTAACAGGGAATTGCTGAAGGAACTGGCATTGGTACCCAAGAGGAGAGAGGACTTTGTCTCTATTCGAATACTTGTAGAATTCTCCTGCCAGAGGGGAAGCCAAACTAAGACAAATAAGTGTTAGTCATGGGAAGGAAGATATCACCTTGATATGAGCAAAAAAATCGGACAGTGTGAGTTGCCCAGTAATGAAGAAGTCTCGTGAAATATTGAACTTCTAGTCACCAGAAACATTCAAGTACAGGCTGCATAACCATACTGCAGAGATGTTTTCCCTAACTTTTCATGTACCAGTCATTATGGACTTATTTCTTTTCCTGGAATATTCCACCCTCTTTCCCATTTGTGGGTCTTCACCCATATGTTTCCCCTGCTTGAAAGACTCCCACTTCTTTCTCATATTCTATCCAACACACATATCCTTTCTTCTGCCTGACCGTTTTTCATCTTTTAGCTTTAGATTCAGCTCCCCTTGCTTTATCTTCCTTTCACACTCTTGACTTCCTGTATCTTAGCATTATCTATTACATTTGGTGATAATTTTTTTTTTATGTTTCCCTTCCTCAAAAGACTGAAAATTTTAATTGCTCTATCCTCAGTGCCTGGTACACAGTAGGTGCTCAATAATTTTTTATTGTGTTAATGTATAAGCCTTATATGAATGATTACTATAGTGTATGTTAAACTATAAGTTTCCTTAAGACTCTCGAAGACTGTGGTTTCATGGAGGGAAATGGAGAATCTTCATCCTAAACATTTTACTTCTATTTATTTTCAGAGTTAAGGAGAAGAATCCCCATTGAAATCTGGAACTTGTACTGATATTCAGTATTATTCATTTCAGACATAACTAACTTCAAACCACTCTAGTGCAAGGGATACAAACTCAAATATCTGTAAGGGCAAGACAGGTAATATAACTGTGTGAAGTGGGACAAGCATAGACAGTAGGAAATGAGGACATTTATGATTAAGACTAGAGAGTGAATATCCTACTTACAGGCATTCAAATAGTAGTAGTTTCTCAAATTTTTAAATATATAGTAATACATTGATTTAAAGTTCACCTGTATCTTATTTTCTTATTTACTTTTAATGAAAATAACATAATAAAAACGATGGCCACAAATGGAATCAGGTATACTAACAATAATTAGAATAAAGGGTTCTAACAAAGTAATGAAGCGTGAATGACTTAAAGTTGAAATTATGTGCTCTGCCAAGATTTTTCAGAAAATTAGATTTGAAAGGTTTTCAGAGATTTGAAACAATAGTGCTCAGCAAATGCAAAGGCAGATGTTACTAGGTAATTCAATTGAGTTAAAAAGTACTACAGATCTTATAGTGAATGGAAATTTTGGAGTGAATTTACATTTGGTTCATTCAAGGAATTTCTTAAGATTTAAACCTAGAATTTTGAGTGGATGACCTCACTGACTTCAAGGCCACTGAAGTGTGTCCTGTCATCATCATTAATTCTCGAAAACTTATCACCTGCGTTGTGCAACAGGATGGAGTTCCTGGATAGAAAGCATGTTTTTTTTTTCTTTAAATCTCTTTTCTTGGTCCTCTTCTCTTTTGCTGTCTTTTATTTATTTTTATTTTTAAATTTTTTAATAGATTTATTTAATTAATTAACTGTATTTTGGCTGTGTTGGGTCTTCGTTGCTGCACGTGGGCTTTCTCTAGTTGCGGCGAGTGGAGTTTACTCTTCGTTGTGGCGCGAGGGCTTCTCATTGCTATGGCTTCTCTTGTTGCGGAGCACAGGCTCTAGGTGCACAAGCTTCAGTAGTTGTGGCATGCAGACTTCAGTAGTTGTGGCTCACAGGCTCTAGAGCGCAGGCGCAGTAGTTGTGGCGCACGGGCTTAGTTGCTCTGCGGCATGTGGGATCTTCCCGGACCTGGGGTCAAACCCGTGTCCCCTGCATTGGCAGGTGGATTCTTAACCGCTGCACCACCAGGGAAGCCCCTCCTTTGCTGTCTTTTAAAAATTGGTTCTGGATTTTCAAAAAGAATTATTTTTAAAATAATTTAAAATTTTTTAATTTTAAAATAATTTCAAATTTAAAGAAAAGTTGAACGAACAGTACAAATATATTTTTTTCTAGAGCTAGTTGAGATTGGTGCCCCATTACCTCAGATACTTTAGTGCGCATATTTCACAAACAAGGAAATCCTCCAATATAACCCAATACCACCATCAAATCCTTAGATCCAATACAAGATTCACCAATTCTCCCAATCATGTCCTTATAGAAAAATAGTCCAGTTGTGTTCTGTATCTAGTTTTCATGTCTTTAGTTTCCTTCAGTCTGTAACAGTTTGGTAGTCTTTCCTTGACTTTAATGACCCTGACACATTTTGAACATTCAAGACCAGTTGTTTTGTAGAGTATCTGTTGTTTTGTAGCATATTCATTTAGTAGAGACTCAGGTTATTTATCTCTGGAAGGAATACCACAGAAGTGATTCTCTGTTCTTCATAGTGCATCACATCAGGTGGTGCATGATGTCAATTTGTCTCATTTTATGGGGAAATATTTTGAGACCAACTACATACTCCATTCCTCATTAAACTTTCAATTTATGTTGCCTTATACATTTATTTATATTTACATAGACTCATGGATGCCTAATTTATTCAGTTAGATATACTCTTTTATTAACATAATGTCTTTAATGTTTAATTTTGGCCAGTGGGTCAAGTTTGATGCTCAATTATGGCCATTTGCAGGTATCTGTGTTTTATTGATGTGTCCCCATCATTCTCTGAGATTCTCTGAGCAGTATATCTGGTGCTCTTCTGTCTGTTGGTCTACCTACCTACCTATTTCTTTCTATGTATGTATGTATGTATGTATCTAACTATCTCTGTGTCTACATACGTTCTACATATATTCTATAGCTCTGTTCAAGCTTGGAAATGGCAATACCCTAATAGCAACAAGCACACTTAGCTCTCATCCACTAAAAGAAGCTAGTGTTTCTTGAAAAAAATGGGTATTTTCAGGGCTGGGACAGAGAAAGTACACAATGAGGCAGAAACAACTTGTGGGACTGGAAAGAAAGAAGTTATACGCATACATTTATCACAATATTTCATGAACCAGCAGTTCACAGCCATACCTTTAATTGTAACCCAACACTGCCGGGTTCATTCTAGTTTTGCCCTTTATCATGTTTATAATTTCTCTGATGGATAGTGAAAAGCCCGGCTCCTCTAACGTGGGATATATTTACTTTTAATCAACCTTCCTATATGAAACCAATCACCTGCTCCTTGCCCTGCACAGACACCCTCCTTACCCGACTTGGGTCCTGAAACCCCATGTCTGGCTGCTGCACTGTGGATATCCTCTTCACCTTGCTAAGGACCCACCTCCCTCACTGTGTCACTGTGGTGCCCCGAGTCCTAATGTGAACTTACCCTGCTGCCCCACCTAAGGGATTTTGGGCACTGAATTTTTCAGAAAGGGGAAAGTGAAGAGAAGGCGAACAGAAGGGGACATCTCAATAGCAAATAAACTCTGGAGAAATAAAAAGAGACAAATGCCATGGCCCACTAAGGAATTGTAAATTACTCAGTGTGCATATGCCCTTAGATGTCAAGAATGCAGGGAGTATGGAATGCAAGGGAGGTATAGAGGCACGTGTGAGATAATTAAAATATTAGCAAAAATATGAAACTCTTAAAAAATATTTTTCCCAAAGTTTTCAAGTAGCCCCAATGTCTGTATGTGTAAAATCAATATTTTAGCCTTTTCTCCAAACAAACATAAAAAGTCATGGCTCATCGGTTTAATATTTGGATCCTTGACATTGCATTTGCTTCTAGGTTGTTTATGATAATATTTAGAATGGTGTTGAGAGCAATCCTGCTGGTATGAAAATTTAAATTTTATTTCTTGCTTTTGTGATTAACTTGTCAACCTTAACATTCCTGAGATCACAGTGTGGAGGGCTTTGGATTTATTATCCTTCTAAAGTTCTGTACGTAGAAATGTTCTCCAAACCTCTCTGACCTAAAATCCTGGAGGAAATCTTGTGATAATAGATTGTTTATGGGCTTGCGGTGGATTTTACCTAAAACAGGGTGCCTTAAACTACTCTGATACTGCATTTTTGTTTGGATCTAAATCATGTCTAAAATTAATTTCAAAATTACCAAAACATCCGCATGAAACCATCAAATTATATCAACCAAAAGATAACTTAAAGATATCCCATGACATATGTTCCTTATTTGAATGCGAATGTACATTTGTGTTGGTGTAACTGATCTCAGTTGCTCACTGAATTCTCATGAGGTTGCTATGGAAAATGAATAGATGTTCCTAAAAGTAACTATGGGGCACTGAACCTACTCAGATGAATACATTTTTAAAAGGATAACTATGGCTTCAAAGATAAAACCAATAAATCCACAAACATTAAAAATTTTTAACCTTAATTCCTTATAGTCTACATTTCAAATGAGTCACATAGAATAAAAATTGTACCTTGTATATAGGATCTTCGAAGAATAGACTCTAACTTTCAAATACATCAGAGATTAGGCTAGAATAATAACACATCTTATATTTTCATAACACGCATGTTTTTCCAATACACTTTCTGTAGTACTTTCGTATTTGTTCCTTGGAGCGGCATGATTTTTTTTTAATGCTATCTTAAGTATCTTGGTGTTCAGATCCTTGTCCCCTGCTCTGCTTTCCAGCTGGGTATGTAACTTTGGATAAGTTATGCTAAACCTCTGCAACCCAGAGAGTAAAAAAGGGAGTTGGATCAGATCAAGGCTTCTTAGCCTCTTCTGTGCTATGGATGTCTTTGACAGCCTGGTGAAGCCTATGGCCCTTCTAAGAATAATGTTCTTAAATCAGTGAAATTAATACAATTCCAAATAAAACCAATTATACTGAAATTCAGTTATTAAGGTATCGAAAAGCAAGTTTATGATATGGTAATGCATGTTTATTCTATCATTAAATAAATAAAGGTGAATCCATGACTACTATAATTTTAATGCTGTGATGAGTATAAACAGCACTTTGAGGTATCTGCAACAACACTAATATGATTTGAAAATATCTGTGGTTTCTATTGGTGACAAAGTCACAGGTACTTCTAACAACATTGTGGTTCCTAGCCTATCTTCATCATTAATGGAAATACTAAAGAGTCATAAGCTGGAGGTAATAAAAATGTGATCTTTTTTTTCCTGTCCAAGTTTAGAAATGCCCAGAATTCTGTTCATTAGCTGATCTCAAAGGAAATTTCCAACAGAAATATTCCAAGACTGTAAACAATCCTGCTAGTTAGGTAGGGTGGCGTGCGTTTAGAATTCCTCTATTCCACGTGTGGACCATGGACAGAAGCATCAGCATCACCTACCTGGAGCTTGTTAGAAAGAGATACAGTACCTCCGGCCAGCCACAGATCTACTGAATCTGAATCTATGTGTTTACAAGATCCTTAGGTGATTTGGTACGCACATTAATGCTTGAGAAATGCTTCTATTGATTAGGCTGTTGAGCCTGTCTGGAAGCTTTTAAGCTGTGGTTAAACTGAGTACCTTAGGATTCCCCAGATCGACAGTCAACTTCCTCCATTTTCTAAAACTTGCCCTTAAACCCAAAGTCTAAGAATTTGGTGACAGATCTGCCAGCAAGGAGATCAGTGCTGATAGAGACACATGGAGATTTTCATGGAAAATTTAGGTTGGGAGTTACTTAAGGATCAATAGTTGAATGGGTCTAGATTGTTTTGGAGAATTGAAGAGCCCCAGGCAGTAGTTTGAGATTTGGCAGAAGCAAATTGTCTCTGAAAAATGGGGGAAGAATGAGAACAAATCTGACTGCATAATCAGATAGAAACATACTTTAACTATAGGCACAGTTAATGTTCTTGTGAATACATGTTTTTCACTGCTATGAAACCAATTTTATAGGTATGTAAACTATAAAGCAGAGAGTGTCTTATGAACTGAATCATGTTTACATGGGGAGGAAAGCCACTCCTGAAGTGTCTTACAGTGAAATTCTCTAATAGAAATTTCAATGTAATATACATTTACTGAACCTCTATTCTATACCAGTGGAAATTCAGGGATGAATTAGACACTGTTCTTGCCATAAAAGAATTACCAGTTTATTTCATGAGCCAAGCTAAAAAAAATATATTGATAAAAAGAGTATAAGTTCTATAATAGAAGCAGACACAAGATACTATTTATAGTGGTTTGGAGGAGATTGCATAGAACTTTAAGTTTCTGTTTACTCTTTTGTTGACTCAACCATTCATTCATTCATTTGTTCAACAATGTTTATTGAGCCATTAGCCAATGTCACACACTAATCTTTATGCCTGAGCATAGAGTGCTAATAGTGGAAGTGGTAAGATACATCTTGGTTGAAATTAGGTTGGGTTTTATATGCCATGTTTAGCATGTTGAGCCTTATCCAACAAACAACTGGGAAGCTCTAAAAGATTTTCAAGTTAGGAAGTTCCTGATCATACTTGAATTTTTTTTTTTAATTTATTATTTATTTATTTATTTATTTTTGGCTGTGTTGGGTCTTCGTTTCTGTGCGAGGGCTTTCTCTAGTTGCGGTGAGCGGGGGCCACTCTTCATCGTGGTGCACGGGCCTCTCACTGTCGCGGCCTCTCTTGTTGCGGAGCACAGGCTCCAGACACACAGGCTCAGTAGTTGTGGTTCACGGTCCTAATTGCTCCGTGGCATGTGGGATCTTCCCAGACCAGGGCTCGAACCCGTGTCCCCTACATTAGCAGGCAGATTCTCAGCCACTGCGCCACCACGGAAGCCCCATACTTGAATTTGAAGAGCATCATTCTTGGGACAGTCATGAAAGGTGACTGGAAAGGGGGCTTCAGAAGGTTATTTTAAGATTTTAAACCTGGAAAAATCCTTCTTGTGTTTATTTCAGAGTCTCTTGCATTTTTAAAACTCTCTCATTCCTTTCTTATTAATAATATTTTCAGGCAAATATCTGGCTTGTGTTGGAATTTTATAGTATAATGTACTTCTTGTCAGGTGTTTTGGTTTAGCAATATAATTAACATTTTTTTTCTATCATTACTTTGCAGCTTTGGACACTTGTCTTGATTTTATGGCCAGTTGTTATTTTCATAATTTTGGCTATTACCCGGACCAAATTTCCTCCAAGACCAAAGCCAACTTGTAAGTAAATGAGATTTGTTTATTTCCCTAACTTTTGGATTCTAGTTAAAATTTATTTTGCTACCACTTTAGTGTTTTATTGTAAAATTTATTTTTCTGAGTAGTGTTTCCACTTGGAAGTGTTTGTATAAATGCTTAGCATGTCTTTTCCCCAGTCTTTTGAATCAGTAAGAAGTTGAGCCTGTAATATTTATCTAGAAAAATATAAAGTATGTAGGAGCAAGAATATATTTTAATCTTTAACTATAAAATTTTAACTCATTTGTTGTTCATCTCATAAATCTCACCATAGTGTGTACACCACAAACAAGCAGCCATCTCAAACTTAGATCATCCTTTTCTTTTGTATAATAGCAGAAGCCATAGACTGGAATTTGATCAACTGAACAAATGAAATCCAGAGTACTATAAAAATCTCATCTTTCTTCAGGGCTAATATTTGAATGGTGCAATGTATCAAAACATTTAGTTTAAAAGAAAATTATTTTCCAATTAGTGTTGTTTCAGTTACATTTAGTCATTACCAAGTTATAAAATGGGCACAATGCCCAACTCAGTTCATGATTTCTTTTGGATCCAGGATGGAAATGCAGAAGAGACTCAGAAAAGTCTTCAAAACTGAGCAAGATGAGCCTTTTAACCCCAATGATTTGACCAGTGTTGTTTTTTTTTTTTTTTTTTTTTTTTAATTAATTAATTAATGTATTTATTTTTGGCTGTGTTGGGTCTTCGTTTCCGTGCGAGGACTTTCTCTAGTTGTGGCAAGCGGGGACCACTCTTCATCACGGTGCGCGGGCCTCTTACTATCGCGGCCTCTCTTGTTGCGGAGCACAGGCTCCAGACGCGCAGGCTCAGTAGTTGTGGCTCACGGGCCCAGCTGCTCCGCGGCATGTGGGATCTTCCCAGACCAGGGCTCGAACCCGTGTCCCCTGCATTAGCAGGCAGACTCTCAACCACTGCGCCACCGGGGAAGCCCCTTTGCTTTTGTTTTTAAACTTTGGAGTCAGTTTTCTTAGGAGAGGAGTAAAGTCAGGTCAGATGTTTCATGTTTCACAAAGCAGCCATCTCCTAAAAAGCTTCTTGTAAATCAGATTTCTGAAAAATCAAATTGTATTTCAGATAAATTATGGTAATCCACCAAATAAAAGAAAACTGTGCCGAATTATTTGTAAAGAGAATAATGAGCTAGTGACTTTTTAAAGTAAGCACAGTGCTTTTCAATCACCCAGTCCTAAGAAGTAAGATGAGAGCCATGGTGGAATCTACTTGAATTATACACAATATGATAATTCAAAAGAAAGTATCAATTCAATTAGTGTGAAGCATTTAAAGTCTTGGTGCTAGAACAAATAATTCCTTACATTTGAATTGCACCTTATCATTTCTAAAGGACTTTTGCACAAGTGATTATGTAGAGTTATTGATGAGATTTTATTAGGTTGCTTATAAAAACAGCATAATTTTGTTCTCTTTATATTGTGTATATATTAGTTCTTTATAACAGATTAATTCCATTGTATACTGTTGGAATTTATGTATTCCTGTATATCTTAAGTAACATGGACTTCAGAAATAATGCATTCAGCACGTAAGGAAAAATACTCTTTGAACTACTCTAGTTAAAGATGCTAATTATCAATTTGCTAGCGATAGTAATAGGAGTTTGTTAGCTCCTTTCAACAACTTATTTTCACCAATTTCTTGTTCTTAAGGATTTTTCAGTTATATAAAGTTCCTTTTCTAAAACTTCTAAGAGAAAAATATAAGGTGTGTGAGTGAGTAGTCTTAAACCAATGGATGTTACCCTATAGGATTTAGAGATTCATGGGGAAAATCATGGAGAGCTCTTATAATCCCACTAAATTATAAAGAAAAACTTGGAGAAGCCGTGTGACAAGTGCTTCACAGACCAAATAAAAGGCTCTGCAAAACACACTATCCAAAAGGAAATGAATAACCATTTTTTACTGTGAACCTATTGTCATACTCTAGTAATAATTAGCTTAGAAGCAATTATGTTTGTGGGTAGGAGGGAACAAAATTATAGAAAAGTTCAAACATTAAAAGTATTTTTGCTAGTCTCTCAGACCGTATAAGACTCAGTCTAGAAAATAGTTTATTGGTTTGTTATTAGAACTGAGAGGGACCCTCTCACTTTACAGATGAGAACACTGGGACCCAAGGAGATTTTAATTTGCCAAAATTCAATCATGTGGGATAAGAGAGAAAGGTATTGGAAACCACCTTTACTTATTCTTTGTCCATGAGATTTGTGTCATATCTTACCCTCATACACATAGAGCCAAATACAAAGTATGTCCAAGATTTTAACTCATCCTATAATCAATAGAGTATAAAATGTAATTTTATAATTGGAGGTACTATTCTGTAGAGTAATGTAGAGAATCTAAAGCTAGTATAGATGCAGTTACTTTTTTTTTCTTTCTTGTGGTAGAGAGAGAATAACTTCAGAATGATAGTTTGGATTTAGGTGTTTTTTATTTTTTATTTTCCACACACACACACACACACACACACACACACTCTATTTTATTTTTACAAGAGATAAATAAACTGACACCAAGCATTGTAAGTGGATGACCACAACAAAGCAACAATGATTGCAATTACCAAACACGAAACACACTCATACTATGTCATAATATTGACATTCAGTCCAGTATGGATTTAGGTTTTTTAATTCTGTTTTTTTAGATTGTTGTTTTACTTTGTTTCTCACATCTATTATTCCAGAAGATTAAAATGAGCTGATAATAATCATGATAAATATTTCTTGATCTCATACTACATAATGGCTGTGTTCCTCATTTCACAGTCAAGAAAACCAAGGCACAAAGAGGTTAAGTAACTCATTCAGGATTGCACAGTTAATAAGTGGTGGTGTCAGTATTTGAACCCAGACAGTCTGGCTCCAGAATCTGGTTTTAAGCTTGTAGACTCACATTTCTTACATGCAGTAGTCAGTACTAATTTTTCATGTTTCATTATTTGGGTTTTGCAAAAGTAGACTAAAAATTAGAAATTAGGAATATAAACTCCTTCCCTGTCTCTATCATGAAATTAAAAAAATATGGGGAAGAAGTGGATTCTGATGTATGTATCAGAGTTATCCTAAATATTAGTTTTTAACGTGGAATGCTGCCCCTGTTTGACAAATTCTACATGCATCATTGTAGTTCTAGTATCACAGAAATCAGATCCTGCTTAACAGAGTAAAAATCCTTTTTGGGCTTCAGTGACTTCTTCAGTACTAGTTGGGCAATAGAGAAATGAAGATGAAACTCCAGACTACACCCCAGCTGAGACTCAGCTATGGTGAGAATGGGAGTTGTCATTCCGTGGGCACATTCTGCTCCCAGATGAGCCAGGCAGGTATGTAGGACTGGTAAATCATTCAGAACAAATATAATCAGCAACTCAAAGGACTCCCTCCATAGTCCCTCTGTTGGGCCCTGGAGAAGACTGGATTTTTGGTGAGTAAGGAAGCTGCTGCAGTCCCTGCCATGGTGAGCACCGATCTGAAGCAAAATGCTTACTTTTGGCATCATCTGCCTGCATTTACTCCCTTTTGTGTTGCCACCAAGAGCTTAGGTTAACTTGCCCCTGCAAATAATAAGTCCCAGGTAAAGAAAGCTTTCCAAAGGCTGGCAGACAGGCCCAGATGCTTCTTGTTCACACGGAGAAGAAATGGGCCTAGGCGCCAAGTCTGAAATAGTTCCAACCGCTTGTAATCTCTACAGGCAGTGGCTTGTCAAGAGGCAAGCTTTAAAAGCCAAAATACTATGCTTAGGAGCAAAAGCAAACAAAACCAAACCAAACTCCCACATCACACTGAGGCTAAGCCAAGCTATAATGTGCAGTGAGTTGCTTCTGTCTCCTTTTAACACATACATACCCATGAAAGTGCAGGCAAACAGTTCCTCAGTGATGATTACTTTACAAGACCCGCCCATAATGATATAAGTGGACTCCCAAAAATGCAGTATTACCAGCAAGAAGTCACATTTTTATGAAGTTAGTGAAAAACAGTGTTTTTTAAGTGGTTGAAAATATCACTAAAAACAATGGAAATTATACTGTACATATATGATCATGTGCTGAATTACACTCCAACTGTACAAATATCATGTGCTGAATTAAACTCCAATTGTCTCGAGGCTGTCACTTTCTAATACCCCTGCCCCCTCAGAAAATAAGAAATTCAGCCAATCCCACAGCTGAACACAGGGACTGTTGGAAGGCAAGGGAAACTGCTAACTGAATGATATCCAAATTTGTGTTATCACAAGGTTAAACTGAATTCCACCCATCCACATGTGACTCAGCAGCTTTGGTAAATCCAAGGTCATCATTCCTAACACGTCTTTTGGCTTCCAAAGCATACATTTTGTCTTCATGGATGCAATAAAAATAATAATAGGAGTAAACATTTATTGACAACTTGACCATCGGCAGGCACTGTGCTAAGTACTTCGCATGTATTTCCTGAGTTAAGACTTACATCATCTCTTTGAACTATGTAATATGATTATTCCTATTTTAAAGATAACAAAACTGAGGCATAGAAATGTTAAGTAATTTACTAACGTTCACATAGTTACTATGTCCCTGAGCCTGGATTTTAACCACAGTTCCCTCCCCTCCCCCAACCCATACAGTGAGTTTTTCCAGGTCACAAATGCCAACAATGGCAATCCTAAGGCTCATTTGAGTTTCCAACCTCTCCATTTTCTTCCTCATACCACCTGTTAGTACTGTCAGAGATCGAAGATGGTTGTAAAAGTGAACTCAGTTGGTTTTTCTATTTGTCAGCAGCTCTAGGAAAAAATGTGAGAAGAAAGATTGAAATTGTTGATTAATTGGTGGCTGGTGGGATCCATGGGTGTTGTTATACCTACGGTATCTGAACTGTTAGTGGGAAAGAGCCTATGAGGCCTCTCACTGGTGAAGGCTTTGAAAGCCAGAGGAGTGAGGTTTTTTCCGGCCCTGCTCTTGCTCTGACTTTTTGTGTGGTGTGTTTTTAAGAAAGTGAAGGCAAGTGCACAAGGATAGAATTCCGGGGTGTACCATGCTCTCCAGAACACTCATGATTTAGTAGTATTAGTTGAGGGACCCATAGTAAATAATATCCTTTTGTATGTTGATTGGCTAAAATTAATGTAGGCTTTGTTCTGGGAAGATCAGAACTCATCATCACTCATCTCCTGCTCGGGATTGCCCCATCCGATTTCTCCATTCTCAGGTGTGCCAGCAACACGAGGTAATCTCTCAGATTAGAGACCTCTGAGTCATCTTGACTCCTCCCTTTGCTTCACCTCCCAAACCACTATCCTTCAAATCAGAATCCATCTTGTGAAATGTGTCCTGGAGTTATCCCTTCCTTTCCATACTTCCTGCCACCCTTTGGTTCAAGATCTCAGTTTCATGCCTGGATTTCTTCAAAAGGTGGGGTTTTTTTTGTTTATTTATTTGTTTTTTGTTTGTCTTTTTTTTTTTTTTGGTTTCGGGAAGCCCTGCCTCTAACCCTTCCCACATTTTATCATCAGATAATCCCCTAAAATACTCTTTGGGTCAATCAGGTTTCAACTCCTCTTTGCCTCACTTTCAGGACCTTTGTAATTAGGATTCATCCAACTTTCTGTTCTGAAGTATGATGCCTGTGCCTAAAGAAACTGTTTCTGAAAGTCTTCCACACATCCCATGCTCATGGCTCCCCCCCCCCGCATTGTCTATGAAAAGACAAGCTTACCCTTTTGCCTTCCCTGGTCATTCAAACTCCAATTATTTCTCCTTTATATCTTTCTTGTGGATATATTGGCTAATAGTGAGTGGTCTTTGACTGCTTTATGCTTTAATCTGGACTCACTCATTGGACAGATAGTACATAAATAGCAGAAATCACATCATAACATCACACTCTTGTCCGATACAACATAATTCCTAACATAGGGAATGAAATAGGAATGCTATGTGTTGGTCAGAATTTGATACAGTTTGAAAAATTGATATGGGTGATAGGATTACAAAATTCATCCAGAGATGGATAATTAAAAAATCAGTGTAAGTCAGGTGGGTGAAGGACAACAAGTTAGCTTGTTTAGGGTTTGATTTTTACTTCTCTGACCCAGGTAAACATGACTGTGCTATCAAAAATGTCTATAATGGTAATATTAGGAAAAGAAAATAGATATAAATCTCCCTCACTCCTCCCCAGGTAGATTTACCTGGGAATTTCCCTCACAAATTAATAAATTCTTGTGAATGCATATGAAAGATTTTTGTGTGGGAGAGATTTATAGTCTGCTTCTTGTTTAAGTTCCAGAAAATGTTGGAACAGCTTTTTTTTTTTTTAACATCTTTATTGGAGTATAATTGCTCTACAATGTTGTGTTAGTTTCTGCTGTATAACAAAGTGAATCAGCTATATGTATTCATATATCCCCATATCCCCTCCTTCTTGTGTCTCCCTCCCACCCTCCCTATCCCACCCCTCTAGGTGGTCACAAAGCACCGAGCTGATCTCCCCATGCGATGCACTACCAAATGTAAAATAGATAGCTAGTGGGAAGCAGTTGCTTTGCATGGAACAGCTTTTGAACTTCAAAGCCAGAGTCCCATCATTTACTTCTTCCATCAGTAAATTAGTAGTTAACTGTTTTGGGGAACATTACTGACCCTTTAGATGATAACACAGAGATAAATGCTGTGAAACTCATAGAAGCCGAGGAGTGGGATTAGATTGTGACTGCCTGCTCTAGCACTCCGGGCAGACTTGAATGGAGCAGGAGGAAAGGGGACGTGAATACAGCCCTGCTACACTTGTGCACAGGGACGGCCACAGTTCCTGCTGGTAGTTGCCCATCTCCCTGACTTGGAATTCTGCCATTCTCTCACGCAGTGCAGATGGGCACACCCTAATGCCACATGACATGACAAAAGGATTTCTCAACTAATTCCCTCTCAGGCTTAGTGCACAGAGTTGCATCAGAGAACGGGAAATAACTTGAAGTACAATAACAATTTAACAAGCACAAAGATAAAGCATAAAGAATAACTGTTGATTGCACAGTGGAGGATTTTGTTTTTCTGCTCATTTTGCTTCATCCCTACTTTTGATGATCTACCTTACGAGCTTCCCAGAGGTGACTGCCTCACTGAAAGTGGCTCTGGGAGTCACATGCCTTCTCTTTTTTTTTTTTTACTCCTTTTCCCTTTTCTTCCCTTCATAAAGAGCAGAGGAATACCTGTTACTGTCAGATAGGAACCTCTAATATCAAAGCCTGTCTGATAAATACAGATAAATAAATGATTGCTTATAAAATTCTCACAAGTATAGTAATGTCACTTGCTGAGGTCACCACTATCAGTTGATGTTTCCAATACACCCTTAGAGGCTAAGAGGCTGATTTAACAAAGTAATTTCAGCCAGTTCCTTTTCACTTGTCAGAGAACATAGAGCCCACACACAGGCTCACAGGTGAGGGTCTGGCTTCATGGTTGGCTGTGTGTTTTCCTGAGTAACTGTTTTATTAAACCTTCCTCTAAGCATCACCCAGGAAAGCTGGCCTTCCTAACCTTAGTCATTTTATGCTACTCTCACTATTCACGTTTTCTCATTCTCTTTGATTAGGTCATATCATGTCCTTTGCTTAGATAAATGAACCAGTGTATTTTTAGAGTGAAAGTAGCTCTCATGGAAGAAATGCCACAGCATACAATATTGGCTTGTCTCAGGTCAGTGAGAATTTCATTGTGGGTTAGAATTAGAATGACCTATAGTATTTTCACATTAAAAAATAAAATCTTTGTTTTGGTTATATATTTACGTATTTATGCTTATATATAAAATCATTACTATCGTGAGAGGCAGTGTAGGGGCTTAGAGCACAGACTAGAGATCCAAACTGCCTGTATTCAAACATAAGCCTTGGATAAAACTCTTGGATGCTTGGAGCCTCATTTTCCATATCTGTATATTGAGGTTAATAATAGCACCTACCTCATAGAGTTGTGAGAATTAAATGAATTAATACTTGTTAAATACTTAGAAAAGTACCTGGCACATAATAAGGGCTACATTAGTGTTGGATATTATTTTTTGTATTATATATGATATAATAATACATATAGAGTATAATATCAATAATTGAGTATCATTGAGATCATCTAGTCTCTCATTATTTGATAAGAAAACAGGCTCAGAAAATGTAAGACACTTGATTAAGGTTTCACATTTATTCTTGCCATTGTCACATATTTAAAAGGTATCTCATGTCTGTGCTGATCAGGAACGTCCTGAGGACTCAGAGCAATCAAGTCTGTACCAGACTATATATCAGGAACTGAAATAAGTGTGCAATACAATACATTCCCCAGTGGAGGTGGGACCAAGAGCAGAAGCAGTAGAGAAGATGGAATCCAGACGGTTTTACCTGGAATCAGGGCTGGGGCCACGGGGAGGCAGATACAAGGCAAAGTTTGAGGGGTTAACAAAAACTCAGTAATCAAGATCAATCATATTTCAATACAATATTCTAAAATATTAACATTAATTTTAAAATCCTATATACAAAATTTTAAATAAAGTCAAGATCAGTATTACTGCTTTTTCTTTTGCCTTGGGCTCCAGTGTGGCTCATATAGCACTACCTGGGATATCAGGAAAGGCTTCACAGGGAAGTTCTGTGTCTTAGCATGATTCTTAAAGAATGCATAGGAGTTTGTCAACTAGACAACTCGTGTCTTTGCATTCCTAACAGAGAGCAATCAACATGAGTGAGGACACAGGACATGAAAGAGTTAGATGTGCCAGGAATTTGGAGTTTGCTTTGTCTGAAAAAGGAGAATGTTTATTGTGAGTGTTGGGAGATGAGGCTATTTGGTCAGTAGCAAAAGTATTGGACTTTATTTTGAAGAGGATGAGAAGACATTGGAACTTTTGAGTAAATTAATTTTGTTTTAAAATATTTATATCTTTTTCTGACCATAGAAATACATGCTCATTTTTTAAAAATTAAGTAATTTAATACAAGTATTCATGTTGCAAAAAGAAGTCTCCTTGCCTTCTAAAGTAATATAAGTAACATAATCTTGCCTTCTAAAGATAACCATCGTTAACATTTCAGTGTACATTTTCTTAGACTTTTTTCTCTGCATATAACACACACACACACACACATACACACAACTAAAATTCGAACATCGGGATCAGATAACATTTTAGAAAGAGTTCCTACAGCAGAATGAAAGAGGGTTTAGTAGGAACTGGTGACTGGATAGGGCACAGAGTTCTGGTTTTAAGACTCGCACTTCAGTTTTCATTTTCACGATCTCTTGATTACCCTGGAAATGCTAGGGGGCTAAAATGTCTGTAGACTTTTCTATCTCAGCTGGTGATTTCCCCAGAATTTTTTTAACACTGCCTCCTTCAATTCTTCATTTTCTTTCCAGATTTTCAAATCCAGATTTCTTTAAAGAATAATTACTCTTTATAATATGGAGGTCTTCCATGCACAACTAGCTATAACCCTCTAATTTCATACTGTCCAAATGAGATTAACACAATTTAGGACAAATCTGGGAGTGGAATTGCAGCTAACTAAAGAGAAAGTAATACAGGAATCACAATATTAACAGTGTTTTTTCTCCATCTTCATGATTTACAAACAGATACACTTAACCACTCTACCTTAATCAAAATCATCTAAATACACCTGTTGAAAAACATAGATTCCAGGGTTTTACTGTAGGCTTTCTTTTCTTTTTTTTTTTTTAAACATCTTTATTGGAGTATAATTGCTTTACGATAGTGTGTTAGTTTCTGCTTTATGACAGTGAATCAGCTATACATATACATATATCCCCATATCCCCTCCCTCTTGCGTCTCCCTCCCACCCTCCCTACCCCACCCCTCTAGGTGGTCACAGAGCACCGAGCTGATCTCCCTGTGCTATGCGGCTGCTTCCCACTAGTACTGTAGGCTTTCTGAATTGCCACCTGGTGATGGTGATGGCGAAGGTGGTGATGAGATGATGAGATGGTGAGGTGGTGAGGTGGTGAGGGTCATGAGTGGGGTGGAGTTTAAAGAACTCCTTAGATGATTTTTATGCAACCTCATGTTTGAGAGCTATCTTTTCTTTCTTTTTAATTATTTTCTTATTTTAAGTCAGTTGCATTTTCTACTAGCTCCCTACTATTGAAGAATGAATTTAATTCTTTGAGTAATTTCATGGAAGAATTTGCTTTCACCCTGTTACCTTGCAGCCATTGCCAGCATTCTCTGTCTCATTTTAGCACTGAATCTTTTGCTGTAATCCTAAGGACGTCCAAAGATTCACCATTTTTCATGTCTTATGTTGAAGACAACATTTTCAGGACAGTTGAGGAGAATGCCTTCTCTCAGAGAGTACCATAAGATTGGTGACTAAGGAAAGAAGTGTTCATAATTCCCTGAAGTTTTCTGCACAGATGTTTCTCCAAGATGATTTCATGGTTAAGTTACATGGCCTGGGGAACCCAGTTCCACCAAAACAAGTGTTCACACTCTAACATTGCATCACTGTGCTGCCAGTTTTGTAAATATTAGGAGAAGGAGAAAATGTCAGAAAAATCGCTTCATTGTTTTGAAATTGCTGCCCTCTGTGGAGATGATACAAAGATGCTTCTGGAGATTCATATTCTACAAGACATGCCTAGAGCTGTAACAAATAGGCCTGCTCTCTGCCCTTAAGATGCTTACAATCTAATTGTGGGGGGAAGAAACACATACATAAAAATTTACATGCCATAATAGATGAAAAAATATAACTAAAGTAAAAGTGTTAGATATAGCTCTTGGCACAGTACTTTGCACATATCAGAAGCTCAGACATTTATTGATTATTTAATAGTGACATGTAATAATAATATAAGTACTTAGGAACATAAGTAGTATTAAATAAGCAGCATTGGCGACAAAAACTACTGGAAGTTTAAAAAAGGAAGAGATTGCTGTGAATTAGCATAGTCAAGAATTACCCCAGTACTTGAGCTTGGAAGGAAAAAAGATTAATATGGTGCCTATGCAACAAGGAGATATGTGCCCTTCAAGAGTTAGAAAGGTCAAGATTAAAAACTGGGTGAGGATAGGTAGATTGGTTTGGCCAAAGTCGAGTGTGCCAAAGAGTAGAGGAGATCAAGTTGGGTGGGGTTTGATCATGTAGGGTTTTTAATACTAGACCTAGATGTTTGGATTTTCTCCTGTAGTGATAGAAGCATTGTGAGGAGGTATTTAATTTTTCTTTTTCTGATATGGAAGGTAAACTAAAGGAAGTTTGAAAGATTTTCTTCCATAATTGTTTATCTTCATCCAGATGTTTCTATCACAGGCTATATTAGTTATCTCTGGCTCTATAACAAATTGCCAAAACTTAATGGCAACAACAGTAAACATTTATTATCTTCCAGTTCCTATGGGTCAGAAATTTGATAGTGGCTTAACTGTGAGTTTTAGCTTCGAGTCTGTTATGAGATTGCAATCAAGGATTTTGGCTAGGGTTGCCTTCATATGACACCTTGACTAGGGCCGGAAGATCTGTTTTCAAGGTGGATTGCTTATATGACTAATGAGTTGGTACCAACTATTGGTGAGGACCCTCAGCTTCTTTCTGTAGGTTGCTTCAGTGTCCTCATGACCTGGCAGCTGCTTCGCCAGACTGAACAATACAAGAGACAGTCAGATGGAAGTTATCCTTTTTATTACCTACCCTCGGAAGCCTCGGAGCATCATTTCTACCATGTTCTGTTCATTAGAAATAAGTCACTAAGCCTGACGCATATTCAAGGGCAAGGGAATTAGGCTCTGCCTTTCAAAGGAAAAAGTGTCAAAGATTCTGTGGACACATTTTAAAACCATCACATAGACTAACAAGAGCCAGTGATGCAATAATAGTGTACATGAAACATGCTTGAAATATCCAGCCCCATCACGGCAGAGTCCTTATCTGCTTGAGGCCATACTGCATTCCTTGCACCTGACACAGGTGCCTGCACATGGAAGCATTGTTAAATACTTTTTGAAGTATTGCTATTTTGTAGATGAAGGTATTTATTTTCAGAGATTTTAGTGACAGATCTCACTAAGTAAGTGTTGAAGCCAAGATTTAATTTGATCTTACTACCCAAATTCTCTTTCTACTCACCATGCTGTCTGTCAAACAGAATCACTCATCTCTATTAGAAATGCTCACTTGCTGTTGGCATAGCTAACAGAACCACTCTCTGGAATATTGCCTGGCATTTAGTAGTCACTCAAGAAATATTTGTTAAACAAATGAACAAATTTAGTGCAACAATACATGAAGACTTGAGATATGAAGAAATCTGTTCAGATTTACTGACAAGTCAATGGAAAACTGGGGAATACAGACCAGAATGCTTGCTTCTTTCACAGGTTATTATTTTATCATATTCATTGAAAGGACATCGTGTTTAATGTATAGAAGTTAGATACAAAAAATATAGGAGATGTGGAGCTCCTGTGATTTGAGAAGTTTATGATATGCTGACTCTACACAGGATTCTATGTGGAACGAACTTTGTATCATTGTGCCATTGTTTTTTTAAATTAATTAATTAATTTTATTGGAGTATAATTGCTTTACAATGTTGTGTTAGTTTCTGCTGTACAACGAAGCGAATCAGCTATATGTATACCTATCCCCTCCCTCTTAGACCTCCCTCCCACCCCCCACCCCCCATTCTACCTGCTATATAGCACAGGGAGCTCAGCTCCGTGCTCTGTGTGCCATTGTTTTGGATACAGTCTTTTTAAGAGTGGGAGTGGATTAGAGGGGAGAAATAAGTGTGGTTCAACTGGAATTCCTCTCATATGTATAGCATTATGCTTTGATATTTAACCCACAGACAAAGGGAAACAAATGAATTCGAGAACAGCATGGCATACCTAAGCTCTCACACACCTCTCTACACACCTCTAATACTGTTTACTCTGGCCAAATTTTCTACCAAAATTGAACCTCATCTGCACTGAAAAACTTCACCCACCTCCACTGAATCCTGTTAGCTTTAATTAGCTGTTTATAAGATTGCATGCTAAGCAGAGCTCTGGAAACCAGAAAAAACAAAAACAAACAAACGTAAACAAAAAACAAACACACAGAACTTTGTTACGTAGATTGCATTCCTTTCAGCAGCATGCCAAGGGCTGAAATTTAAGGTCTTTATTTTGTTGAATCATCTTTAGTTTTATGCGGGAATTTAGCATTAAATATATAAGCTGGAGGGTAAATATAGGGACCAGTGAATTTCATAGGCAGGCTTAGTTTTGGGGTTATTATGAATTCTGTGTTAGCATTAGGTAATGTAGCCAAACCTTCAGAACAATAAGCAGTCAGTTTTTCTGCAATGTTAATGCAAAGAGTTTCAAGTTTAAGCTCAAATTAAACCTAAAGCAAATGAACAAGAGTGGGTTTAGGTTAATCTCAAACATTAGGAAGGTTACTTAAGGTATTAGAGCCATGGTTCTGGTGCCTACTTTTGTTATATAGGTTTCTAGACATCTAGCTGTGCACAACCTTGACCACTCAGCTATTCATTAAACAAAGCCTCATTTATTATAATGCTATGTGGAATCTAAAGGAGAACATGGGATTTTTATATAAAAACATCAATAATCAAGTTGTGGGGACCATACCTAACCCTAAAACCCATAATCTGTTGCATTATCAACTTTGATGGCAGGAATGAAAAACCACAAATGCATTAAGATTTGTTAAAAATTACAATCTTTGAAGGCTGGAAAACTTAGCAAAGCTTAGTATTGTAAATAGGACTTAAATTGCATCCTGAGGAAGACAAATAGTTGGATTTGCCTGGAAAGAATGGGAAGTTTTTCAAGGGAAGGAAGACAAGAACTAAGTTCATGGTGGTGGGAAATATAAGATGAATGGTCTTATTTTGCCTCAGGGAAACTTCCCTGAACCTCTACACTAGGTTAGTTTTCACCCCCATACCACCCTTCCTTTATCATGGTAATTTACTATGTATGTTTTTATTTGGTGTTTGGATCCTGGTCTCCCTTTACTGCGGCCTGTGCCTAAGCCTGTCTTTTCCACCGAACAACAGCAATGCCTCACACATAACAGACACTCAATAGATAAATAAATGTCCCCTCCCAATTCCATTAGATTCTACTGAGAAACGAGTTTGAATGCGTAATAAAAGACCAAGGGACCCAGAGTTTCAAATACCAGAGTGACGATATTGGGATGTCTTTAGCTGATATGCAATAAAGAGCGACACATGGTAATAGGAATATGGTGCTTTGTGTATATTAATCAGATAGTGTGAGAAGACCAGATCAGAGTGAGGAAGGCTGGAGCAAGAAAAAGAACTGCACAGTTACCAAAATTATAAAAAGTGTCTAACACAATTGGAAAAACAGAAATGGAGAAGAATGAATAAGTCTTAAAGATATTGGGAAGAGAGAGTCAGTAGGATACAGTAGAGATTGGGAGAATAGAACAACAGCAATTATAACAATGATCCCTTTTAAGTAATATTGCCTTTAAATTCTTGTAAAAATCCTGAGAGATTCATGACTGTGATTTCTAGTTTGCAGATGAGAAAATCAAAACTCTCAGAGAGGCAAATAGAGCCTGATGACCAAACCCATGGACCTTCGTTCAGGGTGCTCAATTCAAGTCGCAGTTTGACCTTGAGAAGTCACTTAACTTCTCTGAGCCTGTTTCTTCATCTGTAAAATGTGGATAATCAAAGTATCTACCCCCTAGCATTTTGGGGGGAGTTAAAGTAACACATCTAATATGATAGCATGTAATAAGATAGTTTGTGATAATATAAAGATGTCTGTAGTCTGTAGAAGTATACGGTAAGTGCTCTAGAAAACATTATTATGATTAGATGACTTGCCCAAGATTAAACAGCTTTTAAGTGGAAGAGCTTCAAACTTGAACCCAGGTCTTGTGATGCATTTGTTATGCATATCATGTTGCTACTAGGGAAAAAAAATTAAGGCACAGGGACAGAGCTACGAAAATATCAGTCGTTTACTCCCCACAAGCACCTACTTACTTATTACAGTCCATGCTTTAAGAATCACCGATCCGGTGTTTGAGACAAAAAAGAAATCAGTGGTTCTTATCTTAGTTCTGCTGTTCTAAATTATCCTAAGATTTGAGAAAGGAAATAAATTGTGCTTTGGTTTCTAGACTTACGTGCTGGATCCTATATGTGAAATTGTGCCAAGAGCAACACACTGGATAAAAATCCTCTTAATGCCAATTAGCCCTGTCATCTTTAGCGGCAACCACTGTGAATGGAACATGTTTCTCCTTGTGAGTCTGCACTTTAGAACTGAAGGCAATACAGATTGCTGCATAAACTATTTATAGTTGTGAAGCCAAGTACATTTTAATAGAACCAACATTTGAAAGAATTCTCCTCCCTCCAGTAGACCCTAGATAGCAATCACACAGGAGAGGTAAATTGATGAGAAAATGTTTTCTGAGAGCAGAAATATTCAGAGGCTTTCTGGCCTGCACACTAATTTGTAAAAGGGAGTTTTTGTTTTACTGTCATATCCTTGCTAGTATTTGTCTTCATTTTCTTGAACATAGGGGTTCCTAATAGTTTTAGAGTAACAGTCACTCTTTCCCTTTTGACATGCTCTTTTCCCATTCTCAGAAGAAGGAACATGAATATCATGAAACAATAAGCAAGAAAAGATTATATAGTTTATAAAGCACCTATTTGAGCATAAGTAAGCCTTGAAAAAAACAAAAAAACTTGAGCCATAGCTAAAAACAATCCAGTCAAACCAGAGTAGATGTTAATTCACTTTAATTATTCCTGTCATATCTCTGGATTCCTTAATTATACAATGGAGGTCTGAAGTACCAAAACCTTCTTTGCGTGTTCTGACCAAGATTTGATCCTTTTCTTTTAAAATTTATCTAAACTCTCTCAACTCTTTCAGTGTGCATGGCTCTTAGCAGATGTTCAATAAATATTTATTGGATTGATGGATATATGAATGCTTTATGGAATGACTAAATCAGTGCATCATTGAAGTTTCCCCCAAAGCATCAAATCCCTGTTCCCTCATTTGAGAACCACTGTGTCACATCACCAGCATCATTCAGCATGACTGATGACAAATGCATGATCACAACTAGGAGTTAAGAGGCTTTTTTCCAAGAACGCCTGTCTTCATTCTCATTGCCTTTTCCTTAATGAAATAAAATTTGCCTTCTCCCATTTATTAAAATTCTAGTTTGGTCTGATGACAAATAACCTTAAACTAAGCCTCTGACGGTTTTGTTTCCAAATCTTCCAGTCAACTCATGGTAAATTAATCTAATCCCATTCAGTTCTAGCTATTGAAATGTAACGGTTCTCATCATGTTAGACTAACCCAATTGCAATACCTAAAGAAAGATAATTAAGAAATGTGGGTTTGTTATAATTGTTCAACAAATCTTTTACTAAACTACTTACCTTCCCCTTCTTTCAGACTGACCATTTCATAATGTGGGGAATGGATCTACACATCCTTTTAGTCACCAAGTCCTCTCAATATTTCCTTCCAGATGTCTTTTAATTAATTAATTTATTTATTTATTTATGGCTGTGTTGGGTGTTCGTTTCTGTGCGAGGACTTCCTCTAGTTGTGGCAAGCGGGGGCCACTCTTCATCGTGCTGCGCGGGCCTCTCACTGTAGCAGCCTCTCCTGTTGTGGAGCACAGGCTCCAGACGCGCAGGCTCAGTAGTTGTGGCTCACGGGCCTAGTTGCTCCACGGCATGTGGGATCTTCCCAGACCAGGGCTCGAACCCGTGTCCCCTGCATTGGCAGGCAGACTCTCAACCACTGCGCCACTAGGGAAGCCCCCAGATGTCTTTTAACAAATGTCTTCTGTCTCCATTTCCACTGTCACTGCCTTAGTTTAGATCTTTATCGTATCCGTTTGCTCTAACTGCAATAGCTTTTTATCTAGTTTCCATCTCCCTGACCTAGCCCCTTCAGTCAGTCTATCATTCATACTGATGCCAATTATTTTTCTAAACACGTATCTATACACGCCGCTTCCTTGCTTTATATCTTTCTGACTCAACATTACTTTCAAGTTAATATTCAGACTATCGCATGCCACCTAAGTCCTTTTATGATCACGCCCTGACCTAACTCTTCAGTGCCATCTCTGGCCATGAGCCTCTCCCCATCACTCACAGCCACGTACTTCACACTCTAGCCACTTTGAGTGAACTAAAATAAATGCTGCCGTAGCATCATATAAGGGGTCCAGAACATTCAGTCATGTAAAATGCAGGAGCCTGTTTTGCAGGGATAATGAAATGACCTGGTGAGCCTATGCTTTACATCTGAATTCAAGTTATTGCATTATCATGGGGTTTTATTGTACTCAGACTCCTCAAGGGCTTTCTTACCTTTATGCCTTTGCATATATTATTCTCTCCCTTCCCTGTCATTCTCTCGGCTAGCTCCAACTTGTCCTTCAAAACTCTTGGCAGGTACCACTCCTCTAACTAACCCCCTCCTGTCCACATTACCTTCTGCCTACAAATGGTATGAGGAGTCCGAATTTCATACTTTCATAGCATGTGCAGGGCATGACCCCATCATCATAGCAAGCATTATGCCAGTTGTAATTGCTCAGACACATGCTTGTCTCTTTTCTTGTCTTTTCCTGAACCCCTCAACACACAACACACACACATGTGCACTTGTGTGAGCACACACAGATAAAGTTTGTTTGCCCATGTAGGGTAAGAATTTTATTTTCCATATCTATATTTGCTTCTAATACCCAGCCCAGTGGCAAGCACAAAGAATAAATTTGTGATCTAAATGGAACCTGAAGATCTGGATTTGTAGGAAACCATTTGAATAAATATTTGCTACTTTGTGTTTTCCAATCTGTTAAGAATATTCTAAGGCAGTTTGGCCATTCTTGGTTGTTAGGATCTTCTTGGTAGGCATTAATAATTGTCTGATAGCTTGAGATAAATGAGCACCGTGGGGTTCCTCCCCCACCACCTTGCTGGCAGTTGGTGTATTTGTAATGAAAACAAGTCTTATGGTTTGCCATCCATAAAAATATTTATTAGCAAGCATGCACGAAAGAGGTCACACGAAACTGTTCGTGAAACTCAGTGAAGTCGCAGCTCTTTGTCCTTGCAGACACTCTAAAAAGGACCTTGGAGGCATGTGCAGCACTCCATTTAGTAGCAGTGGGCATTAGCCCCAGAGTCATCTAGTCGGTGTCGGAGCACAGGGCTGAGAGGAAATGCTAGTCTACAGGTCTGCTGATTCTTACACCCTGTTCACGTAAAGGTGGAAGTGCATTTTCAATATTTCTAGCCAAGCCACATTAACTTGAACAGCATTCATTTCATTGATGCTGATACTTCTAACACCCCTTATGCTACCTAACACATTCCGAGGCCGACTGAAGTAAAAACAGGAGAAGCATTGCCTTTGCAAAATGCCACCCTGGCTAGGGTCCTCCTAGAGTTTCTCATTTAGATTTAACTATCCCAGGACTGTGTATTCCTGAGTTGGGAACTTCAAAAGTTAACTAATAGCCTCTGGATTTTATATTTGAATTAACTTCAAAAGTTAGATAGTTGCTAGGTTAATTTTTTTTTTTTTTTTTTTTTGGCTGCGTTGCTGCACGTGGGCTTTCTCCAGTTGCGGCGAGCGGGGGCTACTCTTCGTTGCGGTGCGTGGGCTTCTCATTGTGGTGGCTTCTCTTGTTGCGGAGCACGGGCTCTAGGCGCGCAGGCTTCAGCAGTTGTGGCACACGGGCTCAGTAGTTGTGGCTCGTGGGTTCTAGAGCGAAGGCTCAGTAGTTGTGGCGCACGGGCTTAGTTGCTCCAAGGCATGTGGGATCTTCCCGGACCAGGGCTTGAACCCCTGTCCCCTGCATTGACAGGCGGATTCTTAAATCACTGCGCCACTAGGGAAGTCCTGCTAGGTTAAATTTAATGAACACACTTAACCTACTGTATCCTGATGTATTTAAAAATATAGACTATATAATATCAATTAACTCTTGGATCCTTTGATCAGACACAGTGGTTTCTGCCAGCCCCCTCCTAAAAATGGTGCACTATAAGTGCTGCTGACAGCAGTGGATTCTAGGCAGAAGGATTGGTTAGCTGAACAAACACACTCCTTTCATAACTTAAATATTTCCCTTTCCTTACTCTCTCCCTGTTTTGCTGTCAGTTGTCCTGTCTTCAATCCTGGTGTTCTGGTTCTTCTGCCACCATTACCACCTTTTATGTTTTCTATTAAAATTATATAATGGGGGCTTCCCTGGTGGCGCAGTGGTTAGGAATCTGCCTGCCAATGCAGGGGACACGGGTTCGTGCCCCGGTCCGGGAAGATCCCACATGCCGCGGAGCAGCTACGCCCATGGGCCACAACTACTGAGCCTGCGCGTCTGGAGCCTGTGCTCCACAACAAGAGAGGCCGCGACAGTGAGAGGCCCGCGCACCGCGATGAAGAGTGGCCCCCGCTCGCCGCAACTGGAGAAAGGCCTTGCACAGAAACGAAGACCCAACACAGCCAAAAATAAATAAATAAATACATAAATTTATTTTAAAAAAAAAGTTAAAATATTATTTATTAAAAAAAAAATTATATAATGGTCTTTTCACTACACTTGGGGTCTGTCAGTTACATATTTCTTAATTCTCCAAGTGCCTATGTGCTTTATTTCCTTGTGGAAGCAGAATGATGCTTTGTTAAACATTTCTGCCCTTCCTCCTCCCTTCTACTTTCCCCTCCCTGGTAACTGTGCCCAGCACAGTTACTTACACATATAAAGTGCTAAAATGTCTATAGAATGAATAGCCAAAGAAGGGAGAAATTTACAGAAGGGAGAAACTTATCCTTGTGTATATAATGTTAAAATGAAGAAGACAGAATTGCTACATATAAAAACAAATTAATTTAGTCCAGGTCTTGTTGAAGTAAATCCCATTATAAAAATATTTATGTATGAGCAATTAACATTTACTGTGCCCAGGACTGTGGTAAATCTTTTACATACAACATCTCATTTAATGTTTACAATATCACTCGAGGTAGATGCTGTTGTCTCCTTTTTGTCCCTAAAGAAAAGAGGAGGTGAGATCAATTGGCTAAAGTCGTGCAGTGGTGAAGCTGGAGCTAACATCATACAGATCCTTATTATAACCTGTTGCCAAACATATTTAGAAATCTTGATCTGGTTCACTTAATTTCAATTAATATTTACAACAGTGAAAGTCTAGCACATCTGAAGTATGGGGAACTCATTGTAATTGAAATTTGGATGTTAGAGCGTTAGCTTCTCCTTTAGGCACCAAACACTGTGTTGTTTATTTGTCCATTCAACTATATTTTTTGAGCTCCTACTCCAACCATCCTATCTATATATGGCATGATATACACATAAAACCTTGCCAGTAAGGCAAATTGACCTTCATGGAGAATTGTAACTGTCAGTGGGTTCCTGGGATCAAATTAGCACATTGCTCTTTATACAGTTGGAATAATAGTTATGAAAATCTTCTGGCCAAGCTCCCTCTTTTGAGGGTTAAAGATTTTAATTCAGCCTTGGTAGTTGAAAACCTTTAATCTTATAGCCATTTCAGGTCAGTAGAAGACTGTTTTTGACCTTAGCATTTGATTTTAAAGAATTACAGGAAGACAAACGCAACCGTTTTGTTTGAGTAATAAGACAATAAACTACTCTTGTGACTCAGATTGACATTTGATAAATGGTCATTGCACTTTATGGTGTCTGAAATAATGCTGTCTATAAGCATAAGTTGTGATTCACATGTAAGTTACATATTGATGTTTTCGGTACAGATTGAAAATATTCTTTATAAGAAAGGTAAAAGGTAGAAAGAGAAACCCCATAATGATAAACGTGAAAATCATAAAAGACCAAGCCATACCAAAAATATTTCCATTTTGAAATGATGGTTTAAGGGGAAAGTATACATTGCAGTTAAAGCTAAGGCACGCAGCATGGAATACCATATACCTTAGTCACTGGATTGAATACATATTATAAGCCACTTGACATGTCATGTGAACTGCTCTGCCTCGGTATAGCCATATGACCTGTGGGTTTCAACTTCATTGTCCCCAAGAGAGCACCATGATGGTAAAGTATATAGGACTTCTACTTAGCATACGCTAGAGAAATAATGAAAGACAGTATAACACTTACCCAAAGGACAACTGAGTGTGGTTAGTTTTTTCCTCTCTTCTTGCAAATTCTTTCTGGCTGTCCAAGGTAAAGGGACTTTGACATATAATCTCTTACAATGCCCAAAGGCAGTTAGTATTTTCAGACCATGGGACACTCCCAGCCTTTCTCCTTGGCTCCCATGAGTCATCCCAGCCTCTCTGACACTTTTGTATTGAACACAGGCCTCTCATTCTGGTGTCCTGTTTAGGGACAGCCTCCTGCTCAGGAAAGTTCCCAGCCTCCATCCTCCATCAGACTTTGACTTTCCACTATTCGTTGCCACAGACACTTGTTCTCTGCTAGGTGACTCTACATGTGAATGACTAACAGGCAGTAATCCCTGTGGATATGTCAGATACCCAATGTCTCAGACACCTCAGTAACATAATCCATTCATCTGGTTTAAAAGCACACATCTCTTGAGAGCCATGACTATATGGAAATGCCTATCACAATGCCAAGTTAGGGAAGAAGATTTAATTAGGGGCGGGGTGGGAGGGAGACTTCTATACTTCCATCAGCTTTCAGATCACACAATGTAAATGATATGGAGGAAAGCGTATGGGATTTGAAATCACAGCTCTTAGTTTAAAGTTCCAACTTTGTTTACTTACAAATGTCACTGAGCTTTCACTACCCAATCCATAAAATGGGAAATGATGTTTAGCGTCCATGGTTACGTGAATGAGGCTCAAATGTGATGTTATTTGTGAATGTACTTTTAAAGCTAAAGAGCATGGGAACATACTGTATAGCACAGGGAACTCTACCTAGTGCACTGTGTAACCAAAACGGGAGGGAAGTCCAAAAGGGAGGGGATATCTGTATGTGTATGGCTGATTCATTTTGTTGTACAGTGGAGGCTAACACAACATTGTAAAGCAACCATACTCCAATAAAATTTAATAATAAAAAAACAAGTTAGAGTTACAGATAGCTACATATGTTATTATTATAGTAACTGAAAAAGACACCCTGTTGAGCCAACTCTTCAAGGAGACATAACAGGTTATATGTATTCTAAGAACTGCAAGAAGACTGGTGGTTAGTAAGGGGCTTGTGTGTGGAACACACAGACTTGGTGTTTATGCACCAGCCTCTTCTTGACTCTTCACGGGCCACTGATCCTTCTTTTCCCTCAGCTCAGCCTTAAGACTGTCAAGATGGGTGCAGTGAGGAGAAAGAAGGCAAGTGCCTGAACAAGGAATATTAACTTCCCTGGGCCTATATTCCTGTGAACTCTATGGCACAACTATAAAGTCTTATTGAAAAATATAAAGAAAATGATTCATCGTAGTTGGTGGGAGAGACATCCTGTGGTTGGAAGTTAGTAGAGGGTGGAGGTTGGTAGGAGTTTTACTCAATGCTGAAGTTTGGACTTTATCCTGAAGGCAGGAAGGCTGCTCAGAAAACAAGGCATTAAAATGTTAACTTAAACATATTACGGTGAAGAGGGATTCTCACCTTTATCTGAGGTCTACACAACTTGTATAACACTCATAATAAGGACAATTCCAATAAGGACAAAAAATTATCCATGGGCTTTTTAACATTGGCTTTTTAAACTTCTGACATTGAAGTGTTAGAAACTTCAAGATCCTCTACTGATTTCATAGAGGATCAAAACTCCATTCTGAATCTCTTCTTCCTAAACACCCCTCTGTCCCCTGGCTCAGTGTCCCCTCTTGCATTCTCTTGGGCTTTCCTAAAGACATGTGTATTGTGTGTGTATACGTACATGTAAACACACAAACATATTTTCAAAATACTATATAATATATAACAAAATATACACATACACGTAAATGTATACTTTTAAACATTAGCTCTTGGATGAATTATAAAGCAAGCAGTGTGTGTCAGAGCAGCCCAGTGTTTAAAGTTCACCTTTATTTAGGGTGAAACTAACCCTAAATCCTTCCCTCCCAATTTTTTGTTTGTTTTGTCAAGAAGTGAAGGGAGGTAGACTAAAGAGAACCAATTAAGTTAATTTTTAACTGAAGCTTTTGAATACAAATATGCACAACATAAAATTTAGACAGGATAATTGATATCTTCCTTTTCCTGGCCAGAAATTGCCACCATAAAACCAAACTTGGTGTAGGAAGCAAAAATTAATGATAAGCCAAATGATCCTCAAGGTCAATAAGCTAATTCTCATTCTTCAGTTAACAGTTAATAGTTCTAGACCAGAACTGGTCCAGAAAAGACTAAAAATAATATAGCTCTGAGGGGGAAGGAAAGAAAAGCTTGACTTACAACTCCATTGAATGGTTACCGGGTACTTCTAGTATTGTCTATATGAAACCCCAGTTACTGTAGCAAGCAGGAAAATGGAGCATTGAGTGGAATATGGCGCTTAAGATACAACCCTGACTTCCCAGTGGATCATCCCACTGGGCATGGGGAGGAATGCATGTTACTTAAGGCCGCTGACTGAGCTGCCTCTGGCGTGTCGTTTACTCCAGCAGTGTCTTTCTTTTCTTAGTTTTTCTCTTTTAAATAGCCTAGGGCAGTTGTTTCTTAGATTTATAAATACATGTTTTTAAAGCATATTGATACTTAATTAGGAGTATGTCTTAGTTCTATGATAAATCCTTTTAAATTTCTGACTCTTTTAGTTACATCTTAAGGAGGAGTATCCACTTTTTTAAATGAATTTTTAAAACCCACACTAGAAGTTACTAATAATACACCTCATTTTACCATAAACAATCAGGAAAAATGATGTGGGACTGAACCTGCAAAACAGACCTTCCAAATACTGGCAAGACAGTCTGTCCCAGTTACTATATGTAATGGGGAAGGAAGTCTCCACCTAGCGGGGCTGTTATAAAAATTAGAAACAACATATGTCACATAAAGGAATATATATTAGGAATACAATAAATGGTAGTCATCCATTTATCCATTTATCCATTGGGGAATTCTGCCCCAATCAGTATTTTGATATTAATCCTATTGGTATATCTAACTTTTACTTCTTCACAATTTTCTTTATTGAACCTGATTTCATAACTTCTTAAAATGTTGGCAGTCACTTGCTTGGAATTTAAAGTTTCTATCAGTTTTTTCCCAAACATTTTATTAAGTAACACAAAAAAAGATCTTTGCAATGTTACCAAAAGGAGTAATTAAAAAGAGTCTGGTGCAAATGGGGAAATTGGTGCATGCCTAGTAGCAATAAGCAAAAACTGGAAACTCATTTTGTTGACTTGAATGATACAAACAAGAGGGGCAATGATCAGGAAAGCTAAGGTGGAATTGGAAGAAATTAACTGTTCCTTTAAGCATAGTAAATAGTGAAATCACATCAATTTTGATATTTGAAAATTGGAGATCATTTTGAGCTTTCAGATATCTTCCATGTTTCATTTCTATTATTTATCAATATTCTCCAGGTCCGACACTGAGGAATTGGTATTGAATATTTAGTAAGGCCCCCTCATTTACACTTTATGGTCTCAGAGCCAGAAAGAAAGTGCTGTGATTTTGAAGTTCTAATCCTTCAGTTGCATATAGTTGGTCACCTTTTTCTGGAAAGAAACCCACCACTGTCTACAGAAGGATTTTCTTGTGTGTTACAGCACTGCATTATGCTTCTTTCACCTTTTCCAGAAATTGAATTGGGAAGAGAGGATGGTGTGAGGAATGCAATTTTCGTCATTTATTATCTCTGAAGATGAAGCACTTGAAGACTTTTCACATCCTTCTGTTTTCCTCCACATCATTAGGCTAAGACAGTGAAAGCATCTGCTTGCCTCAGACACAAAAAGGGATGCTACAGAGTTCACTAAATATACATAAAAAGGGGCAGGAGGAAGAAACAAAATGCACTGTGCTACTCAACTAGTTCATGTACTGATTCGCATCCCAATTTATTTTGATTATTGGATTTATGGGAAGGATTTAATTTCATTGTTGCCTCAGAGAAATCTAATCCTGGAAGGGCAATTCCAAGATAGAAAAAGAGGGATAATTGCCTGGAGCTTATTGAGTTAATTGGATATAATTCTCAGGTATTAAAGGTCAAAAATAAAGATGGGGGTGACCAGAGTTTGTTTTGCTAACATGATGAACTCTCTTGTTTTTTTCCTGTCTCTCATTAGTGTCCCTAAGGGTGGAGACAGTTATAGTTCTCTTGTCCACCAGTGACATTTCCACATTATGTACATACAAGGTGTTTGATGGCCACTTGCAGATTGATTGAATGAATAACGATGTTGCATTGCTGATGTAGAAACACATATTAGAACAATATTACCCAAGAATGGACAACAAAGAAGAAACTTATCATCTGGGGCTGCATAAACTTCAGAAGGGATTTAAAGACAAAATTTCCCACAATTTAAAAGAGTAACAGGAATTACATGATAGCATCCATGTGATAAAGTCAAAGGAGTCTATTAGATCAATTCTTTCAGACAGTCCAGGCTAAACACCATGCTTCATGATCTTGCATTACTCTTGTCTGCATGATGGTGGAGACCACCGACCTGAGTGGTAGTGAAAGCTGTAGGAGTCTGGGGAATTGAAATGGCATTGCTTAACTTGGTTATCATTTTAAAAAATCTGAAGAGACTGCAGAATGAAATTGACCCACTAATAACATTGTATCATTTACCATTAATTGTGAGAATATCTTTAAAGAGCCACCAGCTGGCTAATGGCTAACCTGTTTTTAAGATGTGAGGAGAGAGATCCTGGGAGGAATTCACATTAGGTGTGAGCAAATTTTTCCTTTAGCAAGAAAAAGAAATGACTTCCCAAGCAGCTCACTTGGTATGGTTTTAATAAATTATGTCTTTCAAACCTGCTACAATTCCTTGAAAATTAACTGAATATTTGCAGTTAGGAAAGCCAGTGGTTGGCACTCTGTTGTGATCTTCTCACAAGGCTCAGAGTGTAGGGTCCTTTAAATAAGTTGAGGTATAGCTTAATAGTAGATAAAAGGTTAGATCCCAGGACAGTTCCAAAAAGCAGTTGAGGAAAGCAAAATCGTAAAGAGAGAGCATGGCAATCAGTTTGAAGAGTGAGATGACTTTTAGAAACCTAGAAACAATTTTAAAACATATTTATTAATAATTCAGAAGCAATGCAAACAAATGGTACATATTTGCCAAACTTAGGTTTGGAGGATTATAAGAAACTCTTGAAGGACTTAATTAAGCTCGGTAATGGAGTAAACACAATAGCAGATGATGCTCAATGGAGAGAAGATGGAGGTAATATGTAATGAACAGTTTAGAGTCATGCATTTAATGAGTTCTGAATTAGCCATGCCTCTCAGGAAGAGAGATTTCCAACTAGTTATCATAATAAACAGGGCAAGGAGGACAGTGGGCAAAAAAACCTAGGTCAATGAGTTACTCATAACATTTGCAAAAAGTGGATGGCATTTATCAACTCAAAAGAGCATTGCTATAGAGCTATTCTGAAACTGGCTTGTGGGTAAGATTGCATTATAATGAGTTTTCTCTGGTACTTCAGTAACTAAAACCTCCTAGTTAAACTCTAATGTAATTCCAGCATATTATCATTAAAAAGAAAAGTGTGAAGCATTTCAAACACACTGGCAAGCATAAAAGTGCCACAGACATTCACATATCCACTTCCTAACTTTATCAAACCCTAACATTTTTATATCATATTTTTCAGAATTTTTTGGTTGTTGTTTAAAAAAAAATCAAACATTAATGTACCTTTGAGGCCCCTGTGTAAACCTCCCAGATCGGTTTCTCTCCCTTCCTTTCTGCTTCCCTCCTTCCCTTCCTAAAGGAAACCATTATCATTAATTCAGGGTATAACATTCCCATACTTGTATTATATTTTTTACTACATATTTATATACCTGACTACATTACATAATATTACTTTGCTGCTTTTTAAAAAAAATTTCGTGATTTCTGGACTTCATTTAATTTTGTTGTTGTTGGAAAGGTTGAGTCTATTACTCCTTGGAAATAGGGAGAGTGCACAACATGAGGAGTGCACACACTGTGGGGGGGTCTCAGTGAGAGGGCGTTATTGTAGGATTTAGACTTCGGGTGATAATTGAGGCAGGTCCTAGGAAGCAGAGCTTTGCTCTGTATTGGGCATTGTCAGGAATCAGGGACAGTTCTATGATTCTTTGCAGAAGTGTGTCTTCTGCTAATTTCCTTGCTAGTATATTAAGTGGTTCTTTTTCTTCTTCTTCTGTTATGAACACTGCAGCCTGAACCTTTATTTTATATGTCTCCGGGCATAACCGTAAGTGTTTTTTCCCAGTGTTATTGAGATATAATTGACATGTAATAATATATTAGTTTCAGGTGTACAACATAGTGATATAATATGTTTATATTGTAAAATGATCACCACAAGAAGTTTAGTTAACATCCATTGCCTCACATGGTTACAGATTGTTCTTCTTGTGATGAGGACTTTTAAGATCTACTCACTTAGAAACTTTCAGATGTACAATAGAATATTGTTAACTATAGTCTCCATGCTATATATTACATTCCTAGGACTTATTTATCTTATAACTGGAAGTCTGTACCTTTTGACCACAGGATTTTTAAACATTATATAAATGGTACCCCACTCTAGCATCCTTTAACATCATACTTTTCAAGCTGGACATTATGTTTTGCTCAGTATTGTATTTTATATGTTTACTTCTGTTGATTTATGCAACTTTGGTGCATTCATTTTGATCATGTACTCCATGCATAGATATATCACAGTCTATTTATCCGTGGTCCTTGATGATCTCAGTTCTTTAATTTATTTCCAATGGTATTGTGATGGATATTCTTTTATATGTCTCTGTGTGCACGTGTGCACATGTGGTCTAGCATATATACCTAGAACTATGCATATTTTAAACTTTGTTGAATGTGGCCAAATGCTTTCCCCAGTGTAGCTTTACTAATTTATTTTTCCCCACCGTGGGATGGGAGTTCCCACTGCTGCATATCCTCTCCAATACTTGGTATTGTCAGACTTTTTAAACTTTGGCCTGATAGGTGTAAAATGGAATTTCATGATTTCGATTGTATTTTTCTGAGGTATGTTCTTTTCAGAAAGAAACTTTTTTCTTAGAAAAAATAGGAAATACTAATTGCTATATTAATATTTTTTTGACTCTACCACTTAAGAAAATGCCACTGGGGAATTTTTCTCTCATTAATTTTTCCTAATGAGACAGTGGCTTTGATGAAAAGTCTACAGAGAGGGAGGAGGAAGGCCAGTAAATATGTTGTGGGTTACAAAGCGAGCCACAGGTCACTTAAATTGTCTCTTTCTGACTGGCAGGAGTCTTGGTAAGAGAATCGTTGGCTTAGGAGAAGGTCAAGTTTGACAAGAAGATGAGGCTGCTACTTGTCAGCGGCCCTGCTTGAAAGAAAAGGTTGTGACACACATTTTCCGCTGGCAGGTTGTCACACCAATCATTTGTAAATCGATGTAATATGAATACCCGAGATCTAAATATTACACAAGCTGTTGAGGAGTGATCAGATCCGGAACCAGACCCTGTTCTTCCCAAGCGAGTATAGCATTTGTTGAATCAGAGAAGTTACTAAGCTTTTGCCTTTATAGGACCTATTATTTTCTAACAATGATCCTAGCAATGTATTTCACTGACTTTTATTCTTATACCGTAATGCACAAAATTCTCTGTGATCATAACTGAATCAGATTTCTGAATGAGAAAAAATAGTAACATACCTCTATAGGGATGACTACTGAAATTCTTTTCTCCATATCATAACTCTTAATGGGTTGCTGAGATCACATTTTAATTTTCAAACATAATTTTCATCTTATATTAAGTGCTTAATACTTCAACATGGCTAATCTCCTTTTATAAGAGATTCTTCTACTTGTAATAGTTATGATGCATGGGTAGTCCAGATTTATTTTTCCTGCATAAGTGAGGAAATGACTAATTGTAGAGGTCATGGTTACGTAATAAATCATTTGCAAAGCTAGGATTAGAAAGGATACTTTTTTTTTTTTTTTTTAAATTTATGGCTGCATTGGATCTTCGTTGCTGCGCGAGGGCTTTCTCTAGTTGCGGCGAGCGGGGGCTACTCTTCATTGCGTTGCATGGCCTTCTCATTGTGGTGACGTCTCTTGTTGCAGAGCACGGGCTCTGGGCACGTGGGCTTCAGTAGTTGTGGCTCGTGGACTCTAGAGCGCAAGCTCAGTAGTTGTGGCGCACGGGCTTAGTTGCTCCGCGGCACGTGGGATCTTCCCGGACCAGAGGTCGAACCCGTGTACCCTGCATTGGCAGGCGGATTCTTAACCACTGCGCCACCAAGGAAGTCCCAGAGTGTGTACTTTTAAAAACATCCCCAAATCCTTCTGGAATGAAATTCCCTTCTCCAAGCAATGGCTTAGGTTTTGCTGAAGGACTCCCACAGTTGTAATGGACTCCCATAAATAAACGCTAAGGTGCTTGCTGAATTACTATATCTAAGCCAACTTAGTGAAGAGAATGCTTACAAGTAAGTTTTAGTACAATAAGACTCAAAGCCAAGATATTTTCATATTAAAAAGTTCCCTTCTGGAAGGGGTTGCGGGGAGGAATCTTTCCAGTTCCAGGTCCCTTTTCAGTTGGGAATACGTGAGACAATGGGTTAAGGCACTGTTTCCCAAAGTGTGCCCTGTGGGATATTGATTCTCAGGATATGATCCAGTGCTACCTTAAGAAACAGGAAGAAGAAGAAAGGAAAAAAATTCTGTGTTCACATATGTGGAAATGTGGAATTAACCAAAGTTATTCAGGTTTTTTACTAAAAAACTTCTCAGAGTCTTTAATATGCAAATATATTCTGGCTTTCCCAGAACAGGAGATAGAATTTAGTTTCCTAAACTCATTTGGCCCCAGAGTCTGGTTTATGGAGGTCCTGATATTCCCCCCACTACCCACTCCCCCAATCCCCAGCATCACATTGGAGACCCTCTGTAATGGGAGAGGAATTAATTCCTCAGTTCACTCTCCCAGTGCAGGCTTTGTGAGTTAACTACTTAAATACCCGGTTGATACGCAATGTAGTTAACAATTAGCATAGCACTTCTTGCACAAATCAGAACAGATGTGGTGGCACTGGAGGAAGTATCACTCCTCCAGAGTACTCCCTCTTTTTGCTACATGTTAACTGATATTGCTGGATCTGTGGGAGGGGGAATTGTATCAGCGGAGGGGCTGCAGTGGATGGGACTCAGCACAGTGGCTCTCAACCCACCGGTACCAGGTCTTTTTGATATGACCAATCAGCACAGTCATACCATGTATACCCAGTTTCACTTTGGCCCTGCCCCAGAGGCCAGAGGGCCCTCTCCTGGTCAGCCACATCCAAGGAGAATTAGGAAATTAAGTTTTATAGGAAGAATGTCCTGCAAGGAAATGAGGATGTAGGATTCATTTTTCTTTTAACTTTAATTTAGAAGGAAATAAAACAGTTGCCAAGATTCTGTTTCTGAATGGCCATGGCAGGGAGATTTTTAAAATGCAATTGTGAATCTCTCTTCCTAAAAAACAAGCTTCAGAAAAGCAAAATATTGGTTACCGTTAGGCCCTGTCTAACAGGATGAACAGACCCCAAGATGAGCTGTAGAACTCAGCATTCTTTGCCAAGTGGGAATATTTTGAATAGTATTAGTGGAGATTCCTGCTTTTGAATTTCTCCAGATTCAGTCCATGTGGCAGATTATTACCTAGCATGTATGTGTTCCTGTTATGTCTCCTAGCCTTGAATCAAACCATTTTGTTTACAATTTGAATAGATTGGACCATACCCTTTGGAACTCATCACCCAGCAGTGTCTCCTTAATATTCATAAAGGAGAGCAGCACAATCTGTTCTGGAAACTTAGTAAGCTGGATTATGGAGCCGTTTGGGGTGACCATCGATTCAAGTGTGTACTTTTAGGATCAAAGAGATAACATCCAAAGAGATAGCAATGTCCCAAGTCCAAACTGCCTCACCCTCCTATCTCAAAAAATAGGGTAGGAGATAGATGCAAGAGGGAGGAGATATGGGGATATATGTATATGTATAGCTGATTCACTTTGTCATAAAGCACAAACTAACACACCATTGTAAAGCAATTATACTCCAATAAAGATGTTAAAAAAAAAAAATAGGGGACTTCCCTGGTGGTGCAGCCTGCCAGTGCAGGGGACACGGGTCCGATCCTTGGTCTGGGAAGATCCCACGTGCCGCAGAACAACTAAGCCTGTGCACCACAACTACTGAGCCTGCTCTCTAAAGCCTGCGAGCTACAACTACTGAGCCAGCGTGCTGCAACTACTGAAACCCGGGAGCCTAGAGCCCGTGCTCCACAACAAGAGAAGCCACCACAATGAGAAGCCCGTGCACTGCAACAAAGAGTAGCCCCCACTCATCCCAACTAGAGAAAGCTCGTGTGCAGCAACGAAGACCCAACGCAGCCAAAAATAAATAAAATTTTAAAAAATAATAATAGTAATAAGCCAAAGACATAAAGCAGGCAGGAATCTTTCCCCACTTCCTCTCACACCTGCAGTGTCATAGCCAGAGCCCAAAATTATCCCCACAGGGACACTTTTTGCACCTTTCAAAATCTGTTGACTGTGATACTTGGAAGCAACTCCAAGCGATGTGGGAGATGTGGGAAGGATCCCAGCATGAAGAACACCATCTCGAGTTTATTTTTGTGTATGGTGTTAGGGAGTGTTCTAATTTCATACTTTTACATGTACCTGTCCAGTTTTCCCAGCACCACTTATTGAAGAGGCTGTCTTTTCTCCACTGTATATGCTTGCCTCCTTTATCAAAGAGGTGACCATATGTGTGTGGGTTTATCTCTGGGCTTTCTATCCTGTTCCATTGATCTATATTTCTGTTTTTGTGCCAGTAGCATACTGTCTTGATTACTGTAGCTTTGTAGTATAGTCTGAAGTCAGGGAGCCTGATTCCTCCAGCTCCATTTTTCGTTCTCAAGATTGCTTTGGCTATTCGGGATCTTTTGTGTTTCCATACAAATTGTGAAATTTTTTGTTCTAGTTCTGTGAAAAATGCTAGTGGTAGCTAAATGTAAGGCCAGACACTATCAAACTCTTAGAGGAAAACATAGGCAGAACACTCTATGACATAAATCACAGCAAGATCCTTTTTGACCCACCTCCTAGAGAAATGGAAATAAAAACAAAAATAAACAAATGGGACCTAATGAAACTTAAAAGCTTTTGCACAGCAAAGGAAACCATAAACAAGACCAAAAGACAACCCTCAGAATGGGAGAAAATATTTGCAAATGAAGCAACTGACAAAGGATTGATCTCCAAAATTTACATGCAGCTCAATAACAAAAAAACAAACAACCCAATCCAAAAATGGGCAGAAGACCTAAATAGACATTTCTCCAAAGAAGACATACAGATTGCCAACAAACATATGAAAGAATGCTCAACATCATTAATCATTAGAGAAATGCAAATCAAAACTACAATGAGATATCATCTCACACAGGTCAGAATGGCCATCATCAAAAAATCTAGAAACAATAAATGCTGGAGAGGGTGTGGAGAAAAGGGAACCCTCTTGCACTGTTGGTGGGAATGTAAATTGATACAGCCACTATGGAGAACAGTATGGAGGTTCCTTAAAAAACTAAAAATAGAGCTACCACATACGACCCAGCAATCCCACTACTGGGCATATACCCTGAGAAAACCATAATTCAAAAAGAGTCATGTACCAAAATGTTCATTGCAGCTCTATTTACAATAGCCAGGACATGGAAGCAACCTAAGTGTCCATCATCGGATGAATGGATAAAGAAGATGTGGCACATATACACAATGGAATATTACTCAGCCATAAAAAGAAACGAAACTGAGTTATTCGTAGTGAGGTGGATGGAGTTAGAGTCTGTCATACAGAGTGAAGTAAGTCAGAAAGAGAAAAACAAATACTGTATGCTAACACATATATATGGAATCTAAGGGATAAAAAAAAGGTCATGAAGAACCTAGTGGCAAGACGGGAATAAAGACACAGACCTACTAGAGAATGGACTTGAAGATATGGAGAGGGGGAAGGGTAAGCTGTGACAAAGTGAGAGAGTGGCATGGACATATATACACTACCAAATGTAAAATAGATAGCTAGTGGGAAGCAACCGCATAGCACAGGGAGACCAGCTCTGTACTTTGTGACCACCTAGAGCGGTGGGATAGGGAGGCTGGGAGGGAGGGAGATGCAAGAGGGAAGAGATATGGGTATATATGTATATGTATAACTGATTCACTTTGTTATAAAGCAGAAACTAACACACCATTGTAAAGCAATTATACTCCAATAAAGATGTTAAAAAAAAAAAAACACCATCTCAATGACCCAAAGTTTGTTCTTGTTCTCTGTGGCTCTAGCCATTAAACATATACAGATGCCAACCTTTTGAGTATACAGTACCTCCTTACCCACCGCTTTAAGCAGCAGTCATTGTGCCTCAGACCACACTGCCAGAAACTGTCTACATTTTGCCAATGGGTTTGAACTTGGAAAAGCACCTATGCTATGAAGCAAGACTTGCCTGGGGAGAATGAGGAAGAATGTGTCATGACACCACACCCACTGAGCACGCAGTAACTGAAGCACTACACCAGTTGATACAGGTACACATTATGAATTACTAGGGAGAGAAACACGTCATGCAGTCATCCTAGCCATTCATTAGTTTAAGGCTCAGAGATGGGAGACCACATAGAGCAGCAGAGCCCCAGCCACTGCATGTGAATTAGACAGATGTTGCAACAGCAGTCTGGTGAGCAATGGTAACTCATGATTCTGTGTGGCCTTTCCTCTTCAATGCTTCAATTTTGATATGACCAATCAGCACAGTCATACCATGTTTACCCAGTTTCACTTTAGCCCTTACACAAGGGCTAAAGCACCTTACACAAGCTTTAGTTAATCTCTCTTGTTGCCCTGTGAGGTGGCAAGGCCCATTATCCTCAGTTAGCTAGATGTGGAAATAGAGATATAAAGAGGTTAATTTACCCCTGGGGATTCAATGAATCAACAGCAAAACCAGAGGTGGTACCTGTTTTTCAAATTCTCAGTCTGTTCCCTCCAAGATATACTGAAACTTAGCTGAAAAAAATGTTGTTTTCATTATTGTCATATATCATGTTCTAGATCCATCCCTGGCATTCTGCTTTTCATGTAACCTTGAGCAAATTGTTTGATCTTTCTGCGGTTATCTGCAAAATAGGTGTACACTTGCCCTGCCTATCCTATAGGACTGTCATGGGGTTCACATGAAATGATAATTGTTTAATTCTCTCAAAATATGAAGTTTTTTTAAGCCAACGTTTTACTATTTATTTTAAATTATATTTTATACATAAAATTTCTGATGATTTCATGAAAACAAATGACTTCTATATGCATTTTGTTTAATAAAAGTATGATGAGCTTTGAAAGCAGGCACTCACTTGCTTTATCTCTCTCAAACACAGTCACACACAGACACACACACACACACACACACACACACACACACACACTAATAACCCAGAGTTACATTTTAAAAATGTTTAAATGAAAGAAAATTTAATAGAAGAATGAACCTTACTTAGCACCACAGACATACAATATCTGTTCAGTAAATATTTATTGAATAGATGATGGATGGATTCACTTTGTGGATAATAAACTCAGTGGTTGATGTTTTTCAGTGTGTACTAGCTAGGTTTTCAGAGAAACCAAGAACTAAAGAGCCTGTAATGATAAATGTTATTGATTTCATTCATCAATATCAATCTCTCCACTTTTATAAGGAAGATGAATATAATGCAATGTTATCCTTTGTACTTATTATCCATTGAACTTACTATATCCATTGTTATCCATTGAACTTACTATAATTTGGGGATAAAATTTGAAACTTTGTCTTACAAATAATAAAGATGTATATTATGTTAAAATCCTAAATCATGCTGTCTCACTGTGACCCTCAGGGTTTCATCTATTCATTGATTCATTTATTAATATAATTAATTATTGCTTACAATGTGTCAAGCATTGTGCTAAAAAATATGTAAGAATTTTTCTTTCTTTCAAATAGCTTATTCTTTAGTCTCTCAAAAAGTGCAGGTTTATTGAGCTAATGTCTCTATCTGAAGATTCACAGTCATATCAGTATTTAATCCTAAACTAAGCTCTCTCTGGGCTACAAAGGTTAAAAAAAAAGCCGCTTTTCAGAGGGAGTGAAGTCAGGAAGAGCTAGTGTATTTGATTTTACCTCGTGATGGGCAGGGGAACAAGACAGCTCTCCTCAGGGAACAGCCTGATCTTCCAAATGGAAAGTGCATTTGTACTAGAACAAGGACAGTCCTGTGGTTCATGATAATTTGAAAGGTAAGGTTTATGTCATTCATAATTTTAATTATCTCTTTAAAAATGTAATTGAGAAGGAAATTTGCTCAAAAATTAGAAGAATAAAAGGACTTACTTTAATAAATTATTACAGATATACTTCTGAGATTCATTTCCTTTCCCATATTTTCTTTATTCATTATCTGATTGTTATCTGATTGTTTGCAGGTAATGTTTCCAGATATATTTGTCTCATTTTGTGTGCTTGTCTTGGTGACAGATTCTTGCCATGGTGTTTCACAAGGCGACTTATCATTTGCCTGATTAGAAGTCCTGATACTTTTTCTGCAAATGTGACCCTATATCCAAAAAGTTAAGAAAAATATAACTCCTCAAATGAATAACTCCATATGAATAACTCCATATTTTAAAAAGTCAGAATTTTCTTCCCAGATTTATCATTCATCTCTTCACTAAGGTAAAGAACAAATTCCTTTCACCTGGAAACACAAAAATACCACCTAGGTTGGGTTCTGACCTGCTTCGAGAAAAACACAAAGAAACACAGTGGAAGTTCTCCAATTCTACCATTATTATAATATTTACAGATGTCACCAAGGCAGCCTACAGAATGCTTTCTGAGCCTAATGATGTCAAATGGAAGTGGCTTCATTACCAAAAAGACTGTGACATTTCTTTCTTTAAAAATACAGTGAGTAGAAAATGGTACTTCTGTAGATAGTGCCAATGAGCAAAAAGCTCCTGAATTTATTATGGAAGTGGGCAAAAATCCTTCTGTAGTGGTGAAAAAGAAAAAAAAGAATAAGAGAGGATGTTGGGAGAAATGTGCCTTCTTGGCTATATCAATGAGTAATGAGATAGAGAGGTAGGTGAGAGAAAGGGGAGCGGCAGGAGGAGGAGAGAAGAGAAGAAATGGAAAGAAGAAGGTGGCAAGTGGAAAGGAAAGAACAAAAGATTAAGAAATAGAGAGGAGAGAATAGTAAGTAGATTAGATGAGATAAGGGAAAAGGAAAAGAAGGATGGAGGTCAGGTGAAAACAAGAAGTGAACGAGGCAGGAGAGGGAGAGGGACATGTGTAAGAGGTTATCCTCCTGGGGGTCAGCAAACTACAGCCTGTGGACCAAATCCAGTCCATTGCCTTTTTTATAAATTAAGTTTTATTGGAATACAAGCAGGCCCATTGATGTACACATTGTCTATGGCTGCTTTCATGCTACAGTGGCAGGGTTGGGTAATTGTGATGGAGACAGTATGGCCCACACCATAAAATATTTACTATCTAACTCTTATGGAAAAGTTTGCAGTCTAATCCCGTTGTTCTCAAACTTTAGTGTGCATCAGAATTACCTGGAGGGCTTGTTAAAATAAAGATTACTGAACCCCATCCCCAAAGTTTTTTACGAAGTAGGTCTCACATTTTCATTTCTAATAAGTTTCCAGGTGACGCTGGTGCTGTTTAGCCAGGCACTGCACTTTGAGAGCTACTGCTGTCATTCTTATGTCATGTCACCCTAATGTTGTACTGAGTAAGGACATTCGTGCAGAAAGGGAAAGGAAAATCAAACTTGATCCCCCTTCTAGGTAAACACAGAGGTATAGGTTGATATCATAATTCTTTACAAATTATCTTATTGAAAATTCTTAAACTGGATCTTTTTATAATAATGCCAGTTTCATTCTTAAAACGATGAAAACTAAATTTGATTTAGTTAAAAGCTTAGTTAACTGGTGGTTTAGTACTAAAAATGTTTTATAGTTTGGTTTGAATCCACTCCCTGGAATACCGTTGGACTCTGTCAGTGTTACTGGACTGTGTCAACAATGTTGACTGCATCCATCTTACGGGACTACCCTCTTCCCACCTCACTGCCGATGCCTGGCATAAGTGGCTTGAAATTTTGCTTACTACCCACCCCACCTCACTCCCAGACTCTGCTGGAGTCTTGGGGCTCCAGTTTCCCTGCGAAATTGCAAGTTCTTCAATAGCTTTCCTGCTGGAGATGGGTATGAATGTTGTCCTGAGTGAGAGATTTTGGGGACTCGTGATACCAAGGACTTTATTCTGCCTCACACTCCATCCCAAGACCCTGAGATCTGGTTTTTCGCCTACAAGTGGTGCCATAGTTCGCACATTTGTCATCTTCCTCTACATGTACCCTTAAATCTGTGCTCTGGCTGTGAACATGGGCCACCAATTATTAGCTTTAACTTTGCATGCTCCATGCTCGCTGCACAGAAGTTCTATGAAGGACAGAGAAATGTGACTCTTTTTCCAGCATCCTAGCATTTAGGAATATAAAGACAAACATAATTTTGGAGCCTGAAAGTGCCAGAGACACCTTCAGAGTAGAATGAGTTCAGTTTAGAAGTAGCAGCTCTTCAAAACATGTGATGGATGGTTGGATTCCACCATTGCTCTGAGTAGTTACTTCCTTGTACCCATAGCTAAGATGGGCAGAAGATTGAAAATTTCATTTTTTTTCACAAGAAAGCTGCAATACAGTTTAAATCTATTTCGTTCTGACTTGTTAGTTCTAGAGGATTTCCAGATTTTGTGACAAGTTGATGTGCATGAGAAAGTATACTGTGGATATCAAAGAAGGATGAATGACATACATGGAATACAGTAGATGCTTGATAAGTCAGTGTTATTGTTGTTGCTTTCTTATTTTAATGATGTATGGTTCTTGGTTAAAAAGTGATGGTAAAATAAATAATGCAGACAGTTCACATTCTGCATGATGCTGTGTTAACTTAAACTTGTACATACCGCAACCAGTTCCTCTTTTTCATGAACCCATTGTAACAAATTTAATATCAGTTATCAAAAAAACTGCAAAATGTGGACTGTATACTTTTTAAACACCATGGGATCTTATTTCTAAAGAAATTCCTTGATGAATTTTCCTGTAAAATAAGCATATCTGTTGTTAACCATAGCAAAGAATGTTGTGGGTTTAAATTCTTTCAAATTTTTCTTTAATAATTTTCAAATTGTAATTAGTGCCAGAGTAAGTAAAACCAGATGTAATGTGCCACCTCTTCCTAGACCTTCTTCCCGTGACATATTTTCCCTTCTTTTCCTTTCTTCCTGTTGCGATATGGCTTCTCCTGAGCTGCCATTGTTTTCAGCACTGGCCTAGTCATGCCATCAGCTTGATGAGTGGTATAGAGCAAAGGGGTCATCTGTTTCTATCTGCCTTCCATTCAAACGACCCCCTGCAAGTGTTTGAGATGGACTAGGAAGAAGCCCACTTGCAGACCCACACCCTGAGTTAGTGGATCCAGGTGGAATCTGTGTAAAAGGGTGACTTACCATTAATGGTGAAATTCCACTGCAGAACTATAAAGGTCTTGCTGTATGCAGTTCACTGTGGCAGAATTTTGTTATAGAGGGGTGATGTGAAATGCTAACAGGTAATTTGCTGCTCTGAGCTTGTTCAAGGAACTGCGCCACAGTGAAAACATTGAAGATTCACTGCAATTTTCACTTGTTTAATATTAGGAGAGACACGGGTCTTTCTGGGTTCAGAAAAAGAAGCTTCTTAGAAGGTAGTAGTGAATAGTCTGATGGATTTAAGGTCTTTCCAATTTCTTTTGAATTTTCGAAACTTTAATTCATACTGGTGTTATCATATGTGTTAGTTTTGACAACTACAGCTGCTGTAACAGATTACCACAAACTTTGTGACTTAAAAACAACACCAACTTATTAATTTATGATTCTGGAGTTCAGAAGCCCAAAATTTAGTCTTAGTGAGTTAAAAATTAAGGTGTTGGCAGGGCTGCATTTCTTCCGGAGGCTCTAGGAGGATCTGTTTTCTGGCTTCTAGAGGTTGCCCATTTTCCTTGGCTTTTGGCTCTTTCCTCAATCTTCAAAGTCAACAGTATAGCATCTTCCAATCTTTCTCTCTATTTCATTTTTTTTTTCTCTTTACTTTTTTTCTGGCCAACATTCCTATTACCCCTTCCTTTTTATTTTCAATTTTATTTTTTTATGTAGATCTGCATTTCAGTTACTTAGATTAAATTTCTATTTATTCTTCATTCTACTAATAGTGCATACTTAGCCATGTTGCTCTTACTATTTTTTTCTTCTTTCTTTTTATAATAAAAACATATCTGTACCGACAATCTTTTTAACAGATTCATGAGGAAGTTAAGGTTTTACTCTGCAGTCTTTGGCTTGGAATTACCCTCATTTTTTCTAAACCTGCCGTTTTAATTTAATTTAATTTTTTATTTTCATTTATTTATTTATTATTTTATTTTATGTTTTTAACATCCTTATTGGAGTATAATTGCTTTACAATGGTGTGTTAGTTTCTGCTTTATAACAAAGTGAATCAGTTATACATATACATATATCCCCATATCTCTTCCCTCTTGCATCTCCCTCCCTCCCACCCTCCCTATTCCACCCCTCTAGGTGGTCACAAAGCACCGAGCTGATCTCCCTGTGCTATGCAGCTGCTTCCAACTAGATATCTGTTTTACATTTGACAGTGTATATATGTCCATGCCACTCTCTCACTTTGTCCCAGCTTACCCTTCCCCCTCCCCGTATCCTCAAGTCCATTCTCTAGTAGGTCTGCGTGTTTATTCCCGTCTTGCCCCTAGGTTCTTCAAGACCATTTTCTTTGTTGTTTTTTAGATTCCATATATATGTGTTAGCATACGGTATTTGTTTTTCTCTTTCTGACTTACTTCACTCTGTATGACAGACTCTAGGTCCATCCACCTCACTACAAATAACTCAATTTCGTTTCTTTTTATGGCTGAGTAATATTCCACTGTGTATATGTGCCACATCTTCTTTATCCATTCATCTGTCGATGGACACTTAGGATGCTTCCATGTCCTGGCTATTGTAAATAGAGCTGCAGTGAACATTGTGGTACATGACTCTTTTTGAATTATGGTTTTCTCAGGGTATATGCCCAGTAGTGGGATTGCTGGGTCGTATGGTAGTTCTATTTTTAGCTTTTTAAGGAACCTCCATACTGTTCTCCATAGTGGCTGTATCAGTTTACATTCTCACCAACAGTGCAAGAGGGTTCCTTTTTCTCCACACCCTCTCCAGCATTTATGGTTTGTAGATTTTTCGATGATGGCCATTCTGACCGGTGTGAGATGATATCTCATTGTAGTTTTGATTTGCATTTCTCTAATGATTAATGATGTTGAGCATTCTTTCATGTGTTTGTTGACAATCTGTATATCTTCTTTGGAGAAATGTCTATTTAGGACTTCTGCCCATATTGGGGTTCGGTTGTTTGTTTTTTTGATACTGAGCTGCATGAGCTGCTTGTAAATTTTGGAGATTAATCCTTTGTCAGTTGCTTCATTGGCAAATATTTTCTCCCATTCTGAGGGTTGTCTTTTGGTCTTGTTTATGGTTTCCTTTGCTGTGCAAAAGCTTTTAAGTTTCATTAGGTCCCATTTATTTTTGTTTTTATTTCCATTTCTCTAGGAGGTGCGTCAAAAAGGATCTTGCTCTGATTTATGTCATAGAGTGTTCTGCCTATGTTTTCCTCTAAGAGTTTAATAGTGTCCAGTCTTACAGTTAGGTCTCGAATCCATTTTGAGTTTATTTTTGTGTATGGTGTTAGGGAGTGTTCTAATTTCATACTTTTACATGTACCTGTCCAGTTTTCCCAGCACCACTTATTGAAGAGGCTGTCTTTTCTCCACTGTATATGCTTGCCTCCTTTATCAAAGAGAAGGTGACCATATGTGTGTGGGTTTATCTCTGGGCTTTCTATCCTGTTCCATTGATCTATATTTCTGTTTTTGTGCCAGTAGCATACTGTGTTGATTACTGTAGCTTTGTAGTATAGTCTGAAGTCAGGAAGCCTGATTCCTCCAGCTCCGTTTTTCTTTCTCAAGACTGCTTTGGCTATTCGGGATCTTTTGTGTTTCCATACAAATTGTGAATTTTTTTGTTCTAGTTCTGTGAAAAATGCCAGTGGTAGTTTGATAGGGATTGCATTTGAATCTGTAGATTGCTTTGGGTAGTATGGTCATTTTCACAATGTTGATTCTTCCAATCCAAGAACATGGTATATCTCTCCATCTGTTTGTATCATCTTTAATTTCTTTCATCATTGTCTTATAATTTTCTGCATACGGCTCTTTTGTCTCCTTAAGTAGGTTTCTTCCTAGGTATTTTATTCTTTTTGTTGCAGTGGTAAATGGGAGTGTTTTCTTAATTTCACTTTCAGATTTTTCATCATTAGGATATAGGAATGCAAGAGATTTCTGTGCATTAACTTTGTATTCTGCTTCTTTACCACATTCATTGATTAGCTCTAGTAGTTTTCTGGTAGTATCTTTAGGATTCTCTATGTATAGTATCATGTCATCTGCAAACAGTGACAGCTTTACTCCTTCTTTTCCGATTTGGATTCCTTTTATTTCTTTTTCGTCTCTGATTGCTGTGGCTAAAACTTCCAAAACTATGTTGAATAATAGTGGTGAGAGTGGGCAACCTTGTCTTGTTCCTGATCTTAGTGGAAATGGTTTCAGTTTTTCACCATTGAGGATGATGTTGGCTGTGGGTTTGTCATATATGGCATTTATTATGTTGAGGTAAGTTCCCTCTATGCCTACTTTCTTGAGGGTTTTTTATCATAAATGGGTGTTGAATTTTGTCGAAAGCTTTCTCTGCATCTATTGAGATGATCATCTGGTTTTTCTCCTTCAAGTTGTTAATATGGTGTATCACATTGATTGATTTGCATATATTGAAGAATCCTTGCATTCCTGGGATAAACCCCACTTGATAATTGTGTATGATCCTTTTAATGTGCTGTTGGATTCCTGTTTGCTGGTATTTTGTTCAGGACTTTTGTATTGATGTTCATCAGTGATATTGGCCTGTAGTTTTCTTTTTTTGTGACATCTTTGTCTGGTTTTGGTATCAGGGTGATGGTGGCCTCTCAGAATGAGTTGGGGAGTGTTCCTCCCTCTGCTATATTTTGGAAGAGTTTGAGAAGGATAGGTGTTAGCTCTTCTCTAAATGTTTGATAGAATTTGCCTGTGAAGCCATCTGGTCCTGGGCTTTTGTTTGTTGGAAGATTTTTAATCACAGTTTCAACTTCAGTGCTTGCGATTGGTCTGTTCATATTTTCTATTTCTTCCTGGTTCAGTGTCTGAAGGTTGTGCATTTCTAAGAATGTGCCCATTTCTTCCAGGTTGTCCATTTTATTGGCATATAGTTGCTTGCAGTAATCTCTCATGATCCTTTGTATTTCTGCAGCGTCAATTGTTACTTCTTCCTTTTCATTTCTAATTCTATTGATTTGAGTCTTCTCCCCTTTTTTCTTGATGAGTCTGGCTAATGGTTTATCAATTTTTGTTTATCTTTTCAAAGAACCAGCTTTTAGTTTTATTGATCTTTGCTATAGTTTCCTTCATTTGTTTTTCACTTATTTCTGATCTGATCTTTATGATTTCTTTCCTTCTGCTAACTTTGGGGTGTTTTTGTTCTTCTTTCTCTAATTGCTTTAGGTGTAAGGTTAGGTTGTTTGTTTGAGATATTTCTTGTTTCTTAAGGTAGGATTGTATTGCTATAAACTTCCCTCTTAGAACTGCTTTTGCTGCATCCCATAGGTTTTGGCTCGTCGTGTTTTCATTGTCATTTGTCTCTAGGTATTTTTTTATTTCCTCTTTGATTTCTTCAGTGATCTTTTGGTTATTAAGTAGTGTATTGTTTAGTGTTTGTATTTTTTATAGATTTTTCCCTGTAATTGATATCTAGTCTCATAGCGTTGTTTTCGGAAAAGATACTTGATATTATTTCAATTTTCTTAAACTTACCAAGGCTTGATTTGTGACCCAAGATATGATCTATCCTGGAGAATGTTCCATGAGCACTTGAGAAGAAAGTGTATTCTGTTGTTTTTGGCTGGAATGTCCTATAAATATCAATTAAGTGCATCTTGTTTAATATATCATTTAAAGCTTGTGTTTCCTTATTTATTTTCATTTTGGATGATCTGTCCCTTGGTGAAAGTGGGGTGTAAAAGTCCCCTACTATGATTGTGTTACTGTCGATTTCCCCTTTTATGGCTGTTAGCATTTGCCTTATGTATTGAGGTGCTCCTATGTTGGGTGCGTAAATATTTACAATTGGTATATCTTCTTATTGGATTTATCCCTTGATCATTATGTAGTATCCTTCTTTGTCTCTTATAATAGTCTTTGTTTTAAAGTCTGTTTTGTCTGATACGAGAATTGCTACTCCAGCTTTCTTTTGATTTCCATTTGCATGGAATATCTTTTTCCATCCCCTCACTTTCGGTCTGTATGTGTCCCTAGGTCTAAAGTGGGTCTCTCGTAGACAACATATATATGGGTCTTGTTTTTGTATCCATTCATCCAGTCTATGTCTTTTGGTTGGAGCATTTAATCCATTTACATTTAAGGTAATTATCGATATGTATGTTCCTATTACCATTTTCTTAATTGTTTGGGGTTTGTTATTGTAGGTCTCTTCCTTCTCTTGTGTTTCCTGCCTAGAGAAATTCCTTTAGCATTTGTTGTAAAGGTGGTTTGGTGGTGCTGAACTCTCTCAGCTTTTGCTTGTCTGTAAAGGTTTTAATTTCTCTGTCAAATCTGAATGAGATCCTTGCTGGGTAGAGTAATCTTGATTGTAGCTGTTTCCCCTTCATCACTTTAAAGATGTCCTGCCACTCCCTTCTGGCTTGCTGAGTTTCTGCTGAAAGATCAGCTGTTATCCTTATGGGGATTCCCTTTTATGTTATTTGTTGTTTTTCCCTTGCTGCTTTTAATATTTTTTCTTTGTATTTAATTTTTGATAGTTTGATTAATATGTGTCTTGGTGTGTTTCTCCTTGGATTTATCCTGTATGGGACTCTCTGTGCTTCCTGGACTTAACCATTTCCTTTCCCATATTAGGGAAATTTTCAACTATAATCTCTTCAAATATTTTCTCAGTCCCTTTCTTTTTCTCTTCTTCTTCTGGGACCCCTATAATTCAAATGTTGGTGTGTTTAATGTTGTCCCAGAGGTCTCTGAGACTGTCCTCAATTCTTTTCATTCTTTTTTCTTTATTCTGCTCTGCAGTAGTTATTTCCACTATTTTATCTTCCAGGTGACTTATCCGTTCTTCTGCCTCAGTTATTCTGCTGTTGATCCCGTCTAGAGAATTTGTAATTTCATTTAGTTTGTTGTTCATCACTGTTTGTTTGTTCTTTAGTTCTTCTAGGTCCTTGTTAAACGTTTCTTCTATTTTCTCCATTCTATTTCCAAGATTTTGGATCATCTTTACTATCATTATTCTGAATTCTTTTTCAAGTAGACTGTCTATTTCCTCTTCATTTGTTAGGTCTGGTGGGTTTTTATCTTGTTTCTTCATCTGCTGTGTGTTTCTCTGTCTTCTCATTTTGCTTAACTTACTGTGTTTGGAGTCTCCTTTTTGCAGCCTGCTGGTTCGTAGTTCCCATTGTTTTTGGTGTCTGCCCCCAGTGGCTAAGGTTGGTTCAGTGAGTTGTGTAGGCTTCCTGGTAGAGGGGACTAGTGCCTGTGTTCTGGTGGATGAGGCTGGATCTTGTCTTTCTGGTGGGCACGTCCACGTCTGGTGGTGTGTTTTGGGGTGTCTGTGGCCTTATTATGATTTTAGGCAGCCTGTCTGCTAATGGGTGGTTTTGTGTTCCTGTCTTGCTAGTTGTTTGGCAAAGGGTGTCCAGTACTGTAGGTTGCTGGTCGTTGAGTGGAGCTGGGTTTCGGCGTTGAGATGGAGATCTCTGGGAGATTTTCACCATTTGATATTACGTGGAGCCGGGAGGTCTCTTGTGGACGAGTGTCCTGAACTTGGCTCTCCCACCTCAATGACACAGCCGTGATGCCTGGCTGGAGCACCAAGAGCCTGTCATCCACACAGATCAGAATAAAAGGGAGGAAAAAAAGAAAGAAAGAAGGAAGATAAAGTTATTAAAATAAAAAATAAAAAATTATTTAAAAAAATTTTTAAAAAGTAATTAAAAAAAAGAAAAAGAGAGCACCCAAATCAAAAAACAAATGCACCAGTGATAACAAGTGCTAAAAACTGTACTTAAAAAAAACCAAAAAACATAAAATGGACAGACATTACCCTAGGACAAATGGTAAAAGCAAAGCTATACAGACAAAATCACACCCAGAAACATACACATACACACTCACAGAAAGAGAAAAAGGGAAAAATATATATATATCATTGCTCCCAAAGTCCACCTCCTCAATATGGGCTGATTCGTTGTCTCTTCAGGTATTCCACAGATGCAGGATACATCAAGTTGATTGTGGAGATTTAATCCGCTGCTCCTGAGGCTGCTGGGAGATATTTCCCTTTCTCTTCTTTGTTCGCACAGCTCCTGGGGTTCAGCTTTGGATTTGCCCCACCTCTGCGTGTAGGTCGCCTGAGGGCGTCTGTTCTTCGCTCAGACAGGACGGGGTTTAAGGAGCAGCTGATTCGGGGGCTCTGGCTCACTCAGTTCGCGGGGAGGGAGGGGTACGGATGCAGGGCAAGCCTGCAGCGGCAGAGACCAGCATGATGTTGCACCAGCCTACGGCGCGCCATGCGTTCTCCCGGGGAAGTTGTCCCTGGATCACCAGACCCTGGCAGTGGCGGGCTGCACAGGCTCCCGGGAGGTAAACCTGCCTTTTTTGAAAGTTCATTGTCTCTGTATTCCCCAAAGGGAGGAAGCTAGTATTTTAGTATCAAACCTAATTGTGAAAAGATTTGTAATTCACAGCTTGCCTTTCATCTTGACTCATGTGTATGCCATCATCATATTTTACAAAGCAAACGTTAAAGTAAAGGTTACACCCAATCCAAAAATGGGCAGAAGATCTAAATAGACATTTCTCCAAAGAAGATATACAGATGGCCTACAGACACATGAAAGAATGCTCAACATCATTAATCATTAGAGAAATGCAAATCAAAACTACAATGAGATATCATCTCACACTGGTCAGAATGGCCATCATCAAAAAATCTAGAAACAATAAATGCTGGAGAGGGTGTGGAGGAAAGGGAACACTCTTGCACTGTTGGTGGGAATGTAAATTGATACAGCCACTATGGAGAACAGTATGGAGGTTCCTTAAAAAACTAAAAATAGAACTACCATACGACCCAGCAATCCCACTACTGGGCATATACCCTGAGAAAACTATAGGTCAAAAAGAGTCATGTACCAAAACGTTCATTGCAGCTCTATTTACAATAGCCAGGACATGGAAGCAACCTAAATGTCCATCGACAGATGAATGGATAAAGAAGATGTGGCACATATATACAATGGAATATTACTCAGCCATAAAAAGAAATGAAATGGAGGTATTTGTAATGAGGTGGATGGAGTTAGAGTCTGTCATACAGAGTGAAGTAAGTCAGAAAGAGAAAAACAAATAAGTATGCTAACACATATATACGGAATCTAAGGAAAAAAAAAAAAAGGCCATGAAGAACCTAGTGGCAAGACAGGAATAAAGACACAGACCTACTAGAGAATGGACTTGAGGATATGGGGAGGGGGTGGGGTGAGATGTGACAGGGTAAGAGAGTGTCATGGACATATATACACTACCAAATATAAAATAGTTAACTAGTGGGAAGCAGCCGCATAGCACAGGGAGATCAGCTCGGTGCTTTGTGACCACCTAGAGGGGTGGGATGGGGAGGGTGGGAGGGAGGGAGATGCAAGAGGGAAGAGAAATGGGAACATATTGTATATGTATAACTGATTCACTTTGTTATAAAGCAGAAGCTAACACACCAGTGTAAGGCAATTATACTTCAATAAAGATGTTTAAAACAAAACAAAACAAAACAAAACAAAAAGTAAAGGTTACAAACCCATTAACTGTTACAATACTTGTGGCTTTAATATTGGGGAAAATCTGCATATTAATTCACACCATTATTATTGGTTTTTAAATAGGAAGAAAATGTTGTGTGTACAGGATAATTAATTTATCTAGTATGTTAAATTTTGAGGACACCAAAAATATTTCCTGTATTTGGAAGATTGGCTGCATTTATAATGACTTTGATTACAAAAGAAGACATGTACATTGTGGGAGAAAATAGTTAATATACAGTCAAATGAAAGTAAACAAAGTCATGTGAAGTAACCACCAAGGAAAAAAATTCCTCCAGATTTTTTATTTTTATTTTTTAAATTTATTTATTGTTTACTTGGCCATGCCATGCGACATGTAGGATTTTAGTTCCCTGACAAGGGTTCGAACCCATGACCCCTGCAGTGGAAGCGTGGAGTCTTAACCACTGGACTGCCAGGGAAGTCCCACTCCGGATTTTTTAATATACTACATATATTTTTATATATTTTTTATAATTATGGCTATTCTGGTCATACTGTTTTCTGATCTACTCTTTTTAATAAGCAATATATTACAAATATTTTCCATATTATTTGACAGCATTTTTATTGGCTGCCTTGTGTTTTATTATATGGGTACACTGTGATTTATTTATTTATTTATTTTTTAAAATATTTATTTATTTATTTATTTATGGCTGTGTTGGGTCTTCGTTTCTGTGCGAGGGCTTTCTCCAGTTGTGGCAAGCGGGGGCCACTCTTCATCGCGGTGCGCGGGCCTCTCACTATCGTGGCCTCTCTTGTTGCGGAGCACAGGCTCCAGATGCGCAGGCTCAGTAATTGTGGCTCACGGGCCTAGTTGCTCCGTGGCATGTGGGATCCTCCCAGACCAGGGCTCGAACCCGTGTCCCCTGCATTGGCAGGCGGATTCTCAACCACTGCGCCACCAGGGAAGCCCTGTGATTTATTTTTAAAACACTCTGGCAAACATTCTTGCAGCTATTTCCTTAGAATAAATCCCAGGAAGAGAAATTTGTGGGGCAACGAGCATTTTAAAGTCTTTTGATACATGGGGGACCCAAACAGTCATAATCCGGAAGATAATTTCACAAAACAGTTACTGCACTCCTTTCCCTTCCCAGGCAAACATCATAGTGATCTAATTATTGTTTGTTTGTTTGTTTTTAACTTTTAGGTTACCTTGCACCTCGAAACCTTCCTAGTACTGGCTTCTTCCCATTGCTGCAAACCCTACTCTGTGACACAGACTCTAAATGCAAAGACACACCCTATGAGCCACAAGATCTGCTTCGTAGGAAAGGAATTGATGATGCACAATTTAAAGACAGGTAGGGACACTTCCAAGTGTGTTCAGTTGCTTTGAGAGATCAGATCTTGTTTCCTTATGAGATATCCAGGAAGCCATCCTAGGTTAGGTATACAACTTTATTTTCTATATCTACAAATGTGATGATCTAAATATGAATGAACGAGGTGGGTACAAACTGGAATTACCATTTTTATGTGGGATTAAGCATAATCTACTTTGATGAATTACTCAAATTTTACCTTTTTAAACTACTTACGGTTACTGGAGGATGGGGGTGGGAATAAATTGGGAAATTGGGACTGACATATATACACTACTATACACATAAAATAGATAACTAATAAGGACCTACTGTATAGCACAGGGAACCCTACTCAATACTCTGTGATGGCCTATAGGAGAAAAGAATCTTAAAATTAAAAAAAAAAAGGTGGATTTACGTGTATATATAACTGATTCACTTTGCTGTACACCTGAAACTAACACAACGTTGTAAATCAACTATACTCCAATAAAAATCAAAAAAAACCCAAAAAACCTGGGTAGGCAAGGCAGTCCTTCTTAACTTCCCTCAGAGGTTCTCTCTCCTACCTCAAATTGTCAGTGACATTGCCCTAAGACTCGATCAGAAGTGTAAGATATAGGGCGATGTCAGGGGTATTATCTCCTGGAAGAATAACATATTTATCTAGCTCTATGTGGAACTTCTAGATATAACAGAAACCAGGAAATGCAAATAAGGAAATTAAGGGTCTAGAAATCAAAGTAATAAAGTTGAAAGTATTCTTAATTAAACAGCAGTCTTTAAATGAGGTTAATGTGTATGGTGTGAGAAGAAACTGAAGAATAAAGATAGGGAATCTAGACCATTTACAACCTCAGTTTTCCATCCTGAGATTTTAAACCTAAAGAGACACCCAAGAGTCCAACTGTCTGTAGAACTGAGAAAAACATTGTAATCTGAATTGACCATGAGATTATCCTGGTAGAGATTTTTTTAAGTGTCTCTCAAGAAAAGATTATATTTATCTATAATCAGAGATATTTGGTTCCAAAATTTTAATTTAAATTCCTTGGCATGTAGCACCATTTCTCCTTTAATATTATCATCGTGATTTTGATCATCAGATAGTATGGGAGATACTCTAAGAGAGTAACTAACTACAAACTGCTTAGCATAAAATATCAACATGTCAAGAATTGTCCTGGGAAATGACTTGAGACACCTAATTATTGGGTTGCTAATTCACATTGGTTTTGTGAACCAAACACATTCTCTACCATTTTGTTACTTGCATTCTAATGGAAAAGTAAGCAAAAAAGCAATAAAATAAATAAATAGCATAATTACTGATAATAATAAATGTACTAGCAAGAAAATAGAGCAGGTTAAGAGGTAGAAACTGAAAGGTGGGAATTTAATAGTGTAGCAAAAGAAGGGCCTCTGCTAGAAGGTGACATTTGGGTAGAGACCAACAAGGACAGGGAGAAACCAGCACCAGCATGTGAACATCTAGAAGATAAAGTTCCAGGCAGAGAAATAGTCAGTGATCCTGAAGTGGGGGCAAACCTGATCATTTAGAGGAACAGAAAGTCGGCTAATACGACTAGAACATAGTGAGGGATAATGAAAGCGGTAGGGGATATGGTGAAAAAATAAAAACCGTGAGAGAAAGAGCCTGAAGAATCAAACAGGTAAGGAAAGGGAAAGGATTTGTCTTTTGTTTTTAGTATAATGAGAAGCCACTGGAAATTTTTAAGCAGGGAAATGACATGACATATTTTCTATGAGACTAATATATTCTAGGCATATACAAGCATTACCTCAGCTAGCAGCTAGTTGAGTTGTGTATCTCTGCAAGGAGACCCAAAGCTGACTAGAGCCTATGCCCCCTTGTATAATCAGTGTAGAGATAAAGTGAATGAATATTTTATTCATTCAACCACTTCATAGATAGTCTCTGTGTCCCCACAAGATTTATGCCTATGTTCTAGCAGGGTAAGGTAAATATTAAATCAACGATAGTAGGAGATAGTGCAATGAAGAGTGCCAGAAGGATGCTGAAGCAAGACACCTCCATACTTAAAGTAGAAAGAGAGCTTTCAGCTGACATAATCAGGTAAATCTTCATGGAAATGTTGTACTTGAGATGAACATTTCGAGAACCAAGTGATAGAGAAGATACGGGGAAAATTAATGTCCATTATTTACAAATTGGATTACAGCTCCAGCTGGGGCTCTCATCTTTGTATCTTTTTTTTTTTTTCCATGAAGAACTAAGTAACAATGAGGTTTAAATAGTTAACAAAATCTAAGAAGTCCATAAATATACCTCCCCTCAAAGAAGTATTTTTCTATGTAATATAATAGAGAACCAAATTCATGGAGTCCCTGAGATGAGCCATTGAGTTGGTTTTGGAACTAGGATTAAAGTCCAGGTTTATTTTACCCTCTGTTGGTTATTCTCCAGATAGCTGATCATGTCTCTTTTTTTTCAATTTTATTCTAATCTCCAGGTATTTTATTGAGCTCAAGCTGTATAATGCTGTATAATCAGTATTTTCTCTAAACTACCAAGTAATTGGAACTTAATTTGGAAAATTATGTACAATAATAAAATTGCATTAATGATATTTCCCACCATGCTATTAACTTTTATGCTTTATATAGCCATGCAATGGAACTGGGGCATGGTTACTAGGTAAGCCGTTCCATACTAAGTAAGCCATTGCACTAAATTACTTCCCTTTGGTGAAGAAAGATTCACCAGCATAGCCTCATTAAGAAACAAAACAGTCAGGGAAAAAAAATGCCATCTTTGGCTTCATCAAAAGAGGCCCACCATGTTTATTTTGAAAGACGTGATCACACTCAGTCACTACTTGCTGGCCAGTCGCCAAGTGTTTTGATGCGTTTTTGCATTGGCACCAACGTTCTGTTATTAAGTTCATATTTCTCTTAAGCATTAGCTTCAAGATGAGGTGCTTTAAAAAAAAATTCAACACTATACTCAGCATCAACTGTAACTAGCTGTCTGAAAGAAGAAATGATTACATTTATGATTTTTTGGCCCTTAATGCACAATGATGATGATCCAGCATCATGGGACTTAACCTTGCGGTCCTTCCTCCCTGCCCTGCCTCTAAGAATACATCAGAGCAGTGGGAACCCCTGGCTGTGCCATTGCTCACACAGCTGGCAAATGGCAAAGATCATCTTGCAGAGCTCACAGGGTCATTATTTGGAGAAGCAATTCAGCATTCCTGCAGCTCCTGTGGGGTATTGCCTCTATGGATTTACTCCCTATCTCTGTCATGTCGACACTCATCCATGACCTGTGTTTTCCAAATTCATACCTCTGCTCCTATTGAATGGCTCCCACAGAACTTGAAACATAGCTAATCAGATTCTATTCAGGGAAATTTTTAAAGTGCCAAGACTTTTGTTTAATACTGAAAAATATGGATGTATTTAGAAACTGACCTGAAGGTATTATTGGGAATATAAGGGAAGTGGAAGTAAAACAGTTATGTGTCCTCATTTGACTATAAAGATGAGGTGAGATGTATAGGTCTCACACTGTATTAATTTCAGAGTAATTATTAACCATCTAGTAATCATTTTAGTGAGTATTCATATAAAAATAAAGGTTAAAATATCATTTATCAAAAACAAAGTGGAAGGAAGTCTTAACTGTCACACAGGCAAAATTGTTAATTCATTGAGTTAGAATGTACTGAATGTGTACCACATGCTGGAGACAATGCAAGTCACTATGGATACATAGATGACTAAGGCATATCCCTATATAAACTTAAAATCTAGTGGGAGAGAGAGATAGAGACTAGTAAACAGGTAAATTAATCTATGACATGGTAAATGTGATGAATATTTGTTTAGTTCTCACTGTGCCCAGAACGTCAGACAACAAATGGTGAATAGTTACACAGACACCCTGAGACATTGTTTCTGCCTGAGGAATATGCATCTCACTGTTGGATATATTATTGGAGTGGAGAGAGGTTTGGGTGGGGAGATGTCAGAAGAGTTCTCCAGAGACCTGTGTGAGTAAGATCATTAAGGACAGATAGGGTGGTGGTTACCAGACTAGAGGAAGGTGTATTTGAGATAGGCCATAAAAAAAGAATCTCAGGACTTAATAAAAGGAAGAAATCAATAGCGGCCCTTGTATAGTCAGTTTAGAGGAATAGGCAGGTAGCTTTGCTGCTGACTGTGATGGCAGAATGACAAATTCCCTTGTAGTGTTGCCATATTAATCTGCCTGTGTCAGGGCTAGGTAGAACATAATATGTACAGGGTCATCTGAAAGCTACTGTGATGTTTTCTCCTCTATATTCTACGTGCTTCTGATACACATCTACCCCCAAGGCATTTCCTCATCTGCCCATCATGGTGCCTTTAGAAATGTATTAGCTCAGATATACATTATATCCCCAAAGTCCCTCCAAAGAATATAAAAGATCTTAGGACAGAGCAACATATGAAGGCATTTCTAAATCTTAACACCTTAATGATATAGACTGTTGATTGGTAAGTGAGCTACCCAGAAGAGAGGTGTATGTTGAACATGGGCAGGCAGGGGTTGTATCTGAAGCATAGATGACCCTGAAGGAATGAACATCAGAATGAAATTGAAGAAAATAATGAAAAAAATTAAAATGACTTCTTCTTGGGGGAGTCAGGAAGGACAACCATATCAAATCACTGAGGAGGCCTCAATGCCATTACAACATTCTTATTTGTACTTAAAAGTCGGTAATGAATGTCATCTGAAGCTGGAATCAGAACTGGGCCTGGAACAGATTTCATACCTTCTTTCCAGGTGTCACTACATACCCGTATAATTATAATTCTGGGGGAAAAGGGAAAAAATATAAAAAGTTTAATCCTTAAAGACAAAAAAAGAATGTCAGAAGTTTCTTTTTAGGATTTGCCGTATGTGTCTTTCCTGTAAGCAATTCCTTTTAAAGACAGAATTACCATGGCACACATGGATGCCACCCACACAGGTAGTCTTTCCCACTCACAGGAAGTACAGACACATTCAATATAAGTGCATAAATCCTACCGTTGCAGTGATATCTATAAATGTGACATTTCCCCAATGTAACTGTTGGTAGACATGTCTGAGAAGAAGTAAAACTACTCTGAGCCTAGTTTCCCTCCTGGTATCTTAAATTTAACATTTTGAATCCAAGATGTTTCCCTTATTAAGTTCCTTTTCAAAGTAGAGCACTATAAATGCCATAGAGGCCGACTCTACCTCTTCAGCATCTTAGAGGCGGGCCCTTAGCCGTCTCCGTGGTGCTGTGCATGTGGCTGGGTCCAGTAAAAGGCAGTAAAGTGAGGCCGTGGGCCACTTGGAGATTTGACTCAGGCCTTCTTGCCTCACCCAGAAGGCTGAATTCTCTGGACATGCTGGATTCAGGGGGCATCCAAGTTTTGCGTAATGCCTTAATATACCTCCCAGAGATATCTAGTATGAGAGAGATCCTCTGAGACTTTCTTAGAGCTATTCAGAGTTCCCGAATAGGATTTTTAAATCTCCTGAGTTGGTCCTAGAGAGTGGGATTAGGGAGGAGTCATCATTGAATAAATCCACTTCTCCGTCACAGCCTAGTGCAGGGTTCCTCAATCTCAGCATTGTTGCTACTTGGGATCAGATAATTCTTTGTTGCGCTGGGCGCTGTAGAATGTTTAGTAGCATCCCTGGCCTCTGCCCACTGGATACCAGTAGCACCACTCCTGTCTAGTTGTGACCACTAAATATTTCTCCAGATATTGTCAAGTATCCCCTGGGAGCAGGGGAGGGAGCACAAAATTGCCCCCAGTTGAAAACCACTAGTCTAGTGAAAGTATGAAGAAAAAGATTTTACGGTAGCAAGAGGCCTGAATTAGGTTATGATTCTAGGATCTCGCTCTGTAAGAAACACAAATGACAACTCTAGTGTAGCACCCCCAGTCATGTGTTGTCGTCATTCCCTGGGCATGTCCCTACTTAGCTATTACCATTAACGTATTATAATCCCTGTTTTTTTTATTTGACTTGCCCATTATATTCCATATCGTGGGAATTTAATAAATGTTAGTGAGTTTATGAATGAATATGGTGGATACAGTGTAAGATTGCTTATATGTTTGTGTCTGTGGTGCCACCTCTGGGTGTTTACTCTTCCAACGACCTTTGCAGAAGCAGGTGTGCGACAGTGGAGGCAGGGCAGGCTATTTTTTAAAAAAAAAGACGCTTCCTTAGCTGTCAGTTCTTCCAAGCGGTATTCTTTATTATCTATTATTCAGTGCTTGCCATGTGCTAAACATCCTACCATCTGCCAACACAGTGCACTGTAAATAGACTTTTCTCAAGCATTTTACAGTCTGAGGAGAAAATTGATCATTACTTCAAACGGAGAATTCCTCTTATGAGTAAACTGATAAAGAAATTAAATAATAAAATGAAGAAAGGGTGGGCTTCCCTGGTGGCGCAGTGGTTGAGAATCTGCCTGCCAATGCAGGGGGCACAGGTTCGAGCCCTGGTCTGGGAGGATCCCACATGCCGCGGAGCAACTGGGCCCATGAGCCACAGCTACTGAGCCTGCGCGACTGGAGCCTGTGCTCCGCAACGAGAGAGGCCGCGATAGTGAGAGGCCCGCGCACCGCAATGAAGGGTGGCCCCCACTTGCCACAACTAGAGAAAGCCCTCGCACAGAAACGAAGACCCAACACAGCCAAAAATAAATAAATAAATAAAATTTTAAAAAAACAAACAAAACATCATGTTGTACACATTAAATATATACATTTAAAAAAAAATGAAGAAAGGGTTACAAAATTCTGGGTAAGGTACTTTCCCTCTTCCCACCTCACTAGCCAGTGCTCGCAGGTTCCAGATTATGAATGAAAAGGGTGCATCCATTTGGTGTCCAGAGATCTTGAAGGTTCTAGTATTGTAAGATTATGTGGGGAGTATAGATACATAAGTATGGGGCTTCAGCTCCATACTGATGGTGAAGGCTGTGTCTTTGTACCATCTTCTTTGTGGGCACTGACAGTTAATATTGGTGAGTGCTTATGATGACAGGGCCCAGATAGGCACTTGTTAAGGACATCTCACATAGTACTCACAACAGCCTTGCAAGATAGGTATATCATTCCTGATTTCCAGATGAGGCTGAAATTTTTTAGGAAGACGCAGAGCTGGGTTTCAAAAGATATCTAACAACTCCGAAGTTCTTTCTTCTACACCCCAGCAACACTGTCTCTTTTTATTTAATCAGCCATCCAATCTTACGGTTCAGTACTGTGCTAGGTGTTTCGGATAAAAAGAGCATCATCATGGTGCCTGCTTGCAAAGATGTCACAGCCTAAAATGGAAGAGTGATGGGAATAGGTACACAAACAAACATAATACACTTAAAATTTATATAAAGTAAGTATGTACAAAGTGCTTAAATTATGTAAAATGATGGAAAAGATACTGGTTCTCATTCATCGCTCTAAGAAGCATAGAGTTCTCTGTAAGTATGGTCAAGCTAATTAGAAAGTTCAGAGATTACACTTAACTCAGTAAGACTGGCTACCTTCCTGTCCTCCTTTAGTAATTTAATAGAGAGTCAAAAGAACTAATTACCTTTGCTTGAGGGAGGTAAGCTGTATTTCAACTTAGAGCCTTAATTCATCTTTTTACCCACAATGCTTGCTGTTGTACATTTATTTTGTGGTTTCCATTTTAAGAGTTTACAGACAATAGTTACATTGAGCAGTGGCAGAGGACACATGCCATCACACTACACATTGTAAATGCAAAGCAAAACTGGGGAAAATTTGCAGGAAGATGACCAGCAAAGTACGTGTGATACCCCATGCTCTCTCCCTGACAAAAAGCCGTACCAGGACCACCTAAAAGGAGATGAACCACCTCCCCACTCCTGTAACGCGGGATTCGTAGGCAACCGTGTAATTGTGGGCACTTCCTGGTCAAGGACGGGTCCTGTTAGAAAAGAGGCCTCCAGAGTTCCTTGTCTGGAAGAGCCATTTTCTGTTGAGCCAGCAGCTTGCTGGGAGGGGGATGAACTTGTCTTTGGCATTGAAAGAATATTTGAAGGAATAGTTTTCGGGCTCTTATCTGAACGTGGGAAAATGGGCAAGGTTTCCCCTGTAGAGTTGATGCAGCTTTTGCTTCTCCAAGCTCACGCTTTCTTAATTTCCCATCACCTCTTTTTTGTTTCTCCTCCACTCCCATTTATTTTTCAGTCTCTGTTTTCTCTTGCTCCTTCTTTGTTCTTTTTCATGTTTGTCACCCTCCCTTTGGTTTTTGTTGCTGCCCCTATTCCTTAAAATTTTTATGAAGGCAGTTTTTCCCTTTATTTTCAAAATGTGTTGATATTCAGTAGTGTTTCTTACAGTATTTCAAGCTGAACTAAAAAAATGTCGAGAAATAGAAAAGTGAACCTGACTTTCTCAAACTTTCTAAAACTTCTCTTTGAGAGCAGAGAAAAGGTTCAAGTCAGTTCTTATTTTTATCTGAACAGTTTTCCCATCCAAATAGTCAGCATAAGGAATGTAAGAAGATTTAGGGGAATACAGTCATGGTCATGAATAATTCAAATATACATTAAGAATGCAGAACTTTTGGAGCAACCAGTACATTTTATAGAGAATATTGGAAGAACACTAGGGAATGAAAACAAATATCACCCCTTCTTATCATTTTTATTAAAAGGACACACTGGGAAAGAAAACAGATTTTTTTTTCCAGTTATAAATCATAAAGTATCCTGGAACCAGGACTCAGATCTTGTTTCTAAACAGGGAGGTCAAATCGAACCACAGTAGCAAGCAGAACTTCTTGCTTGTCCACTGTTATCTTTTTATATCCATTCTTACGTACCGTAAGTAAGCTTTTTATAAACAATCAGACAAAATGCAGATTATTCATTCCAGACATCTGGACTTACTTCACTCTTGAAATAGATATATTTATTTTAGACACTTACTTTAGGTATATCAAGTTTTCAAGAAAGTATGATTATTTCCATTTTAATAATAATAAACTAAACAGGGAGCGATGTTTTAAAAAGAGGGTTACTGAATTGTGGAGTGGTCCAATAATATTTTCTTCCAAAAGCTGGTGTGATCATGTTGTGCAGGGATTCCTGGCACCACATGCTATCATTACAGCCTTGATACATTCAGTACAATTAAAACCCTGAGTACATCATTATTTCTTTAACACCTGGTGCCACCTGTAATGACACCAACCACAGTGCCGAGCACAGACTAGATATTCAATAAATGTGTGTTCTTCTCCTTCTTCTTTGAATCTGTCTTGCAAGTATTCATCTTTGATAGTCTTCAAAATGCCATCTATAATTTAACATAGAAAACTTCTTTTTCTTTCGTGGTTGACAAGTAAGCAGACCTTGATTTCGGTCTCTGAAGCACCCTTTGACTACCATCTATTTGGGATCCACCATCTTTTTTTTTTATAAATTTATTTATTTATTTATTTATTTTTAGCTGTGTTGGGTCTTCGTTTCTGTGCGAGGGCTTTCTCCAGTTGCGGCAAGCGGGGGCCACTCTTCATCACGGTGCGCGGACCTCTCACTATGGCGGCCTCTCTTGTTGCGGAGCACAGGCTCCAGACGCGCAGGCTCAGTAGTTGTGGCTCACGGGCCTAGTCGCTCCGTGGCATGTGGGATCTTCCCAGACCAGGGCTCGAACCCGTGTCCCCTGCATTGGCAGGCAGATTCTCAACCACTGCGCCACCAGGGAAGCCCCCACCATCTTTTTAAAAGAAAAAATACATATCATAAATATTTTCAGTATTTAGCTCTAAAGTCCTTTTTTCTTCCTGTAATAGTGAAGTAAAAAATAAGTATTTTAAACCTAATCTAGGCCATTTTCTCTGACTAAAAATTTACCTTGTAGGAGCCCTTATATATTAATTGGTATATGGTTAGGTGAGTTTTGTCATTAAAATCCCAGAAAGTAGATTAAAAATTTGAAAGTCCTAGGAGAGCCCTAGCATCTACCACATAATACATTGCTGTAACTAACTGAAATTAATGTGAGTGAAGTTACAGAGTTCTTGCTTTTTCTTCTCTAGTGAAATTCTGAGAAAGTCATCCAACCTGGAGAAGGACAGCAATTTATCAGTCCAGAGCACTGAAGTTCCAGAAAAAAGGCACGCATCACTGGGTAAGCTATCCTCTTCTGCCCAGTTTAGAACAGGCCTTTTGGAACAACCAGTAAAGGTCTAATCTTTAAAAGTTATACTTTTAACTTTTCAAACAAAGATGGAATGCCTAGAATATCCCTAAGAGATCTAAATATTCCTTATGGTTGCCTGAGTGTGGTGGTGCAGTTCTGCAAAGGTCTTGAGAATAATTGGAAATTAAGTTCTTACTGAAATACTCTCCAGGAGCAAAACCCTAAATGGTACTAGTATAATGTTGAGAATTACACACTTTGCCAGAATTGACTAGGGACTCTTCGTTGCCTGCAATTAGATGACACTGGGATGGTTAGAATGCCCAGCAATAAAAAATGTTGGATAGAATCCAGAGATTTGTCCAAACTTTACATTTTACAGATGAGGAATATGAGGCCCAACAAGGTTAAGCACCCTCCCTGTCCCAGTCATCCAGCTGACCTGGTGCTAGAGCAACTGCCAGGATGGGACTTTTCTAGCTATAGTCTTCTTCCTCCCACTCTACCACTCAGCATCACGGTCATTCATCGTGCTTGTGTACTTCTTTCATTCACAGCTAGGCCAGTGGCCCTCAGACACTAATGTGCAGAATACCCACAGGCTGAGCTTCCTGAACCTTATGTCCAGGTGCTTCTGCTGCAGATGGTCTTGAGAGACACTCGTTAGAAGCCACAAGTTGAGAGTAAACTCTCAAAACAGCAAGACTATTTTATATTCATTAGCAAATATTTATTGGGTGCCTGCTATCATGTAGGCACTGTCTTAGGTACTGAAGATACATTAGTGAACAAAACAAAGATTCCTGTATGTCAGAATATGATTGGTGATCTGAGGAAAAAAAGGAGTACCTTTAAAAATGCCATGCGATATTTAAGAGTCTATGATATTAACATTCCAATACAAGTTGATGGACCAAATGAAAAAAGGTCCTTTGTTATTGTAGTAGGACTATGGTGGTGAATGGTTTTGAGGAGTTAACGTGCTGTTGTGAATGATCTCTGGGTGTTTGGCTGAGTAGGTTAAAGCACAGTAGAAATAAGATCATACTGTTGTGGTCCAGTAAGCTTTGCTTTGCTCAGTAGCCACAGATTATGTTTCTTAGCTTGGTCAGTCATCTCACAAATGTATTGCTTTGGTCTAGAGGAATCAGTTGGTAAATTCTTCAGCCCAGTGAGCATTTTAACAAAGCCTAGGCCCCACTGATGTTAGGTCGCTGTATCTTTGAATATTAAGATTCTTTGTTGTGAGGATAATAAAGTATTTCTGTGCACAGTTTATAAAAGTGAACACACTGGCTTAATGAACATCCATGCTATAGATCTGAACGTACTCTTCCAGCTGACGCTCCTGACCAGGAACACTCTGCCACATTATAAATAGTACTGGATGAGGCCGCTTTGGGAATTACTTAATTAGCATATACTGTAGTCTGGACTTATTGCTTCCTCCCATTTATTTGATCTGAAATCCATTCAAAAACCACTTTGGGGAGGAGAGAATTTATGATCCTAAGCAGATTTTAGCCTCCCAATTGAATAATTAAAAAAAGAAAAACCATTATCACCAGATGTGCATTGGCAGATCCTTTGAACAGATGTTGGGTATGATGGATCTGTGGAGCTAGTGGAGGCACCTCAGATCCTCTAGGCCTGCACAGAAATGATTCAGTTTATTAGGCAATAATATTGGTGATAAAGTTTAATGATATAAACTGGAATGAAAGCAAATGACATCCAAAAATGATTGGAAAAAAACCCAAAAGCAGACCAAAACCATCACAGTTTTATGTGAAAGGAAAAACTGATGGACTTGGCCATTTTGCCAGTATGAAACTTTCATGGAAGATGCATATTTGAGCATATTCTTGCTGTGGAGTATATGAGAGCATAAGTGATATTTATGGATTCTTATGTGAACCTGCCCGTGTGTGTGTGTGTGTGTGTGTGTGTGTGTGTGTGTGTGTGTGTGTGTATAGTATGCTAATCTCTTCTTTCTTTTACAACAGCCACAGTATTTCCTAGTCCAAGTTCTGATTTGGAAAGTAATGGAACAGATACTTTCAATGGTAGTCAAGTGCTTGCCTGGATCCTTAGTTTGGAAAAGGTAATTTCACTCAGTTTTGTATGGACTCATAAGAAAAAGCAGGTAAACAAATGCCTCTTAGATTAATAGAGGAATCTTCCAAATAGGAAGAGTATTCCCATTTGGAGTAATACCTCCAGGAGATTCTTTTCTTAGGAGCTCTTTGATAAAAAGCTTAATTTTGAGGCATTCTAAATTCCTTAAGTTCTTGGATATTTATTTACTTCCCTGTTAAGTCCCTTAAATGAACTTAAGATTTTCATTTAGTAAAAAATAGGGTGGCATTACATGTGATCTTTTAATTTCCTGAAGCAGGAAAGAAACTGCTGTATGAAAGCAGATGAAGCTTTAACACCCATCAGACTTGCTGCCTTATCTATACTAATAATGCTTTTGGAAAAATTAGAGCTATAAAAAATATCTCCCCAAAGTAATAAAATCCCTTTCCTTAGCGTGGTTTAAAGCACTTACCTCTGGATTTCCGTCTGTTTACCAGTCTTCCACTTTAAGATTCCAGATTGCAAGATGATAAACATCATTTCTATCAGAGGTGTAAACTGACAACCTATGGGCTATATGTGTATGTGTGCACATATACAAGGACTTTGAGAAATTGAATTTGAATGCCTTTAGGCAGAAGAGATACTCTTCTGTCAGCTGCAATCCCCACTTTTCCTTATTGTCTTTTATCCAACCAGATTCATACTTTTTTTTTTTTTATAATTTAAGCCATAGGTATTCTTTTTTCTTTTTTCTTTTTTATTTTTTTAATTTATGGCTGTGTTGGGTCTTCGTTTCTGTGCGAGAGCTTTCTCTAGTTGTGGCAAACGGGGGCCACTCTTCATCACGGTGCGCAGGCCTCTCACTATCGCGGCCTCTCTTGTTGCGGAGCACAGGCTCCAGACGCGCAGGCTCAGTAATTGTGGCTCACGGGCCCAGCCGCTCCGTGGCATGTGGGATCTTCCCAGACCAGGGCTCGAACCCATGTCCCGTGCATTGGCAGGCAGACTCTCAACCACTGCGCCACCAGGGAAGCCCCCAGATTCATACGTTTAAGTTATTTGGCTGGCCCATGAGTCCTGCTTTACGTGCTCTTCAAAAATTAAGAGGAGATCATTTTTAATATTTTGCCATGGAAAGACTACTTCTCTCTCTCTCTCTCTCTCTCACTATCTATCACACACACACATAAGAATTTTTAATAATATATCCATGTCTTATGTAGTAGACGTTTCTTCCATCTGAAACATAGGGACATAACTCTGGTCTTTATTCATATTCCTGTGACCATAACCACTGCTGCTTGATATGTGTCTATTAGTTCCCCTTGAATTAACATTCTGTATACCTGAGGCATCTTGATAAACTTGTTTATGTCAGTAAGCCAAAGAACAACACAAAAATGTATGTCAGGAAAAAGCACCATAGCTATCAAGGCAATTCTGCCAGTGCTGGTTGAAATATAAGACTTCCAGAGTCAGTCCAGTCTAGATTTGGAAAGTCTAGTTTATATAATAGTTGAGGTACCTAAAGCACCCTGTGTAGCTGAGGAAGCCCCGCCATGTGCCCACGTAATTCCAGTATAAAGCCTCTACAAATCATGCTAGGGTGCAAACTAGGGAAAGTTATTTTATTCCATTCTATTTCTTCTATATTGGTTCCTAGAAGCAAACAGCCTTGCATTGTATCAGTTAAATTCTTTAATAGCTAGAATAGCAGTGCTAGTCTCAAAAATACGACTTTATTGTATTGAAACTCCCAGGTTCTCTTTCTCACACGGAATAAAATTTCAGAATTTTGTGAGGCAGCACAGAGTCATGTATCCGATGGAGATAAGTCAAAAATGAATTTTCTATGTATAGATACATATTTTCAGAGTAGTTGGAGCAGAAAAGGGATGTAAAAATTAGGATCACATATTGATGCCTCTGTCAGCAATCTCTCTGATTCCTTTTTCGTTCTGTGTACTGCTTTCTGCAACCCTTGCAAGAATAAGTAGAGAAATCATTTTGGGGTGAGTTTATATGTAATGTTAAGAAAGAGATGTGGATGAATGACTAGAAGACCTGGCATTTAGAGTATCTCCTGGAATAAGTGGAGCCTGTCTTGTTTCATTACATTTAGAAGTTGAATCACTGGAAGGTAGAGTGTAGATTTTGTGATATAAAGGGAGGATGAAGTTAGCTAGCCCTCACCTCACAGGTTATAATAATTAATTATTTGGAAGGATGCATTAAATATTGCAACTAACTGTAATTGGCTCTATAAATATCTAAACAACTTAATGGTGAATGTGATCAATATTATAGCTGAAAATAGTGCTGCATCTGTTAACTGGTCTGTACTGTGAAATATATGGGGGACTTCCATTATAAAAATGCTTTCCAATTATTGCCTTTGATAATTATATGCTTGTATGTATTTTCATATATGTGTTTTCTTTTTTCTTTATATGCATAATTCTTAAATGAAATAATTGCTTTGCAAACGAAACACAATCCATGTTTTTCCACTTCTCTAAACAAACACTGTTGGTCTTGAGACTAGACTCTGAAGCTCTTCCTTTTTGGAAGTCTTCCAAAGATCCTGGCCAGTTTCCCATGAAGTGTCACAAATTATCAGGACACCTAAGTCTCTGCTGTTAAATGTCCAGGAAAAGCTTAAGATTTTTAAGCCTGAAGATTTTTGTGAGGCAAGATCTAGTACATTTAGGTTGTCTAGTCAGAGACAGGAAATGTGTTCAGTTAAAAAAATCATATGCAAATCTTGTAAATCATAAAGGTGACAGGAGTTACCACATTCACACATTCTCCCAGTGACTTTTCATGGGTAAACCCAATGTATTTTAGTGTTAACTTAATAGTTGCTATAATGCAGGACCTTAAAATGGCTATTATGTAGACAGGTCAGTTTCCTTGAAGACTAGGACACGTTAATATCTATATTTACTAACATTATTATACCACTCTTCTCACACACATTGCTTTTACAGCAAAATTCGACTTCAGAAGATATACGAAGAGAACTGTGTGAGAGCTATCCAAGATATACTGCTGATTATGCCTTCTCTTGGACCACTCTAGGGAAAAATGTTTTTAACATATTTTGCCTGTCCAACATGACCCTTTTAGAGTCTTCTCTCCAAGAACTAACAAACCAGTTCTCTCAGGTGAGTGTAAATATTTTAACGTGATCAAGATCTCATAAACAATAGAAGGAAGTGTATTGTTTCCATTCTCGTATACACAAAGTGACTCAAAATGAATCAAAGAGCAAATGCATAGCCCACATGGACTAGGAAATGCTGACTGAAATGTTGGCTCACCTTTGGCATGAATTCCTCGCACAGAGATTCACATACAATGTCTAATTCTAAGTAATATGTCTATTTGCTATTTAAATGTGCAGGATTGAAATTATGTTAATTTTGAACCAAAAATATTGCATTATGGTTAACGTGAAGACATCTTTGTAGATGAAATTTGACTTTGCCCTATGGTGAATGAAGATTGACTGTTTTCTCTGAGATATTTTATTTAAGTGAGATTACTCAGGATACAATGTAAGTTTAATAATTAAACTATCAGAGCCTTATAACTCTCAGAAGTTAGAATAATGGATAATCTTTAAAATGTTTCTTCTAAGGTCAAACCCAATTTACAAATTTGATTTTTTTATGAAATAATATAATCCCTCTTTCCCAAATATTATATATTAAAACCAAGAACTTTATAATGTGGAGTGCTAATGACTATTTTTATATGCTAGTCTTAAATTAAGATGTGAAAGTAAGACACTGATAATTTTCTTTTAATGAAACTCCACATACAATGAAAGTTCACAAAAATATTCAGAATTCTCTCAAAATTTTATAAACAGGAATAAATGAAACATGTCCACATCTAACATTTTTCCCCTTGATTCTCTGAATTTTATTGTAAGTGCAGAATACTTAAATTACTCTTCAGTAATCTGAGTTTTCCAAATGAACTAGATTAGAGACACTGTTATAATAACCCCAATCCAATGTAGAGCACTTAAAATTCTATCTCAGCAAACTCAGCCGTCACATAGAATGTGTGGTTAAGAATATGTTGTTCAAAATCACATTTTCAGCGTGAAAGGCCTTGAATTAAGACAGAACAAAAGCCTGACTTTACTAGTATGAATGAGCTTATTAAGAAGATTGTTTTGAGTGGGAATATAATGAAGGTATTAGTTGGGTCCTGTGATTCAGAGCAAAAGTACAGGTCATGGTTTTCATTTATTTGTTTGCTTATAGTACAAGATATGATTATTACATAGGATATTCACTCTAAATCATTATTATAACTGAAGTTCCTTGTATTCCAGCAGAACTTTGGAAATATTTTATTTTGTTAAGTATGTATAATTGTAATAGTAGACATTTTCATATGTTTGTATGTATACATATTCACGCACATATAATATAAAATATATAAATTTTAAGGGTTTTCTATGCAAATAATAAATAATATAAGGTCTACTAATGGATATAGAGAAGATACGTCTGCAGATCCTAAACCAGATCCTAAAGAAAAAGAAAAATATTACTCTGAAGCTAATTTTATTTTAAGAAATTAATTTTAATTTCCCAAACACAATTTAAAATATTTTGTATAAACAGCTTTGTTAACCAGACATTAAATATGCCAATTTCTGGAACTATAGGAAAGAATCTAATTATGTGTAAGAACATTTGAAATGGTTATAGTTTTTCCAAGTAAAAGATGACTTCAAACTGAATGAAAATCTGAAAGAATTACTTATGTGAAAATCTAAACTTTTAATGTTTTCAAAGGCAGTTAGCCATGTGGTTACAGATGTTGAAGTCTCATTTCACCCTGTTGGTGGTTTTATTTTTTAAGCTATCAAGTGATCCCAATAACCAGAAGACAGTGTTTCAGGAAATGGTCAAAGTGCTGTCGTTTTTCTCACAAGTGCAAGAGCAGACAGCTGTGTGGCAGCTTCTCTCCAGTTTTCCTAATGTGTTCCAGAATGACACGACACTAAGCAATCTATTTGATGTTCTTCGAAGTGCAAACAGGTAAGAAAAAGTAAGAATTAAGGGGAATGTTACTGTTCATAAAGAAGTCTTTCTTTTTTTTTTTTAAATATTACCTTTAGGATCACTGGTAGGTAGGTAATTTAAACACAGCAAATAATCCTTCAGTACCTTATTGCAGATTTTGGCAACGAAACTAAGTGTATTAGTTAAGCAAAGGAGAAACACACATTGTGGTCATCAGGATTATTGACAGGTTTATGGGGAAACAAGGGGGAACGCTAATCATAACATCTATGGTGTCAGTTGGTATCCCAGAACTTCTGAGAAAGATGGTAGAGCAGGACCAATGGTAGATTGGAACCTTGGCTCAGGCTCACTCAGGGACAACCAGGGCTCTGTGCATCTAGTATTTTAACTGTTCAAGAAGAAAATATTTCATTGGGTTTTGGTTGGTACTACACAGTAAAAAACAACCCCACTGGCTAGAGTTTACACCAAGCCACCCCAAGGGGGTTGGCCTCCCTCACGTGCAGCCAGCTTAAGCCTGCATATTGGGTTGGCTTTATTTGACACATATGACACAAAGATTTGAAAAATTTTGCAGAAGAAACCCTTTTAAAGCCTGCGTTCCTCATAAAAGAGATCTGAGCATGGCCAGCATTCAGAGTTCGATGGACACATACTTAGGTTTTGGCTGTCCTGTCTAGCAATTTGGAAATGTGCGTTACACAAAACAACAACAACTACATTAACAACGAGCAATTACTGAGTGCCTGTTACATGCCAGACACTTTACTGGACCCTTTATATGTATCACATTGAAACTTACAACAGAACTATTATTTATTTTATAAGTGAGATAACAGAAGGTTATAAAAATTAAATATTTGATGATCATGCAGCTAGGAGGGTTTGAACCTGGGTTTTTTAACTCCAGAACCCAGACTGCCTCTCTAATATGTCACTAAGAGCACAGTGGATTCCATCGCTAATCTCTGAAGCACCAGAAGAGATTTCTCATCTTCTCTGGTAAGCTTCCAAGAGTTTATATTTGTTCAAAGACCTTATAATAAGCCCTCATGTTGTTGCATTAATTTCATTTGATTCTCACAACAGTGCTTTGAGATTGAGACTACAGATATCCCCATTTTATAAAAGAGGAAACACACCCTCATGGAGGTCAAATGACTTCCTCAAGGTTCTACAACTAGTAAGTGGTAAAGCTAGGACCTGAACTCAAGGAATCGGAACCCAAGTCCTGTGCCCTTTCCACAATAACATGTCATAACTAAGCTATTAGAAGAAGCAAGATATTAGGAAATTTGACTTGGTCCTCATTTTGGCTCTTAGGGAAATTTTCACTGACCCAGAATTTTTTGACACGCGATTCTTTCCCTCCTTTGTATATTCTGTTTTAGAAAACAAACAGGTAAATCAAAAGAGAAAGGGGATTGTCTGAATTGTATAATGTAGCAATGAAAAGAGTCAAGATACTATTCAGACCACAGTAAGATATCACTAACACTCACTAGAATGGGTAAAATTTTAAAAGATGGACAACCCCAGTCAGCGGCAAGAATGTAGAGCAGGGGGCTTCCCTGGTGGCACAGTGGTTAAGAATCCGCCTGCCAATGCAGGGGACACGGGTTCGAGCCCTGGTCCGGGAAGATCCCACATGCCATGGAGCAGCTAAGCCTGTGCACCACAACTACTGAGCCTGTGCGCTGGAACCCACGAGCCACAACTACTGAGCCCATGTGCCACAACTCCTGAATCCCACGTGCCTAGAGCCCATGCTCCGCAACAAGAGAAGCCACCACAATGAGAATCCCACGTACCGCAATGAAAAGTAGCCCCTGCTCGCCGGAACTAGAGAAAGCCCGCGCGCAGCAACGAAGACCCAATGCAGCCAAAAATTAATTAATTAATTTTTAAAAAACGTAGAGCAAATAGAACTTTCATACATTGCAAGTTAGAGTGTAAAATGATACAACCATTTCAGAAAACAGTGTGACAGGTTCTAATGAAGTTAAAAATAGCTCCATATGATATAGCAGTCTACCCCTGGATATTTACCCGAGCAAATGAAAACATATGCTCACATGAAGACTTGTATGCTAATGTTTATAGCAGATTTATTCATAATAGCTAAAAATTAAGGGAAAAACAAATATCCATAAACAGAATGGATGAAAAAATTAGTGGTTTACTCATACATTAGAATTCTACTCAGTAAGAAAAATAAACAGATTGCTGAATCACACCACAACATAGATAAATCTCATGAATATTATGCTGGCAAAAAAACCCAGACCAAAAAACAAAAAAGGAACACATACTAGATGTGTAGATATTATGTTATTGACAAAATTAATGTATAGTGTTAGAAATCATATCAGTGGATCTTGGGAGAACTGTTGGAAGCATGGCAAAACTTTTTTCGGGTGATCCAAATATATCTTAATTAGCATGGTAGTTAAATGAGTGTATATATTTGTCAAAACTCATTGAACTGTAACTTCAAATAGGTGCATCATATTTTATGTGAATTATACCTCAATGAAATTTCATTATTAAACAACAAATAAAAACCAAAAATGCCACAAAATAATACTCACTGGAAGGTGGAAGATCCAAAAAATACTCTTGGGTCAAAAATAAATAAATTAATTAAAAATACATCAGACATTATTTTGGTAGAGTAAATTACATAAGGACGTTGCACGGTGACTATTTTATTTTATTTTATTTTTTTTTATTTTTTATTTTTTTAATTTATTTATTTATTTTTTTTTTCCACACACACACACTGTATTTTATTTTTACAAGAGATAGATAGACTGACACCAAGCATTGTACATGGATGACCACAACAAAAGCAACAATGATTGCAATTACCAAGCATGAAACACACTTATACTATGTCATAATATTGACATTCAGTCCAGTAATCCTCCACTGTAACAGCTCCTTTACTTTGCAGTGAAAATTGATTTGTATATTCTTTTCCTCTGAGTCCTTGTGGGATTTTTTTTTTTTAATTCAGACAGAAAGTCACAAAAATTATACTCATCCTCATCAGTTCACTCAGTCCCATGTAATTAATTTCTTTTTTTTCATCTTGATCTTTTGTTAGCACTTTTATGAGTTCATCAGTTTTTCATTAGAGTTCTGAAAATGCTTATTCATTCAGTTCAGCAGTACAGTCAGTTACCAGAAACCTGTACTTGTCAGAGTCTTTTCCATGAATTTCTTGAAGATGAAACTCTTTTATAGGAACATATTTGCAAAATCATCAGAGTACACCCAGAACTGTCTGTAAATGACAAAAGACTTAAAAATGACCATGGTTAAAGATTTGATGAAAGTTCATAATAATGCAGTTGACAAGAAAATTAGTTATTTCTGAGATATACATTTTAAAGTAATAACTAGGATTATTACTTATAACATTATACCAGAACATATAAGATTTTTAGACGTTTCCTGTAATGTCTGAAACATTTATATTAACATATTTCCATACATATTTCCATACAAATACAAATATAAGATTTTTAGAAATTTCATGTAATGTCTGAAACATTTATATTAACATATTTCCATACATATTTCCATACAAATACAAATATAAGATTTTTAGAAATTTCATGTAATGTCTGAAACATTTATATTAACATATTTCCATACATATTTCCATACAAATACAAATATAAGATTTTTAGAAATTTCATGTAATGTCTGAAACATTTATATTAACATATTTCCATACAAATAACCCAATGAAAGTTTAGTATTAGTTGTTTTGTTTGTTTTTTTATACTGCAGGTTCTTATTAGGCATCAGTTTTATACACATCAGTGTATACATGTCAATCCCAATCGCCCAATTCAGCACACCACCATCCCCACCTCATCGCAGTTTTCCCCCCTTGGTGTCCATATGTCCATTCTCTACATCTGTGTCTCAACTTCTGCCCTGCAAACTGGCTCATCTGTACCATTTTTCTACGTTCCACATACATGCATTAACATACGATATTTGTTTTTCTCTTTCTGACTTACTTCACTCTGTATGACAGTCTCTAGATCCATCCACTTCTCAACAAATGACTCAATTTCGTTCCTTTTTATGGCTGAATAATATTCCATCGTATATATGTACCACAACTTCTTTATCCATTCGTCTGTTGATGGGCATTTAGGTTGCTTCCATGACCTGGCTATTGTAAATAGTGCTGCAATGAACATTCGGGTGCACGTGTCTTTTTGAATTACGGTTTTCTCTGGGTATATGCCCAGTAGTGGGATTGCTGGGTCATATGGTAATTCTATTTTTAGTTTTTTAAGGAACCTCCATATTGTTCTCCATAGTGGCTGTATCAATTTACATTCCCACCAACAGTGCAAGAGGGTTCCCTTTTCTCCACACCCTCTCCAGCATTTGTTGTTTGTAGATTTTCTGATGATGCCCATTCTAACAGGAGTGAGGTGATACCTCATTGTAGTTTTGATTTGCATTTCTCTAATAATTAGTGATGTTGAGCATCTTTTCATGTGCTTCGTGGCCGTCTGTATGTCTTCTTTGGAGAAATGTCTATTTAGGTCTTCTGCCCATTTTTGGATTGGGGTGTTTGTTTCTTTGATATTGAGCTGAATGAGCTGTTTATATATTTTGGAGATTAATCCTTTGTCTGTTGATTCATTTGCAAATATTTTCTCCCATTCTGAGGGTTGTCTTTTCGTCTTGTTTATGGTTTCCTTTGCTGTGCAAAAGCTTTGAAGTTTCATTAGGTCCCACTTGTTTATTTTTGTTTTTATTTCCATTACTCTAGGAGGTGGATCGAAAAAGATCTTGCTGTGATTTATGTCAAAGAGTGTTCTTCCTATGTTTTCCTCTAAGAGTTTTATAGTGTCTAGTCTTATATTTAGGTCTCTAATCCATTTTGAGTTTATTTTTGTGTATGGTGTTAGGGAGTATTCTAATTTCATTCTTTTACATGTGGCTGTCCAGTTTTCCCAGCACCACTTATTGAAGAGACTGTCTTTTCTCCATTGTATATCTTTGCCTCCTTTGTCATAGATTAGTTGACCATAGGTGCGTGGGTTAATCTCTGGGCTTTCTATCTTGTTCCATTGATCTATGTTTCTGTTTTTGTGCCAGTACCATATTGTCTTGATTACTGTAGTTTTGTAGTATAGTCTGAAGTCAGGGAGTCTGATTCCTCCAGCTCCATTTTTTTGCCTCAAGACTGCTTTGGCTATTCGGGGTCTTTTGTGTCTCCATACAAATTTTAAGATGATTTGTTCTAGCTCCGTAAAAAATGCCATTGGTAATTTGATAGGGATTGCATTGAATCTGTAGAGTGCTTTGGGTAGTATACTCATTTTCACAATGTTGATTCTTCCAATCCAAGAACATGGTATATCTCTCCATCTGTTGGTATCATCTTTAATTTCTTTCATCAGTGTCTTATAGTTTTCTGCATACAGGTCTTTTGTCTCCCTAGGTAGGTTTATTCCTAGGTATTTTATTCTTTTTGTTGCAATGGTAAATGGGAGTGTTTCCATAATTTCTCTTTCAGATTTTTCATCATTAGTGTATAGGAATGCAAGAGATTTCTGTGCATTAATTTTGTAACCTGCAACTTTACCATATTCATTAATTAGCTCTAGCAGTTTTCTGGTGGCAGTTTTAGGATTCTCTATGTATAGTATCATGTCATCCGCAAACAGTGACAGTTTTACTTCTTCTTTTCCAATTTGTATTCCTTTTATTTCTTTTTCTTCTCTGATTGCCGTGGCTAGGACTTCCAGAACTATGTTGAATAATAGTGGTGAGAGTGGACATCCTTGTCTCGTTCCTGATCTTAGAGGAAATGCTTTCAGTTTTTCACCATTGAGAATGATGTTTGCTGTGGGTTTGTCATATATGGCCTTTATTATGTTGAGGTAGGTTCCCTCTATGCCCACTTTCTGGAGAGTTTTTATCAGAAATGGGTGTTGAATTTTGTCAAAAGCTTTTTCTGCATCTATTGAGATGATCATATGGTTTTTATTCTTCAATTTGTTAATATGGTGTATCACATTGATTGATTTTCGTATATTGAAGAATCCTTGCATCCCTGGGATAAATCCCACTTGATTGTGGTGTATGATCCTTTTAATGTGTTGTTGGATTCTGTTTGCTAGTATTTTGTTGAGGATTTTTGCATCTATATTCATCAGTGATATTGGTCTGTAATTTTCTTTTTTTGTAGTGTCTTTGTCTGGTTTTGGTATCAGGGTGATGGTGGCCTCATAGAATGAGTTTGGGAGAGTTCCTTCCTCTGCAATTTTTTGGAAGAGTTTGAGAAGGATGGGTGTTAGCTCTTCTCTAAATGTTTGATAGAATTCACCTGTGAAGCCATCTGGTCCTGGACTTTTGTTTGTTGGAAGATTTTTAATCACAGTTTCAATTTCATTACTTGTGATTGGTCTGTTGATATTTTCTGTTTCTTCCTGATTCAGTCTTGGAAGGTTATACCTTTCTAAGAATTTGTCCATTTCTTCCAGGTTGTCCATTTTATTGGCATAAAGTTGCTTGTAGTAGTCTCTTAGGATGTTTTGTATTTCTGCGGTGTCTGTTGTAACTTCTCCTTTTTCATTTCTGATTTTATTGATTTGAGTCCTCTCCCTCTTTTTCTTGATGAGTCTGGCTAATGGCTTATCAATTTTGTTTATCTTCTCAAAGAACCAACTTTTAGTTTTATTGATCTTTGCTATTGTTTTCTTTGTTTCTATTTCATTTATTTCTGCTCTGATCTTTATGATTTCTTTCCTTCTGCTAACTTTGGGTTTTGTTTGTTCTTCTTTCTCTAGTTTCTTTAGGTGTAAAGTTAGATTGTTTACTTGAGATTTTTCTTGTTTCTTTAGGTAGGCTTGTATAGCTATAAACTTCCCTCTTAGAACCGCTTTTGCTGCATCCCATAGGTTTTGGGTCGTCGTGTTTTCATTGTCATTTGTCTCTAGGTATTTTTTTATTTCCTGTTTGATTTCTTCAGTGATCTCTTGGTTATTTAGTAACGTATTGTTTAGCCTCCATGTGTTTGTCTTTTTTACGTTTTTTTCCCTGTAATTCATTTCTAATCTCATAGCGTTGTGGTCAGAAAAGATGCTTGATATGATTTCAATTTTCTTAAATTTACTGAGGCTTGATTTGTGACCCAAGATGTGATCTATCCTGGAGAATGTTCCGTGTGCACTTGAGAAGAACGTGTAATCTGCCGTTTTTGGATGGAATGTCCTATATATATCAATTAAATCTATCTGGTCTATTGTGTCATTTAAAGCTTCTGTTTCCTTATTTATTTTCATTTTGGATGATCTGTCCATTGGTGTAAGTGAGGTGTTAAAGTCCCCCACTATTATTGTGTTACTGTCGATTTCCTCTTTTATAGCTGTTAGCAGTTGCCTTATGTATTGAGGTGCTCCTATGTTGGGTGCATATATATTTATAATTGTTATATCTTCTTCTTGGATTGATCCCTGGATCATTATGTAGTGTCCTTCCTTGTCTCTTGTAACATTCTTTATTTTAAAGTCTATTTTATCTGATATGAGTATAGCTACTCCAGCTTTCTTTTGATTTCCATTTGCATGGAATATCTTTTTCCATCCCCTCACTTTCAGTCTGTATGTGTCCCTAGGTCTGAAGTGGGTCTCTTGTAGACAGCATATATATGGGTCTTGTTTTTGTATCCATTCAGCCAGTCTATGTCTTTTGGTTGGGGCATTTAATCCATTCACGTTTAAGGTAATTATCGATATGTATGTTCCTATGACCATTTTCTTAATTGTTTTGGGTTTGTTTTTGTAGGTCCTTTTCTTCTCTTGTGTTTCCCACTTAGAGAAGTTCCTTTAGCATTTGTTGTAGAGCTGGTTTGGTGGTGCTGAATTCTCTTAGCTTTTGCTTGTCTGTAAAGCTTTTGATTTCTCCATCAAATCTAAATGAGATCCTTGCTGGGTAGAGTAATCTTGGTTGTAGGTTCTTCCCTTTCATCACTTTAAGTATTTCATGCCACTCCCTTCTGGCTTGCAGAGTTTCTGCTGAGAAATCAGCTGTTAACCTTATGGGGGTTCCCTTGTATGTTATTTGTCGTTTTTCCCTTGCTGCTTTCAATAATTTTTCTTTGTCTTTAATTTTTGCCACTTTGATTACTATGTGTCTCGGCGTGTTTCTCCTTGGGTTTATTCTGTATGGGACTCTCTGCGCTTCCTGGACTTGGGTGGCTATTTCCTTTCCCATGTTAGGGAAGTTTTCGATTATAATCTCTTCAAATATTTTCTCTGGTCCTTTCTCTCTCTCTTCTCCTTCTGGGACCCCTATAATGCGAATGTTGTTGCGTTTAATGTTGTCCCAGAGGTCTCTTAGGCTGTCTTCATTTCTTTTTATTCTTTTTTCTTTAGTCTGTTCCGCAGCAGTGAATTCCACCATTCTATCTTCCAGGTCACTTATCCGTTCTTCTGCCTCAGTTATTCTGCTATTGATTCCTTCCAGTGTAGTTTTCATTTCAGTTATTGTATTGTTCATCTCTGTTTGTTTGTTCTTTAATTCTTCTAGGTCTTTGTTAATCATTTCTTGCATCTTCTCAATCTTTGCCTCCATTCTTATTCCGAGGTCCTGGATCATCTTCACTATCATTATTCTGAATTCTTTTTCTGGAAGGTTGCCTATCTCCACTTCATTTAGTTGTTTTTCTGGGGTTTTTTCTTGTTCCTTCATCTGGTACATAGCCCTCTGCCTTTTCATCTTCTCTGTCTTTCTGTAACTGTGGTTTTTGGTCCACAGGCTGCAGGATTGTAGTTTTTCTTGCTTCTGTTGTCTGCCCTCTGGTGGTTGAGGCTATCTAAGAGGCTTGATGGGAGGCTCTGGTGGTGGGTAGAGCTGACTGTTGCTGTGGCGGTCAGAGCTCAGTAAAACCTTAATCCACTTGACTGTTGATGGGTGGGGCTGGGTTCCCTCCCTGTTGCTGTGGCGATCAGAGCCCAGTAAAACCTTAATCCACTTGACTGTTGATGGGTGGGGCTGGGTTCCCTCCCTGTTGCTGTGGCGATCAGAGCCCAGTAAAACCTTAATCCACTTGACTGTTGATGGGTGGGGCTGGGTTCCCTCCCTGTTGGTTGTTTTGCCTGAGGCAACCCAACACTGGAGCCTACCTGTGCTCTTTGGTGGGGTTAATGGCAGACTCTGGGAGGGCTCACGCCAAGGAGAACTTCCCAGGACCTCTGCTGCCAGTGTCCTTATCCCCACGGTGAAACAGAGCCACCACTCGCCTCTGCAGGAGACCCCCCAACACCAGCAGGTACGTCTGGTTCAGTCTCCCCCAGGGTCACTGCTCCTTCCCCTGGGTCCCGATGCACACATTACTTTGTGTGTGCCCTCCAAGAGTGGGGTCTCTGTTTCCCCCAGTCCTGTCACAGTCCTGCAATCAATTCCCACTAGACTTCAAAGTCTGATTCTCTAGGAATTCCTCCTCCCTTTGCCGGACCCCCAGGTTGGGAAGCCTGAGGTGGGGCTCAGAACCTTCACTCCAGTGGGTGGACTTCTGTGGTATAAGTGTTCGCCAGTCTGTGAGTCACCCACCCAGCAGTTATGGGATTTGATTTTACTCTGATTGCGCCCCTCCTACCGTCTCACTGTGGCTTCTCCTCTGTCCTTGGACGTGGGGTGTCCTCCTTGGTAAAGTCCAGGGTCTTCCTGTCAATGATTGTCCAGCAGCCAGTTGTGATTCTGGTGCTCTCGCAAGAGGGAGTGAGAGCACGTCCTTCTACTCCGCCATCTTGGTTAATCTCCTCACGGTGACTATTTTAATTCTCTTCAAATTTAAAATAAAATTACTGCATTATGCAATAGGGTATATTCTCAGGTAATGTTTAGAATGTTGTAAACCAGTCTACATAATAATGAAAACAGCTTTTAAAAGAAATCGCTTCAAATTATTATAAAGCAAGTGACATTTGACTTTTATCTAACCTGAATAACTTTTTTTTAAAGTAGTTGACTTTTACTTATTTATTATTATTTAATTAACTAATTAATTAATTTAAATTTTTATTGCCAATTTATATACTTGTTTTTTCTAATATGATAGCTTCCTGCCACCTGTGAGATTTTTTAATTTAATAAATTCGACATGTTACATTTTGTAAATTTAAGGTGCACAGTGTATCACATGTGATTTTGAGCACTTGGTGTGCTATTATTACTAAGGAATTGAATTTTTAACTTTACCTTTAATTAATTTAAATTTTAAACACTGATACTTGATCCAGTTATTAGAAAAACTTTTAATAATGTTTGAAACAACATGGGTATGTGAATCTACTTTTCACTGATAATTGTAATGAAATCCAAATACAGATTAAGTACTTTCAATGAAAATTTAGCATCTGAGTTGAGATGCTTCCTAAGTGTAAAATATACAGTGAAATTTGAAGACAATACAATAAAAGACAAAATACTTTATTAATATATTTTATATTGATTAGGTGTTGAAATTATAACATTTTGGATGTATTGGTCAAATAAAATATATTATTAAATTAATTTCATCTGTTTCTTTTAACTTTTTTTAATGTGACTACTAGAAAATTAAATATGTGGCTTGCATTATATTTCTGTTGGAGAGCCCTTTATAAACCTTTTTTTAAAGTTAAATCTTCTTTACTATTATTATTAAACTAACAGTATCACTAAAATCTGTAAATTCTTCACAAATGACTGTATTTTATCATCAAATCATTGGTTTATCTTACTCTTTGTTGATCAAGTAATATGGACAAATAAACCCCATAAAAAGGTTTTGAGGTTATTTACACCAGCAATTTTGCAAAGTTGTAAGTTGTTATATAGTTCAGTCACCAAAACCAGATTATATAATGTTACGATTATGACAGAGGTTAGCAAAAATGAGTAATCTCAAAAGTCAAGAAGTGTATATGAAAAACATACATGATATTCACCATTTATGAGGAAGAAGTTGTGCTGAGATATGAATCACAAAAACTCCTTTTTAAATTACCTTTACATATAAGGAGACTTGTTTTGGATAACTTCCATTTATATATGATGAAAAGGACAGAAAAACAAAATCAATGAATTGAAATAAAAGTATTTTGATCAATAGTTTTTTTTTTTTAATATATTTATTTATTTATTTTTGGCTGTGTTGGGTCTTCGTTTCTGTGCGAGGGCTTTCTCCAGTTGCGGAGAGCGGGGGCCACTCTTCATCGCGGTGCGCGGGCCTCTCACTATCTCGGCCTCTCTTGTTGCGGAGCACAGGCTCCAGACGCGCAGGCTCAGTAGTTGTGGCTCACGAGCCCAGTTGCTCCATGGCATGTGGGATCTTCCCAGACCAGGGCTCGAACCCGTGTCCCCTGCATTGGCAGGCAGACTCTCAACCAGTGCGCCACCAGGGAAGCCCTTGATCAATAGTTTAAAGGATTTCAGAGAGGACAATGGTCAGGTGTCATTTTTAAGTCACGTTTTGTTAGAAAAAGATGAATTAAGTCTTCTGACATTTTTATTAATGATATTAATAACAATAATGCTGACAGTTACAATGAGATTGCCAAGTGTTCAGTCTTTGAAGGTGTTACTTTGAGACAACAGATTAGCTGAGTCAAGCAGAAGGCCAAGCTGGGAGAAGGCTGGCAGAGATCTATAACCTCAGAACATTTAACTGGTCTCCATGATGACCAGGGTTCAGAAGTAACTCAAAGTCTGAGAACCAGGAGATTCTTGGGGGCAAATATAAAAATGCCTGAGGTATTGACTGTTATGTATATAGAGCAGAAATGAAAAAAATACAGCCATGCCCCTATGGCCAAACACACAGCTGTAAAAACAAGCTAACAATGCTGTGGGCTCAGTGCAGAAATGTTCTGTCCTCCTCCCCGCCATGTTGGGGCAAAGTGCCAGAGGCAAGACATAAAGTGGAAAGAACATAAATTTTGAAATTAGACAGAACCAGTTCTATTTATTTGGATAACCTCGTGTAAGTTATTTAACTTTTTGAACTTTAGTTTTCCTGTCTATAAAACAAAACAAATGAAAATGACTTTATGGAACTATTAGAGAAGTAAATAAAATTATAAATATATATATGTTTATATATAGACACATATCTACTAGACACTAGAGGATACTCTTAGCTCTCTAAATGTTTTCATTCATAGCTAGGGAGCTAAAATTAAAATGATCTTACTTTAAATATTAAAAATTCCAAAAATATGGTATAGAAAGTATATGCACATGCTGTTGCTGGAGTGAACCTTCAGTTGATTAGGATACCTATGGAAAAACTATCACCTAGTATGTGTTACATTTAACTTCACAGTGGCAAATCCTTAACAAAGCCTTTTAAGTTACTACTCATGTATATTAAAGCATTGTCTCACAGTATTTGTGAAATTCAGACATACTTGTACAATGCTAACATTTTTAAAATGTGCTAATGACAATAAGGGGATAAAAAAGGCATTTCTTAAGTCACTAGTTGATTTTTTGGAAATATGAAATGAACTCCAGCATAAGTGAATTTGCTGATTGTTCATCCACAGTGTAGACTGCCCATCTTATTAGTAACATAAAAATCATAGGAAGACAGTGCCAGTTAGTCTGGATATTAATTTTGAGCTACCCCTGGAGCAGTGCCTATGGGCCATTTAAGGGATAGAATGCAGTCTTTAATTAGGGCAAGCTCCATTTTTTTTCCAAAAACATTACCATTTGTTTACCTTTGTAAAGGTAAATATCAAATGCTTAATTAATAACTATTCTTGAAACTGGATCTTTTATCTGGGCTTGATTTTTAATGAAAATAATTTCCAATATTTAATTTTTTCTTTTAATTAAAAAAAAAGAAGTATCCTTTCACTGGAAGCTTCTATTTCTAACCACTTATTTTTAGGTCTTAACAAAGAAAAAAAAAAAACTGACATGAAATTCACTTCTTACTTTAAGGCCTTTTAGGTTTTAGAATCCTGGAAAGGTGAAGTGCTCTGTCTGGTTCAAGAACACTTTGTTGGGATTTTGTGCATAAACAGACAAACAAGTAATTAGACGACAAAAGCAGCATCTTGTTTCTTATGTTATAAGAATAGTTTTCTATACTGTAGCTATTTTCTCCTTGAATAACCTTTTGTTTCTGTCTGCAAACCTTGAAATGCAATCTGGTTTAATTGTTTTTCAACTTGTTAGTGCACTGGTGGCTGTGCAGAAGGTTTATCCACGTGTTAAAACTAACGAAGGTTTCAGAACGCTCCATACATCTGTTAAACATCTGCTTTACACTTTGGACCCCCCATCTCAAGGTATTATATTTCCATCTTCCTGTATTCAATTCTGTGTTGCAATTCTGTATTCAGTTCCATTAAAAATAAAAAACAAAGTACAAGTGAAGTAATCAGTTATGGATGGTATTATTCTTAGGTGGGGACATAAGCTACAACTAAATCTGGGTCTTTAGATAACCAAAGTGTGGAGACAAGGAGAAATGGCCAGAAAAGAGGCTGTGACTTTCTAGGATTTTTATTTTGGTAAAAATGATCTCTCTTAGTTATGTTATGAAAAATAAATATCAGAGTAAGGGAGTAAGCCTCAGCAAGTAGATTTCTACCACTACTTTTTGAACAAAAGCCTACACTGAATCGCAGTATCTTTGCCCTCATTTCCAAATTTTGTCCTTTTAATCAGGATGAGTCTTTGGTAAAAATATACCCCTCAACCAGTCATCTTGAAAATGCATGATGGACATCAGAGCGTGAATAGATCAGTATAGATCTACTGTCACTTATAGGTATAAGACAAACTATAGCATGTTGCTAGTGAATCAGAAAAAAAACACCTTTGCATGTAGAGGATAGCATTATATACCACACACATGGAAATGCACAGACACACACACAGCCATATACAGACAAACATTTAGGGCTATAAGGAATAAATCCCTACTTCCCAAGTAAAATGTTTCATTAGCATTTACCTCTCCTGAATGAATTTAGAAATAGGCTTTCTCAACTGAGTTTGTCAGCTTTTAAATATGTAGACTTTACCTTTGGATTACTGATAAGTGTCCTGAGAGCATCAGGTCCCAACCTGATTGTTTATTACAAGGTCTTTATTAGTTTTCATATGAATAGCAGGTTTGGAAAGGCTTTGAAGACTTCTCGAAGGAGGGTCTAACATACACTTGGATACCAATTTCTGTTAGTCTAGAACATTTTTTATATCATCAATTACAGAATTAATGACTAGCTTGCAAGGATTGACTGTTGTTAAATTCAATGGTCTTGACGAACATTAAGGTTAAAAAAAAACTTGCACTTTTAAAAAAGTCCAGACCAGAAAACCAGACAGTACAGTAAAAAACACTAATTATTTCCTCTGTATATTTTTATATTTTCATTTTAAAGACTTGAGAACTTCAAGTTTCTCCTTACCATTCTTTTCCTTTTCATCTTCAGACTCACACCTTGTAATTGTAAAGTAGAGGAATGAAGTTGAAAATATTTTTACAAAGGACAAAAGCTCCTCAGTGCCTTAGAAGCAAAAGAACCTGTCATTAACTGAGGCAGCAAAACACTTTTTTCTGTTGAACAGTATAACTAACTCAATTTTCAGTCCTTAACAATGGCCATGTCTCATGTCTATGAATATGCTAATGATTTTGGCATGTATTAAGCCATGGCACTGGATAGTCAGGATGACAAGGAAATACATCAAGGAAATGTGTTTTTATTTTTAAAATTAGATGTGCTTATATTTGTTTGTTTTTTAATTTCCTACACGAGTGACTTTATCAGTCTGAGGATACCAACGCAGTAGCATTAATGTCAATTCCTAAGCCCCTACCTACCTGCCTGAGCAGAAATTTCATGGCCTTTGAAAAATCCTTCCAGGTATTTCTGGGAATCCTTCAGGAAACTCAAACTTGTTTTGAAGTACAGACACCTGCCACGTTGCCCAAGCCACCCATGCTTAGTCTCCATGGCGTTTAGCGGTATTTGTGAACATACTTCTTCCCTTGGCTTTACACTCAGTAAACTGGAGTGGAATGGTCTCTTATAGCAGAGTTGCTTGGGTCCTCTCTAATGCATGACAGGGCTCAGATAGCTTTGAAGGTCTCACTCTCTTTCAAAGAAAAAATAAAAAGGTAGTATTTTTTGTGTCAGTGATAAATGTTTTATTATCTTAAGTCCCTTCTATCATCAAAAACAACTCTATAAGAGATAGTTATTATCCCATTTTGCAGACAAAGAAACTGAGGCAAAGGGAGGCTGGGCACTTTGCCTGTGTTATACATCCAGCAAGTGACTGAACCTGAGATTTAGAGCCTAGATCTGTCTAAGCCCAAAGCCAGGCCCCCAAGCTCTTTGTTAGATGGCCTCACTCATATTTACCATCTGGGACATATACACACTATGATAGCTCACACAAGTACCTGCCACCACCAAACCTCAGAATGGCTCCACTTTCGGCCACTGATGGAGTCTGACTATTTGTGTCAGATTCCTCCCCACATGATACATTTTTTGATAGCCATTGCCCCATTCCTTTCCACACCACATGTCTGTTTCTAATTCAAACCTCCCCACCCCATGTCTAGTTCTGATTCAACCCTGGTTATGAACATAGTTCAAGGTTTTTTCAGAAGCCTCCTCAGCAACCATGATAATATGGAGATGCTAATAAACACTTGGGAAGAAGCTTGTCTCCTAACTTCCTGTTTTAAGGAGTCTAATTCTCAGCTCCTCCCCACTGAGGATCCCTACTTCACAGTTTAGTATTTTCATTTATAAAACTGAGTTTTGAGAGCAAAGATTACCTTTTTGGCTCATTGAAGTTTGCTGTTTTGCAAAGTAGTAAATTACATGAAATTACATCTTTAAAAACAGAAAGCAATCTTTACTGGTGAAAGAGGTTATCTGTGCACTGGATTTCTTTCTGTGTCTTTGGGCACCCTTTTTATATATGCCTAATTCTACAAATAAAGTAAAATCTGACTTTTTAAAGGTCTGTAACAATTTCCACTTCATTAAAGCCTATTTTATACAGTATTTCTTCTCAGACACCATAGAGTCCAGAATGAAAAGTGACCAGAGGGAGAAGTCCATACTTAACATCAAGATCAAGCCTATAATTGATATGTATAAAGTTAATTTCTATTAGTTATTCATTTGAATAGCGTGATGAGGAAGAGACACTCCATAACCATATAGAATACAAATGCTAATGAACTTGCTCAGCATCACATAGGAATTCAAAGTGAGCAAGATATGATCTTGGGAAAATGGTTTTCTATACTTTTACACTGCAAAAGCGTATAAGTCTCCAGAGTCCTATCCTGGTTATTCCATATATGGATGCCGATAAATAATAGGTATTACCATTATTAATTAGGTTTATTTATTCTGGGTATCTTCTTCTTGGTCCTTTCACTCACTAATGCATTGCTATCATTAGAGTAATAATACTTAGCTGCATCTTGAGCAGAGCAGAGAACTCCCTTCTGCCAGAGAGGAAAACTGAAAAAGCCACTCTGCCAGATACTAGGGACAGAGCAGACATTACTCAGACATGACTGATACAGACGTAAACAAGGAGGTCTTTAATTCTGTGAGTCTTTTACACACATGCTTAAACAAAATGATCAGCGTGAGAAGAGTACAGATGGTTTCCTAGTTTTGTGCTAGGACCTTCTTAGAAGGCTTTAGAACATGCGAAGTAGAGACAACGGGAGAAGCGTTAAAGCTGGCAATAAAATATCCTATTGAAAATGGTTAGGCCAATGTTAAAAAATGACAGCACTAAAACTACTGGATTATTTATAAGGAATTAGTAGTGTCTACAGGGAAGACTGAAATAAGTAATACCGTTTCTTTAAAGGGGCCGAATGAAAGCACTGGATTTATGATGTTTTTATTTATGTAGTAGCTGTTTAAAGTATTTCATTTTCAGTTTTGCATGTAAATGTTGTTGCACACTTACTCTTTAACAATACAATGTTATGCAGCAAGCTGAATAAGGAACCTGTTTAACTTCTAGGGACAATTCTCTGTGTTGAATTAGATCTTCACATATGGTTTCCATTAGACCCAACTTAGTGATTGCCTTCCACACTCCAAACTTTCATATTATTTGAGACCACTCAGAATGGTTCTGTTAACATTAGCCAATTTGCATTCACAGATGCATTCAGTTGAAATCACTGGCTGCTTTTTGAAAGATAGAAAATATACATTAGTGATGGTAGATGTTTCCTACGGCCACATTCTAGACAACCGAAGACAAACAAACAAAAAAAATCCAGTGACCCGTAAGACTGAAATTGGCTTCGTTTGATTAAGAAGTCATGGGGTAGTCAATTTGCATTATGATATTTAAGAGTCATCTATGCATACAGGTCTTAGGATAAAATAATGCAATGGTTTGATGCACAGAGAAATAATTTGTTCGAAATACATATGCTTGACCATTGGAATTATTTCAATTAGTAGGCATCTATTTCCTATAAATATCTTAAATGTTTCCAACTGAAAGAGCTTAGACATCTCTTGTAAAATCCTTTGGAGAAAAATTCTGCAGACTTCCTGCATTTTTTTCCCATTAATTTGACCTGGGATGATTTTTGCTTAGAAAAATAAATCCTTTACGAAAATGTTAAATATTCTCCTATATAAATATTATCACTTTAGGTGGCTCTGATAATACAACACATGTGTGGAGTGAGGAAGATGGACAGTCTCTATCCCCAAGCAGCCTGGCTGCACAGTAAGTCTTTGTTGGTTTGTTTCTAAACTGGTAAGTAACTTGGCTGAATAAGCAATCAAAACAATTCATAAACATAATTCTTTTTATCAGTATATAAGGCCATGGAATAGAAAAATCAATTATTGACTGACCACAGAAAAAGATACAGTTGAAGTGCAGTAAAGTTGAAAGTTGTTTTTTGGTATTATTCAATGGTACTTTCAGATAATGCAACATGAAGATCTGTTTTTCAGTTCTAAGATTGTATAACTAGATCCCACATGTTCTGTCTGGATTGGTTACCTTATGTCTATGAGGAGAATCTAGCTGGAGGCCCAATTTCCAACTCTTTTCAGATCTTTCATCATGAAAGATGTAGAAGTCTCCAATTTTTTACATTACTATTTATTTCGGTTTTAAAAAATCAACATATTTTGTATGCTCACTCAAGGTAATGCAAACTTTGGTTGCTTCAGTAGTATTCAGGTAGCCAAAACTGTTTATAGGTAATTTAATTTTGGACTCTTTGTGGGGCATGTAAATATGTTGTCTCAGGAATAGGCAGTGGAAATAACAGCAGTTACCTTAGCTTCTAAGGACCATTAATCTAAGCAGTTCTCTGAAGTAACTGTAATAGTTATGGTAGAAGCTGACTGAAGTAAATGCATATAGTTCAAGGCAAATTTAGAGACTAGGTGGCCTGTTATGTAAAAGGTTGTTTTGGCCTGATAAGTTATACTATTGAAATTCTTTAACTTTAGTCCCAAAGGATGTATTTTTGTGCTAATGGAAATGTGTACAAATAAAAACAAATAATAGGACTTACTTTTAACCATTCATTTCTTTTTCTAAAATAAAATCTATGCAATTGTTTATAAACTTTCTGTTATTCAATGAGAAGTTCCCTAACTCTGGGTAATTCTAGGCAAAATCCTTCCATCAATAACCACCTCCTCTTTCTGCTCCCACATCTCTCCTCCTCTAAGGTGGCTGAACCAGATGCTTCTCCCAAGAGCAATCTCACAGCTCTGGGCAATTTTACCCCAGACAGGATTCCATGTTCCAAATAATCAAGTCTTTTAAACACATTCTCTGTATAGCCAGAAAAATAATTTTTTTAAAAAACCTCTGAATTGAATGAAGTAAGAAAGAGAAAAACAAATACCGTATGCTAATGCACATATGTGGAATCTAAGAAAACAGTACTGATGAACCTAGTGAAAGGGCAGGAATAAAGACGCAGATGGAGAGAACGGACTTGAGGACACGGTGGGGAAGGAGAAGCTGAGACGAAGTGAGAGAGTAGCACTGACATATATACATTACCAAATGTAAAATAGATAGCTAGTGGGAAGCTTCTCCATAGCACAGGGAGATCAGCTCGATGCTTTGTGACGACCTAGAGGGATGGGATAGGGAGGATGGGAGGGAGGCTCAAGAGAGAGGGGATATGTATACTTATAGCTGATTCACTTTGTTGTACAACAGAAACTAACACAACGTTGTAAAGCAATTATACTCCAATAAGTATATATATATATAAACCTCTGAATTGAGACAACTGGATGCTTATTGCTGAAGCCAGGTATCTTTATCAGAGCCTTGGGGCATCCATAGCATTGATAATGTTAGCGCTTCAGACCTGAAAATTCCACAGCAAATGTAGTTGGTTACTGACAGCTAGCTGACAGTTTATTAGAAAGAATTCAATACTTTTAAGATGGCTCTTGTTGAGATTGATGCAATTAAGGGATTTCTTATCTTTGGACTTCCTTTCTCTCCCCACTTTAAAATAATCATAGAGTGGCAGTACTTGGCATGAGATAAAAATGTTTATGGTCCAGAATTTTCTAAAGAAAGCTGCTCAAAAAATTTTTTTTTCCTCAGAGCTCTTCTCCTTCATTATTTTTGCACTAAAGTTAATTATTTTTTATTGTGTTGTGTGTGTGTGTGTGTGTGCACGTGCACACACGTGCATGCATACATCCATAAGCTCATCTTTAGTTGTAACCATTCTTGAGAAATAGGTGAGATTTTTATATAAAGAATACATAAATTAAATCGTTTAAAGGAATACTTGGATGTTTATGCCAAAACAGTGGCACATATGTATCTTAATTTTTGGTGTATCTTAAATCTAATCTCAAAAATCTTGGCAATCACATATTCTTTATGGAACTAAGATAATGCTTAGATGATATTTCAAGGTCACTTTTAGCCCAACATTCTTCTATTTAAAGCTTGAAAATTCACCATTCACCATTCTTGTGCCATTTCATCTGGAAAGGTAGACCAGTATTTTGCTACTGAGCACAGCACCAGAATGGAAATGGCTCAATGCTATAATGATTAAGACAAAGAGGAAGACAAACACAAAAGAAAGAGAGGTAATACTGAGAGGAGAGTCTCTGGTCAAGGAAATGCCTAAACAAAAGCAAGAAGCCTCAGGAATGGGTGCAATTTTTTTAAACATGGAGGCTGTGGAGTGTATTTAAATGAGAGTCGGCCATCTGACCAATTAACTGTGCTCTGACTGCCAAGTTAGGGACTTTTCTTGCCATAGATTTTTTTTCTTGTTAAACTTCCTCAAAGATCCAGTGTCATTAACCCACATGTAAACACCCTGAGACTTCTTTAATGTTAATGCAGACATTGTCCTACATGTTTACTAGCTATGCCAGGATAAGTCTCTTCCATTAGTATTTGAATTAAATCTAAATTAAATATCCAATAGAACTAGTTAATTTGTGTGTTGTGCAGTTTGATTCAAAATAGATGGTTCCCAAATAAACCATTGATACTTGTTCTATCTCTGCTGTACATAACATTCAATAGTAGACACTAAGGGAAGAAATTATAAAATAAGTAGAGATGCAGGCTCACAGTTGAAGTGGCAGGGCATGCGTAACATACACGTTTACTTACTCACATATGTATTTCTCAAAAATCTTAGACTATATCCTCACATGCCAGTCAGTTTGAAAGGAAACCGGAAAGTGGTTAATTTGGGAACTCTGAATTGGTTGTTTAAAGAAAAAAAAAAGGAACTTATATTGTTCATTTGGATTCTACCATTTCTTTTTAATCACAGTTAAATGAATTTAAATTATTTAGAGAATATTATAGGTGGAAGGGATCTAGCAGATCATTTGACAAGAGAGGAAGCTGAAGCCCAGAGAGAGGGTTGCCAGATTTAGAGGAAAGAGAAAAGAAAAAAGAGAAGAGAAGTGAAGGGAAGGGAAGGGAGGGGAAGGAGGAGAGGGGAGGGGAGAGGAAGGAGACATGCAGGACTCATGGGACATACTAATACTGAAAAATTGTTCATTATTTACCTGAAATTCAAATTTAACTGGGACTCCTGTATTTTATCTGGCAACCCTAGCCCAGTGATTTTTTCTTTCATGTAAATGTGCCTAGAAATGATCTTAAGATCACTTATGATTGGATATTAAAATAATTAAATATAGAGATAATGCCCATGGAAAGGTAAATACTTAGAGGATCCAGAGTAGTGCTGCCACTGTGCAGCTGGGCTGGATGGGGGAAGATATCCTACTTCATGGTGCTTCAGTGCTCAAATCAGCCAATGCCAAACAACCAGGGACTCGCATGGTCTCAACAAAATGGCTTTGCTTTATTTTTATATGACTTAATTTATATATTCTTTTCTAATTCTATAGGCTCCTAATACTGGAAAACTTTGAAGATGCCCTCTTAAATATATCAGTAGATAGTCCTTATATTCCTTACTTGGCATGTGTGAGAAATGTCACTGACAATTTGGCCACGGGATCAAAAGGTAATACTCTTCTTCAGAGTCAAAATGCTACTACTCATGGTTTGTAATTTTGTTCTAAAATAGTAAATCTTATAAGAGGTTGGCTTAAAAAAGAAAGAAAATTTAAAAATCTTAGTTTCCATATGCATCTGTTTCAGTGGTTTGATATATAAAGGGACTGTCTAATCATATTATTATATTATTACTCCTGTTCCTGCTGCTAGTACCACCTGGACACCTGGACAAACTTTAATGTATAATGGCCAGGTAACAGATGTGTTAATGGCCACCTGGATGAGCTTTCCAAGTCTCCAGAATTAGGAGTTCACGTAACCCTCCATGACATTTTCTATGCCCTTAATAATCTTAGTTGTCAAAAAATAGTGAAGAAGGATAATGTAGACTTCCAAAAGCAGATGTAAATTACATAAAGAAAGGCATTTTTGTAGCAGACTATTTTTACTTCTGATCCTTACACACTTTAACCGTGAAGATTGCATTTAATCAAATATTTCTTTTCCTTTTTTTAAAGATAAAACATCTATTTTCTTACACTTTGTAGGAGATATACATTCACTGTTCCTACACCAAAATAGCTTTTTGAGACTTAATGGCAAGCAAATAGCACAACAGATATTTAAGTGTGGTCTCTGTTTACTGGACATGAATTAATCAAGGTTGGAAGGGCATAATTTGTGTCACAGTGATTATACAACCTATTCTCTCTCAAACACTTCAACTTAATAGTACATCCAAAATAAAAGCATGTTCAGTTCACCAAGAACCAAAACTGTATAGCACCTTTGCTGGAAATATTTTTGTCTCTAAGCAGAATATCTATGAATATTTTAAAAATAATGAACTCTGTAGTCTCCATGGTTCAAGGAAAGATTAAATTTTCACTCATTTTATATTTAGATTGAAATAGGCTATTATCTTAGAAAAAACTTAGTAATAAATTAGGATAAAGGTGTCTTTCAAATAGGTTTCCTAGATGACCTTGCAGTTCACATAAGGTAATTCTTTTCTCCTCCTTTACAGAAAATTTAAGACTGCTGCACTCTACAATTCGATTTAAAAAATCTTTTCTTCAAAATGGTTCCTATGAGGATTACTTCCCTCCAGTTCCTGAAGTCTTGAAATCAAAAGTAAGCCATGACAGAAAAAAAAAAAAAATCAAAACTTCCTGTAATTCTCTGGCAAGATATATTTGTAATTTAAGTTTTAAATCTGTATTTTTTTAAATACTGGTTCTATTTTGAGTCTAGATTAATGCTAGAAAAAGGGTGACAAGAATTCTGGTGCTACATAATTGTATTTTGTTTTTAATCAGTGGATATCTCTGTCTGAAATGACCCATAAGAGACTAATTACAGAATGCAATACGTAAAGGAATAGCTTTTGATGTAGTTGTCTCATTAAGCTACACGATTTGAAAAAGCATTAAAAATTTGATTCCTAAAAAAAAAAAAAAAAAAAAAAAATTTGATTCCTAATTTGAAATGCCCCTAGTTTTTTTTTTTTTTTTATAAATTTATTTATTTATTTATTTTTGGTTGTGTTGGGTCTTCGTTGCTGCACGCGGGCTTTCTCTAGTTGGTGGCGAGCAGGAGCTACTCTTTGTTGTGGTGCGTGGGCTTCTCATTGCAGTGGCTTCTCTTGTTGCAGAGCATGGGCTGTGGGCGTGTGGGCTTCAGTAGTTGTGGCACGTGGGCTTAGTAGTTGTGGCTCGTGGGCTCTAGAGCGCAGGCTCAGTAGTTGTGGTGCACGGGCTTAGTTGCTCCGCAGCATGTAGGATCTTCCCTGACCAGGGCTCAAACCCGTGTCCCCTGCATTGGCAGGCAGATTCTTAACCACTGTGCCACCAGGGAAGCCCCCTAGTTTTTAAAACTATAAAAGTTGATTTCAAAAGCTGATGTTTTAGACTTCACAGTGTACAAAAATCTCAGAAGTTGACTCACCTTATTTGTATTATTATCATCAGAAGCAGAAACTAATACTGTAAATCATATTAAAATGTATGATATTGAAGAAAGGGAGGGAAAGCAATGGGAAAAATGTTAACTCTGAAGTTTGAATTGGTTGGTGTTTGTCTCTTATTCTTTGTTTAGCTCATACATACAGTACACAGGTTATCATGAAATTCACTCTCTTTCTTAAATAATCCTTTAAATTTTGAAAGCAGCTCTCCTAGTAAGAACAGCAGTTTAATTGGATTTATGTAGCCAGGGATAAAGTAAAATTAGAACTGGTTTATTCAGAACAAGCAGGATGACTTGCTGTGTAGTCAGCCTGGTCTAATTAAGCAGGCATACAAAACATGCGTCCATGTATATTACAAATAAATATGCTAGTTAGATTACCTACATTGTAGTCTTAGTCTTCTACATGAATCAAAATTTCTAGTGTACTTAATTTAGCACTATCTCAGTTTGTGCAAATGAGAAGGAAGTTATGCATTCATCTGGAAAAGTCCTACTCATCCTTCAAGGATAAGTTTAAATGTCACTCTTATAATATTAGAGTATCTCCTTTCTCACTGTTTCCAAGTCAGGATAATGACTTTGTATGCATGTAATATTTACCCATTCATTCATTCCACCCATCATCTATGCTCCCATAATGCTAATCTGTTTATTTAAAAGATATAATCTCTAACCCCAAAGTCCTTATAATCAATCCAGTGGAGGAGATGGAAAAGAAGGCCAATGATTATAACACAGTGAGGTAAGTGTTGTGGTATGTGGATGGACAGGATTCTGTATATGGAGGTGGCATATCTGACGCAGATTGCAGAGCGTGAAGGTGGAGAGAAGCTTCATGGAGGAGATACGCCTTACTCTGAGTCTTGCAGGCTGTGGGATTAGGTTATAGTCCTACATGCCAGACATAGAGACACGCATTGGTAAGACGTATGACCCTGAAGGACAGACATAGGTTACCTGGAGTTATGTGTCCAGCTGGAGCACAAGATGCCCATGAGAGAGGCAGGAAGGGGGGCCCAGATCCCCAAGGCCTCTTTATGTTTAGTCAAGGAGTTTGAATCTGATCCTGAAAATTGTGAATTTGAAGAAGGTGAATTCTGCATTTTAGGAAAAGATCTCTCTAGGAGAATTATGGAGGACAGATTGGAAGAAAGCCAAGTAAGTGATTTTTTGTAGTAACCTAAGCAAAAAGTGAGGCCCTGCACTATGTCAGTGGCAGAGAATAGAAGGAAAAGAATTACAAGAGCATTGTAGGAGGTGGGTTGACACCACTTGGCAGCCAGTGAGGTGTGAGGCATAGGGAAGAGGAATCTCCGATTACAGTGAGATTTCTGGCTTTTGGAATTTACTACTTAGCATTATAGCTCATTGTATATGTAGGGTCTGTTTCCCTCACTAGAGTGTAAAGTCTGATGAAATTATACCTTCTGCATCTCTGAAGTCTCACATCTAGCACATAGTAGTATCTTAAGACTTGACTCATGAATGTGTGAACAAATGATGGTGTTAAAGTAGAGCCCTGGTGATGTAATTGTATTACCTGGGCAATTACTCATTGTAGTTCTCAACTTACGAAGTAACTGAGCAGCACACAATATACATTGGGAAATGGAAACAATACATTCTCAGTCATTTACAATAATCGTATGGGAATGGAGCTAAGGATAACTTAAAACAGCATCCACATTTTGAGTATACTGCTCCCCTTGTGGGTTACATTATGAAAAAGGTTCAAGAAGCCACAGAAGTGGAAATAAACTACAATCCTGTCCCTAAGGTGGGAAATCTATTGTCATTTATAACAAGCATGGCTACTATTTGCAATTGGCAGAACCCGTTCATTCCAGGACTACAGGCTCCATAGGAACATGGTTAAGTCTGTCACTGTACTCTGTACTCTCAGCACCTGGCACAGAGTCTGACACATGGAAAGTATTCAGTACATATCATTGAAAGAATGAAGACAGACTCCCAGAGTTTTGTAAGAAGAGATGCTTTTACTTCCCTGCTTTGTCCTCCTTGGTAATTGGTATCTTGACTGTGACAGTGAGTTAGGGCCCACCCTAACATTTTTATTCATGATATTTCTAAGAAGGTTTAGACCCTCCAAAATGCCAAATGCCTGTCATTCAGTGGTGACTTTTTTTCTTTTCTAGCCCCGAACATTCTACTCTTCTTGAACTTTAGAGTTTTCTCCTCCCTTCATCGTCTGTTTTCTCCTCTTTTATTTCCAGTCTCTCTGGTGGGAAGGATAACTTCCTGATTGGGGAAATACTCATAAAATGGATATTCTCTATATTAAGCAGAAATACAGATAGGACACTACTTATATTGTAATACCTTTGCGTTTTTAAATAGGTCTCATTTCCTTTCATTTACCTGCTAAGAGCCCAGAAGTGTTGCAGTTTCAGCATTTTTACACATACAGTATTTTGAAGTCTACGCCATCATGTTACTTACAATTCTGATTCAGGTGCATTAGGAACCATAGGCACTAGGGAATTCAGTCACAGCTGGACGTGGAGTTAGTTATGGGTCATCGTTCAAGTTTAGGCCTGAGCCCTTACTATGTAGACCAGTGTCGTGATACATGAGACTGTGACAAACCTGTAATCTGGACTTGACACATACTTTTGAAGAGATAATTATAATTCTCTGAATGTATGTTGATTACTAATGATCTATGAAGTTTCTAAAAGTTTAATGCATGTATTGCTTTTAGAAGAAAGTAGTAAGTAATGACAAATAGTAAATGACCATGATGTTGCTCCTTGGCGGACGTGCCTCACAGGGCAGGCCGCATTATTAACCCTGAATTAAATTCTTATTTCAGAGGACCAGTTCTACTTCAGTAACATGGCTAGATTTCCAGTTTCTCCTTCTATATCTTTTATCAAGCCAAGATTATACTCTGTGGACTTTTATCGGTTTCTTGTTACATGTATGTCAGACTTGCAATTAAAAAATATATTTCAGTCTCTACCGAGTAAAGTCATTCAAATTTACTACACCCTTAAAAGCTCAATTAAAAAAATTAATTGGGCTCCCAGTATTTATCTTTTTATTTAAGAAATCACCAAAATAAAAGTCACTGGCAGAGCGGTTGGGCTGTATTCATTAGAAGTTTAATCATATCTAGTATTTGGAAAATCAAAGGAAGGAACAAGTGACAAACATAACAGTTACTTCTGGTAAAATGATTGGGTTTATTACAGAATGGAAAATTTCTCATAGTAATAAGACTAGTAAGTAGAATTTTAATACATACGAAACCATTTTAGATAGTTCAAAACCAGAAGTCGATTAGAATATTAAATACAGTGGAAAGTAGACCAATGATTTTTACTATCTAAGATGATTGGTGTTTAATTGCTACTGCCTACATGTAGTTACTATAAATCTCTCATCCAAGACACATCATTGTACCTTTCCCATTTGACATAGGCAAAGAAATATTCCTGAACATTTTCCTGTATCATAATTCATTTCTGTCAAAATGCAACTTCTGATTAGAAACTCAGCTGTGATGAATGACACATATTTGCTTCTTTAGATGTTTCTCCAAATTATTTCACTTCTTAAAAAAGAGTAGCTCTAGGGTTGCTTCCAAGCACAGCAGAACTGGCTTCTCCAGAGGCATAATTTTTTACCCCAGGAAGTATGACTTGGGGATATATCCTCAGAACACACAGAGCATAGTGAACCGCAAGGAGGAATATACTTGCGCAGGAAAGTAGTTGATTTTCATTTTTCTCCTTTTTGTCTGAATATGGGATTTTAGGCCCTTTTAAGCACTCCATAGAACAAGAGTTTCCCTCAGTAGGTAAGAGGATAGAAGATAATGTCAATAACAGTACAGACACTTTTGAAAAACAAGGTATATACCAATCCATATTTTAAAATATATGTGATTCTCGTGCACAGTTTTAAAAAGTCTTTTTGGTTAATTAATTTTTTTTAACTTGTGATAAAATACACATAACATAAAATTTACCACCTTAACTATTTTTAACTGTGCAGTTCAGTTGTGTTAAATACACACAGACTGTAGAACTCTTAATCTTGCAAAACTAAAATCCTCTACCTGTGAAACACCTACTTCTCATTCCCCTCTCCCCCTAGTCCCTGGCACCTGCAATTCTACTTTCTGTTGCTATTAATTTGACTATGCTTGGTACTTCATATAAGTAGAATCACACAGTATTTGTCTTTTTATGACTGGCTTATATCACTTAGCATAATGCTCTCTAGGCTCATCCACGTTATAATATGTGAGAGAAGCTCCTTACTTTTTAAGGCTAAATAATATTCCATTTTATGTGTTTACCACATTGTGTTTATCCATTCATCTGTCAATGGACATGGGGTGCTTCTACCTCTTGGCTATCGTGAATAATGCTGCTGTGAACATGGGTCTACAAATATCTGTTCAAAACCCAGCTTTCAACAAATACTTTTGAGTATATACCTAGAAGTGGAATTGCTGAGTCATATGTTAATTCTATTTCAAATTTTCTTGAAGACTCACTGTACTATTTTTTACAGTAGCTACATCATTTTATATTCCCACCAACAGTGCACAAGGGTTCTAATTTCTCCATATCCTTGCCAACACTTGTTATTTTCTGGTTTTATTTATTTATTTGTTCGTTTGTTTGTATGTTTGTTTGTTTTGATAGTAGGCATCCTAGTGGGTATGAAGAAAACCTTTTTTGAAGTTCCAAACCAAATCTGCTTTGCTATCTGCCCTTACATGTGATTTAAAAAATAAACTAAAATATAAAATTAGTGTAAGTATTTGTGATTTAAATGAGATAAAACTAAACTACATCTTTTCAACCTGTGAATCTACAAGATATGACTACATTTTAGAAAGAGGTCTAACAGGTCCAAAAGTTTTATAAAATTCTTAAGAGAACAGTAAACTCAAATGATAGAAAATAGTGCTTTGTGGTAAAACTGTTGTCAAATACCAACTCACTAAACACATAAGCAAAATGTTTTTAGGAAGTAAATCAATTTTGGTTGCTTATTATCAACTAATAAATATTTAGAATAATATAACTAATGTTTCCCATCTTTCCCCCTCTCGAAAGCTGTCTCAACTTCGAAACTTGACCAAACTTCTTTGTGAACCTGAAACTTTCAGTTCACTAGAGAAAATGTGCCAGCTGTCTAGTATGGACTTTGGGAACCTGTGTGAAGAGAGTGCGTTTCATGTGCAACTCCTCAAAGCAGCAGAATTCAGCACCGAAATAGCCACCAGCTTACTGTATCATGACAATATTCTATCTGAAAAACTGAGGGATTTGCTTTCTGGGGATCCAAGCAAAATTAATTTAGATATGGATCGGTAAGTTTTTCCATCGTCTTCTTGCTTGGTGAAATCCCTTCTCAAATAGTTATTGATATGCCTAGTTCAATTTCTTCTCCTCTTCTGCTTTGTTCCAGGTTTCTAGAACAGGCATTGCAAATGAATTACTTGGAAAATATCACACGGTTAATGCCAACGATAGAAGCCGTGCTGCATGTCAATGACAGTGCAGGCACCTTGGAAAAACCAGGTGTTTCCCCATCCATATTTTAAATGCTGTCTTATTAAAATGCATGTGATTCTCATGCTGCAGTTCAGAAAAGGCTTTTTTGAAGTTCCTAACCAAACCTACTTTGTATCTGCCCTTATACATGAGACACCTGAAGCTTTCAAATATGGTTACTTGTCTAAAATAAACAACACAGCAAGCCAGCAGAGAATGAAACAGCGAAATTTGGTTTCACAGAAAAATGTCTTCAAAAATTTAACTAGTTAGACTATTCACCTTTTATTTCTCTGATATATTGAAGTGCATTAGATAGTCTTTTGCAAGAGCAAGGATGAAATTTATTTACTTCCGTGAGAATAATCTGATTTAAAAAATAAAGATGCACTGCTGTCTACAGAAATATCGATTCAGAACCTCATATTAGTATTCTGAGCATGATGCATCATGCAATACATTTATCCTTCGCGTAATACCTCAATACTGAAAAGAAAGACATTCAGAATTGTGGACAACAGGCAGCCACAAAATTGGAAGGTCACTAAGTCCAAAAATAAAGAAGGTATATTTGCATGAGAGATACTTCATAAAGAAACTGAAAGGCATTTGCAAAATAGAGATCACAATCTGCTAAAATAAAGTCAAAATATTTTTTGCTATTCATTGAAAGACCCAGATATGAAATAATTGTAATAACTGTCCTAAAAGAGTTTGGAGTTAAACACATTCTATTTAAAAATTGAAGTAATGATTGTGAAAACCCTTTATAAGCCGTAAGGTGCTGGACAAAGTTAAGGAAAAAGTGCTCTGTGGCATTACGTTTCAGATTTAGCAAACCTTGTCCTAAGCTGACAATATTATATGATCCAAGGTTAAAAAGCATTTTGAATTTGTGTGATGTTTTAAATCAAATGTAGAAATATATATTTAGCACATTGTGTGATCAAAGTCTGCGAGGAAACCATATTTTCTTTGAATCAACCTTTCGTTGTAGACATTTAAGGAAAATTTATAATCCAGAGCAATCTGTTACCTTAGGTTAATAATATCATAATAGGAATAAGTCTAAATCAGATAGAAATAGATCCTAAAGATGCATAGTTTGCCAAAACTGAGAGACATCTGTTCCTGACACAAGGCATATATGTTGACTATATGTTTTATCTAGAAGGTTTCTCTATGTTAGAACGACTAAAAAGAATTACATTGCAACCCACATGTGAGTTTTGTTTTGTTTTTTTTCAGGTCAGCTAATAGAAATGTTTAAAAATGTTGAAGAGCTGAAAGAAGAACTGAGGAGAACAACAGGAATGTCCAATAGGAGTATCGACAACTTGCTGGCCATTCCCATCCCTGACAACAGAGCTGAGGTGGGGTGGAATGTGTTTGTATTTACATCCAGTTTTTTAAAAGTTTAAATAGCATTTAGTATTTGTTGAGCACTTACCAGTAAAACACTGAGAAGCTGCATGCAAATATGGTGAATTTTCCATGCAAATGATAAAATTAGAGGCCCAATTCTTAGGTGAAAATAGAAGAAAAATCCTGAAGCAAGAACATTATCACTGTCTATTCTGTTCCCTCTACTTTTCCTATCCCTTCCTTTGCCGCCTTTGTCCTCGCCTTTTCTTTAGCCCAGATGCTTTTCTTAAACAAGCTGTGCCATCAGTAATTCTTTGTATTCATTATCACATTCACATTATCTGAGGCAAATTTTCACATTCTATTATGACGATATCAAAGTCGAGTTTCAGTAATCTAATTGGGGGAAAAAAAAAAGACGATTTACACTTTGTTGAAACTAAAATGAAAAAGAATACTTCTTTTTATTTTTTAAAAGCCCCAAGACAAGACAGACTACATAAAATAGATAGGGTCAAGGGAACTCTGGGTAAGTTTGGAGGTATAGTAAACATTTTTTGCTGTGAAAATGAGTAATGTTATTTCCTCATAGGCTGATAATAGGGTTTTCCACTTGAAATGTTTTATCTTTTACCCCTTTTCCAAGTTCATTGTCTGGAAGTGTCATAGAAATTTTCTAGAAGAATTTCAGCGCTTAAGACCTCATCCATTCAAAACTTACGTGTGACAGAGTGTGTCATTTCTAAACACAACCCAGTTATTCTCCAATATGAGATAAAGTTTTTTAAAAGCCTTTAAGGCTGACTTTGGAATATTTATGTTTGTGTCATTTTAATTGGTTCTCCCAAACAAAAATTAAAACTGCTTTACCTTCACTTTTCTTCCTCTTGTTATAGCAATTAATATTTCTTTCTTTTTCTTTTTTTTTTAAATTTATTTTTGGCTGCATTGGGTCCTCGTTGCTGCTCACGGGCTTTCTGTAGTTGTGGCGAGCAGGAGCTACTCTTTGTTGTGGTGCGCGGGCTTCTCATTGCGGTGGCTTCTCTTGTTTCGGAGCATGGGCTCTAGGCACATGGGCTTCAGTAGTTGTAGCACACGGGCTCAGTAGTTGTGGCTCATGGGCTCTGGAGTGCAGGCTCAGTAGTTGTGGCACATGGGCTTAGTTGCTCCATGGCATGTGGGATCTTCCCAGACCAGGGCTCGAACCCATATCCCCTGCATTGGCAGGTGCAGTTCTCAACTGCGCCACCAGGGAAGCCCAGCAATTAATATTTCTTTATTAATTCTTTCCCCTTTGGTTTCACCTTTCACTTATATGATCCTAAGATCTAATTTCAACTATCACATTTTTGGCCTCGGAAGAGCAGGTTCATTTTAGTAAGTAAAAGCAGGTAAATAGCATACATTCTTATTACTTTAAAAAGGAAAGAGAGAAAAGTTTCTATAATCTTGAATTTCATAAACTTTTTCTTTATTTCAACTCAGTGGCAATAGAGTTGCCATCTTACTTCCCATAGTCACACATCACTTTTCACACAAGCATTACTCTCCAGGATGGTTGATTCATATTATTGTGTGATTCTGGGCTTTTTTTCTTCACCTTTCATTTCTGGACCCCAGAGTTTATTGTACAAGATTATAACTTCAAATGATTATATAAATGAAATGCAATTTAAGTAAGAGTAAAATTTTAAAGAGAGCAAAAGTCTTTTTTTTTTTAAAGTTTATCAGTTTTTAAAAAATTTATTTATTTTATTTATTTATTTTTGGCTGCGTTGGGTCTTTGTTGCTGCGCGCGGGCTTTCTCTCGTTGTGGTGAGCGAGGGCTACTCTTCGTTGTGGTGCGCGGGCTTCTCATTGCGGTGGCTTCTCCTGTTGCGGAGCATGGGCTCTAGGCTCACGGGCTTCAGTAGTTGTGACTCGCGGGCTCTGGAGCACAGGCTCAGTAGTTGTGGCGCACGAGCTTCATTGCTCTGTGGCATGTGGGATCTTTCCCAGACCAGGGCTCAAACCTGTGTCCCCTGCATTGGCAGGCAGATTCTTAACCACTGCGCCACCAGGGAATTCCAGAGAGAGCCAAAGTCTTAAACTAGTAATTTTCCCAAACAATCCAAACCAAATTTTCTTTCTTGGTGTCGTCATTCACCCAGTAGTTCAAGCAAGAAATCTGGGAATCATTATGGATTTTTTTTCTGTCTCTTTTCCCATCTTTCTTCTTAAGCTTTCCAGTGAACTATGGACTCTTTATAGGTTTATTGATAGTAATTAGTGCTTTAAACAAAAAAAATTATATGATTTTGAGTATAATTTGTCTTATTTTTAAATGAAGTCTAAAAGTATAAGAAAACCTCTCAAAATGGACAGGTGGCTTCAGAGGATTCACAGCTAAAATATTTTTCTTCCTCCAACTTGTAGATTATTTCTAGTGTGTTCTGGTTGCATTCTTGTGATGCTAACATGACCAGTCCCAAATTGGAAGATGCAGTGAAGGAATTCTGCAACATACCTCTTCCAGAGAGATCCCGTCTGTCTTACCTCATTGGACTCACTCTTCTGCACTACTTAGACATTCACAACTTCACATACAAGGCAAGTTGCTATTGATGAAGTATTTTAATATTTATAGTATAATATAAAAAAATTGATTATACCTGTATGCTCCCTGATACTATAAGGAATGTGATCCATTTATACAACTTTTGGAATTACAGCTTTATTTTAGAGCTAAGTGGGACCTTAGCGATCATATATTGTAAATTTGCATATTTAATAGATGAGGAAATTAATATTATGGCCTTATTAACTCTCAATTTGTATATCCAAGACCAGGAATTAAATTTAATATACATTATACTAGAGTATGAAATACAAATGTTATAATAACTTTTTTAAAAAGTGAATGCACATTAATTTGGTGGGATAAAAATAAAGATTAGAACAAAGTTTTTCGTTTTCAAGTAAAAGAATCGAGGTTTTTTTGGGTATTTGAAAAAGTACTTTTTGTGTTTCCTTCATCAAGTTTTGATAGAGGCTACCATTATTTATCCAGTACAACAAAACAGTGGTCATTATTAGAGCTGTAAAGTCAGCAGTAACTCCATCTTGCAATAACTAGATGCTTTATAAATACTTAGTGAATAAAAAACTGAAAGAAAAATATAAACATAGGAAAATTAAACACCTTTATCCACCCAAATCTATACTAGGTCAAAATTATTTACATGTTACTGAAAACACTGAAAAAAAAAAGTTTTTCTCTTGAAAGTAAGAAAAACCAGAAGCAGCACGGCTGACTTATGTTGTTGATGCATTTCAGCAAAGGGGATGAAGGCATTTTAGGACTAGTTACAAATAATCCTGTTCAAAGTCATCATTATCCGACCCGTATATTCTGCAGTGGCCTCCTAACTGGCCTCCCTTGCCTCCACACTTGTCTCCACCACTCCCTGAGCAGCAAGATGATCCCTTTAAAACTTAAATCATATTATGTCACTCCTCTGCTCAACACCTTCCCCAGTGGCTCCTCATTTTATTCCAGTAAACCCTCAAATCCTGCAGGGGCCCCAGGGCCTGCACAACCTCTCCGTATTTCTAAAATCCCATTTCCTACGTGGCTACTCCTTGGGCCCAGGGCAGCTGCATGGGACCACTCCAGGCCATGCCCGTCACCTGATTTGCAGCACTATGTGTCTTTACTCAATATTGACCTTCTCAATAAGATACCCTGACAGTCCTATTTAAAATGCAACCAACTTTCATCTATAGCACTCTCAAACCTCCTTTCGATGCTCTGTTTGTTTTCTGTTACACTTCCAGCATACTATGTATTTTATTTAGTATTCACTTTTGTTGTTTATTTTCTGTCTACCTCTATTTGGTGTAAGCTCCACAAGGGCCTCTTTGTTCACTGAACATTTCAGATGCCAAGAATAGTGTCTGGCCCATAGAAGAACTTAGCAAATACCCATTAACTAAATGAATATTTATTTTACCTAACTTAAAATGCATATAAATTGATATTATTAATTTTTTTATCTAAAATTTTAATCCTTATCTTACAATGTCTCTGCAGAGCACATATCAAACCAACTATTTCTTGTTGAGTATAGTAAATAAATATGTGCATTTTATAAGCAGAAGACCATTCCTAATTCTTTCAGGTACTGCAAGTAAAAATAATAAAAATTTCTCATCATTAGTCAGTTTATTTCAAATCAGTGTCAGAATTCCTAGAATTTTGGCAGAACTGGAAGAAAAATTAAAATGTTGAATCTGATTTAGAAAAATCTGATTGCAATTAATAGCTGTGTTTTTGAGACAGCTCTGTCTTTGTGATATTTCTCCAAATGAATCTTGTTCTCATATAGTGGTCTTTGACCCCCTTGGACACACCAAGAGCTTTCCCTCTTCATGAACCTCACAAATCTTTCCCCCTCTGTCTATTACCTTCCTCTCCTTATTCCTCCTATGGTTTGTTCTTTCTCCCCTTTGGGGTGTCATCTTGGAAAGACTTCTTTTGATTTCTTAGCTAAACTCCCTACCTCCTCATATTCCCCAGCTTTTTGTTCATTGATTTGTTTCATATCTGTTTCTCCTATTATTACAAAACTCCCTGAGTGGAAAGATGATGCCAGTTTGTGTACCACTGTACCCATCACCTCACCCAGTGCTGGGAACATAACAGGCACTCAACGTTCGTTGAATAATTGAGTGAATGAGAGAATAAAATTAAAATTTTAATTTAAAAAATATTTTCAGTGTTTCTTCCTGCAACAGGAATACATTCGGGGATTATGATTAAACCTGATAGACCACATGAGCTTTTTGACAGCTTTTCTGATTTTAAGGAGCACATTATATGATTTTTGAATAAGGGTGTACATGAAGAATTATGTAATTGACATTTGCCTTTCTGACTTTTAAAATCATTTATTTTTGGCAAAGTTATTGAGGTATTATTTATATGTTATAAAATTCACTCATTTTAAGTGTACAATTTAATGGGGTTTTTAGTAAATTATAGAATTATGCAACCGTTAACCACAATCTGATTTTATAACATTTCTATCAACCCAAAAAGAAACCTTGCGTCCATTTACAGTCAATTCTCATTCTGACCTCTAGCACAGGCACCCTCTAATCTATTTTCTGTCTCTGTGGATTCGCCTTTTTAGACATTTTATTTAAATTGTATCGTACAATATGTGGTCTTTGTGTGTAGCTTTTTTCACTTAGTATAATGTTTTGAGTTTCATACATGTTGTAATGTGTCAGTAAGTAATTTCTTTCTTTTACCAAATAGTATTCCAATTTAAGGATATAAATTTTGTTTATCCATTCATTTGGATTGTTTCCACTTGTTGGCTATTGTGAGTAATGCTGCCATAGACATTCCCATACAAATCTTTGTGTAGACATATTTTTTCATTTCTCTTGGGTAAATGCCTAGGAATCCAATTTCTGGTTGTATGGTAAATTTATGTTTAACTATTTAATAAACTTCCAATATGTTTTCCAAAGTGACTGTACCTTTTAATATTTTCACCAACAGTGTGTGAGGGTTCCAGTTTCTCCACAAAAATAATTTCTTTTTTTGTTGTTGCTGTTCCTGTCAGGTGTTTTTCCCTAGGGAAAATCAAAAGCCAGTAGAAAAGATGATAGAACTCTTCATAAGGCTAAAGGAGATTCTCAATCAGATGGCTTCTGTCGCACGACCGCTGCTAGACAAAATGAGATCCCTGAAACAAATGCACCTGCCCAGAAGTTTTCCATTAACACAGGTAGAAAAGTCACACAGTAATATTCTTGCTGGAAAATTCCTTTTGTCATCTTAACTTTTATTTGAGATTAGTTATAATACATTCAGCTACAAATATAGTACATTGACAAAAATCACTTACAGAAAAACTCTTCTACTCTGGCAAAAGTTTTTGCCACTTAAATTGGAGAAGTTTAGTGTTGTACATTTACATTTGGGATACATGTTTTAAAGGAATTGTGGAATTATAAGGATCGTCTAAGGATTATCAGGTTTTCTTCTATATTGTTTTCAGTAGCATTTATAGCTCATATAATGTTAATAAATCATGTATTTTTATCTCACAGGCAATGTACAGAAACAACCGGCTAAACACTCCACAAGGATCATTTAGTACCATTTCCCAAGCACTGTGCTCCCAAGGAATTACCACTGAATATTTAGTTGCCATGCTGCCCTCTTCTCAGAGGCAGAGAGGCAACCACACCAAGGATTTTTTGACTTATAAATTAAGTAAAGAGCAAATTGCTGCAAAATATGGAATTCCCTTACATGCCAGTGAGTATACTTCAAAATCAGCATGGTAATGTCGCCTCCTAACAGCATTGTCTGCTAAATCTTGGCCTTTTTTAATTTAATTGGCTGTATTCCCTGTATTGTACAATATATCCTTATAGCTTATTTTATACATAATAGTTTGTGCCTCTTAGTCCCCTATCCCATCTTGCCCCTCCCTCCTTCCCTTTCCCCACTGGTAACCTCTAGTTTGTTTTCTATATCTGTGAGTCTGTTTCTTTTTTGTTATATTCACTAGTTTGTTGTATTTTTTAGATTCCACATAAAAGTAATATACAGTATTTGTCTTTGTCTGACTTATTTCACTTAACATCAATGCCCTCCAAGTCCATCCACGTTGTTGCAAATGGCAAAATTTCATTCTTTTTTATGACTGAGTAATATTCCATTATATATATATACATATATATATATATATATACACACACACACACACACACACATATATATATATATATATATACACACACACACTACATCTTGTTTATCCATTCATCTGTTGATAGACACTTAGGCTGCTTCCATATCTTGGCAAATGTAAATAATGCTGCTATGAATATTGAGGTGCATGAATCTTTTCTAATTAGTGTTTTTGGTTTTTTTGGGTATATACCCGAGTGGAAGTGCTGAGTCATATGGTAGTTTTTTTGAGAAAAACTCTGTACTGTTTTCCACAACGGCTGCACCAATTTACATTCCCACCAGCAGTGTACGAGGGTTCCCTTTTCTCCACATCCTCACCTATATTTGTTATTTTTGTTCTTTTTGATGATAGCCATTCTGACAGACGTGAGGTAATATCTCATTGTGGTTTTGATTTGCATTTGCCTGATGATTAGCCATGTTGAGCATCTTTTCATGTGCCTGTTGGCCATCTGCATTTCCTCTTTGCAAAAATGACTATTCAAGTCTTCTCCCCATTTTTTAATCGGGTGTTTTTTTAATGCTGAGCTGTAATCTTAGCCTTTTGTAAGAAACGAAGCATTAATTTTCCCCCAGAAAGCACTCATACAGCACTTAACCACACATCAAGCATGTTCTGCATATCAACTCATTCACTCTTCCCTTACCTATGAGGTAGGTGCTACTATAGCTGCATCTCAGTAAGGGAAATGAGGCACAAAGTGATCGAGTAAACCTGGACACCGTTGTCCAACGTGAAAGTATCAAAGCTATGATGTGAACCCAGGCAGTCTGCTGCAGAGTCTAGCCTCTTAACCACTACACCTTGCCAGTAAATGATACAACAATGTGCCTTAAATCTGCTCAGGTCAATATTTTTTCTTGACTTTTTAGGATTAGAAATTTGTATCACACACAGAACAGCCTCGTGAATGTAGCAGAACTACACACGTTCAGTGGTACATCAAAGCTGTTTACTTGATCTGTAAGCTTTGAGATGTAAAATATGATTGGCTGAGCTTTTCCAAACAATATAGGGCTGTTTAATATAGCAATTGGATTGATGCATTTATGCATCTTTTTATTCATTCAACAAACATTTATTGGACAGCTCTTATGTATCTAGTACAATAGCAAACTTTTGCATATTTTTAAAAATTAAGGGCTGGTGAGGAATACCTGTTGGAAGACAGTCTGAAATGTGCTTTTCAACCTTTCTAGCTCCTCTTGGCAAAATGCCATCACTTACTATGCACTTGGCTTATTTATTGGATTAAACTTTTACACCTAAAAAAGATTTGTTACTCTGCTTTCTTACTTTGACACCAGATGCGTCACATTTGTTAATAACAAAGGAAGTGTAAGGCATGTATTTTGGGGTGCTGTAACAATAATATTTGTCAATTTACCATGAATAGATTTTAAATGCATGTATTAAATGGTTTTATTATACTTTTTCTTTCCAGCACCATTTTGCTTTTCTCTTTATAAAGACATCATTAATATGCCTGCTGGACCTGTGATTTGGGCTTTCTTGAAACCCATGTTGTTGGGAAGGATTTTGTACGCACCATATACCCCCATCACAAAGGCAATAATGGAAAAGGTTTGACCATTATCACTCAAAGTTTCTGTCTTGAGTATTAAGATGATTTTTAAAGTAGTCAGCTTCCAAATTTAGTCTAGCTGGCTCAGATTTCTTTATAGCCTAGATACTATTACCTTTGGCTTTCTGAAACTCTTAACAATTCTCAACTTCTGCCCTGTATATGTGTAAACAATGTAGATTGAGTGGTAGCTCCTTGAAGAGAAATGAACCTTATTGACACTTGAGAATGAGGTTAGTTGGAGCAAGACCTCAGATTTTTTCAATTTATCTCCAAAAGCAGAAAACTTTTCTACAACTAGCATCTAAGTTTCAAAGTATGTAAAAATAATGGCACTAGAAAAAACAATATTGGGCATTATATAACTAGTTTGAACAAAAACAATTGCTAAATTATAGATTATTGGCTTCATATTTGGTTGTACAACTTAATATCTTATATGGAGGATAGGTGTTGAGAAAGACATTATTAATAGTAACTATACTTATCACCTACCTAATATAACCATAATAGCATTTCTCTCTCACTTTTAAAGTTGGCTTTAGTGACTTGAATTATAAACGATGCTTTTAAAATGATAGAGTGAAAGTAAAAAAAAAAAAAAAACTTCTTTACCATTACTTGGTCATTAAACTGTAGTTTATATAAATATAAATTAGTTTTAGGTCTATATAAAAATAAACATGAAGTCATCACTGATTTCTAGAATGATCTTTGTTTTCACTGTTTGTGTTTTAATACCTTATTTGCTTTATTGACTACACACTTTTACATAATTTTGCATAAATGAAGTCATTAAATGCTTATTTTCTAAGTGCAGTCTTTTTTTTTTTTTCTTTTCTTTTTGCTTGACTCTCACCTCTTTTTCTCCCTGCTTGATCCTACTCTTCCTTTCATGTAAACTAATGAATGTTAGCATTCAAGGATGTGGCTTTCTATAATTTATGTGCATTCCTCTAATCCTTTATATATTATTATACTGTATGCACATTCATATGCAGAATGGTCATCGTTTGCATTATTAAAATGAGGTTTCATTTTAATACTTTTCTGCATATTACTTTAGTCACACAGCAATACCTTGTGGAAATTCTTCCAATTCAATAGATTTAGTTTATTCATTCTTTTTGAAGATTGTAAATTTTTTCATACCATGGAATTTACTCAGCCAATCCTCAATTGTTGGACATTCTTTTTGTTTCTAGTGTTTGCTTTTGTTTTGTTGCTCGTGTAAGCAATGCAGCAACAACTACTTTTGTGCCTGTGACTTTACACAGTGGTATTTTTATTTCACAGAGGTGAATGTTCAAGACTGAGGGATTGAAGAATATTATATTCTGTTTTAATGACTATTGTCAGATTGCTTTCCAAAAAAAACTATATACATCCACCAGCAATACATGAAAGTATTCTTCTTCTTATATCCTTGAACTAGAATGTTTCTTTAGTAGTAAAGTGTACCATTGGTAAAAATGGGTAACTTGTGAGAATTCCAGAAGACATGCTTTTGGCTGTAAATTTTCTGTGGACATGAAGTAAACCCTAGATTTTCCAGAATTTTTATAAGTGATCTCGATCCTATAAAAGCTGCCACTTAAAAACTTTTGACCATATGGGAAATTTCTGACAATGTTTTACTAACTCTACTTTTTAGAACTGTTTCTTGAAATTATGTAACAAAACAAGCTTAAGATACCTTTTTGAAATATAGGAAAAATACTAATGGACCAGATTTGTTTCTGTTTCTTCAAGTCTAATGTAACTCTGAGGCAGCTGGCAGAATTAAAAGAAAAATCTCAAGAGTGGGTGGATAAGTCACCATTTTTCATGAATTCCTTCCACCTGTTAAACCAGACGATTCCAGTTCTCCAGGTAGGAGATGGTTCTGTTATTCACTTTTGTACAAATTGTAATTCTTTGAGATTTTAATCACCATCGTTATGTGAATGGGCAGATAGTAACTTAGAATCCATATTCAACAGATTAAAATTGCCTCTGCTCCAGAGAGCAGATCTGAGACAGGATAACAGATCTGTCAGTCATGTTTGTAACCATCCTCACCTCTTATACCACAGTTTCTCTGTATGTAATTCAGAGATAAATCATTTTACAAGTTGATCCTGAGGCATAACTAGTGATGTAAATCTGTTTTCCAAAATTAAATGCAATAAAAAGTACTTAAAATATGCTTATTTTATTTCTCTAGATTATGTTTTGCTATTTTAACCGAACCAGAATTCCTAAAATACTAATATTCTGAAGAAGAATGTTAAATCTGGGGAGTTCTTTTGGTCGAAACATTTGACACTCTATTTTAGGTTAAAGATTTGACAGTGCAACTCAAATCCAATACACACTAGTTGAAAAGTGTAATCTGCAATTCCCATAAAAGATGCAGGGTTTTCTGAAAAGGATGCAAGTAGTGTGGGGAAATGTTCCAGTCACAAAGAGAGCTATTGGCAGCTAAACATCAAGCAGCAGAGTTAGACCCATTATCAATAGGAGGAGAGAAAATTTTCAGGAATGGTGACAACTTAGGAACTTCTAGAGAGTATGGCTTGTGTATTCAAAGACTTGAGAGAGGCCCTTGGAAAATTGATGGAGCCCTAGAAGGTTTTTGCAACAACAAAAATGCCCTTCTTTATAATCATGCTCAAGAAGTTAAACATAGAACAAAGAATTTGTGTCATACAACTTTGTTAGAAAAGTTATACACAAAAGATGCTTTACTCAGTCTTTGTTTTGACTATCAACTAGTGCATAGTTAAATTACAACCTGAATTTTGTTATAAATGATAAAATTAATTTCTAAAATAGATATTTAACACAATTAATACAAAATAAACTTTTCATCAAACATCTTCCCCACAATTTACTATTAAATTTAGTTCTAATATTAAGCATGTCCATTTATTTTAATATTCTACTCTTCTCTGATCTTGAGCACATTACTATCTTGATTAAATCTCAGTCCCCCCCGCCCCAGTTTTACTGAGAAATAATTAACATACATCACTGTATAAGTTTAAGGTATCTAGCATGATGGTTTGATATATACGTGTTATGAAATGATGACCATAGTAGGTTTAGTTAACATCCATCATCTCATACAGATACAATTAAAAAAAAAAAAGGAAAAGAATTTTCTCCTTGTGATGAAAACTCTCAGGCCATACTATCTTAACAACTTTCCTATATGTCATACAGTGGTGTTAACTATAGTTATCATGTTGTAGATTACATCCCTAGTACATATTTATCTTATAACTGGAAGTTTCTACCTTTTGACCACCTTTATCCAATTCCCCATCTCCCCACCCCCTACCTGTGGTAATCACAAATGGATATTTTAAGTGGCCTTTTATAGTGAATCTCAGATAACAAAGGCTACATGGAAGGTACTTTTGACACATGTGTTTTCCTCAGTGGAAAATTGCTCTTTTCTCCTAAAACTTTTTTTCTGTGAACAGAGAAAAATCCTACACATATTATTTCATTAAGGGAAGTTTTGTTGGCTAAAGCAGTGAATTAAGAAAGGACATTATCTGTGCATAACAGTTCCAAAGTACAGTAATTTGCTAAGAAGAAATGCTATGACCATGTCCATAAAGGGATCATTATCTAATGGGAGTATCTTTATTTTGTTCTAGACCAAAATAAGTTCTTGTTCTCAATTATTGAGGAAAACTTATTTCTGAAAATGTGTACAGAATTTGAAACTTCAAACTTTTAGCACATGACCTGGCTTTGCCATTGTGAACTCTTAGGCAAATGACTTAAAATACTTGCTACAGTTTATGAAACTCTAAAATAGGTCCATTGATAACCACTTCACAGACTTATGAAGATCATATTGTGGAAGCATTTGAAAATAATATTATATATTATAGACAGGATTGATTGTAACAGGAGTGATAAGAGAATGGAAATAGAATTTGATGGATCGTCTCTGAATTGCAACTAACACAGTGCTTTCCTTATTAGTAACGTTCTGATTCAGATTTTCCACAATGTGCAAATTAATTCCTGGTAAATAGTTAGATTTTAAGGAACTTGGGTTATCATAGTGTATAGCTGCATGATAGCCATCTGTCTTCATGCTACCAACTACTCTTAGTCTCCTCAGCAACTATAGATTTAGCAAATTAATTCTATTATATATATGCTCTTTGAATACATATTATTCTTAATCATTTATCTCCATGATAACAAAACAAGATATTGGTAGAAGGACAGAATAATAAGTAGTACTGAACTGTCCTCTAAAGGGAAAACAACTTAAGCATAGCTCACATAAAAACTAGGCCATGAATTTACACACAAGATGAATAAACATTTCTTTAATCAAGTTGAAGTCTCTCTCTTCAACTTTCCTTTCGACCCTTATTAATTGTACATCCTTAGGGAAATTTACATAGCTTCTTGGGCCCTAGCCTTGTCCTCTATTAACTGGGGATAATAATAGTACTTACCTCTAGGTATTATTGAAAACTAAGTGAGAAAATCAAGGTAAGGTAAACTCTATTAGACAGTGCCCAGCACTTAGTAAAATCTCAATAAGTATTACCTAGTAGACAACTACAGTGGTAGAATTTATGCCTCCTAATTTGCAAGATAACTACAAAAGCCTTTATATTTTTAAAGCAGTTATTTTTTTTTTAATTTTCAGTCTTTCCATGAGCTACTCCATGTAAAGTTTTATCATCAGTTTATTTTTCCATGTTCACATAGCTGCACTTATTACAGTATAAAACAGTACCATAATAATTTACATCTGACTAATCTGATTAGATACCACTTTACAGAAAAGTACCCTGAAGCTGGAAAAGGCTGAGTGCTTGCTGAAAACCTCTGAGCTAGGAAGTAGTAGGACTAGAATACAAATCAGTTGGGAGCCTTTGCAAAATGGTGCATTGAAAATGCCCAGTAGTGGTACCTCATTTCACTGTGGTGTTATTTGAGAGACGATGATTAAACATGTTTTCTTTTTGGATTGAAACTGATTCCCTCTATTGTTAGAATACTCTAAGAAACCCCTTTGTGCAAGTTTTTGTGAAATTCTCCGTGGGACTTGATGCTATTGAACTCTTGAAACAGATGGATGAACTCGGTGAGTCCAGAGTCACAAAACTTTTATTTACTTGTCATGTCAGAAATGTGAAAAGCCTTGTGCCATATAAGATCTTCTTTTCCTTTTCTTCTGTATTTGGTTTCTATCTAGTTATCCTAAGAAAAGTAAAATCCTGGATATATCTATCCATCTTCTTCCGAGTTAGTTTTTTTTGTTTTGTTTTTTTTAATTTTATTTATTTATTTTTGGCTGTGCTGGGTCTTCGTTTCTGTGCGAGGGCTTTCACTAGTTGCGTTGAGTGGGGGCCACTCTTCATCGCGGTGCGCGGACCTCTCACTATCGCGGCCTCTCTTGTTGCGGAGCACAGGCTCCAGACGCGCAGGCTCAGTAGTTGTGGCTCACGGGCCTAGTTGCTCCGTGGCATGTGGGATCTTCCCAGACCAGGGCTCGAACCCGTGTCCCGTGCATTGGCAGGCAGATTCTCAACCACTGCGCCACCAGGGAAGCCCCCTAGTTAGTTGTACAGTTACAAGTAGTAATGATTATTTTGATACCCAGTGCCTGTAGTTAGTTTCAGTAATTATAATGCAATATATTCCGTGTAAATGCAGCTTGTCCTTCAATCACAGGTAGGTTGCTACAGGAGGACAGTTTTTTGGGGTAACTTGATGAAAAGCAAGTCTTTAAGGACAAAAGAAGATGAAATGGTTTATTTCTGGATACATTTATAATTTTATCTCCACTGGCCTTAGTATCACTTTGACTAACTCAGAGTGTAACCAGGAGAAGTTATAGAGTTAGCAAAAACAAAACCAAAGCGATGCAGAGACTCAAACGAAAATAAACCTAAATCACTATTCAAGGTCGGCTCCTCCTCTCATGATCATTTAAAAGGAACAGGCAGAAGAGGATCAAAGAAAGCTGTCTGAACTTATGCGTTCCCTCTGCCACATCCCCACCTTCAACATAAGGGATGCAAGATGTCTAATTCAGTCTGTGTCTGATTCCCTGTTGCTATGCAACCATGGGTAAGAGGAAGGGATTGAAAGCATCAGAATTTGACCACAGTAGAGCAAATGCCCCTCCTCCTCCCCAGTGCTACTGGGACTTACGTGATTTAGGTTGTAAACCAGTGGGGAGGAATTATGCCTACATTTATATTCTGTATAATTTTATGTACTTTATGATAGTCAACCCTGTTTGATTAAAGAAAGATGTTAGTGATTTATTCTCTAAAATTATCATTTGGGTAAGGAAACATTTGATCAAAATATCAGGGATAAACTACAAATTTCCTATATAGTTTTTTTTTTAATTTCTAACTTTGGATATAGGAGGTGAGTTTTACAATTTAAAAGAAGGTTAAAATGACTACAGCAGTGAGACTTACTGTTTGTGTAATTGTATATTTAACTTAGTATCAAAAAGGTTTTATAGTTTGGATTTGGGGAGCACTGACTCTTCATAGCTCTATCTACCAGCATTTCTGAAGAACCCTTTGCTGTTGTGTTGATTTCCAGTGGCCGCTGGAGGCCACTGTTCAACCACAATTTTACCCCTCCCCCACCAATGTCTATATGAAGCAAAGCATTTCACTTTAAATTCTAATGAGAGGTGCATTTAAGAAGTTGCCCCCTGTGAGAAATTTAGTCTTCTATTGGACGATGGTAGAGACATGTTTGGGTTCTGTGAAGAGGGATTTATGATATCACAGCCTTCTCAGTATTCATGATGATCAAGTCAGTGAAACTTTAATTGGCCAAGTGATTTATTAACTTGCAATTTTATATTTACCCTTTGTCTCAGTTGATTTCCTCATAAGGAATCCTGAAATTGAAGAGCAATTAAATCTTCTTTCTTCCAGAGTAATTACCTGGAAAAAAATCTTGATCATTTTATCTAGATTAATACAGATATTGAATAGAGATAGCTCACATAAGGTTTTAAGTCAAACAGTATTAGAAAGTTGTAACTATGTGGCATAGATTGTCACCTGAGAAATGATTCTGTATCCCAGCTGACTGAATGATGTCATTTATTTGTTCTACACCCTCTGCATAGACTTTCCTTGCTTAAATTCTTACATCTACATTCCCTGAACAAAGCAAGCATTTCTCTTTATTCAAACGTTTCACCTCTAGTTTATAGTTTTCTTCCTAACTGATGCAGATAGATTTTTAAAAATTGTTCACCTTTATTCTTTGGTTAATTGAATTGTAGCAGAATATACTTCTGAATTAGTTTGTACCATTCTTTGTACTTGGGTTTACTGTGTCTGTAACTAGTTCAACATTCTCCTCAGTGAACATTTGCACAACTGGCTACATTTTCCCAGATATAGAGTACTAGATATTTTTAGAGTAAATTCTACAAGTTCTTATTATTTATAATCTAGTTTAAGGTTTACTACTTACCAAAAAATCAGTATTTTGTCCTGTTACTACTAGAAACATTATAACACAACATTATAATATGCTTTGTGTCTGTTTTTTTTCTTCCTTAGATATTCTAAGGCTAAAATTAGAGAACGGCATTGACCTCATTGATCATCTTAACACACTGTCTTCCCTGACAGTAAATATTTCCTCTTGTATATTGTATGACCGTATTCAGGCAGCAAAAAGCATAGATGAAATGGAAAGAGAGGCTAAAAGACTCTACAAAAGCAATGAACTCTTTGGAAGTAAGTGTTATTCTACTAGAATTTGAGCTTCTCTCTGTACTAAAATTGGCCAAATTCTTCCCTCACTCCTTTCATCCAGAACTCAGAAAAGTAGTTGGGGGTGGAGGGAGGACACTGTCCCCTCTGATGTCCTTAGAAATGAGAACCTTTCATGTAGGCAACCAACCGTATTGGTTGAGGAGCCTTCAATATGTGTAATTTTGTTGGTATGGTTAAAATTAAAACTGTAAAGTATTACATAGTTACAGGATGAAGTTGAGTTCATCCTCGTAATCAGTCAAGATTATTCATTTATGTGTGTGTGTGTGTGTGTGTTTAATTTCAGTAAGTGGCTTAGAGTGATATATTTAATCTGGCCACTTAGTTTGTGATTATCTTCTCAAACTCCTACTTTGAGTCTCTGAGGTTGTCACTTTCAGTTAGCCACCTTTTCTGTAAATTAGAAGTCTGACCTTACTGTCACATTACTAAGTCAGTTGCCTGTTTGTCTGCCCCCTATGTGTACCCTCCAAACAATGAATAATGTCAACCATAAAATAACCTTCTGATGTTGTTGCCATTTTATTTTTAGGTGTTATTTTTAAGCTTCCTTCCAATAGCAGCCAGCACAGAAGCTATGACTCTGAAAACGTCTCTCTTCCTCCTGTTGTAAAATATACCATCCGCATGAGTCTCAAGACCTCACAGACCACAAGAAGCATAAGAACCAAGATATGGGCCCCAGGGCCACACAATTCTCCGTCAAACAACCAGATCTATGGCAGGGCTTTTGTTTACTTACAGGATAGTATTGAAAGAGCAATCATAGAATTGCAGACTGGAAGGAACTCCCAGGAAATAGCAGTCCAGGTCCAAGCAATTCCTTATCCCTGCTACATGAAAGACAAGTAAGTCCATGCACTTTCAGGCATTTTAAATAATCAACCACTTTTTTTAGAATTCATTTCTTTTCATTCATTCACATGTGTCACATGAAAGGAATAATGTTCACCAAACCTTTGTCAAATGCTTGTTTCAAGGAAAAGATCCACAGTATATCCATGTTTTGTTTAATATAATCCTTAGCCTTCCAAGTACTTTGGCCCCCAAATTAAGAGAGTTGGACTCCAGACTTGAGTGCATCGCTGCATGATTTTGATGTTACCCACTCTCAACTGGTTTTACTTTCCTCTAATCAAATAAGGATATTAAACAAAACAATCTTAAAAATCCCTTCCAACTCTCAAATTTAATTAGAAATATGTGAGTGTAGGGTCAGTTTTACAGAAAAAAATTAATAAAACATTATTGATCAACTCTCTAAGATAAATATTGTGCTATCTGAAACTATCGTTATGTATTCTCAGTCCACTTGGTAGGAATCTTTATCTAAAATGGTTTTGCTAAATGAACAAAAAATGTACAGATCATGCTTTTAGACAATTGAATTTGAATATTCAAGAAATTTGCCAGTAGGGTAGCACTGAATGGTTCTTCCACTCTGACCACAGTAAGAAAATAAGGTTGGTGGGCTAAGTTTTTCATGCTCATTCTACACAAAAGCTTGAGGCTGAATATTACTTTAAACGAATTGTGCTTGTTATTCAGCCCAGTTATTGCAGTTTATATACAATTGAGATGGGTCTGGATTTTTTTTTTTTCTGTTTCTATCAATGCTTCTGTCTCCTTTGACTGCTTCAAGAGCTATAGAGATGAGGTTATGTAGCTGTTTGTGCAGCAGTGATACGAGAAGACAGGTGATTCTGTCAGCAGATTGTCAAGGTTAGCTACTTATTGTAGAAGCCAGTCAGGACCTTGTTGCCTAAACCATGTGTGAACTGAAATGGCTTGCATGAATAGTTAAGACCTGTGGTTTCAATTAAATGAAAATTCTCATCTGTTTTCCTTCTGACTTTCTTCCCCTTGTAAATTTTAGTACCGGATGGTAGTTACCTGGATGTTTCTTTTAAGAGTAAAGTAACTGTACTCTGCATTCTTCATGGGAGTATGAACATAATGCCTTAATGTACCCATATAAACTCTTTGTTGCATACAAAGTGCTTTCACACATATAATTTCATTTGTTGCACCAAACAACCTCATAAAGTGAGAGCAGATTTTATCAGCCACGCTTTCCAGATGAAAAAATTGAAATCCAAGTAAATTGCCTGAAGTTGAATAGCTGGTACTGCATTGGTCCATTAATTACAATACCAGAATTTTCTCTTTCATACTATACCAAACTTAAAATACACAGTCACTTGGAGGAAACATTAGCGGGGATTTGTTATTAATGAATGAAGGCCTTTTCCTAATTCCAGGGCCAGAGACAGCATCAAGGCTGGCCCTGATCCAAGACAAAATTCAGTCAACAAATATTCTTTAAGTGCTTCCCCCTTGCCAGTTTCCCAGGAACCAAAAAAATTGGATGTGGCCCCAACGCTCACTTCTCCCCCACTAAAAAATCCTTCATATCTCTGTTGGTGATACACTTCTGATGCCAAAGTGAAAATGAATGGTGGTGATGTCATGTTCCATAAATATTTGCATTTTTCATGGGGAACTTGAAGGTAATTCCTTGGCCTTATAGATTAAAAAGAAAATGGCCTTGGGACATTTCTGCAAGTGAAAGTTTCACTGGAGCCTAATATGTAAAACAGATCAATTTAGAGATTCTCTCATTGAAAACTACTCCTTTGCCTTAGCCCATAGTTGGTGGCTAATGTCAGCATCATGGTTCTTAGAGTGTGGTCTCCAGACCAGCAGCATCAGCATCACCTGGGAGATTGTTTAAAGTGCAAATTCCAAACCCCATCTCAGATATAATAAATCAGGAGCTCATGGGTGGAGCCCAGAATCTGTTTTAAAAAGCCCTTCAGGTGATTTCGATGCATGCTCAACTTTGAGAAACAATGCATTTGAACATTCAGGTACTATGGGCCAGCCATTCAGGAATATATTTAGGGCCCAATGAAGTCTTCCAGCAACCCTCTAGTTACCAGAAAAAACATTTCTATACTGTTTATGAAACATTCCCTAGAGCATTATTTTGAGGAATCCAAGTTCTTTGCATTTTAAATCAAATGATTTTGAGTTTCATTCTATTTCGTTTTGGGAAACTTGGTTTAATAATAACTATCAGCTTCCAAAGAGTAGATAAATACAGTAATTTGAGAAGATATATCTTTTAGCTAGGTAAACCAATCATCATCTAATTTTAAATCTGCCTTTTAGATAAGAACTTAGTTTAGACAGAAGGGCTTAGAGCCTTGCAATTATATCTGTATAATAATTATTTTCCTGAACAGGACATACACAAACACGCTTTAAACAATTTGGCAATTTTATCTAACAATCCAGAACTGTTTTACTCTTGCAGCAGTACGGCAAGAAAATCATGCAGCAGTATGGCAAGAAAATCATGCACTTACTGTTAAGTCAGCTTCACACTTCATAAATGAAAGAGTCGTAATAATAATTAGTCTCAATTTCAGAACAGGAGTATAATTTCAGTGTAGGAGGGAGTGTGTTCTTTATACATTAAAATCTGCAAATGTGACATTCATTTTGGTCACTGGATTTTTGTTTTTTTGTTTTTATTTTTGTTTTTCCTTACAGCTTCCTAACCAGTGTCTCTTATTCCCTTCCAATCGTGCTCATGGTTGCCTGGGTTATATTTATAGCTGCATTTGTAAAAAAACTTGTTTATGAGAAAGACCTCCGACTTCATGAGGTATGTTGAGAATCTCTTATTAAATAAGTTGTACATGGATATAATTAATTACCATGATTTTCGTCATACCTAAGCAAACTCAGAAAGCCTGACCCATACCTGGTGAATTAGATGGAAAAATATATTATGAAACATTAAGGCAGCTGGTACGGCAATATTTTGTCTTCTCAAAAAGTTGTGTAGAAGTTATTTTATAAATGCTTCTGAAAAACGAAATCTGAATAATTCTGAATAAAATCTGAGTACGATTTATGATCCTAACAGTAATTTTTGCCCAAGAAGTTACTTGTAGGACTTAGGATTTAACAAAAGAATTTTAAATAATAGCAATAATAACTGTTAAGAAAGGAAAATTGTTGGCATAGTAACTAAATGAGTCCAAATGAAGATATAGATATATAGATACAGACATAGATATAGATATAGATAGATACAGATTTGGACGTGGACAGAGACATATGACTTGTTTCAGCTCTCAAGAAGCAAATTCTCTTTCCAGTATACCTTGTCTCCTTCAGTTGTCTCTCACTGACTTGTGATTTATAGAGACTAAGAATTTCACGTTATGCTACTGATTAGGTTAATAATATGACGATGAAAGACAGGACCTGGGATGTAAAGCATGATCTCTTCTTGAACATATTCTTCATCATTATCCCCAAATCCAAAATATCTCACTTCTTTTTAGAATTTATGAAAAAGCATTGTGTGATGTTTTGATTATATTACAGTAGAAATAATTTTATCTGCTAATCCTGTAATGAGCCCATTCTTTACACTCACTCATGAAGTGACAAGATAGCGGAAACATTTCAAAACTGAGGGACAATAATTATTGCAGGCCTGGCTGACAATCTGAAACAATGAGGTTAGAGTAACCTGTTAGCCCAATTGTACTTTTCAGACTTACTTTGCCAGTGCTTTTAGGCAATTGATTATTTCTCCTTACAAAGTACAAATTACTGCTTTATGTTTTTGTCAGCTCAACATCAGACTTCCAGGGTTGTCCTAGAGTTTGAACCCACACTTTTTACCTTTCCTATTTGAATTCTGGGTGATCTTCAGCTGCATTTTTATATTTCAGTTATAATTTGGTAAAAGTCTCATCAACTGGTTTGAGCCCCATTGTTTTCAGGACTGTGTACAATGTTTCCTTAACCCCAATTTAGAAACTTGAATCCATGCCCTGGACCATAACTTTGGTTGCAAGCTCCTACCTTATATTTCTCTGTCAGGTTCCTGGTACTCAGAAGTGAATCTTTACAAATTAAAGGAAAACTTTGAAATAGAAAACTGATAGAAACTGAGTTCTTTTCTACAGCACAGTAAATAATCTACCTTAAAAATATAAGTAAATATAAGCATGTGTGTGTGTATATATGTGTTGTGATATATGTCTATTATGTATATATTATATACGTATATGTAAAATACATGCATTCTGTATTATTTTGGTTTGAAAATAGTACTCTTTGGGGGATTCCCTGGTGGTCCAGTGGTTAGGGCTCTGCACTTCCAATGCAGGGGGGAGCGGGTTCGATCCCTGGTCGGGGAACTAAGATTCTACATGCTGCATGGCATGGCCCAAAAATAAATAAATAAATAAATAGTACTCTCTGAATGCATCTATGGATGTCATCAGAAAACATCAAAGCACAATAAAGAGTTTTTCTCAATAGAAGACATGAAAGACATTTTTAACAATGAACCAGTTTCTGTTTGGTAGCTCTGTGTCTTCATTTTGCAGGCATCTACTTTCAAAATTTAACTAGCTGAGTCTTGGGGGTCAAAGTTACATAGTGGAATATCACTGAACTTGGAATCAGAAAATAAGGCTTTGAGTCTTCCAGTTCATATTCACTTGGGCCCAATCCCTTAAACTCTCTGAGTCTTGTCGTCTAGACTTCATTCAGCATTATATTTCCAGAATGTACTTTCTCACTGCCAGAACAGAAGAGATATTCGATTATTCATTTTTTTATCAATTCTAAGAATGATTTTTTTTTTTCACATTTTAAAGCCTCTGAAATTGAGATGTATTTGATAGGGTGTCATAATTTATTTGGCAGTGATTTTTCTTTCTTGGTGGCATGTAAAATAATGACACATCTTAAAATTAGCAGTGTCGTAAATTTAAAGGAATATGGTCTATTCGTGAGATGAGTTGATGGAAGCTGGTGTGGAGTGAGTAGAATATTTCTAATGCCCCTGCTCAGCCTCCCTCCTCTGCCAACAGTTCTAAACTAACCTCCTCCTTTTTCAAGATGAAAAAGCTGAGCCCAGAAAGTGAGAGGTGACTTGATGAAAACTATGGGCTCGTTAATGGTAGACCTGGGTCTAAAACTCAAGTGTCTGGACTTCTGACCAATTCTTTTCCGTGTCATAGCTACCTTCTCTCTCACAATTTTATTTTAGTAGCCTAGACTCCTAACGACTATTGAAGATGATGGTGGATAGACTCTTAGGTTACCAGCGACTCAAGATCACTTTTTAATATTATCATTTTAATATTTACTAAGATCTAAAGCTGCCCATTCTCTGTTTCCTTTTCCCAGTTGAATAAAAAAGTAAACAAACAAACCAACAAAACATTTTTCCTTCTGTAATTGTTGTCACAGCTAGGCAGAGAAACCAGGTCAGTTGCTAATTCAGTGAAGCCATTCACCTTTGAACTTGTTATGGTATGATTCTAGTAAACTCCTTTAACTTGTTAAAGAAATTTAGCACAAATATTAATGCCCAATAAGTTTATTGATAAAATGAAGCCTGTAGTTTAAAAAAAAGTATTTCAAAATGTCTTGCAATTGAGTTTTATTCTGCATTCCTTGCTTTTTAAAATTAAAATATTAAATCTGAAAAAAAAATATTAAATCTGTACAAAAGCTGATTTTATATCACACCAAAGAGTTGTTTTTCACATTATGTTCTCGGTTTCATGGTTAGTTTCATCTATTTGCTCTAATATAAGTCATTTATGGGGACTTGGTTGTTTATGTTGCTTTGGAGACAAAATTTTGGAGTTGTCCTCTCTCTCAGTTCAGACAGGTAACCTAAAATATCTGTGGTCGGCAGACAAGATTACCAAGAATTATGCAAGAGTCTGTAGTCCTGTGGTGCTTCACTTGAGGCAATTTTTTTATGTCTTCTTTTTTTTTTTGAATGCTAATTTATTCTTTTTTTTTTAACATCTTTATTGGAGTATAATTGCTTTACAATGGTGTGTTAGTTTCTGCTGTATAGCAAAGTGAATCAGCTGTATGTATACATATATCCCCATATCCCCTACCTCTTGCGTCTCCCTCCCACCATCCCTATCCCACCCCTCTAGGTGGTCACAAAGCACTGAGCTGATCTCCCCGTGCGACGCAGCTGCTTCCCACTAGCTATCTATTTTACATTTGATAATATATGTAAGTCCATGCCACTCTGTCACATCGTCCCAGCTTAACCTTCCCCCTCCCCATGTCCTCAAGTCCATTCTCTACATCTGCGTCTTTATTCTTGCCCTGCCCCTAGGTTCTTCATAACCATTTTTATTTTTTTAAGATTCCATATATATGTGTTAGCATACAGTATTTCTTTTTCTCTTTCTGACTTACTTCACTCTGTATGACAGACAGATTCTAGGTCCATCCACCTCACTACAAATAACTCAATTTCGTTTCTTTTTATGGCTGAGTAATATTCCATTGTATATATATACCACATCTTCTTTATCCATTCATCCAATGATGGACACTTAGGTTGCTTCCATGCCCTGGCTATTGTAAATAGAGCTGCAGTGAACATTGCGGTACATGACTCTTTTTGAATTATGGTTTTCTCAGGGTATATGCCCATTCATGGGATTGCTGGGTCATATGGTAGTTCTATTTTTAGTTTTTTAAGGAGCCTCCATACTGTTCTCCATAGTGGCTGTATCAATTTACATTCCCGCCAACAGTACAAGAGGGTTCCCTTTTCTCCACACCCTCTCCAGCATTTATTGTTTGTAGATTTTTTGATGATAACCATTCTGACAGGTGTGAGATGATACCTCATTGTAGTTTTGATTTGCATTTCTCTAATGATTAATGATGTTGAGCATTCTTTCATGTGTTTGTTGGCAATCTGTATATCTTCTTTGGAGAAATGTATATTTAGGTTATTTGCCCATTTTTGGATTGGCATGTTTGTTTTTTCTGATATTGAGCTGCATGAGCTGCTTGTAAATTTTGGAGATTAATCCTTTGTCAGTTGCTTCATTTGCAAATATTTTCTCCCATTCTGGGGGCTGTCTTTTCGTCTTGTTTATGGTTTCCTTTGCTGTGCAAAAGCTTTTAAGATTCATTACACCCCATTTGTTTATTTTTGTTTTTATTTCCACTTCTCTAGGAGGTGGGTCAAAAAGGATCTTGCTGTGATTTATGTCAAAGAGTGTTCTTCCTACGTTTTCCTCTAAGAGTTTTACAGTGTCCGGTCTTACATTTAGGTCTCGAATCCATTTTGAGTTTATTTTTGTGTATGGTGTTAGGGTGTGCTCTAATTTCATTCTTTTACATATAACTGTCCAGTTTCCCCAGCACCACTTATTGAAGAGGCTGTCTTTTCTCCATTGTATATTCTTGCCTCCTTTATCAAAGATAAGGTGACCATATGTGCATGGGTTTATCTCTGGGCTTTCTATCCTGTTCCATTGATCTATATTTCTGTTTTTGTGCCAGTACCATACTTTCTTGATTACTGTAGCTTTGTAGTATAGTCTGAAGTCAGGGAGCCTGATTCCTCCAGCTCCGTTTTTCCTTCTCAAGATTGCTTGGGCTATACAGGGTCTTTTGTATTTCCGTACAAATTGTGAAATTTTTTGTTCTAGTTCTGTGAAAAATGCCATTGGTAGTTTGACAGGGATTGCATTGAATCTGTAGATTGCTTTGCGTAGTATACTCATTTTCACAATGTTGATTCTTCCAATCCAAGAACATGGTATGTCTCTCCATCTGTTTGTATCATCTTTAATTTCTTTCATCAGTGTCTTATAGTTTTCTGCATACAGGTCTTTTGTCTCCTTAGGTAGGTTTATTCCTAGGTATTTTATTCTTTTTGTTGCAGTGGTAAGTGTGAGTGTTTCCTTAATTTCTCTTTCAGATTTTTTATCATTAGTGTATAGGTATGCCAGAGATTTCTGTGCATTAATTTTGTACCCTGCTACTTTACCAAATTCATTGATTAGCTCTAGTAGTTTTCTGGTGGCGTCTTTAGGATTCTCTATGTATAGTATCATATCATCTTCAAACAGTGACAGCTTTACTTATTCTTTTCTGATTTGGATTCCTTTTATTTCTGTTTCTTCTCTGATTGCTGTGGCTAAAACTTCCAAAACTATGTTGAATAATAGTGGTGAGAGTGGGCAACCTTGTCTTATTCCTGATCTTACTGGAAATGGTTTCAGTTTTTCACCATGGAGGACGATGTTGGCTGCGGGTTTGTCATATATGGCCTTTATTATGTTGAGGTAAGTTCCCTCGATGCCTACTTTCTGGAGGGTTTTTATCATAAATGGGTGTTGAATTTTGTCAAAAGCTTTTTCTCCATCTACTGAGATGATCATATGGTTTTTATTCTTCAGTTTTTTAATATGATGTATCACATTGATTGATTTGCATATATTGAAGAATCCTTGCATTCCTGGGATAAACCCCACTTGATCATGGTGTATGGTCCTTTTAATGTGCTGTTGGATTCTGTTTGCTAGTATTTTGTTGAGGATTTTTGCATCTATGTTCATCAGTGATATTGGCCTGTAGTTTTCTTTTTTTGTGACATCTTTGTCTGGTTTTGGTATCAGGGTGATGGTGGCCTCGTAGAATGAGTTGGGGAGTGTTCCTCCCTCTGCTATATTTTGGAAGTGTTTGAGAAGGGTAGGTGTTAGCTCTTCTCTAAATGTTTGATAGAATTCACCTGTGAAGCCATCTGGTCCTGGGCTTTGGTTGTTGGAAGGTTATTAATCACAGTCTCAATTTCAGTGCTTGTGATTGGTATGTTTATATTTTCTATTTCTTCCTGGTTCAGTCTCAGAAAGTTCTGCTTTTCTAAGAATGTGTCCATTTCTTCCAGGTTTTCCATTTTATTGGCATATAGTTGCTTATAGTAATCCCTCATGATCCTTTGTATTTCTGCAGTGTCAGTTGTTACTTCTCCTTTTTCATTTCTAATTCTGTTGATTTGAGTCTTCTCCCTTCTTTTCTTGATGAGTCTGGCTAAAGGTTTATCAACTTTGTTTATCTTCTCAAAGAACCAGCTTTTAGTTTTATTGATCTTTGCTCTTGTTCCCTTCATTTCTTTTTCATTTATTTCTGATCTGATCTTTATGATTTCTTTCCTTCTGCTAACCTTGGGGGTTTATTGTTCTTCTTTCTCTAATTGCTTTAAGTGTAAGGTTAGGTTGTTTATTTGAGATGTTTCTTGTTTCTTGATGTAGGATTGTATTGCTATAAACTTCCCTCTTAGAACTGCTTTTGCTGCATCCCATATGTTTTGGGTCATCGTGTGTTCATTGTCATTTGTTTCTACGAATTTTTTGATTTCCGCTTTGTTTTTTTCAGTGATCTCTTGGTTATTAAGTAGTGTGTTGTTTAGCCTCCATGTGTTTGCACTTTTTATAGATTTTTTCATGTAATTGATGTCTAGTCTCATAGCGTTGTGGTCAGAAAAGATACTTGATATGATTTCAATTTTCTTAAATTTACCAAGGCTTGATTTGTGACCCAAGATATGATCTATCCTGGAGAATGTTCCATGAGCACTTGAAAAGAAAGTGTATTCTGTCATTTTTGGCTGGAATGTCCGTATCAATTAAGTCCATCTTTTTTAATGTATCATTTAAAGCTTGTGTTTCCTTATTTATTTTCATTTTGGATGATCTGACCATTGGTGAAAGTGGGGTGTTTAAGTCCCCTACTATTATTGTGTTACTGCCGATTTCCCCTCTTATGGCTGTTAGCATTTGCCTTACGTATTGAGGTGCTCCTATGTTGGGTGCATAAATATTTACAATTGTTATATCTTCTTCTTGGATTGATCCCTTGATCATTATGTAGTGTCCTTCTTTGTCTCTTGTAATAGTCTTTGTTTTAATGTCTATTTTGTCTGATATGAGAATTGCTACTCCATCTTTCTTTTGGTTTCCATTTGCATGGAATACCTTTTTCCATCCCCTCACTTTCAGTCTGTACGTGTCCCTAGGTCTGAAGTGCGTCTCTTGTAGACAGCATATATACGGGTCTTGTTTTTGTATCTATTCATCCAGTCTATGTCTTTTGGTTGGACCATTTAATCCATTTACATTTAAGGTAATTATCAATATGTATGTTCCTATTACAATTTTCTTAATTGTTTTCAGTTTGTTATTGTAGGTCCTTTTCTTCTCTTGTGTATCCTGCCTAGAGACGTTCCTTTAGCATTTGTTGTAAAGGTAGTTTGGTGGTGCTGAATTCTCTTAGCTTTTGCTTGTTGTAAAGTTTTTAGGTTCTCCGTTGAATCTGAATGATATCCCTGCTGGGTAGAGTAATATTGGTTGTAGGTTTTTCCCTTTCATCACTTAAAATATGTCCTGCCACTCCCTTCTGGCTTGCAGAGTTTCTGCTGAAAGATCAGCTGTTAACCTTATGGGGATTCCCTTGTATGTTATTTGTTGCTTTTCCCTTGCTGCTTTTAATATTTTTTCTTTGTATTTAACTTTTGATAGTTTGATTAATATGTGTCTTGGAGTGTTTCTCCTTGGATTTATCCTGTATGGGACTCTCTGCACTTCCTGGACTTGATTGACTATTTCCTTTCCCATATTAGGGAAGTTTTCAACTATAATCTCTTCAAGTAGTTTATCAGTCCCTTTCTTTTTCTCTTCTTCTTGGACACCTATAATTCAAATGTTAGTGCATTTAATGTTGTCCCAGAGGTCTCTGAGACTGTCCTCAATTCTTTTCATTCTTTTTTCTTTATTCTGCTCTGCACTAGTTATTTCTGCTATTTTATCTTCCAGGTCACTTATCTTTTCTTCTGCCTCAGTTATTCTGCATTGATTCCTTCTAGAGAATTTTAAATTTCATTTATTGTGCTGTTCATCGTTGTTTGTTTGCTCTTTATTTCTTCTAGGTCCTTGTTAAATGTTTCTTGTATTTTCTCCATTCTATTTCCATGATTTTGGATCATCTTTACTCTCATTATTCTGAATTCTTTTTCAGGTAGACTGCCTATTTCCTCTTCATTTGTTTGGTCTCATGGGTTTTTACCTTGCTCCTTCATCTGTGTGTTTCTCTGTCTTCTCATTTTGCTTAACTTACTGTGTTTAGGGTCTCCTTTTCGCAGGCTGCAGGTTTGTAGTTCCCGTTATTTTTGGTGTCTGCCCCCATTGGCTAAGGTTGGTTCAGTGGGTTGTGTAGGCTTCCTGGTAGAGGAGACTAGTGCCTGTGTTCTGGTGGATGAGGCTGGATCTTGTCTTTCTGGTAGGCAGGTCTGTGTCCGGTAGTGTGTTTTGGGGTGTCTGTGACCTTATTATGATTTTAGGCAGCCTCCCTGCTAATGGGCGGGGCTGTGTTCGTGTCTTGCTAGTTGTTTGTCATAGGGTGTCCAGCACTGTAGCTTGCTGGTCATTGAGTGGAACTGGATCTTAGCATTGAGATGGAGATCTCTGGGAGAGCTTTCACCGTTTGATATTATGTGGAGCTGGGAGGTCTCTGGTGGACCAATGTCCTGAACTCGGCTCTCCCACCTCAGAGGCTCAGGCCTGACACCCAGCTGAAGCACCAAGACCCTGTCAGCCACATGGCTCAGAAGAAAAGGGAGAAAAAAAGAAAGAAAGAAAGAAAAAAATAAAATAAAATAAAGTTATTAAAATCAAAAATAATTATTAAAAATAAAAGAAATTAAAAAGTAATTAAAAAGGAAAGAAAAAGAAAGAAGAGAGCACCCAAACCAAAAAGCAAATCCACCAATGATAACAAGTGCTAAAAACTATACTAAAAACAAAAACAAAACAAGCAAACAAAAAAAAAAACAAACTGGACAAACGGAACCCTAGGACAAATGGTAAAAGCAAAGCTATACAGACAGCATCACACACAGAAGCATACACATACACACTCACAAAAAGAGAAGAAGGAAATAAATATATATATCGTTGCTCCCAAAGTCCACTGCCTCAATTTTGGGCTGATTCGTTGTCTATTCAGGTATTCCACAGATGCAGGGTACATCAGGTTTGTTGTGGGGATTTAATCCGCTGCTCCTGAGTCTGCTGGGAGAGATTTCCCTTTCTCTTCTTTGTTCGCAAGGCTCCTTGGGTTCAGTGTTGGATTTGGACCCGTCTCTGCATGTAGGTCGCCTGAGGGCGTCTGTTTCCACCCAGACAGGACGTTGTTAAAGGAGCAGCTGATTTGGGGGCTCTGGCTCACTCAGGCTGGGAGGAAGGAGGGGTACGGAACGAACGTTGGGCGAGCCTGCGGTGGCCGAGGCCGGCGTGACGTTGCGACAGCCTGAGGCACGCCATGCGTCCTCCTGGGGAAGTTGTCCCTGGATCACAGGACCCTGGCAGTGGCGGGCTGCACAGGCTCCCAGGACGAGACGTGTGGATAGTTACCTGTGCTCGCACACAGGCTTCTTGGTGGCTGCAGCAGCAGCCTTAGCGTCTCGTGCCCGTCTCTGGTGTCATGCTGGTAACCGCGGCTCGTGCCTGTCTCTGGAGCTTGTTTAGGCGGTGCTCTGAATCCCCTCTCCTCATGCACCCTGAAACAATGGTCTCTTGCCTCTTAGGCAGTTCCAGACTTTTTCCCGGATTCCTTCCCGGCTAGCTGTGGCGCAGTAGCCCCCTTCAGGCTGTGTTCACACAGCCAACCCCAGTCCTCTCCCTGGGATCCGACCTCTGAAGCCCAAGCCTCAGCTCCCAGCCCCCGTCCGCCCTGGCGGGTGAGCAGACAGGCCTCTCAGGCTGGTGAGTGCTGGTCGGCACCGATCCTCTGTGCGGGAATCTCTCCGCTTTGCCCTCTGCACCCCTGTTGCTGCGCTCTCCTCCGTGTCTCTGAAGCTCCCCCCTCTGCCACCTGCAGTCTCTGCCAGTGAAGGGGCTTCCTAGTGTGTGGAAACTTTTCCTCCTTCACAGCTCCCTCCCAGAGATGCAGGTCCCATCCCTATTCTTTTGTGTGTGTTTTTTCTTTTTTCTTTTGCCCTACCCTGGTATGTGGGGGAGTTTCTTGCCTTTTGGGAGGTCTGAGGTCTTCTGCCAGCATTCAGTAGGTGCTCTGTAGGAATTGTTCCACCTGTAGATGTATTTCTGATGTATTTGTGGGGAGGAAGGTGATCTCCACGTCTTACTCTTATGCCATCGTGAAGGTCTCCTGGCTGTTTCATTTTTGACTAATTATTTAGCCTCTTTATGCCTCTACTTTCTTCACAGTAAGTGACATGGAGACCTTCCCACCCAGGTTCTCTTTTTCACTCTATGCAGCCAGGCAGCTATTCCTCAACCTCAGCTCTGTGAGAAAGGGGATATGCTTTCCTCCAAACTCCAGAACTCCACACCCCAGAGGCCCTCCTTTGGTCATGCTGCCTCTCCCCTTCTGCCTAATTTATTCTTTTTTATGTCTTCTTAGTACACACTATCCATCCTACTAGTGAGAATTTGGAATATTCCAAGTAATGATCACAATATCCTTTATATCTTAACTAAAAACAATAACATAAATATCTATAATAGGATATAAAATTTGAGGTAGAAAATGTTATTATTTCTTATTAACCAGCGCTTGACATTCTTGTTGAATTGAATGAAGACATTGCTGTCAAGTAAATATATGTATATTTATGATTTCTTTTCCTGACAGCATTAATGTCAATCCCTGGGCATAAGCTTCTCTTGAATGTGACACATTTATCCACAATCTTACAGAATCTCTTTCTTATCATTATTTTCTGCCAAGAACTGGAACAGACTTTGACCACTGTGCAGAGGGGTTTTTCTGAGTAACACGTTATCAGATATTGATGAATTGCTCCAGCAGGTTTGGGGGGCTTGAGAAAAGTGACTCTGATTACAAAGCCAACACCTGAATCTGTCACCCTGAGGAGACACTAACGCCAGCCGTTCTCTGTGGGTGACCTTCCATTAGCAAGTTTGGTCTTGTTGATTATCTCGAAGTTGGCAGTGAGTCTGAATAATTTATGGATGACTTACATGGTCTCATTGCCTTTTCTCTTTATGAATAACAGCTGTTCTTCTCATGGCATAAAATCCTGAAGTTTAACACTGAAGTTTGATCTAGAATGTTAAGTAGTAAACACTTTTGGAAGTACCTAACCTGATCTGTTTTGATAAAAAGCAATGATCAGTCTCCAACTTTTACCAACTCTTGGGAATAGAAATCTGATCTTGAGCCTTGAAAACTTCAAAATTATGGTGATCAACACCTTCAGTCCTGGTCTTTGGGTTTGCTAAATTATTTTTTAACAAGGCTATGAATGGAGAATTTTCTAGGTATATAAATGTTTTATACTGAAGCTATCCATTGTCAGGGAAGGAAAACATATTTATACATTAAGTCAGCTGTATTTCATGTCCTTGATAGAGTCCTTGATATTGTATATCCACCTTGTAAAATATAGTGACTTGCCTCCTACTGACCTACATTGCTATGGGGGGGGAATATTTTTTGTGTAGGTCACATGAAATTAGGTGGTGAATATCAGTTTTGGGGTGTTATATGGGTTCTATAACTCACCATTTAATTATATTCAAATAGGCATTACACTCAGTAAAAACGTCAAAATACAAATAACTGGTAAGTCACCAAAAAATTGGTGAATATCTCTGAAATGAAGTCATCAAACATGACACATGTAATGTGTCAAACATGACACGGTAATTTCTCAAATGGGGTGGGGTGCAGGGAAAGAATTGCTAAAATAAGATCTGTGAGGTCTTTTTCACACCAAAATGTAGTTTTCTTTTCAATGATAGATACATAGCAATGGAGAAAACCTTCCATAGTGAATCTTCACTCCATGCTGATTTTTTTACTTTGACCCACACATTTATTCCTATGGAAACATAGATTGAGTCTTTACTGCAAAGGATGGCAGGGTCTGGGAGGAGAGAAGTAGTAGGAGAGAAGAGGGTGAGGAAAAGGGCAAAGTTAAGAGGAAAAGTCACAGGATTTCCACAGTGGTGATTAGCTTAAGGCCCACAGCTTAGACTCTTGCCAGTCAGGTAGCTGTTTCCATGGTAACAACTGGAGCAGCAGAGTTATCAAAATGTAATAAGTTGCAAAGGTAAAAAGTAAAATTCACAATTTTGCTTGTAAAGCAAAAGATTTGGCACATTCCCTTTTTTTTTTTTTTCCTGGACAAGTTAGGTTTAAAGGGAGGACATTGAAAATCCTTGATTTTACAAAAAAAATACTGGATTATAAAGCTGTTAGTGGAACATTTCTTTTGTTCTTTTTTTAAATGGAATTTACATTCATAAGCTTAACATTAATCAAGAGTTGTTAAAACTAGAAACCAGGTACAAATTCAAGTCACCAAATTCAAGACACCCAAGGTCCTAGGGACTTCAGATCTTTCAGAATCCTTTTGAGTTAATGCACAAACATGCTGGTCTGTTTTTCTACCTTGGTGGAATACCTTGGTCTCTAGGGATATCACTGGGTTATTAAAGAATATCAACTGAGAGAGAGAGAGGTATAGATTACCTGAGATACATGAGTTCATTTTGGGTTCATGGACATCTTTTTGGAAAACAAAGATGACAAACCTGACCTAGACTGTTGGGGATTTTAAGGATGGGGACGTTATGTCAAAAGGCAGAAAGTCCCCCTTCAAAGTTTGCTTGTTTTAAATTCTTAGGAATCAGGTCTATTCTAATTCTCTCGGGAATATGAATACTGATTGTGTTTTTCATTCATGTTTAGTAAAAATATTATGGAGTTTTATTACCTCAGTCCCTACATTGAATTTGAAGTAAACCATGGGTTTTCACCAGCTTGAAATATTCATGCCTGCACAAATGTCAAATTCATGTTGTAAAATTCTGCAGGGTATACCGTAAATTTTGATGGTCTATTCTAAACTAGTTTAATCTGGAGACATCACTTAGATACCAGTTATAAAATGAAATTGTCAATAAACAAAACAAACCTCACCATCCAAATCATTCATTATATTGGGGCACTCTGGGAACATACAATCTAAGATAGGCTGGAATAAATGGTCATATTAATTTCACATAGCAAGCATGGACAAATACTAGACTTAGATAAATCATTAAAATGCCTAGTTCCATGTGTATGAAGAGTCTCATGGACATTTTGGAATGATACAGGAATAATTGTTATTTAAGTGTGTATTAGCTTAAGAAGGCGCTAACACTTTTTCCTTTTTACAGTACATGAAGATGATGGGTGTAAACTCCTCCAGCCACTTTTTTGCCTGGCTTATAGAGAGTGTTGGATTTTTACTGGTTACCATCATCATCCTCATCATTATACTCAAGTTTGGCAATATTCTTCCTAAAACAAATGGGTTCATTTTGTTCCTGTATTTTTCGGACTATAGCTTCTCAGTTCTTGCCATGAGCTACCTTATCAGTGTCTTCTTCAACAACACCAACATTGCAGCTCTGATTGGAAGCCTCATCTACATCATTGCCTTTTTTCCATTTATTGTTCTGGTTACAATTGAGAATGAGTTGAGCTACATAGTAAAAGTATTCATGGTGAGTCAGCTGTCACAACTGAATGGCCAGGGTGTGAAAGGAATGGACCTTTTTTGGTGGTTTTGGCTCTCCAACTGAGAATACACTTATCTAAATGTAAAAGTTCAGTGTTTGCAAAATATGAGTAACTGTCCTAATGAGAGTCAGTTACATCATTGTCTACCATACAAGCGTAAGACCATGAAAAGAAAACTTTTCCTCCACGGTTTCTAAAACTATAATAGGTGATGCTGTTAAGAGACAGTACCTGAAGAAAGAACAGTTAAAATGTAATACATCAAGTTTTGAAGATCATCAAGAATTCTGACTTCTCTTTGGCCCAATTCCTTAAGTATCTTAGAGCCTCTATAACTGGCATTATTCTCATAAATGAATAATTCTCATGGTTTTTATGACATATAATATAACATACAGGCATAAAGACAAATACGCTGAGAGCATATAATCAATTTTGAATTCTGCTTTTTCAATTAAAGTACTAAATGAATTTAAGAATTTTAACGAAAGCATTAAGTTTACTGACTTTGAAATTTGGAAAGCAGAAGTAAAGCTCATCATTGACTGAGAGTCATGTTAAAACTTTGCTGTTTATGGAAATAGAAAGTGATAAATAACTTTCATTTGGCATTGACCACCTTGAATTTAAACAACATCTAAATTTTTAATTTGTTGCATTATTAGTACTCAGTTGACATTTTAGTATATTTTCATGCATAAAACCTCTATTACTTGAAGTCAACCTCTGAAGTAAAAATACCTTCTGGCCCCTAACATTTCATTTGATATTAGCCTTAACATTGTATTACCCTATTATTACTGGTTTTATAAATTGCTAAGCAACATTTAATAAGTTTAGATATATATATTTTGGATTTTTGATAAATATTTTTAAGTTATAATTTTACTGCTTTTTTTTCTGCTATTTCCTCTCCTCTTCTTCCAGAGTTGTAACATGCTTGGTAAGGGACCTCTGTGTTTTTAAATATGCTTAGAGAGTTAACGTCAGTTTTATCTATATAAGTGCCCAAAGTTTTAAGTATGTTAAGATCCCTCTGGGCCAAATGTGTGAAATCTACAAGAACTATCATTGCCATTGATTTTCTTCACAGAACCTGCTGTCCCCAACAGCTTTCAGCTATGCAAGTCAGTACATTGCACGATATGAGGAGCAGGGCATTGGTAGGTTCACTTCCTTTACAACTGGATTTTATCTTTCACACCTGCAATATGTCTCACAGAAGAATAAATCTATGTGTTCACTTCTTAGGTCTTCAGTGGGAAAATATGTACAGTTCCCCAGTTCAGGATGACACCACTTCGTTTGGCTGGCTATGCTGTCTAATCCTAGTCGACTCTTTCATTTATTTCCTTATTGCTTGGTATGTCAGGAACGTTTTCCCAGGTACGAACATGCTTCCTATAGATACATGCTTTTTTATGGTAATAAATTATATTTATTATAAATCTGCTAATATATATTTTATAATATTTTTATTTGCCACATATCATCTCCAAAAAGAAATACTTAAATCCCAAAACTAAACAGAATTTTCCAGGATGAGATAATGCACTGTTGAGTTTTTTTCTCTGATGTACCTTTAAAAGACAGAGTGAATTAAGGAGCACAGAATCCAGTCTTTCCAAATGGGAGAACAAGATATTATAAGGCAAAAATCAAGTCTCCTAATTCTAAGGAGAATTTATCCAGTTCTAATGGAACAAGACTAGTGGGATTCCCCTCCTAGGTCTCAAGTGGTTAAAACTTCAACATGATCAGGAGTTTTTCCATTAAGCCTTATTTATATTTGTAGGTTTTTGATGCTATAAATGAATAAAAGACTATTATTCTATTCCAGTTATATAAAATTTCTGTAAAAGAGAGGTAATATAGAGACAGAAAGCAGGTCAGTGATTGCCTTTAACTTGGGTTGAAAGTAGGGACTATCTGCAAAGGGCATGGGAGAAATTTTTGGAGTTATTGGAATTTTTGGATTGTGGTTATGGTTGCACAACTTTATTTACTAAAAATCATCTCACTCTACACTTACAATGATTAAATTTTATGGTGTGTAACTATACCCAATGAAGCTGTTTAAAAAAGAAAGAATTTTTTGAAATGCTATGTTTTTTACTTTACTTTGGAAACTGAGACCACTTTAGTTTTATATAGTGTCAAAAAAAATGAAAATACTTCCTGAACACTGTATAGTAAGTACTCTGTTATTTAGCTTCTGATGCTTAATGTTAACAATCAATAATTACTTTTCCTAATACATTTTTGTTACAGGTACATATGGTATGGCAGCTCCATGGTATTTTCCATTCCTTCCTTCCTATTGGAAGGAGCGATTGGGATGTGCAGAAGTGAAGCATGAGAAAAGCAATGGCCTTATGTTTACTAATATCATGATGCAGAACACCAGACCATCTGCCAGTAAGACAAGTAGGTCAACAACATGCATTATTATGAGAGAAGTGATATAAAATTTACATGACTAGTGATTTTAATTATCTTTTTCTAAATGGCAAAATTATCCTTTTAGTCATGGATGAATATGTCTACACATATGTGTTTGGACTCTTAGAGAGATTAAATTGTGGCTTTTTCTGAGCTCATTAGCTCAGGTGGTTAGCATATGGTGCTAATTAGGCCAAGATTGCAGATCCCTTTGTGTTCCAGTTAGATTCACACAGAGAAAAACTTTGTTCCTTGGCCCCAGTCTGCACCCCTCACCTCAGCCGTCTGTCACTAGTCATAAGGAGTAACCAAGTAACAAGTATGGATAATTTAGCATAACCCATCACCAACACTGAACAAACAGTTTAAGGCTCATGTTTTACTGACATTGGGTGAGCAGTGTCAGCTTTATAAAGTAAGGATGACCCATATAAGTGGTCCTTTTGTGAGGCCTGAAGGAAACGTAGAGAGTAATTAATGAACCGATTCTATAAACCACAGATCTGAGTGAGCCTTGTCACTGTAGACATTTATTCTGTAAGTAGATATCATCCTGTCCAATTGGAGGACCAAGCCTTAAAATTGTGTTTTGAGTATTTGAGATCTGTGGAATAAAGGAGAATTCATTATTATGATGCTATATTCTGAGACTACTTTTTCTGACAGAGAAGGGCAATATAAACCTTAGAGTGGTTCCAACACTCTCATTCATTTTTGAAACAAGTGAGAAGGCTGAAGACTATAATAGATCATTTATTCCTGGAATTATTTTTTACTTTGAGGCTTGTGCTTTTATAGTCTTCAATTTTTAATTAATGAAAAGTCTAACTCTAGCTTCATTTTTCTTCCTTGTGAGCTTACAACTCTTTTCTTAATTTCTTTCCAGGTCCTGAATACATGTTTCCCTCCAACACTGAGTCTGAACCTAAAGATCTCACAGTTGGGGTTGCCCTGCATGGGGTCACAAAGAACTATGGCTCAAAACTTGCTGTTGCTAACCTCAGTCTGAACTTTTATGAAGGGCATATTACTTCATTGCTGGGGCCCAATGGCGCTGGGAAAACTACTACCATGTATGTTACTTTTCAACACTTAGGTGTCATGGAAGCGTATTACTTAATATTTCCTCACTTCTTTCATAAATGTAAAGTTGTTACAGCTCCCAGATGGGTTAAGATAGCTCAAGTTGTTTCCTGTAAAATGGAGTCTAAATCAAAGGTCCGAATTGTGAGCTCAAAGTCCAGATCAGACCCACCAGATAGGTTTATTTGGTCTACCTAATATTGGCACACTGGTACCTCTCAAAATTTTCAATTTCAGTGCCAGCATTTAAAAATGGGAGAGTTCTCCAATAAAAATAAGTATTCCTGCTATCTCTTAGATAATAGGAAGTTCTGGCAACACTGGATCTACAGGCTTAGGTAGAGACAATGTTTTGGGGCTTGTTATTGACTGTTCTCAAAGGGGCCGTCTACTTTCTGGTTCATCCCTGGCCCCCACCAATCTTTACTGCTTCATACGTTCAGTCTGTTTGATTTCTTGGCGTTTTTGCCCTGGCCCGGGTGCCAGTTTGGGCCCACAAGCCGTGGTATAAACGCACTCCGCCCCAGCCACTCTGTTACAGGGAACCCTTGCCTGGATTCTTGAAGAAAGAAAAGAATCACCAGCTATCAGATATAGATCGAAAAGTCCACAAGTGGTACATGGGCTGTTCTTTCTCTCTCTTCACTTAACTAGCGTTTTCCTGTATCCCAATGGAGAAGATTCAAATGTTTTTACAGTGACATTCTTTTGAATTTTTTTCTGTGACTCACCTCCAGTGCTCTACTGGGCTTAGCTTGGAGTCCACTCTACGATGCTCTTGGTGCTCTAGGCCTTACTTGAGAACAAGCGTCTGTTGTTGGCTATGCTATTTGCTATCATCGTGAGTAAGCTCAGTGACTGCCAAAACATACACAAATTAATCTTTAGTAAATAAAAGGGCACAAAGGAGAGTCATGAAATGAGTGAACATGCAGCTACTCTCATTTATATGACCTGTTTCAGTTCAGAGTTGGCTTTCTAGTAAGAATACAGTGCTTAAAATGTAAGATTTCTAACAGGTAATAAGAGGACAATGAAGAAAAGTGATGGAGAAGGATTTTGAAGAGGCTATAATTTTAGCTGAGAAAGTCCCCATTTCAGTTTTCTGAATATAAAGAATATATAAAGAAATATGTTATATGATTTTAATGTGTTTTTATGGGAAGAATTACATATTATATTGATTCCCTATTTAATCCGCAAGTCATTTAAGATCTATTACGTGCAAGACACTAGTTAGGTACTGAGAGTGATGAGAGAACAAGTCCTTTCCCTGACCTCATGGAGCTTACATTTTAGAGGAGAAGATGGATATTAAATAACTCCCCAGTTTACTGACCATCTGAAATATGGTGAGGAGTTTGTAGGTGAGAATATTCTCGTCACAGGGTAGAGTAAGGGACTGAAGATGACCAGAGTTCATGTGGAAAACAGAAATTTGAGGCTTAATTGCGTATGGGTACTACCTGATGCCAGGGAAGTGCAGGAGTTTGCTCAAGGAGGGAGTGCATTTGCAGTTAAAAAGCGCAACCATTTCTGTCATTACCACCACCATCACCCCACCACTATCATCATCATCATCATCACATAGTGTTTCTATCACACTCTAAATTATTAGAGGTGTAAAAGTAATTTTAATTTTTATTCCCAGTTAATCCCATTTTACTTCATAGCTTGAGCTGGCCTGGGAAGATACACTGTGACATTTTTTGCTAACAACTGAGATACATTTAGTCCTAAAATCTAACTCAGAGTTCTGGTTCACACCTAATTTATGGTTTCTTCATTCCCAGCTCCCTGTTGACTGGGCTGTTTGATGCCTCAGCAGGTACCATCTTTGTTTATGGAAAAGATATCAAAACAGATCTCCACACCGTGAGGAAGAACCTGGGGGTCTGCATGCAACATGATGTCCTGTTCAGTTACCTCACTACCAAGGAGCACCTCCTCTTATACGGCTCCATCAAAGGTCCTCACTGGACTAAAAAGGAGCTGCACGAGGAAGTAAAAAGGTCAGATATGACAGCAATGAGAACATGTGTGGGTAACTCCTCTCAAAAAGAGGTCAAGCTATAGTAATAATACCAGTAGGAGACAGTTTCTCAGGAAACAATTGTTTTTAGTTTTTCTACTTTTCTAGTATTGTATACATTTAAGGGCATTATCCTCACTGGCCAGTTATTATACTGGAATTGTTTAACTGTCTTCATCTGACTCCCATATCACCCCCAATCCTCTGTTTCTAATCTCCGTGGCTATCATACTGGTCTTTTTTTTTTTCTTGGCTGCCTCGGGTCTTAGTTGTGGCACACGACCTTCTCTCTAGTTGTGGCGTGTAGGTTTTCTCTCTTTAGTTATGGCATGTGGGCTCCAGGGCGTGAAGGCTCTGTAGTTTGCGGCATGCAGGCTCTCTCGTTGAGGCACGCAAGCTCAGTAGTTGTGGCATATGGGCTTAGTTGCCCTGCGGCATGTGAGATCTTAGTTCCTCGACCAGGGATCGAACCTACATCCCCTGCATTGGAAGGCGGATTCTTTACCACTGGACCACTAGGGAAGTCCCTACCTTACTGGTCTTAAGTGGACTCCCAGCTTCTACTTTCCCTTGTACAGTCTATTCAAAGAGCAGACAAGGAGACCTTTTTAAACTGCAGATCAGACCAGGTCACTCCTCTGTCAAAACCCTCTAATGGCTTCTCACCACACTCGGTGTGAAACTCAGGAATGTTCTTATCAAGGCCTATGAGGCACTTCCTGACCTGCCTCCAATCCTTTTGATTTTATTTCCTTCTGCTTTTTGCCCATTCACTCTGCTCTAGGCACGCTCACCCAGGCGCACACTTAGTTATGCTAGGCCTGCTCCAGCCTCAGGGCTTCCCATGTTCCCTCTACTTAGAGCAGCCTTCCCCGGACAGCCCTTTGACTTACTTCTCCACCTTACTGGTCTCTGCTCAAATGTCAGCTTCTCTGAGGGGACCACCATGTGTAAAATAGATGCCTAAAGTAGCATATCCCAGGCACTCATCTCATATACCCTGTATTTTTTTTTTAATCACACTTATCACGAAATAGCATATCATAAACTTACTTGGGAATATGTTTATCTACTGAATTTCCCCAGCATTCCTCCTGATACACACACATACTAGAACATAGTCTCCTTATGGGTTAGGAACATTATCGGCTCAGTGCCTTTCCACAGCACCTGAAACACAGTCTGGCAGAACATAGGCAGGCACTCTATAAATATTTGTCAAATGAATGAATGAAATAATGAGCCATATATTCCTTATGTTGTTTTCTGAGTATTAGTTTTATACCTCCAGCTAGATGATAAGTAACAGAAAACTGTATCATGAATCTTCAATAGTTTACCTTGCTGAGCACATAATAGTTGCTTAGTGAATACCTCTCATTTAGGGTGCTTTTCGTATTTTTCCATTGTTCACATTTTCTGTCTGTAATAAAAATAACCACTATACATCATTTTTTAAGGACTTTAAAAGATACTGGACTATATAGCCATCGTCATAAGAGAGTTGGAACATTGTCAGGAGGAATGAAGAGGAAGTTATCCATATCCATAGCTCTAATTGGAGGATCAAGGGTGGTAATTTTAGATGAACCATCCACTGGAGTTGACCCATGCTCTCGCCGAAGTATATGGGATGTTATATCCAAGAACAAAACTGGTATGAGTATCTTCGTATAACTTCGCCAAGCAACAGTCATAATTTTGCCCTCTGGGATGCACGCAAAGAAGTTAAAGCCTTTTCTGTTTATAATCTCCATTAAAGATCTAAGGTGTGCTCTTCCTTTTGTGAGGTCTTCTCTTCTCCCAGCTAAATTTCTGGATCAATTAGTTAATATCTATGTAATGCCCACTGTGAATTGAGCACTTAACTGGCCCTTTTGAGAGCATGCAAATCCAATAGAAGTTCCAAATTCTGCCTAGAGGAGCTTAGAATCTAATTAGAGATACCGAACATACACAAATGAAAATAAACTGAAAACAGACTAAATAAGTGCGAACAGGATGTGAAGCAAAGGAGCAATCAGAGTGGAGTGGATTAATCAGAGAGGAATATTCAAAAAGTCTTTAAAATTACTGCTTTTTCATAGTGAAGGGAGGGAGGGAGGGAGGGAGGGAGGGAGAGAGAGACAGAAAGAAAGAGAGAGAATGGAAGTGAAGCCAAGGGAACAGACTAAGGGATTAGGAGGAGTTGCCCCCACTACAGAGTATGGACATTTAGCCTTACAGCATAACCAATGTGTGTTTGCTGCCAATTTATAAGAAAAATATTTAGGAACACCCTGTCTAAATTTCTCATTTTGAAAGCTCCTCTGATCAGTTTTTCAGTTAGCCCATAAAACGTGACTCTCCTCCTCATAAATCACAGGATTTACTTGTGCTAACTCAGTACATCCTGGGGACTGCAGCTTCACTTTTCATTCTTGGTTGTTCTCCTCTGTATTTTCAAGCCAGAACAATCATTCTGTCGACACACCACTTGGACGAGGCTGAAGTGCTGAGTGACCGCATCGCCTTCCTGGAGGAGGGTGGGCTGCGCTGCTGCGGGTCACCATTTTATCTCAAGGAGGCCTTTGGGGACGGGTATCACCTCACACTCACCAAGAAAAAGGTTTGTAGGAGAGAAAACATACCTCATTATGGGACCGTAAATTCAGTTTTGTATGAAACAGAAACAGAATCTGTCCAACTTTATTCATTGCTAAAATTAATCTGTTAGGTTCATGTTTCTCAAACTGAGCGAGTATCAGAACCACTGAAGGTCTTTTGTTAAACCCAAATTTCTGGCTCCACGCCCAAGAGTCTCTGATTCAGTAGATCTGGTATGAGGCTCCAGAATTTACTGCATTTCCGCCAAGGTCCACATCAGCCCATATGGTGCTGCTGCTACTGGTCTGGGATTGCACACTGAGAACCAATGTGCTAGATAAAAGAAAGGTCTGTACTGAGGTTACTGACGGAGGATCAGCCTGTTAGTTTCCCTAGCATTTCAGCCTATAAAGCTAAAAATTAGATTTTCCGCTCTATAAAAAGCAAATGAAGAGAATATGCAGTCATGCATTCACTTTCTGATCAGTATTCCTTGAATGGCAATGTGGAGATAAATACAGACAGGCCAGTGGTGCTTTCACATCTTTGAAGAACAAAAACGCTTACTAAGGCTCCCTGTACCACCTAAAATAGCATAGGTATCAATACTGTGCCAAATGTATATGCCATTAGAAAGGTTTTGACTACTATCATTTATTGTATATCTGATCATCCGGATGTGACTTCCAAAATATAAAAAAGTAGTTCATTGTTATATTCATTAATTCATTCAAAAACTTATGTATTAGGTGCATATGATGTCTTAATATGTGCCCAAGACACCGTTCTAGGCGCTGGGGATACAGCAGTGAACTGATGCTATTAAGATCTCTGCCCTCATGGAGTTTATATTCTGATGGAGTGTGGGGAATTCAGGTGGTAGAATTGATAAACGTATTATTTAGAATATTAGCAGGTGATAAATGCTATGGGAAGAATAAAGCAGAGGGAGGGGCGTGGGGAACGCTGGGTGGTGCCACTTTAAGTAGGGCAGCAAGGGCAGGGGCCTCTGAGAAGGTGCCAGCTGAGCCAAGAGTTGAGGCCAGGCAGAGTGAGCCATGTCACTATCTGGGGCAAAGGAGCAACTGCACAGGCCCTGAGGAGGAAGCATGCCTGAGCCTGAAGCATCGGACAGCAGAAAGAGTCTGTCGTCACTAGGGGTGGAGCACATAAGAGGGAGAAGAGGATGGTGGGCAAGGAGGTTGGAGAAGGGACAGGGTGAGGCGGGAGAGGGGAGCCAGTAGAACGTGACGTACAGGCAAGTGTAGGGCTCCCAAGCGGGACGGGAAGCCACGAGAGGAGGGATGTGTTACCTGGCTTAGGTCTGAACTGGCCTAAAAGCACTTGCCGCCCTCTGACTGGGGCCCTTGGGCACTACAGTGTAAAGACAAGGGAGTTCTTAACTTCTCTTTTCGTCTCTAGAGTCCGAATGTAAATGCAAGTACAGTATGTGACACGACAGCTGTGACAGCAGTGATCCAGTCCCATCTCCCTGAAGCCTACCTCAAGGAGGACATCGGGGGAGAGCTTGTCTACGTGCTTCCTCCGTTTAGCACCAAAGTCTCAGGGGCCTATCTGTCACTCCTGAGAGTACTGGACAATGGCCTGAGTGACCTCAACATCGGGTGCTACGGCATTTCAGATACCACCATGGAAGAGGTACACCTGGACATTTCCTTTTTGCTTAAAACTGGTTAACTTGCTGTTCCTTGAGAATAAATGTGAACAGTTCTTTTTAGAAAGAAAAGAAATATTTAAAAGTAAACATTTCAGGGCTTCCCTGGTGGTCCAGTGGTTAAGAATCCGCCTGCCAATTCAGGGGACACAGGTTCGAGCCCTGGTCCGGGAAGATCCCACATGCCACAGAGCAACTAAGCCTGTGCGCCACAACTACTGAGCCTGCGCTCTAGAGCCCACAGGCCACAACTACTGAAGCCCGCGTGCCTAGAGCCCATGCTCCGCAACAAGAGAAACCTCCACAATGAGAAGCCCGCACACCACAACCAAGAGTAGCACTCCCCGCTCGCCACAACTAGAGAAAGCCACATGCAGCAACGAAGACCCAATGCAGCCAAAAATAAATAAATTTTTAAACATAAATAAATAAATAAACATTTCAAGAAGGGAACCAAAAATAAAGATGCTTTTGATTACAAAAAATTTAAAAATTAAAAAAAAACATTTTACAAAATCAGAAAATCTTAAAATTATCTCAATACCATTGTTATGTAAGACTGACTTCTGAGAACAAACATGTTGCTTCACTTAGAGAACACATATCTTTCACATACGAATATGTTCACTTAAAGTCACTCTCAAAAATGTTCACTTAAAGTCGTACTTGTCTCAATAAATATGGTAAAAGTTTAAAATCAAAATTGAGCTTAGAAACTAGAAAACAGGACACCATCAAAAAATCTACAAACAGTAAATGCTGGAGAGGGTGTGGAGAAAAGGGAACCCTCTTGTACTGTTGGTGGGAATGTAAATTGTTACAGCCACTATGGAGAACAGTATGGAGGTTCCTTAAAAAACTAAATAGAACTACCATATGACCCAGCAATCCCACTACTGGGCATATACCCTGAGAAAACCATAATTCAAAAAGAGTCATGTACCACAATGTTCATTGCAGCTCTATTTACAATAGCCAGGACATGGAAGCAACCTAAATGTCCATCAACAGATGAATGGATAAAGAAGATGTGGCACATATATACAATGGAATATTACTCAGCCATAAGAAAAAACAAAATTGAGTTATTTGTAGTGAGGTGGATGGACCTAGAGTCTGTCATACAGAGTGAAGTTAGTCAGAAAGAGAAAAACAAATACCGTATGCTAACACATATATATGGAATCTTAAAAAAAAAAAAATTGTCATGAAGAACCTAGGGGCAGGACAGTATAAAGATGCAGACGTAGAGAATGGACTTGAGGGCACGGGGAAGGGGAAGGGGAAGCTGGGACAAAGTGAGAGAGTGGAATGGGCATATATACACTCCCAAATGTAAAATAGCTAGTGGGAAGCAGCCACATAGCACAGGGAGATCAGCTCGGTGCTTTGTGACCACCTAGAGGGGTGGGATAGGGAGGGTGGGAGGGAGACACAAGAGGGAAGAGATATGGGGATATATGTATATGTATAACGGATTCACTTTGTTATAAAGTAGAAACTAACACACCATTGTAAAGCAATTATACTCCAATAAAGATGTTAAAAAAAAAAAAGAAACTAGCAAACACATGCATGTTTTACACTAATGAAGTGTTCTGGCTTCTCTTTCTAGGTCTTTCTGAACTTGACTAAGGGGTCACAGAAGAATAATGATATGAGTCTTGAGCACTTAACACAAAAGAAAATTGGAAATTCCAGTACCAGTGGCATCTCAACTCCTGATGATTTATCTGTGAGCAGCAGCAATTTCACAGACAGAGATGGTATAATAAATCTAATGTGCACATTTTGCTTAATTCCAATAAATGACCTAAGGGAGAAAAATCACAGGACAGATTTTTTTTTAATTCAACTTTAAATTTTCTTTCTAAATTTAAAAAGACTAAAGAAATATAAGCTTTCTTTTTTATATACAAAATATTTATTAAACCAAATTGAATTCTCTGTTTCAAAAACATTTTGAAGAACATGAAAGAACTTCCTTGTTAGGGTGGTGATTAGTATTCCTTCTAGCCACCAGAAGTCGTTTTCAGGATGTGACTTACTACAACTCCAGAGTTGTGTTCAACAAGTTAAAATCCTTCTTGTAATTGGTGGCGTCCAACAATGAGCCAAGTAACCTTGTAAGGTAGCTCACTCACTGCTATTACACGTGTTCAAGTGGTGGTCGTAGTCATTAAAAAAAGGTTTTTTGTAAGAAAGAGTCATCCCTCTTTATGGGACCTCATTGGAAAATATGTCTAACCTTCCCCCACCTCTGAGTGATTCATATGCTGAGAAAATTCAGGCTCTGAGAAGATGCTTTTGGGAGAGGATCTCTGAATTGGTGAAGTTGTACTTGATGGTTAAGAATCTATAATAATAGGTTTCCCCCCAATTCTTCACACAAGATATGTTTGGAAAATCATGTTTCTTGACATGACTTTGAGGGATTGGACTCTTTTGAAAATAACTTTTATCCTGTCTTATTATCTTTCTGACAGTTAATTTATGCCTTTGGAAACACTATTTACTTAAGGAAGCATATAGTAAAATCATGTATAAACGATGGAGTAGTCATTTCAACAGTTTGCTTAAATTGGGAAAAATCTCTAGGAATAGAACTTGTGATTAAACATTTGCTTGGCTCTAAAACTCAGAAAAGATAATCTCTAATGTTTGTGTAATTCTGGAAATTGGGAGTCTCATTTGTCCTCCGCTAGATTCCTCAGGTATCATCTTTTGGGAATATAATTGTCGAGACTATGGAATGGAAGACTTTGATTAGAGAGTGGTCATCTGCTTCAGGAAGTAAATGTTATGTATTTGCCTCTGCCTTTGTCTCATAATTTGAAACTATTCTTCAGTCAGAATGTTCCCCTCATTGACATTATCTTTTAGAAAGCACATTTGCTCCATTTGATACACCTGTAAGTCATCGACATGTAATTTCTCAAGAAACAGAAAAGCATACTAATTAACTTAAAATATTCAGCTCCTTCTGCAGTTCCCCTTTGCAGAGATAGGAGTTTGCATTTAAACTTGTTCACTCTATTTAATTGGAATTCATTTTAAATTAAGCAGCTTTGTATTTTTCCTTATCAGCTAAATGAAGATCATGATTTTTGTGCTGCATAATTTGTGATGGAGAATTAAAAATATCCGCAGAGTTGACAAATACTGTCATCTTATCACATGTAAAGGAGCGCTTGGTGGCAGGCCTTTGGAGGGAATGTTATATTTGAAACTATTTTTAGAGGGGCTGCTGAAATTATTAGTTGTATGAGCACTGTTGGGGAAGCAACAATTTAGGGCCTCCACAGCTGCTCTCACTCTCAGAAGCCATGGGATATCTACTCAGCACCTGAAGAGCAAGCATTTCAGGGCAGTGTGGGGTGGGTTTGGGGGGAAAGAGGGTAGGCATTTTTTTCCAATGAGTTCTTTTTTGTGACTCACGCGGTAAAAATAGAGCTTTGAAACGCCACATAATCAGTCCAGATTTCTAAAAGGAATGTAATGAATAAGTATTTGAACTAGAATTATACTTTGGAGGAGAGCATTTTCCTTTTCCTATGTTTAAGGTGACTTCATTGGACCTCACATTACAATGAGAGCCAATTACACTTACCATCACTAAGTTACCCACAATAGGAATGAGTTAGACGAGGCTGATGTTTTGATTTCTATTTATTTTATTTGAATTCAGCCTCTTGATAGAAGCTACCTCTTGAATATTAGTAATTAGTAATAATACTGATTCTGCATTGAGACTTTAAGAGATTGGGAACAATATTCATTTATAAAATTCTAGATATCTCACTTTGACATGTAAAAGTACTATGTATATGACAAAGAATATTTTGTGTATAGTAATTTATAATTTTCAAAGCACTTTTACAGAAGCTGTATGAGATGGAGAGGCTCGGGCCCAAAGCTGATCAATGAAGAGCTGAACTTCAAATGCAAATCTTTAAAATATAAGCTTTTCCTACCATGCTACATTATACCATTCATCTATAGGTTTTGAAGTTACTTTAGTTCTTGATTTATCAGGATTTCCCAGAACCATATTAAATCTTTTTTTTTTTTTTTTAATCAGACAAAATCCTGACCAGAAGAGAGAGATTGGGTGGTTTTGGACTGTTACTGAAGAAGGTAATGGCTATACTCATTCAGAGGTTCCACCACACCCGCAGGAACTGGAAAGGTTTCATAGCTCAGGTTATTCTCCCCATCATCTTTGTAACCACCGCCATGGGCCTTGGCACGCTAAGAAGTTCCAGCAACAGCTATCCGGAGATCCAGATCTCCCCATCTCTTTACGGTACCTCTGAACAGACAGCCTTCTATGCGTAAGTTTCTTCCCTTTAACTAAAACAACATTTCCACACACCTCCAGAGGTACGTTGTGCCTGAATGAATGCCATGTAGTGCTAAAGAATAAAGAACTTAGTAGCCGCAGTACCTGATCCTGCCAAAGGAATACACAGTTTGCTTTATTGCAGCGTGATACCTCTGTCACCAACAAACAACTTTTTACGAATTTTTGTGTTTGTCTAAAAATAAAGTTATAGTACATCTTTATTTTTAATTATGAGACTTTAAATCAGGAAAGCCAGGTTAGGTATGGCTTCCCAATCTGTTGTAATATATAGCAAATAGCTTTTTATCGAATATTGAATAGCAGTGTCAGAATTCTGTATAATATAATGTTATATATACAGTAGGTGATCACTAAATGCATGTGACAAATAATAAGGCAGCCAAATAGAGACATGTGCTTATTTTTTTGGTGACCATTTTTTTTCTGAGTCTGAGTCTTTCTTAGATTTTTAAGAAAGCAGTCCTATAGACAGCATATTTCATTTCTTCAAATTATTTATGAGCATGAGTTTAATATGGGAGACTAGTGGAGGAATCATGAATTTGTTTCTATCCTTTAATATTACAGAAATTCTCACCCAAGCACAAAAGAACTGGTCTCAGCAATGTGGAGCTTCCCTGGCATTGACAACATGTGTTTGAGTATCAGTGATCCGTAAGTGGTTCTTGTTTTTTTTTTCAACATTCCAGTGTGTGTGTGCATGTGTATGCGTGTGTGTATGTATGTGGGGGAGTGTGGTTAAGTGAGTGTGTGTGATTTGGCTGGAGGAGGTGAGCACCCTGATTGAACTCTATCTTTAACAGATTTTATCTATCTCCTTTAGTTCATTCCATGGTTATGCTATACTGTAATAATAAAGAGGTGCTTTATAACTTGTAAAGTTTGTTTGTGTATATATTTTCATTAAACAGTCACTGAATTATTAATCTCATTTTTAAGATGAAGAAACTGACACTCATGTGGACTAAGATAACTTGTCTAAAGAAATCTAGAAAGTAGGTTGTGTAGCTAAAGCTGAGACCCACATCTTCTGAGTTCAATCCCCATGCTTTTGCACTACATAGTGTTGCTTACTGAAACTTCCAAGATAGTACATGACACATGGAAACCTGACATCGGTGCATTATTTTGCTAAAGTATCCCCTTCCCTTCAGAGGAGAGGATGAAAAGAGCAAAGAAGATAAAGGGGTCCAAAAAGTTCCATCCTGCCACATTAAGACAATTCAATGAGCTTTGGTCTCTTCACTGTTTAATCTTTAAGTGCTCTCCCTCAATCTCCCATAAAATGTCAAATCACTTGGAAATGGTAGTGCAATGTATATTCAAGTTATGAAAAATCAGTAAACTGAACTTAGGACTATACACCTGAATTTAATACCAAATACTCACTTATATGCTCGTACATAAACATGCGAATGTACACATACCTCACTTCAATATCATTTTTACTTGCAGAAGGTGTTTAAAGAAAGACAGTCTGGGAAAATGGAACAGCAGTGGAGAACCTATCACTAATTTTGGTGTTTGCTCCTGCTCAGAAAATATCCAGGTAAGATGGAATTTGCTTTCAGGGAAGTAGAAAAAAGAAAGGAATAAATATCAAAGCTTGAAAGATCTATCTAGGTTACCAAAGAGTTGATATAATTTCATTGTATGGAGGCTAGTAGCTCAGCGATGTCGACCTGGGCAGCTGAAAAACACTGAACTTCAGGTCACTGTTTTAAATCCATCTCAGGACAAACTTCCTGAGGTAGGTGATTCTATGACAGTCTTTGTGGAAGCTGACAGAAAATGAGCTTTTGGTCTCAGTTCAGTTGTAACCAGAAAGCTCTGTGTTTCACATAACTGTCATATTTGAAAACACAGTGAGACTGCTACTATAGTGGTCATCTGGGAAGTTAGTAATGTGTAAGTCCAGAACAGAGCTCTGTATGTCTCCAAGCAGCACCTCCAGGATGCAAGAAAAATCCATGTCCTGAAAGAAACATTAAAGATTCTCCAACCAACACCCTGTCTGTATTCTATAAATACACACCTTAGTTTTCTAGGCCTATCAATTCAATAAACTTTTAAGGAAAACAAATTCACTGGGGAAATTAAAGATTGTTGAAGAGAAGAGGTAACTATTAGTTTCTGAGAGTCACTATGTTGTCAACTTACCTCCCCATAGAGGAGGAATCTAGCAATATTTTCTTCAAAGTGACATATGATTACTTCCTAAACTGTCTTGGTACACTATTTTAAAATAAAGATGTTTTCAGTAAATGCAGCCTATTTTTGTGGTCTCACATAAGACGGTGACTAACAATAAAAGCTGGGATCAAGCAAGCATTTTTTGAAATCCTTGCCCAGTACTCAAAGCATTTTCTAATCCCTCACCTAACCTAGCTAATTTCTGAAATCCTTCATGTATTTTCTTTAGTTCACAGTAAAAGTCTACTAACTTAGTATGTAAAATTGGAATCTAGATAAATTTTATTAATTAAAAAAACCCAGTAGATTAAAATTTTTTCAACCTTATATTCCGTTGATGGGAATCCAGCTTTGTGTAAACAGCGTTTAAAAGCATTGACAGTATCTACTAATGCTGAAGTTATACATACACTATGGACTCAGCAATTCCACTCCTGTTATATACCCATCAGAAATGTGAATAAATTCACCAAGAGATATATACTGGAATATTCATAACAATACCGTTTGTAATAGCCACCCAAATTCCCAGCAACAGTAGAGTAGATAAATCAAATGTAATCTATTTCCACAATGAAATTCTATATACAGCAAGATGAGAATGATCTACACTACACACATCATATTCTCAGAAACAAATGATGAGTGAAAAAAGCCAAATACGAGAGAGTACATATGATACAATTCCATTTATATGAAATACAAAAACGGGAAAAACTCTTCTGTGCTGGTTACTTTGGGAGTGGTAGGGTTGGAAGGAAGCGTGATGAGGGGGCTTCTGGGGTAATAGCATTGTTCTGTTTTCTGATCCAGTTGCTGGTTCAAGGGTGTGTTCAGTTTGTCAAAATTCATCAATCAGTATCCTTATAATATGTGTGCTTTTCTGTATGTATAACGTAAGTCAATAAAAAGTTAAAGCTAAAAATTAAGTTTCATACATAAGGATATCTCTGTTTATGAAACTGGTGGCATTATAGAATGTGACCTTCAAGTTGATAAAACTTGATGCAAGGTGAAATTCAGCCTTCATTTTTTAGAGCAACCTGCAACATTATGCTCTTGATACACATGTGGTGCTAGCCTCAGGCTCTGGAACACCATGTGAAAGATGGAAGGAAAAACTGGCAAAGTGCTAGGCTTTTCCCAAACTAAAGTTCATGGCAGTGAAGCACGGGACACTTCAATGAAAAGTCAGTAGTCAGGAAGTGCAGAAAGCTACGAACATATAAATAAGTGGTTTAAACTAAGCTCTGAGATTGGTTAATAGTAATGTACCAAGGCACTTAATTTTGACAAATGTATGATGGTAATGTAAGATGCTAACAGTGGGGAAAACTGGGTGAAAGGCATGCAGGGACTCTCTGTACTGTCTTTGCAACTTGTATATGTATAAGTGACACATATATACATATATATAAGTCATATATATATAAAGATTGGATTTGGATACGGGAAAAATTGGGTTCTGACACCTAGGTTGGTACCTTAAAACTAATGTAACACAAACTTTTTATCGACTGCTGTTCATCCCTGAGAACTTACGTCTGTTAATGTTATCTTTTCAATTTGGGGCAAACATTTTTCTCTTCCCTGTGAATTATTGAGGGAATTTTGAGTCATCTTAACGTTTAATGTTATCCTCCAAACATATCAAGCTTGTCAGTACAGTGAAAGAAATATTGAACATTAGTTAACTTGTGTTCTTTTTTGGCTTTAAGCAAGTCCTAAACACGTGTATATTCTCTGTATAAATAATAAATGTTCTGAATTTTTGGCATAGGCAAGATGACTTCCTTTTCAAAGCTCTTTAGAGGCAGAGTACACTCTTATCACACTCTACCAGTTGCACTAATAGACAAATCATGAGACTGAAGCTCCTTGACATTGTCTATTTAATTTGTACAGCATTGTCCAAAGAGAACTTTTTTTAACCTTATTTTTCAGGAATGTCCTAAATTTAACTATTCTCCACCTCATAGAAGAACTTATTCTTCCCAAGTAATTTATAACCTCACTGACCACCACTTGGAAAACTATCTTATATCAACTGCCAATAAGTTTATGCAAAAAAGGTAAAAATACTCTGTTTATAACACGTTTAACTTAGAATATCATGCTTTCTAATTTTAATAGTAACTATCTTTGAATTTGTGACAATAAATGCAAGTTTCTATTGATTATTTATATGGGTAAATTCTGTTATATCTAAACAGCCTTACATATTAAAATTTAAGTAAATTAATTTAATGACTCTAAATTAAGATTTATTTGAGCACATTGAAAAGCATTGTTTTAGGCCTCAAAAATGTATTGTTAAATGTGCACATATTTTTTTCTCGAAGCGAAAGTGAAGTTGTTGACTAGATTGTGCCAGCTTGCAGAATTTTAAGGTGTGGCTTTTGGTGACAGTTGTCCTTAGTTCCAATATGAATATCTCAAAACTTGGAGTATGATATCTGCATGTGAATAAAGTGTCTTTTTGTATAGCAAAGCCACAGGCATGTTCCTGAGCCACCTGAACATTTGCCATAGATGTAAGCGTGGCAGGCTTACATTTGCAACGACATGGATGGACCTGGAAGACACTATGCTAAGTGAAATAATAGACAAACATGGCATGGTTTCACTTATATATGAAATCCAAAATAGTCAGATTCATAGAAGCAGAGAGTAGAGTTGTGGGTTCTAGGGTCTGGGGGGAAGGGCGAAACGGGGAGATGTTGGTCAAGGGGTACAAAGTTTCAGTAATGCAAGGTGAATACATTCTGGAGGTCTAAGTCCAGCAATGTGACTATAGTTAAGAATACTGTATTGTTACTTGAAATTTGTTAAGAGGGTAGACCTGAAGAATTCTCAACACATACATACAAGAAAATGGTAACTATGTGAGATACTGGATGTGTTAATTAGCTTGATTGTGGGGATTATTTCACCAGGTGTACATATATCAAAGCATTTGTATGCCTTAAGTATATACACTTTTTATTTGTCAATTATGTCTTAATAAAGCTGGGGAGGGAAAGTTGGTAAGTACACATGAATATGCATGTAAATATTTTCAACAAAATGAGGTTTATTATAAATAAACCATTCCAAAACCTACTTCTTAAAAGAAGTGAAGAATGTGCTATAGTGTTCTCTCCATGTCAAAAATATAGCTGTATAGCATCACATTTAGGATAACAGTTACAAGAAAATTATTTTAGTGTAACTACACCATTATTTATTTAACCCAGTCTTAATTTGGTGAATATTTAAACTAATCTGTCCTTAAAATTACCATTTGAATTTTTTTAATCCACTTTTTATTTTTAAGAGTCCATGAACTTCTAGCTATAATGTATGCTTTAGACTAAAATATGATAAAAGAAATCGATAAAACTGTAAAACATTTGTCAGACAGTATTTATTTCATACTGTAAATGTGTTCCTGATGGAAAGAAAAAAAAAGTGAGCTCTTAGTTAAACATTTTAGATCTACTATGCATATTTTCTCCATTAAAACAATTTTTCTGTGTAGATATGGAGGTTGGAGTTTTGGGCTGCCTTTGACTAAAGACCTTCGTTTTGATATAACAACAGTTCCTGCTAATAGAACACTTGCCAAGGTAAATTGTGATCTTTCTTTTGGGATGTCATACAAATGAGAATGTGAACTTGAAATGTTCAAGCATTTTCATGAGGTAAACACAAAACATGGGTCAGTAGATTTGAAAAGCACTTTGGAATAATGCATGCTGCATAATGCAGTGGTTCCAGTCCTGTGTATTTATTCTAGGGAAACGTGTACACACAAGTACCCGGATACATACGCAAAAATGTGCGTGGTAACATTTCTCATATTAGCCGAAAACACAACCCCAAATGTCCATACACAGTAGAATAAATAAATAAATTGTTAGATACTCATTTAACAGAACTTTCAGCCATGGAAATGAATGAACTCTTTTCCATACAACAAGCAGGCTAACTCTTCCAAACATTATTAGTAAGCAAAAGAAAAAACAAAAAGGAGTACACAACTATAATTGCATTTATCATAAACTTTGAGAGTAGGCAAAACAACCATATTGTCTAGGGGAGAGAGAGAGCACATTGTGATTTGGAAGGACACAGAGTGTCAGGGAGGTGTTCTGGATGCTGGCAATTTTTGTTTCTCAACCTGAGTGATGGGTATACTCCCTTTATAATATTTTGTTAAACTATACATGAATGTTTTATGCATTTTTCCTTGTATGTGTGTCATATATGTTTAGCTTTGCTTTTCAGAGAACATGGAAACTTAGAATTTGGTGGATATAAATAATCCTGTTGACTTTTTTTCTTCTAGATTTTACCTATGCTTTGAATTTGAAACAAGCTAGAGTCACAGAATCAGACACATGTGATTACACATATGATCACAAGCAGTCTTTAAATTTTTTTTTTTTTTTTTTTTTTTTATGGCTGTGTTGAGTCTTCATTTCTGTGCGAGGGCTTTCTCTAGTTGTGGCAAGTGGGAGCCACTCTTCATCGCGGTGCGCGGGCCTCTCACTATAGCGGCCTCTTTTGTTGCGGAGCGCAGGCTCAGTAGTTGTGGCTCACGGGCCTAGTTGCTCCGTGGCATGTGGGATCTTCTCAGACAAGGGCTCGAACCCGTGTCCCCTGCATTGGCAGGCAGATTCTCAACCACTGTGCCACCAGGGAAGCCCCAGTCTTTAAATTTTAAATTGTTCTTCACATATTTCTCATTTGGTAGTAAGAGATATATACCACCTTGGGGGAAGTGAAGAAAATAATATTCATTTAGTGACTGTTAATAAACCAAGAACTAGTTATCACCTTTTATACAAACTACCTACACATCCTCACAACATCCCTAAGAGATAGATATTGTTGAGTCTATTTTAGCTGGGTTTTATAAGGTCATATAGAAAGTAAATAGTAGTGCTAGGGACTTGAATGTCCACCCCCGCCCCCAGCCCCGCTTTGTTCCTTTTCTCCCTCTCGCCACACATAGAGTAAGGGAGTTCTAATATTAAATAATTTCTCTCTAAATCAGATTTGTAATTTTGAATTACCAACTGGCTTTCTTGAATTGAGGTATACCAGTATTTTAAATCCCTCTGCTTTTGACATAGCAGATGAACTAACTCACTTTCTTGTGGGTTACAAGTAGGAATAGAAAGTTAGTGGGGGTATTTCAAGGTTATCAATCTTGTTGCTAAGGACACAATGCTTGTATATGTATTTAATTTCTTTCTACAGCCTGGCCTGTATGCCAGTTGCTTTTTAATTATTATTATTATTATTATTATTATCATTATTACTGAGAGACAGAATGCCCTAGTTCTAGTTCCAGAATCACTACGGTCCAGTCACAGAAATGAAGATAATACTGATGTCTTCTGTTTATTTCAAGCTTTACCTTTAGAGAAGGTCTAGAATAACTAGTAACTTGGTGCTCTCACGCAGGGAAAAAAAAGTTGTTTTCCCAATCTCTGCCCATCTCTAGGTTGGAAACTTAGAGTTCTGTGGTCAACACTGGTGGATGGTTCATAATCTGCCAAGATGAAATAAGTTACTGGGAAATTGGTGCCCTTATTTTAAATATAAATTATATAGTCTGTAAGATGTAAAGACTGCCTGATTTATTTGAACACCATACTGATCTTGCCTTCTTTCGGAATTTTAACAGGTGTGGTATGATCCAGAAGGCTATCACTCCCTTCCAGCTTACCTCAACAGCTTGAATAATTTCCTCCTGCGAGTTAACATGTCAAAATACGATGCTGCCCGACATGGTAAAGTTACTTACTTAGAAGTTTCTTGTATTGCAACTTTTGCTACTGTCCATATGAAAATGTGCACTAGATGCCATTTCCTCCCAGTGGCAGCTATTTTATGGTATTTAAATCACAGATCTTTAAAAGGAGTTTGGAAGTAGTAACTACCACCAGATGGAACATTCTGGATAATCCCCTTAACTTCAGGTTAACTTAGTTTCCTCATTTATCAAGTCAGGATAATAACGCTGACTTCACACTTATTTCTGCTCTCACACCTAGTATTTATATCTCATAGGAAAATATTTTATAACTATTTACTTGGACATAGGCTAAAAAATAAAATAATAATGTCAATAAATATTGTACACAAATCTAAATGTGAAAACAAAACTTTTAAGCTAAGAAGTTCTAACAGAAAAGAAGTGCTACCATTAACTGAGCACTTACCGTAATGACGCATGCTTTGTATAAAATATTGCTAACCCTTAGCTCCCGCTCAGGATGAGTATTATTGTTTGCTACTGCTATTTCTCTGGGAATCAGAAGTGCCTGGCTCCTGTCTCTTCATTTTCCTGATACTCCTCTGTACTCAGCAAGGTCTGCTTTAGTGGGGTTTCCCAAGGAGCTTCCACATAGTGTTTAAAAAGGGTTTGGAATTTGAAGGAGACTGATTTGTTTTCTAATTCAATTACTCTTCATCAGACCATTCCATCTTCTTAAGCCTTGCTTAAATTATTTTCCCATACTGATCCCCCAAAATAATAATAATAAAGATGGAGAAAGTAGAGTAAACTATTTGCTGGCCAACAGTTTCTAGCCTAATAAGTAGGCTAACAGACTATTTAAAAAAAAGAAATGCCGTTGTCTACTTTTCTTTCATTTCCCTACTGTTGGGCATAATAGCATGTGCTGCACGTTCTGCTGATTGTAGAAGTAAACTGTAGAGTCAAATACTCATTCTAGGAACAGAATCTTTCAGAGTCTTTGTTTAAGAGAAAACAGTATTTTTCCCCAACTGCTTCCGCATTTTCCTAGCAGCAGGAACCCTGAAGAAAATAACAAGATGGACAGATAGTCCTTAGACCTAGAGCATCAATAAAGTGTGGAGTCAAAAGTGGTAAATTAAGTTAAATGATGACTGAAGCCAGGTGGGTCTGGTATAAGCTGGCTTGAAACACTACTGAACCCTTGACTTTCAGTAGGATGTCTTATTGAGAGCAAAAGACATTTGTTGCCATGACGGATAATGAAAGTATAAGAACCATAGAAGTGACTAGGAGGAAATGTTGCAAAGGTATGTAGGTAAGAAAAAGAGACAATGCCACTTTTGAAAGATCAGCTTTTGAAACCTACATTCAGGTTTCATTTATTATTAGCGTTCTTTACCAAGATGAAAGCAGTCTGAATCACTCTGGATCCCAGCAGGCTTGTTGTGGCCCCTACAACTGTATTTTAAGTTACATAGTCTAAAGAGTTAAGAATTCTGGAACATAAGCTTCATATTGACCCTAAAAGGAAATGTTTTTAATTTAAAAATAAGGCTTAGCTTGAGTTATATAGAGATTAGTAGTAGTGTGCCTCCTATTTTTTATTAACTTTTCTCATATAGGCTTATGAAAGTGGTAGCTTTCCACCTGCTCTGGAAGGAGTTTGTTTTCTTTCAAAAAAGAAATCCATGTCACCTTAAAATGCTTTTATTGTTTTGTAACGCATGTATGGGATCTGCCATGATAATGTTGTCTTTAAAAATCAGCTCAATTATTCTCCTGCCACCTCCCCCTACTACACTAGCTGTCTTAAGGCACCTTTGTTGGATTCTACATGAATTGAGATTTTGCTTTAGCTGTAAAATTGATTCTCTTTGAATTTTAACCTGCTAATAAAAATCTTTTAATTAGCTTTCCTTTGCAATGTCAATATCTGTTATATTCATGTGGTTCCCTCTAGTGGTTAATTTAACATGGAAGTTCTGTTCTTTCTTCCCCTAGAATACAGATTTACTTGTTTTCACTAACAAATGCTACACAACCAGGCTCTTTTCCAAAAATATTGACACATTGTTCCCTCCACCCTAATGTTTATTATTATTGCATTACTAGCAATGGTCAATGGGAAGTTACTCATTTTAGGTTTACACATGTAGAAATAACAGAAAATGTGTTCTTTTTAATGTGTATTGTATATGGGGGAAATAATTGAAATTTTAAGATTTTATTCGAGTCAATAAGCATTCGTTGACTAATCACTGTACTTAAGATATTATGCTGGATGCTGTAGAACCCACAGAAAAGATTGTGATATAGATTCCAAACCCTAATACATGTACTTGATGTTTCCGCTAAAGATCTGTAAAAAAAAATTGGTTTAGCAGCATTTTTCATATTGGAGTAAATGTATTTGTAAAGATTCCTCTGGTGAAATAGAGTATTTCTTGATTTTGAAATACAGATCAGGACTAAGAGAAATGTTTTCCCCTTGCCTATGTTATAATCCAGCAACAAGGTTTAAGTAGGGCCCAAAGAAAATTGAATCTCAGTAAAAAGAGAGCCCATTAATTTACACAAAAGATAAGAGAAGTGCATTCCCCCAATCATGTGATTAAAATTATAGGTCAAATTGATTATTGTTGCTGGTAGTTTCTTTGTTTTGATTTAACTATATATTATATTTTTTCTTCAATATATAACAATTGCAGATTTCAACCTCAAAATATGTCACACTCTACTTAATAAAAATTATAAATTTAAGCTAATGGAAATAATAGAACTTTAGAATAATCTATAATATTTGGGTGCTATCAAAGGGCCTTAATATCCTAATATAATGAACATATACTATATGAGCAGTAGTGAGAAAGTTCTTGTTCAGCTTATGACTTTATAGGAAAAAGTACTTAAGGGATATCCTCACTCCTACCCTTACTGTTCTTTTCCAAAGTTACTCAGACAGTATAGGCTTTGCCTTCACACCGTGGCCCTTTGCGAAACTTGTCAGCCCATTTTGACTCTGGCTAACCAACGTCCTGTAAGGAAAGGGAGGAAAGAACCTTGCTTTACACTTATACTCAGAGAGTATAACCAACCCTTGGAGGTAAAAATAATTTAGGACTGCACTGGAATTAAGTGACTACTTTTCTGGAGCCAGCTGGTTTCTCTGAATCGTTTTGGATCTTTATGTCTCAGTGACAATCCCTCCAGAGTGGCTGAAGCTCCAAAGCTCTACTCTTGGTAGAGTTCTAGAAGAAGAGGCATCTCAGAAGCAGTAAATGAGGAGAAGGGATCCTCTCAGGCTACAATATTTCCCTACGGCAGCCAATAGCACAATGAAGAGGGATGGGGGTGGAAAATGTCTGTTCTTTAGGAGATCCTCATATAATTGGTCTCCCTTTGAGGTGCTTCCTTAAATGTCATGCATTTCCAAAGTGCTACTGAATACAAACATCCATATTACCAGGTGGAGATAAGAAACTGGAAAACAATGACTTAAATGTAGTAGAGGGGAAACATGCTATATAAGAAGTGTAAATTCTTGCCCCTTCCCCCCAAATTCCATGCACAGTGTGAAAAACTGTTTTGGGCTTTTTGTGTGTGTGTGAGTACCATCAATTGTGTGGCATTGATGAGACTGGGGGGGGTCGGGGGGTGGGGGGGCATCATTTTCCTTTAAAGGAGTATCCCCAAAGTAAAATTCTTTAAGTGGGAAGCAGCCACACAGCACAGGGAGATCAGCTCGGTGCTTTGTGACCACCTAGAGGGGTGGGATAGGGAGGGTGGGAGGGAGACACAAGAGGGAGGAGATATGGGGATATATGTATATGTATAGCTGATTCACTTTGTTATACAGCAGAAACTAACACACCATTGTAAAGCAATTATACTCCAATAAAGATGTTAAATAAATAAATAAATAAATAATAAAAATTGGTACTTGTTTTTTTTTAAATTTTTATTGGAGTATAGTTGATTTTGTTGTGTTAGTTTCAGTTGTACAGCACAGTGAATCAGTTATACATATACATATATCCACTTTCTCATTTTTTTTTTAGATTCTTTTCCCATATAGACCATTACAGAGTATTGAGTAGAGTTCCCTGTGCTGTACAGCAGGTTCTTATTAGTTGTCTATTTTATATATAGTAGTGTGCATAAAAATTGGTATTCCCGATTAACTGAATACCTACTAATGAAAAGAACCATCTCTTCTTTAAGGTATCATCCTGTATAGCCATCCTTATCCAGGAGTGCAGGACCAAGAACAAGCCACGTAAGCAGACATATATGGCATGACTCTTTTCTCCTTGGCTTATTGAGCTTTTGTATAAAGTGCTATAATTGGAAATCACAGTTGTATCTGAATGAATGTCAATCTAGAAGAGCTGGTAATATAAGTCACTCACTGGGATAAAAGGAGATTTCTGAAAGTGTGTAGAGTGAGGTTGCCAAGTAGAGCTTGTTGACTGTAGATTCACAGAATCTCCTGCTTTTGTAAGTCAGGTGCATAAGTGTTTCATCATTTCAACTTCCCTGCATAGCATTTAAGTATGATTTCTATGCTCAAGGACTATATCTCTTGCATACACCCTGTAGCCCTTGGAGACTGAGGTTTTTCCATCAAATATCCCTAGTCAATTCAGATGCACTCAAGCTACATTTATCCCAGGGTCACAGCCAAGTCATGTAGAAGATATTATCTGGCTGCCTTGCAAGAAGACTAATTTGTGTCACAGCCAACTCTTGCACTGTTTTGTTGATGGCTTTAGCCATGAATCTTTCTGAAAAGAAAAGAGTTCTCAAAACTTATGTGTGCTCTCCTCTCCCTATTGCTCAATGTAGAATGAGCAGCTTAATCGATATTTTAGTGGCACTCTCCATCCTGCTGGGCTACTCTGTCACCACTGCCAGCTTTGTCACCTATGTTGTACGGGAGCATCAGACCAAAGCCAAGCAGCTGCAGCACATTTCAGGCATTGGTGTCACATGCTACTGGGTAACAAACTTCATTTATGACATGGTGAGTAACTTGTGTCTTTGCAAGAAAGACAGGACCGATTTGGGTAGAAGACAGTTTTATATTTGAGATTTGTTTGCCCTGGTTTGTTCAGATTATTACCACAAAGACAATAAATTAAGAAAAAAATTGCATCAGGCTTATATTCATCCAGTGGTTGGAAGAAAGAGAAATCCACCTGCCTTGCCCTTATCTCTGTGGTCTGAGGACCTTCTATATCAGATTCCCCAGGACATTTGTTAGAATCCAGATTGCTGGTCCTCACTCCAGACTTAAGAGGTCCATATCTTGGGAGTGGAGCATGGAGAATATGCATTTTTAATAACCGCTCCCCCAAGTTATTTTAAGCACATCGAAGTTTGAGAACCACTACTGTGGGGAAATGGAAGCTTAGGAGCAGAATAGCCTTGCCCAGTGGTACCACATAAGCAAGCTTATAAAAATTTAATCAACTAATAGTGAAAAATTCGAAGTAGTAGCCTCTGCTGAATGACACATTAGAGATTAGTAGGGAAAATAAAGGGTGAATTTAATTGATAGCTCTCTTATTTGCATAAAATGGTCCCAAATTCAGATGGTTTTTCTTGACTCCAAATGTGTCAGTATGGCCAAAAGCCCAGGATGGGTATGTATTTGCCTGGTGATTATGGTGAAATTGTCATTGGCTTGCAGGGTTGGAGAGTAATTAACTGCCTATCCGTTTGGTTAATGTATCCAGTGAGGTCTGAAATGCGATTGTTGTAGAAGTCAAGTCTAAAAAAAAATGGTAATGATTCCTCTGGACTTAATAGGAGCTTTAATATGTCAAGAAAGCTTAAACTACACACTTCTTTGAAGGGCTACTTACTACTTAGATTCTGGTTCTCATTCCAATTTTAGGAGATTTTCCTCCCTAATTAAATTCCCATCTCTTTCATTGTGTACATCTTGCTGCAGACCCTCAGCATTTACTATTTCTGCTTGCCGATGAAACACTGAATTCTTTGTTCATATCCTTGTGATTCCAAGAGTGTGTGGTACCCACTGCCCTGCTGTTTTGCACAGAGTGGCTCACACTGATAACCAAGCTTTAGAAATCAACCATCTGAGAGAGTCAGCGTTCAAAATGAAATCAATACTTCGAGGGCTGAATCGAATACAAAGATACCTGGCTGTCTTATCTTTCTCACTGAACCTTTGTCACCAAATGATCCCAACTCTCAAAGCCTGGAGGGAGGAACACCAGGGACTCTGAGTATCTCTATAAAGATGGAGACTGGCTTGACCTCGTATTGCAGGAGACAAATTCTAGAGTGAAATCAATGTAAAATGAACTGAATGTTACAAGCAACAAGAACATAGATAAAACTTCATTTCTTCAAGTGTTTCTAGTTCAATTTGTTACAGTTTTAAACTAGATGGGCTATTGATTTTTTTAAAAATATTTGCCATGTATTAAACATAGTTTTACATATTCCCATAGGCCTTCTATTTGGTGCCTGTAGCATTTTCAATTGGTGTCATTGCAATTTTCAAGTTACCTGCCTTCTACAGTGAAAACAACCTAAGCGCTGTATCTCTCCTACTTCTGTTGTTTGGGTAAGCTGCAGTGAAAGAATTAACAGAATTAAATGCTCCTAGATACAAACAGGACCTAAATCTCATTAGCTAATTTACAATTGTCTTGGGGTTTCATTAGCCATGAGTAATGATTAACAATACATTACACCTGCTGTCCATAGTTTGTAAAGTGTAATACTTGTGAAAATTAATGTTGTTGTTTTTAACAGAATACCTATAATTAATGAGCACTTACTGGGTGCTGACTGTCACACTTAACAATTTACATATGTAATTTAATTTACGTAAAAATGGAGGCCTTAGAATGATCAGAAAAATGTGTATACATGTATGAATTTATGTATTAACAAGTTGTGAGTATATATAAATATATAAGGCATTAAAAAGTAAATATATTCATGTATATTTATTTTCATTTTTATCGATGCCTAAGAACACACATAATATTGTTTCTGAATTAGGGTAATTAATACAGGTAATACAGTTTGATATAACCAATACTTATGGTAGCAGTTCTTTCTGCCCTGAATGAATGGGTAGTATCCATTTAGTTAGCAGTTGTAGCTGATGAAGGATCTCTCTGTCTCTAGTTCTACTTCATTACCCCAAAGGTTGCTCAAGTATTTGCTCACAACAGGACATGCAGCTTCTAAGCATACTCTGTCTGCTTAGCTAGCCGACAATGTCGGTTTTTTTTCTCAACTTTAAATTATAAGATATATCTATTAAACTCACATTTCTGAGCCAAAAAAAAATGTCTTGCCTGGGTGGGGTAACACCATCTCTAGGAAAAATTAATTTGTAATTGTAATGACTACTCAAGATTCCTTAAAAGACCTTTACTGTCATTTAAAAAGCGTGCTTCACTTTTTTTTTTTTTTTGGCTGTTGTTAAAAAGAGGGATAAAAGAGAGATCTAACTACAAGGGTTGACAACTGATCTCTAATGTTTATTTTCACTTTGGAACACTATCGAAGTTATATATTTAGTAAAAGTATAATTACGGCGTGATTTTAATTCTTAGTGTTATTAACATAAAGGTATGCCACATTTTCTTGGATGTACTTGCTGGCTGGGCTCTTCCATGAAACAGGAGTGGCTTTCATCACTTACGTCTGCATCAACCTTTTTTTTGGCATCAATTCCATTGTTTCCCTGTCGGTGGTGTACTTCCTTTCCAAGGAAAAACCTAATGATATGGTAAGGTCCTTTATTAGTCTGCTAAACTTCAGTTATTGTATCAAATGCTTCAACATGTTCCAAGGTGGAGAGATTTTCTGTATTTTGCATTCTCTAAATAGAATAGGGGAATTTCATTTGATTCTATTAAATATAGTAGAGGGGAAACTATGGCATTTTTAAATTCTTTTTAGGTTCCATCTAGGTTAATGTCTATGATTATATTTATGCAGTGTCAAAACTATTGACATTTGATAGGGCTTAAGTAGGTAAATGGAGATACATTCAGTCAGATACCTTGTATGGCACTACAAAAATCATGCAACCAATCGGTCAGCTAAATTTTTTACTCATTAACAAATTGTTATGGTATGATAGGGACAAGGACAATGGCTTAGTTATATGACTATGGGTTAAGATTCATTTGAACATCCATAGAGAAAAAACCTGATTCATTCCCTTTCAGTCATGTATTGGAGTCTACTTCATTGTAAGCATCACTTTCCGTTCAGAGCTAACAGTCATGATTGGTGACAAGGCAAGTCCTACCAGTGCTGGGCAATTGAATGGAAAAGAATAGAAAGAAAATGAAGTGAGGAATAGACAAGCACACTCAGTGCTGGACAACTGAATGGAAAAGAATAGAAAGAAAATGAAGTGAGGAATAGACAAGCACACTCCAGGAGGAAGAAGAAAATTCATGAGGTGCAAGTGGTGGTCCCAAGCGTGAATAACGTGAAAATGAGCCATTTGCTCCTCGTTGAGATAGGTTGTCTCTCCTTCCATATCATTTTACCATTTTATTCCCTCTTCTAGTAGGAATTACCTTAGGTTCTGAAACTTTACTGTACTAAATCCCTCCTTTACTCAGACACCTACCCATAGATACTCTATCAGACCCTAGCACCCTGCTGTCACTACATTCCTAGGACCTAAGGCAGGTCTAGAAGTGATTCTGCCCCCAGGGTTTGGCCTGACACCTTAGACCATCTCAAATATATACATATAAAATCCTTTTTGGCTTGTATTTTAGTAATAAATCTCCACCATTTGGTTATAGTAAATGTTTATATGTAAATTCAGTATGCATGTGAAACAATTGCCAATCTAGATAAGCTTCTCAGGTTTCAATATTTATCTACATCTAGTTTCAATTTTTTGTCAATTTGTTGGAAGGCTAACACTGAGCTTTATTTTTATTTCTTTTATTTCAGACTTTAGAACTTATTTCTGAAACCCTCAAGCGCATTTTCCTGATTTTCCCGCAGTTCTGTTTTGGCTATGGTTTGATTGAACTTTCTCAACAACAGTCAGTCCTAGACTTCTTAAAAGCATATGGAGTGGAATATCCAAGTGAAACCTTTGAGATGGATAAACTAGGTGCAATGTTTGTGGCTTTGGTTTCTCAAGGAACCATGTTCTTTTTCTTGCGACTTTTAATCAATGAGTGGCTAATGAATAAACTCAGGTAAATACAATGAAAACAGTGTTTGACATCCATGACAAAACTCAATTCAAAATATTCAGGGAGGGGTCAGTAGTCTAAGCTTCTTAATTAGTAATATGGAAATGTTTTGCTCAAAAAACTTTTAAAAATTGTAACATAATTCACAATCTACTTAATTCAGTAAATAGTTATCAGACTTTACTGTGGCTCTGCAGGTATTGTAAAGTGAGGGAGTAAAATTAAATAAGCACAATTGTTAGCCTCCAAGAGATCAAGATTCAGTGGTAGAGAGAAAATATGTACATAAACAAAAGATGTAGTCTTTGAGTTGTGTTTGGAAGGATAGAAAGTAGAAGTGGGGAAAGAGAATTGAGTATGTAGAATATTAGCAATGGATTTGGGAAAAGAAGATTGAGTAAAGTGAGGACAAAATCATAAATAAAAATACACATACCATTGACCCAACAATTCTACTTCTAGGAATTTTTCCAATAGATATGCTAACACATATGCAGAATTGTGTATGTATAAAGTTACTCATCATAGCAAAAGAATTCCTAATAGCAAAAGAATGAAAACAACCTAAATGTCCTTCATTTGGGAGCTGGTTAAATGAATTATATGTATAATTTATCAATGAAACACTATGCAGCCATTAGAAAGAATGATGCAGTTCACTATGTAATGTTTGGGATTACTTCTAATATTTATTAAGTGAGAAATGCAAGTTCAGAACTATAAATGAAGTATATTACAATTTGAGTTTAAAAAAGGAATATATATTACTTATGCATACATATGCATAGATTATTTCTAATTATGAGTGCCTCTGTTAAAAAACTGTATATGGTTGAAGGAGACTTAACTTTTCACTAAATATCCTTCAGTACCATTTTAATTTTAATACATGAAGTTCATGTATGACCTATTGAAAAATAAGATTTAAGTTAATAATAATGAAAGGAAAGACAAGAGCAAAGATAGAAAAATCTTGAGGCATATTTGAGAAATGAGTAATACAATTTGACTAGAGCATAGACTAGATGTAATGAAAGAGTAGGAGCTAAAGCACGGGGTTGGAAAATTATGGAGTCTACTGATTGGTTAAAAAGCGATAGCTTGGACTTTATTCAAGAAACAAATAGTAGCACATTAAAGGTTTTTGAAAAGACATCAACAGGATCAAATGGTGCTTTAGGAGCTGTGATTTTTGTGGAGACAGTGCATACTGTAAGGGAAGAGTCAGAGACGCTGGACCAGTTTGAGGTTCTTGGATAAATCTGTGTGAAAAAAAAAAAAATGAAAGCCTGTGATGGTAATAGAAAAAGACAGAAAATGATAGATGACTGGCTGTTATAATGCATTTCCAGTGCTAGGAGTCTGACTGCATGAGTGGATTTTGGAATGGGGATGTTTTCAAAGAAAACATCACAATTGGAATCTTGGGGGGTATCATTAAAAGAAACGGGACATTGGGAGGAAGACCTGAATTGATTTGTTGGTTTGGTTTGCTTTGGTATTCATTAGGCAAGATACTGAAGTGGGTTTGAGATTTCGTGAGTTTTCAGGACTGATAACCTTAATATATTGGCTAGATCCTAGGTAAGACATTCACAGTAAAAAGACTGTAGAATAACATTCATATCGTGATGACAAAAGAAGAAATAGAGAGGATTTTAAAAAGGTGATAATTGATCATGGGCTTGTAAAGTGTTGAGTCTTACTAATGACTCTAGTCTCTCTGTTAGGCAGTAACTTTCAAACCCAAACTAATTTCCTTAGTTACTGAAATTAAAATTCTGACTTTTAATAGTGGATCTGTAAGCATTTAAGTCATGGAAAGCAAAAGCTGTTTCCCAAATATTATAACAAATATTGTAAAGAGCATCCATACTAATTTTTAAGTTATTTGAGTACCATAATGCATAAAAAATTTAAAAGAAACTTAGTATGTGATAGCCCACTTTTAATGAAGTGAGAACTTATTAAAATATGTCAAAACTGAGTGGTACCATTTCAAAGTCATTGATGCAGAATCATTGGGCCCATTTTTTAGACTCTTCTTCAAAAAATTTCATTCTTCACCTGTCATTGAGACAGTAGTTGAAGATGAAGATGTGTGGGCTGAGAGGTTTAGAGTTGAGAATGGTGTGAATGACTATGACCTGGTCCAACTCCATCATCTTACAAAGACCTACCACCTTATCCACAAAAAGATTATAGCTGTAAACAACATCAGCATTGGGATACCTGCTGGGGAGGTAAGGAACAGTGTTTTGTTTCTAGCTATCCTTTGTATTGACATGGTAAGTGGCAAAAATCTTTATCTTTCCTTAATTTTTTTCTAGAAATATGAAAGTCAACCTCTGAATATTTTGATGGATTCTATATATGTAATTTACATGTGTCTATGTGTTACTTACCCCGTAAGTCTTCGTTTTGGCAGGGAGGACTCACCACACACCCAGTCCTGAGCCTCCTCCCAAGTTACTATCCTCCCTGAGTGGACTTCCAGTCAAGAAGTCTATGCAGGGTGCTCTTTTCAACTCTTAGTTTCCAGGGCTCTGCAAAAGACAGCATAAAGAAATCAGTTGTCGGAAGTGAGGTACTAGAACTGCATTCATATTCATATTCTTGCTGTTTTCATAGAAGCAATAGTAAGGCAGCTTTGAAAGGAGGAGAAGAATGTGGACATTTCCCTTTTTGCCGAGCCTGGCTGCAAACTAAATGCATCAGGTTTATTCTACCACATAAAGAGATTATCGCTTCAGTAGCTTACTCAGTAAAGTTGTGAATTTGTGTGAATAATTTGAAATCTATAAATATAATTACTTTGTCAGGTTAGCATATCTGACTTGGGTATTCTATCATGTCACACAGAGGTGTGCTATAATATAGTATGTAAAACAAGTCCTATGTATATGTAAAACGTTCAGATGATTAAAGGAAAAAAGATACTTAAGTACCTAATTGTTTTAAAAGAGAAAGTTTTATCCAGTGCCAACAAAGCACTGCAATATCCATGAGTAATTCGAGTGATTTATTTTTCTTGGTAATTTATTTCACCCAAGGAGAAGAAGAAAAGAAATATAATAGTACCATGTCTTTGGTTTGAATTAAAGTTTACATCTTTTTTTTTTTTTTCTCCCTCAAACCAGTGCTTTGGCCTTCTTGGGGTGAATGGAGCAGGAAAGACCACCATCTTCAAGATGCTGACTGGAGACATAATTCCTACAAGCGGAAACATTCTGATCAGAAATAAGATTGGGTATGAAAACAAATGCTTCAGATTACTGAACACAACATAATTAAATGAGAAAAATAATTAAAATGAACTCTTTATGTTATTTTGTGGTTTTATTATTAAATCCTTAGAGGAAAAAAAGCTACTCGAGTGGAAATTTTTAAACCTTTAAGTATGACTATGATGGTGGGATTGTTTTTACCTCTTTTTACCAGACTCACCCATCACCATGACCCAAATAGAGCTACCTTCCCAACATCTGAGGACTAAGAGGGAAACATCTTCTCAAAGTCATTTGTGTTTTTGATTCTTTCAATTCAGGTCTCTGACTCACGTTGACTCTCACAGCTCATTAATTGGCTACTGTCCTCAGGAAGATGCTTTGGATGACCTGGTAACCGTGGAAGAACATTTGTATTTCTATGCTAGGATACATGGTATTCCAGAAAAAGACATTAAAGAAGTAAGTATAAGTGTGAAAAACTAGTTCATTTGAAAACCATTATTATTTCTGCTTCCCACACACCCACCCTCGAGACCAAGTTGACATCTGGAAAATTATGACATTTTTCTCCTGACAGTGATAATTGAGGCAGTATTAGCTTGATTGTGTATATCATAAATGAACCTATGAACTCGACTTTAGAAACATCTTGGCCCATGTTTGTTCAGTTGTCTTTTAAAAACTATCAAATAAAGAATGACATTTGCCTTAGGCTTAGTGTTCAGGTAAGTACTGAAACATGGAATTACCTACAAAATGCCCAAGTAAAATAGAATAGCTTCCAATTTGATTTTTTATATTTCTTTTTTTTTTTTTTTTTTGGCTGCATTGAGTCTTCTTTGCTGTGTGCAGGCTTTCTCTAGTTACGTTGAGCAGGGGCTATTCTTTGTTGCAGTGCGCAGGCTTCTCATTGCGGTGGCTTCTCTTGTTGTGGAGCATGGGCTCTAGGCACGCAGCCTTCGGTAGTTGCAGCACCTGGGATCAGTAGTTGTGGTGCGCGGGCCCTAGAGCGCAGGCTCAGTAGTTGTGGCGCACAGGCTTAGTTGCTCCGCGGCATGTGGGATCTTCCCAGACCAGGGCTCGAACCTGTGTCCCCTGCATTGGCAGGAAGATTCTTAACCACTGCACCACCAGGGAAGTCCCTGAACTATTAATTTTTAAGTGGACCTTTGAAAATAAACTAAAATTTATGTTGAATTTAAATGTTTTAATTTTTTCAGGAATGTATTTCTTCATTATAAAACTTTCTTTTCACAAGTAGCTTTTTTCCCGTTTAATGCTTTAAGGGTTTTGGCAAGGGAAAATCAACTTAAGTCCTCTTTTCCACCCACAGACTGTTCATAAACTCCTTAGGAGGCTTTACCTGATGCCCTACAAGGACAAAACTACCTCAATGTGTAGTTATGGCACAAAAAGAAAATTATCCACTGCACTGGCCTTGATAGGGAAACCTTCCATACTGTTGCTGGTAAGAGAATCATTGTGAAAAAGGCTACTACCTAATTAGAACCACATATCCAATAGTATGTGTAACAGTTCATTATCATTATTGCAATAAACATTTACTGAGGTCTCACTATATGCTAGTTATTTTGTAAAACACTTTTTACATATATTGTCTCATTAAGGGAATTTATATCAGATAATTTGTTGCCACAAAAATATGCCCTCAGAAATGTTTTTGTCTGAAGCTATGGCTCAGTCGGTTTCAGAGGAAACATGGGAATCTGAAGTAGCTGAAACAAAGTCAGGATATTCAAATGAGTAAGTAAAATTATGACAGAATTTGATTCCCAGTTATTGAAGAAATCAGTTCTATTAGTAACTGATCAGGTGAACTAACACATTTTCCAACTTCTACCAAAAAGGAAATACACATTTGAGGACAACATGCTGTGCTAAAATGTTATTTCCTTGAGGACAACATGCTGTGCTAAAATGTTATTTCCTTGTTGCTTAAAAATATGAGTTACCTAGCTTGAGATGCAATCTTGACAATATGCCATTCTACTTTATCTGAATTTTTTGGAGGCAAGAAATACATGTCACGTTTATATTTTGACTAAGAGCTGAAAAATTAAATTCATCACCTGGAAATATAAATTACACTAGGAGTGACATAGCATTCTGCTCCCCAGGCCAAACACTGAAAAGTGTTTATTTCAGAGAAATAAGCTTGCCCTTATTTTGGAAGATCCCCTCCATTCAAGGACTTCCAAACTCCAAAAGAGGCTTAACTATATGCAATAAAATCACCAGTTATAAATCATCACATTATTCCAGAGATTAAGTAATATGGAGGATCAGATCATTTAAACTGCTCAGTTAGAGTAATGCACAACCCATCTCTCTATAATACCAGAAGCTTATAAAGCATTATATCCCTGCCAGTCGATGCTCATAATGGAATTCTATTGTATAAGTGTCCCTTAAATTGAAGAAAACAATCTTTAGGCACCCCTGTGAGATAATAGATGTAAAGTACTTTACAATGTTAAAAGCTGTATGCAAATATTATGTATTAATGAGCATGAACTGAAATCAGGCTATGAGAGAAAGATACCGTATTTTCTTTTATATATATTTACTGTAATGCCATTGTCTTCAAAAATAGGAACAGTGACAATATAACCTTTACTGTTTCCCCAAATTAACACTCAATTTCTTTCTTTAAATTTAAATTTAACCCCTTGCTATAAAAATAAACCTCTGATGATCCTATGTATATACTTTCCATTTCAGACATATGTTTTTAATTTTTACCTAATCTTGACCTATAATTTGGTTTTTTAATCATCTGTCAGGATTTATTATTGCTTGTTTAGGTTTTTCATTGCTGCATTTCTAATTTTATGTCTGAATAATTTTTCTAAACATCGTTTACTTTAAAATGTAATTTATATCTTTCTATTTGGCAATTTCTGCAGATCTTACTTTTATTTCCCCAAGGAGTATTAAATTTCAATTAATAACATAAAACTGAAAATACACCTCAATCATATTAACAAAAACAAATCAAATTGAATTCTCTGTGCTTCACATAACATATTATCTCTCACTCACAGCCACAATTCTGCCATCAGGAGCAAGGTAGCAGTCTTGCTGATGTAGCTTCAAATATATATGTGACAATATGGTAGTAAATGTAAAAATTCTTGCTTTGTCAGTAATTGAAGCAGAATTTTTTCCAAAGAAATATGAGAGACAAGTGTAAAGTAAGAGTACAACTTCACTGAGACACTTTTTAACACAGATTGACAATTTTAAATGATTAATTTTGAGCTTTTTGACAGCAGCAGAAAGAAGCCTATTAAGTATAAAACAAGTTAGCCACGTGACCTGGAAAAGTGATTTCTGTTCTAGGCAAGTGAGATGCAATGATTCATGTAAAGAACCTCATCAAAATCTAATTAATTTGATAAATTCTTCTTGTAACTTTCTATTAAGGATGAGCCAAGCTCTGGGATGGATCCTAAATCAAAACGGCACCTCTGGAAGATCATTTCAGAAGAAGTACAGAATAAATGTTCCGTCATTCTCACTTCTCACAGGTAAACTGAGAGTCAGATGACACGATGTTAGGATGAGAGACGGGAAAGGTAATCCCGTGTAATATATACTGATAGTGAATTCCACAATTGGATTAAAGTATTTTATGTTCACAGTCAAAGGAGCAAGTCCGGAAGGTTTCATGGTGAGACTCCAGCTCCTGTGGTGGGACAGGGCCTAAGCAATCATTTAAAAAACAAATTTCCCATAACTTACAGCCCTCTTAATTCAACTATGCCTCCCTATTGCCTATCACATAAAATTCAGCATTTTTCGGCTTAGTATGCAAGGCCTTTTATTATCTGGCCCCGTCTAAACTTCTAGTCTTTTTTTCCTATGACACCCTCTCCTATCTGTCAATCTGAATGACTCGTGGTTCCGTTTACACTCACTGCCCTTTCCTATCACCTGCGCTTTCTTTGGCTGCGCCTTCTACTGGAGTTGATCTTTTCACAAAATCTCTCCAGATTCTAATCTTACTAGTCCTTTAAGAACTAGTTCACAAGCCTTCTCCATGAAGTAGACCCTTCCAATCAATTAGGTAAAAAAGCTACTGAAGTATTTTCTCTGTGCCTTTCTTACAAGGTCGGCCTTATGTTAAGTTCATCCTTTCGTTATAATGATCATATAGTAGAAAAAAGAACTAGGTATGTTTAGAATCTACAGACTTGTTTATATCCTATATACTAGGCTTGCCCTAGCACAGTATATGTTCTGAAGCCAATCATTTAATTTCTATTAACTTTTTTTTTAACTTTTTATTTTATATTGGAGTACAGCCGATTAACAACATTGTGATAGATTCAGGTGCACAGCAAAGGGACTCAACCATATATATACATGTATCCATTCTCCCCCAAATTCCCCTAATTTCCATTAACTTTTATATTAAGTGGACAGGGTGATACCTAAGATCTCCTCCAGTTATTATTGTCCATGAAATTAGAATTATATAATCAAGTACAGGTTAACTAGTTATAAACACAAAAGCATAAAAGCCAACTGAATACGGAGTATAAGGCATAATGAAAACAGCTTAGTATTATTCTGGAAACATTTCTTACGAAATGTAGGTCTTGAGTCAAAGTTAGAAAGAGCTTAAAAGAAATACTGTGTTTGATAGAGTGGGCAATCCAGGTGAGAGAGATGGCCTCAAGTTTGAGAAGAAACAGTAATAAACCCTATGTGAAGACATTTAATTTATATGTTAAAAGATTTTTTTGTTCTTCAAGGGAAAGGACATTTTAAGGAACTCAAATACTCAAACAGTGTTTCTAAGGTGCCATAATGAAAAAAGTTAAGCTTATGCTCATGAACTTAAACCAATTTTCTGTGCCCGGAATGCTGACATGATTCTGTCTTCCAGCATGGAGGAATGTGAAGCTCTCTGTACCAGGTTGGCCATTATGGTGAATGGAAGGTTCCAATGTATTGGATCATTGCAGCATATTAAGAGCAGGTGAGGAACAAATGTATTGTTTAACACATGGTGTAGGGTAATCAATCTACCAGTACTATACTCACCTTCAGGGATTATCTCAGCAGCCCATCCTACAATGAGTAGTAAAACTGGAATGGAGAAACTAATCACTGATTCACCTTAAAGTTAAATTATAGTACTGAGGGTTGAATTTTTTTTTAATTAATAACCCCAAAACCTGGAAGGCCTAAAAGCTAATAATAATAATATCATTATTATTATTATTATTATTCCCCAACCAAAATACTCTCGGAATGCAGTTTCTAGAGTTATTTCGGTGACAAATGACAATGAAAACACGACGATCCAAAACGTATGGGATGCAGCAAAAGCAGTTCTAAGAGGGAAGTTTATAGCAATACAAGCCTACCTCAAGAAACAAGAAAAATCTCAAATAAACAATCTAACCTGACACCTAAAGGAACTAGAGAAAGAAGAACAAACAAAACCCAAAGTTAGCAGAAGGAAAGAAATCATAAAGATCAGAGCAGAAATAAATGAAATAGAAACAAAGAAAACAATAGCAAAGATCAATAAAACTAAAAGCTGGTTCTTTGAGAAGATAAACAAAATTGATAAACCATTAGCCAGACTCATCAAGAAAAAGAGGGGGCTTCCCTGGTGGCGCAGTGGTTGGGAGTCTGCCTGCTAATGCGGGGGACACGGGTTCGAGCCCTGGTCTGGGAGGATCCCACATGCCGCGGAGCGGCTGGGCCCGTGAGCCACAATTGCTGAGCCTGCGCGTCTGGAGCCTGTGCCCCGCGACGGGAGGGGCCGCGATAGAGAAAGGCCCGCGCACCGCGATGAAGAGCGGTCCCCGCACCGCGATGAAGAGTGGCCCCCGCTTGCCGCAACTGGAGAAAGCCCTCGCACGAACCGAAGACCCAACACAGCCAAAAATAAATAAATAAATAAATAAATAAGAAAATCCTTTAAAAAAAAAAAAAAAAAGAAAAAGAGGGAGAGGACTCAAATCAATAAAGTTAGAATGAAAAAGGAGAAGTTACAACAGACACCGCAGAAATACAAAGCATCCTAAGAGACTACTACAAGCAACTCTATGCCAATAAAATGGACAACCTGGAAGAAATGGACAAATTCTTTGAAAGGTATAACCTTCCAAGACTGAACCAGGAAGAAATAGAAAATATGAACAGACCAATCACAGGTAATGAAATTGAAACTGTGATTAAAAATCTTCCAACAAACAAAAGTCCAGGACCAGATGGCTTCACAGGTGAATTCTATCAAACATTTAGAGAAGAGCTAACGCCCATCCTTCTCAAACTCTTCCAAAAAATTGCAGAGGAAGGAACATTCCCAAACTCATTCCATGAGGCCACCATCACCCTGATACCAAAACCAGACAAAGATCCTACAAAAAAAGAAAATTACAGACCAATATCACTGATGAATATAGATGCAAAAATCCTCAACAAAATACTAGCAAACAGAATCCAACAACACATTAAAAGGACCATACACCATGATCAAGTGGGATTTATCCCAGGGATGCAGGGATTCTTCAATATACGCAAATCAATCAATGTGATACACCATATTAACAAACTGAAGAATAAAAACCATATGATCATCTCAATAGATGCAGAAAAAGCTTTTGACAAAATTCAATACCCATTTATGATAAAAACTCTCTAGAAAGTGGGCATAGAGGGAACCTACCTCAACATAATAAAGGCCATATATGACAAACCCACAGCAAACATCATTCTCAATGGTGAAAAACTGAAAGCATTTCCTCTAAGATCAGGAACAAGACAAGGATGTCCCCTCTCACCACTGTTATTCAACATAATTTTGGAAGTCCTAGCCACAGCAATCAGAGAAGAAAAAGAAAGAAAAGGAATACAAATTGGAAAAGAAGAAGTAAAACTGTCACTGTTTGCAGGTGACATGATACTATACATAGAGAATCCTAAAAGTGCCACCAGAAAACTACTAGAGCTAATCAATGAATTTGGTAAAGTTGGAGGATACAAAATTAGTGCACAGAAATCTCTTGCATTCCTGTACACTAATGATGAAAAATCTGAAAGAGAAATTAAGGAAACACTCCCATTTACCATTGCAACAAAAAGAATAAAATACTTAGGAATAAACCTACCTAGGGAGACAAAAGACCTGTATGCAGAAAACTATAAGACACTGATGAAAGAAATTAAAGATGATACCAACAGATGGAGAGATATACCATGTTCTTGGATTGGAAGAATCAATATTGTGAAAATGACTATACTACCCAAAGCAATCTACAGATTCAGTGCAATCCCTATCAAATTGCCAATGGCATTTTTTACGGAACTAGAGCAAAAAAATCTTAAAATTTGTATGGAGACACAAAAGACCCAGAATAGCCAAAGCAGTCTTGAGGGAAAAAAACGGAGCTGGAGGAATCAGACTCCCTGACTTCAGACTATACTACAAAGCTACAGTAATCAAGACAATATGGCACTGGCACAAAAACAGAAACATAGATCAATGGAACAAGATAGAAAGCCCAGCGATAAACCCACACACCTATGGTCAACTAATCTATGACAAAGGAGGCAAGGATATACAATGGAGAAAAGACAGTCTCTTCAATAAGTGGTGCTGGGAAAACTGGACAGCTACATGTAAAAGAATGAAATTAGAACACTCCCTAACACCATACACAAAAATAAACTCAAAATGGATTCGAAACCTAAATGTAAGACCGGACACTATAAAACTCTTAGAGGAAAACATAGGAAGAACACTCTTTGACAGAAGTCACAGCAAGATCTTTTTTGATCCACCTCCTAGAGTAATGGAAATAAAAACAAAAATAAACAAATGGGACCTGATGAAACTTCAAAGCTTTTGCACAGCAAAGGAAACCATGAACAAGACCAAAAGACAACCCTCAGAATGGGAGAAAATATTTGCAAATGAATCAACAGACAAAGGATTAATCTCCAAAATATATAAACAGCTCATGCACCTCAATATTAAAGAAAGAAACAACCCAATCCAAAAATGGGCAGAAGACCTAAATAGACATTTCTCCAAAGAAGACATATAGATGGCCAAGAAGCACATGAAAAGCTGCTCAACATCACTAATTATTAGAGAAATGCAAATCAAAACTACAATGAGGTATCACCTCACACCAGTTAGAATGGGCATCATCAGAAAAATCTACAAACAACAGATGCTGGAGAGGGTGTGGAGAAAACGGAACCCTCTTGCACTATTGGTGGGAATGTAAATTGATACAGCCACTATGGAGAACAGTATGGAGGTTCCTTAAAAAACTAAAAATAGAATTACCGTATGATCCAGCAATCCCACTACTGGGCATATACCCAGAGGAAACCATAATTCAAAAAGACACATGCACCCCAGTGTTCATTGCAGCACTATTTACAATAGCCAGGTCATGGAAGCAACCTAAATGCCCATCGACAGACAAATGGATAAAGAAGTTGTGGTACGTATATACAAAGGAATATTACTCAGCCATAAAAAGGAACGAAATTGAGTCATTTGTTTAGACGTGGATGGATCTAGAGCCTGTCATACAGAGTGAAGTAAGTCAGAGAAAAACAAATATCGTATATTAACGCATGTATGTGCAACCTAGAAGAATGGTACAGATGAACCAGTTTGCAGGGCAGAAGTTGAGACACAGATGTAGAGAACACACATATGGACACCAAGGGGGGAAAGCCACGTGGGCGTGGGGGGGGTGGTGTGATGAATTGGGCGATTGGGATTGATATGTATACACTGATGTGTATAAAATTGGTGACTAATAAGGACCTGCTGTATACAGAAATAAATAAAATAAAATTCAAAAATTCAAAAGAATAAAATAAATGACAGGACTTCCCTGGTGGCGCAGTGGTTAAGAATCTGCCTGCCAGTGCAGGGGACACGGGTTCGAGCCCTGGTCCGGGAAGATCCCACATGCCGCGGAGCAGCTAAGTCCGTGTGCCACAACTACTGAGCCTGTGCTCTAGAGCCCGCGAGCCACAAATACTGAAGCCCGTGCTCCTAGAGCCCAAGCTCCGCAACAAGAGAAGCCACTGCAATGAGAAACCCGCACAAAAAAAAAAAAGAGTTATCTCGGTAACAAATTAGATCTTAACAAGTACATGAAGGCATCGATTTTTATCTAACACGTTCATTTGCCATTTGCACAGGCTTTCAGCCAGGTATTTAACATTTTTACTACATTCAAAACCTTTTCATAAAAAATACATTGGGGAGATGTGCATAAATATCATACTATCAAATTAAAATTAAATTAATATTTTTATGTTTGTCAGAGTGCATATGCATTTATACATATCCATGTTAATCTTCCAACATCATGACATTACTTTATACCTTTGTCTGTACAACAGCTTGGCTTTCTTATAAGACAATATTAACCAAGATAAGAAAAAAGGATGAAAAAGGCCGTATATGTTGTTCCCAAAGAGTCTGTTGTGACTTGTTTACAAACTCTATTTTTGGTGCAAACTGTTAGCTAGTATATTGATTTATTATTTATTTTTAGAAACCCAGTGATTTTAATCTTTACGATTGACATCAAATCTCCAATAACTTGCCTCTAAAGATTCTCTTTGCTTTAAATTAGAAAATATGTAGCTCCAGGAATTTACATCAATTACCAATTCATGGATGCCAAAGAAAGCCAAGATTTTGTATTTTCTTTCTAATGCAACTTTTGTCCAAAGGATCTGACTTTGTATAGTGGTAGAAATAAATAAAAAGTCATGGCATTACACTATTTCCAGTTTGCAAGATGCCCTGAACTTTTATGGCAAAATGATAGTCTTTATATAGGAAAAGGAGCTATCATGGTCAGCTTGGGTCCTGTTTCATTATCTAGAATTCCAGAGGAGCTATTTCAGCAAAACATAACTCATACTGTATTTTGCACTTCTTTCTAGGTTTGGACGAGGGTTTACCGTCAAGGTTCACGTGAAGAATGCTAGAGTGAGCATGGAGCCCCTCACAAGGTTCATGCAACTTCACTTTCCAAAAACATACTTAAAAGTAAGAGATTGACTGGTTTTGATAGTCATAATCTAATATCGTAGTGGATGTTTGTTATTTTCAAGCTGATCATAGCTTTATTATTCATCTTAATATATTTATTAGTTCAAGATGCTTAAGATACTCTGAAGCACACTTAGTATTAACAGATAAAATCTTCAAATTAGTTATATATTTTTGTAGCTACTTAAGAGTAACATAGTCCTTTTACATACCTTTATTTCTTCCTCACAAAGGCTTTATGACCATATCGTATTAGTTTTCAGGTTGTATACTTAACTAGATTATTAGTTACATATGTTAGGGAATTGAGGAATGACAGATACATATGACCAAGGGCATTTCTTCTAAGAAAAAAAAAATTACAAAGTTCCAGAATGTCACAGCTAGAAGACATTATCTCCTTTGCTTTCCTCACTTGAAAGATAAGCCCACAAAGTTTTGAGCAGAATTGCTTGGAAATCAAGTTCTTAAATCCCACACTACCTGAAACATTGCTCAATTAATTTCATCTTACATATACATATCAACAGGATGGACACACACAGATATATACATATAAATCTCACATAGTACATATTTAAATGCACTTGACAGAAAAGTTATCATTGTAACATCTTTGATGTGCAGGTAATGATATAAGATGATTATAGCAAGTGATTGTTTTTAAACGGAAGTCAGTTGTGGAATGATGAAAAGAAACTGGAAGACTTGGGCTGAGGTCCAGCTCTGCCTGTCTGATTTCCAGCAAGACATTTAAAGTCTCTGAGCCTCGTACTCCTATTTTACAAACACTGTTGACATCTACTTCACAAGACTGGTGTGAGAACTAAATGATAAAATGTCCACAAAGATGCTTCATAAACTGTCAGGTACCATATTAACATGAAGTGATTTTGGAGAGCAAAATAGAGTTCATTTTTAAAAACAATTCTTTTATCTCTACAAAATACCTTTGCCTCAACCTCTGATTCTTATCAAAGTCCATTTTCTATCATCTAAATTAAAATCAAATTTAAAAATTAAAGGACATTTTTTGTTTGTTTGTTTTTGCACAAACCACGTTGGTCATAGTACTTCTTCTTTCAGTGAACGTCTGGGTTGAAATCTGTGTTTATTCACTGAGTGATGAGATTACATTTGCCCTGGTCTGTTCCTCAGGGGGCTAGTGCTATACAAGACAAGTGCAGTAATGATAAAAGTTTGATTACTTCCTAAGCAGACCATTCTCTACAAGTATGTGATGGTTTCTAGATCTCTAAAAGGGAAATAACCAAACAACAATTTGGGAGTAAAAATAAATATCAATAAGATAGCCTGATTGCAGTGACAGGTGTGATGTAAACACAAATCAATGAGAGGGGCTAGGCAGTGAGCAAAGGAGTGAGAAGAGGGGTTTCCAGTAACGCAGGTCTGGAATACCAGGCTGCAATATACAATCTTGATCTGATCAATATACGTTACAGGGATTGTTTATGGAGTAAAAAAAACCATCCTGACCAAACTAGTGTTCAGGAAAGATTATCCTAGCTACTTTGTGCCAGAACATATGAGTGTATACGGTTTCTAAGCTTCTGAAGAGGCTGTTGCAATAACTCAGATGTGGAGTGGTGAGCATCAGGTTAATAAAATTGATGGTGCAAATAGAGAGGAAAGGTTACATTTGAGAGTTATTTTAGAGGAAAAATAAATAAGATATGATAATTGATGAAATATGCAGAAAAGCAAGATGTTAAAGGTACTCTAAGGAAATAAGAATAGGTTACTAAATTGATGGTGATACTACAGACTAAATAAACTGAAAAGAACTTTAGAGTGAGTTAAGAAAGAATGTAGCATTATTTGAATGAGGTTTCTCATAGACAGTGCTTTTGAAATCTGGCAACTTTAGCCAATATAAATTGAACAGCTAATCCTTAGCCTTTTAGAACAATTCTAACATTGAAAAAGAAAAATGAAATTTCTAAAAGTTATCTCTGAAAACACTTATGTGAGCTAAGCGTAATCTGACATTGGCAATACCATTCCACAATATTTTTTCCTAGGCAAGACTATAATGTCTTTATAAGTGCACATGAATGTAAAATATTTTGGAATTTTCATTAGCTTTTTAATTTGTTTTCTCTTGGATATTCATAAAACTTTTTATCTCGTCTTCGAAAGCTGTTAGTCTCAAAACATACCCATTATTTACACTGTGACATCGTTTTCAGAGGAATGAATTTCAGTACGTTTCTTAGCTCTTGGTCAAGTTATGTCTAGTCAAGTCAATATTACCTGACATTGAGAAATACATTTTTTCCCTCTGGTTCCCACAGGATCAGCACCTCAGCATGCTAGAGTATCATGTGCCGGTCACCGCAGGAGGAGTAGCAAACATTTTTGATCTGCTGGAAACCAACAAGACTGCTTTAAATATCACAAATTTCTTAGTGAGTCAGACTACTCTGGAAGAGGTAAGCTGGATACCATGATGCATGTGCACAATGTCACATTAATTATTACACATTCTGATTATTTCTTTTTAATGACATTGAATTTGTTTTTAATTGAAGCAGTATCTAAACTTGCACCTGAAAAACTTAGCTTAATTTATTTCTAAGTGCATTTTGGGATGTTAGGAAAAAATGTGAAAAGAGTTAACTATTTTTAATGGAGAAAAGAAGATTTTTTTCCTTCTATACGACATCTATACCCATCAGTTATCTGTATATGTAAAGCAACAATTATTTTCATCTATAAAACAAATAGCTGTTAACACTTTCCTTACTTTCCCCTTGGTAGGTTTCTTAAATAACATTACTATTGATTGGCTTCCTAGATTAGGGGAGGATGGGGTTATCTAGTGAGAATTTGGTGCCAAAGCTTTAGATCTGCTAGATTCAGGCAACCAAAGTGGTAAATGCAGGATTCTTTTGTTTCATTCACATCATCTGTCTTAATTACATTTATATTCAATAACTCGAGGCATCATGGAACATCCGTCATCACCTTTGCACTGTTTTAGTTTTATACAGTTCAACCAACCTGATATATAGAACATTTGATTGGACCTATCACTGGAATGGGTCTGAAAGTGAGGCTACAGAGGCCTCTGAATCATGCTGCATCTCATGGACAATTTTTTATGGGGAGTTAAGGCAATTATGGCTTTGCCAACACAGAAGATTTATCCTTTGACTTGTAACCAATTACCAGTATCATGTCTGGCACAAAGTAGACTCTCAATATTTTCTGGATGAATCTATGACTAATAGAATTTTAAACAAAGTCATAAAGGTCTGCCTGTTAAATAATAAGCTTACTGAACATAATGTTGTTGTGAGCTCTGTATACAAATTTTATTTTAGTGCATTAACTGTTGAAACTAGTGAAACTCTTGAAACTAGTTAAATTTCTCTCAACATCATCATACAAACATTTGGTAAGGGCTTGGGTTGGGCTCCTTGTTAAAAGATACTTGAAAGATACTGATACAGATCAAATAGATACAAATATGTGGCTATAGATATTTAATTATAGCTTTAGATTTATATTATAATTATAAATGTATTTATAGGTTGCAGATATAGATATTATTTTCAAACTCCAGATAAATTTCAATACCTAAAGGAAGGACTCCTAGTGAGAGTTTGTTTATGTGTTTGGGCGTGCCCCTATGAAATCTAGTTTTCTTCTTATTTGCTCTCCCATTGTGCATACACACACACCTTATTTCTTCCTTTGGTTTACCAAGTACTAACGGCTTTATTTCCCTTGAAAAATCAGGTTTTCATCAACTTTGCCAAAGACCAAAAGTGCTATGAAACTGCCGATACCAGTAGCCAAGGTTCCACCATAAGCACTGACTCACAAGATGACCAGCTGTAGTCTTAGTACCTCCAGCAAACTCAGTCTCAACAATGGCTGCATTTTGAGGAAGAGCCACAGAAGATACAAATTCCTCAAAATATCTTAATTTTAAAGTCTTATACTGTATTGGAAAGTTACAATTGTGCAAGACTAGCCAGTAACTATAAATGGAAAGTTTTCTTTCTAAGGTCAGTGAATGTTTTTACTACTGAAATGAATTTCTGTCTACACAACACTGTGAGCATGCTAGTGTGTAAGCTGCTGACTCTTATGCAAAGGTGAAACCACTGAAGATGAATGCCTTAATTTATTACTTTCAATAAAAAGACAGCTTAAGAGCATGGCTATTGGCAGTTGAAAAGAAAGAGTGGAGAAGAAAAGTAAGGTAGTTTGGGGTAGGTAGAATTGGGAGAGCAAACAATTTATTTTCAGAAAATAACAGAATGAACATCATCATGAATATATGAATCTATTGTGATCTGTAAAGTGCCAAGGGCCAGATTAACATTGGCAGTAAGGAGTGGGCACAATGTCTAGTGTGTGTATGTCATTTTCAGTACCTGTAAATACATGGGGACATACTGACCCCCCGCCCCGAAATGCCTTTCTACAAGAATGCTATAGAAGGGCAGTTTACCCTGGTGGTAAATAGAGCTTAAATCTATTCCTGCAATGCCTTGCCAATAGTAAGGCACGGAGCAGAGCAAGAAGCTACTTGCTTTTCAGCGGAAATAGGTGTGTCAGCTGGGCAGATACAAATCCTGAAAGATGATAGAGAATTCATGTGCTGCTGGCAGACAACATTTTTTAAAGCTATTACAGAAAGGTTCATATTCTGGGTCTCTCTGAAGGAAACATTCCTATGGAGGGAAAATGAATATGAAGATAATTTTCAGCTAATTACCCGGCTGACCCAGAATTATATATATGGCTATAGAATAGACTTCGTAATAATGCCAAATTATATGGCCCTTGGGGAAGGTGCTTTACATAATGTGTGTGTGTGTTTGTGTGCGTGTGTGTGTGTCTATATAAGTTTGCTTTGGCACAACTGTTTCTGTTTTGAAAATCAATAAAATCAACATTTAGTAAAAACAGTTCATGAAGTCATTTCATTTGTTAGGGAAGAGCCAGGAATTTAAAAATTGGAGTCACATGGATGACAAGCTCCCATGGGACCTGGCCCCTGCTTACTTCTGCACCTTCATCGCTTTCTTTCTCCTCTTCCTCTTTAGGGTGTAGCCATGCTGGCCTCCTTTTGGTTTTGCCAGTGCACCAAACTCCTTCCTCCCGCCACACCTCTGCGTGTATTTTCATATGTCTCCCTGCGTGACTTGCCCTTCCCCCACAGTTTGTGCCTAGCTAAGCCTTCAGAAATGTTGTTCTTTCTCAGAGAAGCTTTCCTTCCCTAATTCTTCAGTTTAAATCTAATCCCCCAGTCCTAAAACTGCACTCTATTGTACTTCCTAATTTTCTGTGAGAGCTTGCATCCTAATTTGTAATATATCTAGATTAATGATATATATCTTAACAGATGGCAACAAAATTTAAGGTAGAAAATATCCTGTTGAATATAATACATAGATAAGCTTTCTGGAGTAGACAGTGTAATTCTGAGAGGATGAGTGTCTTCAGGAGTCCAAACAAGCAAAAAAATGGTCAGGCTCCATGAGAGAATAAAGGGATTTGTTTATTGTTCATTGTGTTTGTTATTGTGGTGGTTGCTTGCTTGCTTCTGAGCAGTTGTAGGAAGAGAAACACAGGGGGAGGAGAGAAAGGAAATGGAGAAAGGAGGAACCAGTGAGATGGTAGAAGGCTGAGTATTGAAGAGAAACTGAGTATTGAGAAACTAAGTGGTTGAATGGACTTTTTTTTTTTTTTTAAATACATTTATTTATTTATTTATTTTTGGCTGCTCTGGGTCTTCATTGCTGTGCGCGGGCTTTCTCTAGTTGTGGCGAGCAGGGGCTACTCCGTTGCGGTGCGCGGGCTTCTCATTGTGGTGGCTTCTCTTGTTGCAGAGCACAGGCTCTAGGCGCGTGGGCTTCAGTAGCTGCAGCATGCGAGCTCAGTAGTTGCAGCATGCGGGCCCTAGAGCACGTGGGCTTCAGTAGTTGTGGCTTGCGGGCTCTAGAGTGCAGGCCCAGTAGTTGTGGCGCACGGGCTTAGTTGCTCCGTGGCATGTGGGATCTTCCCAGACCAGGGATCGAACCCACGTCCCCTGCACTGGCAGGCCGTGAATGGACTTTCAAAACCATGAATATCCAAATGTTTTCACATTCGTTTGCTGTGCAGCCATGCTGTGGACTGTCCTCCTACCCCTAAATCTTGGTTAAAGTCAGTCATACTTACAAATGCTTTATGTGAATGAGTGTCCAGTGGAAGTTGAGGAAGGGATGAGTTGTCTTTGAAAGAGGCACAGAACAATGCCTGCTTCACCACTGAGCAGGAGAAGCCTGGCGGGAGGGGAGACCATGAGTCGGAGGGGTCCGGATATGTGCTGAGCAGAGCTTCTGACCCCCCAGGATGTGGATCTGGGAGGTTCCAGCCAACCTCATCTACCTCTCAGTAGGCAGGGAAATCCAAGCTGGCCTCTGGATGACAGGGATGGCACTTTTGAGTGTTTATTTAGTATTTCTCTCCCTCACTAGACATGAAGCTCTATGAAGACAGGAGACCTACTTTGATCTTCCTAGTTTTCCCATCAGTACCTACACACACGATAAATATTTGTGGTACTCAATAAAGATTTGTTGGTTAAATAGATGAATAAATAAATGAATGAGAAACAAAAGAGAAGCAGGCATGGTTGGTATGGAAACCAAGCCTCTTTATTCTGTTTAAATTTATGAAATGCAGTGAAGTTTCCCATGAGGTAGTTTATTCATGGAGAAGAAAAAGGAAAGATGACGCTTTATTCCATAATACAGCTATTACAGTGAATCCACTGGAACAGGATGATTTTGGTACCTTCTTTGGGAATGGAATTCTAATGCTTTGCTTCTGTACATTCCTGCACATTTATTTCTTCTTTGTCTTTTTTGTCTGTGAGGATGTACTGTATAAGAGTTTCACGGTGCATTTTTACATATAAGTAAGGAACGTACATAAAAAACTACTTGAACCCCCATCCTTTGGGGCTTCTCTGCAGTAGAGAAAATGTTGTGAGAATTCCCAGTTCTTGGAGGACTGCCTCCACTCTGGATAACCCGTACAGATTCTGCTTTTTCATATGAGTTACCTAAATTACCTCTGAGGATTGTGGCAATCTTCACCTCACCTATAAAACCTGATTTTCATAATATTAAAACATTTGGAAAAATGATATGTACAACTACCTTCTCCAAATATGCTCCCTGCCCAAATGATTCATTCTTCTCAGAGATGATAATTCCCTAGACAACAGCAAATGCCCTCCTGGGTGAGGGTGAGGGTGACGCAGCAGGCTTGCATCCTCTTACCTCGACGGGAGCCTGGGAGCCTGCTTGCTTCATTAAAGTACGCTTATCAACATAAGTTTTTAAGTATAATAACTGCAAGCTAAAAGGGAATGATATTATTTCCTTTGGCATCATTTGTGACACTTAATCTTATCCCTCCCTTACTTATCAACCCAGACTGGTTTTCCATAATCTGTAGAACGAAATACAAACTCCTTAACTGACCTTCAAAGTATCAATATTTCATAAGGCACCCCACCACGTCCACCTCTCTTCCTCATGTAGTCTACGCACAACTTCAATGAATTGCTTGCTATTTCCTATTATGACAGATCTTTTCGCACTCTTATGCCACTTTGCTCACAATACTCTTTTCTCTTGAAAGACCTTTTCCCTGTTCCCACTTAGCTTTTATCTAGAAACTCCTCTTCTTCTTCACCTTTTCTTTAAGGAAATCTTCCCAGAAAGCCTCACGGAGAGTTCATTTGTTCTATCCTCATTACAAAAGCATTCTGTGCAGGCCTCTGCAGCAGTGTTTCCCTGCTGCATTATAGTCATCTCTATACCGTCTTTCTCTTCCCATTACACTCGAAGTTGATCAAGAGTAGTGACCTATTCTTCCTTCATCGTTGTACCTGCCATACCCAGCAGAGTACCAACTATTCTTGCTCTATCTTTGAGGCACCAAAAAGTCTGTTTCACTTTAGAAATATTTTCATAATTTTGCTCTGAATTTTTTGCAGTTATGTTTGTTTTAGGTTTAGAAGACTAGCTATTATAATTTAATGTTAACTGCTAGGGAAAAATGTTCAGATGACCAAACATTTTACATTTAAATGTTGTTTCTGCATAAAGCACAGATGCTAAGCAGTTAGCGTGGGCAGATGACCCAGGATGGCCAGAGTACCTAATTCCTTGTGACCACTTTGATTACTTTAGAGATTGACACATGACTCCAGTAAAATTAGGCAATCATCCTTGAATTAATCTTTTTTGTTTGTTTAATTTTTTATTTTTTTTTAATTTTTGAATTTTATTTATTTTTTTATACAGCAGGTCCTTATTAGTCATCAATTTTATACACATCAGTGTATACATGTCAATCCCAATCTCCCAATTCATCACACCACCACCCCCACCCCCTGCAGCTTTCCCCCCTTGGTGTCCATACGTTTGTTCTCTACATCTGTGTCTAAATTTCTGGCCTGCAAACCGATCCATCTGTACCATTTTTATAGGTTCCACATATATGCGTTAATATACGATATTTGTTTTTCTCTTTCTGACTTACTTCATTCTGTATGACAGTCTCTAGATCCATCCATGTCTCTACAAATTCGACTCAATTTCGTTCCTTTTTATGGCTGAGTAACATTCCATTGTATATATGTACCACATCTTCTTTATCCATTCATCTGTCGATGGGCATTTAGGTTGCTTCCGTGACCTGGCTATTGTAAATAGTGCTGCAGTGAACATTGGGGTGCATGTGTCTTTTTGAATTATGGTTTTCTCTGGGTATATGCCCAGTAGTGGGATTGCTGGATCATATGGTAATTCTATTTTTAGTTTTTTAAGGAACCTCCATACTGTTCTCCATAGTGGCTGTATCAATTTACATTCCCACCAACAGTGCAAGAGGGTTCCGTTTTCTCCACACCCTCTCCAGCATTTGTTGTTTGTAGATTTTCTGATGATGCCCATTCTAACTGGTGTGAGGTGATACCTCATTGTAGTTTTGATTTGCATTTCTCTAATAATTAGTGATGTTGAGCAGCTTTTCATGTGCTTCTTGGCCATCTGTATGTCTTCTTTGGAGAAATGTCTATTTAGGTATTCTGCCCATTTTTAGATTGGGTTGTTTGTTTTTTAATATTGAGCTGCATGACCTGTTTATTTATTTTGGAGATTAATCCTTTGTTGATTCGTTTGCAAATATTTTCTTCCATTCTGAGGGTTGTCTTTTGGTCTTGTTCATGGTTTCCTTTGCTGTGCAAAAGCTTTGAAGTTTCATTAGGTCCCATTTGTTTATTTTTGTTTTTATTTCCATTACTCTAGGAGGTAGATCAAAAAAGATCTTGCTGTGACTTCTGTCAAAGAGTGTTCTTCCTATGTTTTCCTCTAAGAGTTTTATAGTGTCCGGTCTTACATTTAGGTTTCGAATCCATTTTGAGTTTATTTTTGTGTATGGTGTTAGGGAGTGTTCTAATTTCATTCTTTTACATGTAGCTGTCCAGTTTTCCCAGCACCACTTATTGAAGAGACTGTCTTTTCTCCATTGTATATCCTTGCCTCCTTTGTCATAGATTAGTTGACCATAGGTGCATGGGTTTATCTCTGGGCTTTCTATCTTGTTCCATTGATCTATGTTTCTGTTTTTGTGCCAGTGCCATATTGTCTTGATTACTGTAGCTTTGTAGTATAGTCTGAAGTCAGGGAGTCTGATTCCTCCAGCTCCGTTTTTTTCCCTCAAGACTGCTTTGGCTATTCTGGGTCTTTTGTGTCTCCATACAAATTTTAAGATGATTTGTTCTAGTTCCATAAAAAATGCCATTGTAATTTGATAAGGATTGCATTGAATCTGTAGATTGCTTTGGGTAGTATAGTCATTTTCACAATATTGATTCTTCCAATCCAAGAACATGGTATATCTCTCCATCTGTTGGTATCATCTTTAATTACATTCATCTGTGTCTTATAGTTTTCTGCATGCAGGTCTTTTGTCTCCCTAGGTAGGTTTATTCCTAGGTATTTTATTCTTCTTGTCGCAGTGGTAAATGTGAGTGTTTCCTTAATTTCTCTTTCAGATTTTTCATCATTAGTGTATAGGAATGCAAGAGATTTCTGTGCATTAATTTTGTATCCTGCAACTTTACCACATTCATTGATTAGCTCTAGCAGTTTTCTGGTGGCATCTTTAGGATTCTCTATGTATAGTATCATGTCACCTGCAAACAGTGACAATTTTACTTCTTCTTTTCCAATTTGTATTCCTTTTCTTTCTTTTTCTTCTCTGATTGCCTTGGCTAGGACTTCCAAAACAATGTTGAATAATAGTGGCGAGAGTGGACATCCTTGTCTTTTTCCTGATCTTAGAGGAAATGCTTTCAGTTTTTCACCATTGAGAATGATGTTTGCTGTGGGTTTTTCATATATGGCCTTTATTATGTTGACGTAGGTTCCCTCTATGCCCACTTTCTGGGGAGTTTTTATCATAAATGGGTGTTGAATTTTGTCAAAAGCTTTTTCTGCATCTATTGAGATGATCATATGGTTTTTATTCTTCAATTTGTTAATATGGTGTATCAAATTGATTGACTTGTGTATATTGAACAATCCTTGCATCCCTGGGATAAATCCCACTTGATTGTGGTGTATGATCCTTTTAATGTGTTGTTGGATTCTGTTTGCCAGTATTTTGTTGAGGATTTTTGCATCTATATTCATCAGTGAAATTGGTCTGTAATTATCTTTTTTTGTAGTATCTTTGTCTGGTTTTGGTATCAGGGTGATGGTGGCCTAGTAGAATGAGTTTGGGAGTGTTCCTTCCTCTGCAATTTTTTGGAAGAGTTTGAGAAGGATGGGTGTTAGCTCTCTAAATGTTTGATAGAATTCACCTGTGAAGCCATCTGGTCCTGGACTTTTGTTTGTTGGAAGATTTTTAATCACAGTTTCAATTTCATTACTTGTGATTGGTCTGTTCATATTTTCTATTTCTTCCTGGTTCAGTCTTGGAAGGTTATACCTTTCAAAGAATTTGTCCATTTCTTCCAGGTTGTCCATTTTATTGGCATAGAGTTGCTTGTAGTAGTCTCTTAGGATGCTTTGTATTTCTGCGGTGTCTGTTGTAACTTCTTTTTCATTCTAACTTTATTGATTTGAGTCCTCTCCCTCTTTTTCTTGATGAGTCTGGCTAATGGTTTATCAATTTTGTTTATCTTCTCAAAGAACCAGCTTTTAGTTTTATTGATCTTTGCTATTGTTTTCTTTGTTTCTATTTCATTTATTTCTGCTCTGATCTTTATGATTTCTTTCCTTCTGCTAACTTTGGGTTTTGTTTGTTCTTCTTTCTCTAGTTCCTTTAGGTGTCAGGTTAGATTGTTTATTTGAGATTTTTCTTGTTTCTTGAGGTAGGCTTGTATAGCTATAAACTTCCCTCTTAGAACTGCTTTTGCTGCATCCCATAGGTTTTGGATTGTCGTGTTTTCATTGTCATTTGTCTCTAGGTATTTTTTGATTTCCTCTTTGATTTCTTCAGTAATCTCTTGGCTATTTAGTAATGTATTGTTTAGCCTCCATGTGTTTGTGTTTTTTACGTTTTTTTCCTTGTAATTCATTTCTAATCTCATAGTGTTGTGGTCAGAAAAGATGCTTGATATGATTTCAAGTTTCTTAAATTTACTGAGGCTTGATTTGTGACCCAAGATGTGATCTATCCTGGAGACTGTACCGTGCACACTTGAGAAAAAAGTGTAATCTGCTGTTTTTGGATGGAATGTCCTATAAGTATCAATTAAATCTATATGGTCCATTGTATCATTTAAAGCTTCTGTTTCCTTATTTATTTTCATTTTGGATGATCTGTCCATTGGTGTAAGTGAGGTGTTAAAGTCCCCCACTATTATTGTGTTACTGTCGATTTCCTCTTTTATAGCTGTTAGCAGTTGCCTTATGTATTGAGGTGCTCCTATGTTGGGTGCATAAATATTTGTAATTGTTATATCTTCTCCTTGCATTGATCCCTTGATCATTATGTAGTGTCCTTCCTTGTCTCTTGTAATATTCTTTATTTTAAAGTCTATTTTATCTGATACGAGTATTGCTACTCCAGCTTTCTTTTGATTTCCATTTGCATGGAATATCTTTTTCCATCCCCTCACTTTCAGTCTGTCTGTGTCCCTAGGTCTGAAGTGGGTCTCTTGTAGACAGCATATAGATGGGTCTTGTTTTTGTATCCATTCAGCAAGCCTGTGTCTTTTTTGGAGCATTTAATCCATTCACGTTTAAGGTAATTATCGATATGTATGTTCCTGTGACCATTTTCTTAATTGTTTTGGGTTTGTTTTTGTAGGCCCTTTTCTTCTCTAGTGTTTCCCACTTAGAGAAGTTCCTTTAGCATTTGTTTTAGAGCTGGTTTGGTGGCGCTGAATTCTCTTAGCTTTTGCTTGTCTGTAAAGCTTTTGATTTCTCCATCGAATCTGAATGAGATCCTTGCTGGTAGAGTAATCTTGACTGTAGCTTCTTCCCTTTCATCGCTTTAAGTATATCATGCCTCTCCATTTTGGCTTGTAGAGTTTCTGCTGAGAAATCAGCTGTTAACTTTATGGGAGTTCGCTTGTATGTTATTTGTCATTTTTCCCTTGCTGCTTTCAATAATTTTTCTTTGTCTTTAACTTTTGCCAGTTTGTTTACTATGTGTCTCGGCATGTTTCTCCTTGGGTTTATCCTGTATGGGACTCGCTGCGCTTCCTGGATTTGGGTGGCTATTTCCTTTCCCATGTTAGGGAAGTTTTCGATTATAATCTCTTCAAATATTTTCTTGGGTCCTTTCTCTCTCTCTCCTCCTTCTGGGACCCCTATGATGTGAATGTTGTTGCATTTAATGTTGTCCCAGAGGTCTCTTAGGCTGTCTACATTTCTTTTCATTCTTTTTTCTTTATTCTGTGCCATAGCAGTGAATTCCACCATTCTGTCTTCCAGGTCACTTATCCGTTCTGCTGCCTCAGTTTTTCTGCTATTGATTCCTTCTAGTATAGTTTTCATTTCAGTTATTATATTGTTCATCAGTGTTTGTTTGTTCTTTAATTCTTCTACATCTTTGTTAAACATTTCTTGCATCTTCTCGATCTTTGCCTCCATTCTTTTTCCGAGGTCCTGGATCTTCTTCACTATCATTATTCTGAATCTTTTTCTGGAAGATTGCCTATCTCCACTTCATTTAGTTGTTTTTCTGGGGTTTTATCTTGTTCCTTCATCTGGTTCATAGCTCTCTGCCTTTTCATCTTGTCTGTCTTTCTGTGAATGTGGTTTTGGTTCCACAGGCTGCAGGATTGTAGTTCTTCTTGCTTCTGCTTTCTGCCCTCTGGTGGATGAGGCTATCTAAGAGGCTTGATGGGAGGGATTGGTGGTGGGTAGAGCTCGGTTTTGCTCTGGTGGGCAGAGCTCAGTAAAACTTTAATCCACTTGACTGTTGATGGGTGGGACTCGGTTCCCTCCCTGTTGGTTGTTTGGCCTGGGGCAACCCAACACTGGAGCCTACCTGGCTCTTTGGTGGGGCTAATGACAGACTGTGGGAGGGCTCACGCCAAGGAGTACTTCCCAGAACTTCTGCTGCCAGTGTCCTTGTCCCCACAGTGAAACAGAGCCACCCCCGCCTCTGCAGGAGACCCTCCAACACCAGCAGGTAGGTCTGGTTCAGTCTCCCCCGGGGTCACTGCTCCTTCCCCTGGGTCCTGATGCGCACATTACTTTGTGTGTGCCCTCCAAGAGTGGAGTCTCTGTTTCCCCCAGTCCTGTCGAAGTCCTGCAATCAATTTCCCCTAGTCTTCAAAGTCTGATTCTCTAGAAATTCCTCCTCCTGTTGCCAGACCCCCAGGTTGGGAAGCCTGACGTGGGGCTCAGAACCTTCAGTCCAGTGGGTGGGCTTCTGTGGTATAAGTGTTCACCAGTCTGTGAGTCACCCACCCAGCAGCTATGGGATTTGATTTTACTGTGATTGCGCCCCTCCTACCATCTCATTGTGGCTTCTCCTTTGTCTTTGGATGTAGGGTATCTTTTTTGGTGAGTTCCAGTGTCTTCCTGTCCATGATTGTCTAGCAGCTAGTTGTGATTATGGTGTCCTTGCAAGAGGGAGTGAGAGCACGTCCTTCTACTCCACCATCTTGGTTCCTTCTCGTTGAATTAATCTTTAAACTTTGAGAGAGACATTTCCTTTTCCTCGGATTGCTAAACTGAATGGAAGTGAGTCTAGGGTTCCGAACTGCCATCTTGTTTATAACATAGGAAGAGCTCACATACTTAATATTAAGTCAAGCACAGACAAGCAGAACTGAAAAATGACATAATAAACCACGTCCTGATGACATTTTTTTAACCACGGATCCAGCAAGCCTGAAGGACCACTCTGGCAGCTGTGGAGGACAGACTGCAGGGAGGCAAAGCAGAAGTCAGGGCAATCTAGGAAACTAGCACAGCAGAATAAAGTTTGTAGCTGCAGAGATGGTACGACATCGTCAGATTCTGGATATAATTTGAAGGCATAGCTGACAGGACTTGCTGCCAGATTAGTGAGAAATACGTAAGAAAAAAAAAAAAGAGCCAAGAATGAATCCAGGAGTTTTGACCTGAGCAACTGGATAAATAGAATTGTCATTTATTGGAGGATGGGGAAACTGGAGAGGCAGTGGAGGTTTAGGAGGGAAACTCAAGGGCTAGGTTTAAGGCACATTAAGTTTGAGATGCTTATTAGACATCTAGAGGAAATGTTGAGTGAGCAGATAGATCTATATATCTGGAGTTGAGAAAAAGGTCCATATTGGGAAAATAAAGTGTGAAAGTCATTGGCCTAGGGATGGACATTCAAGCCACAAGCCTGAATGGGGTTATTCAGGGAGATGAGTGTGTCTAAAGCAGAGAAACCATCTAAAGAGACCATCCTGGTGCATTGTGGTATTTTTGAAGTAGAGAAAGAACATCCAGAAATAATGTGTAACATGCAAGCCAAGAAGAGAAAAGTGTTTTTAAAATGGAGGGAATAGCTGCCCTTGTCTGGGCAGCTGCTAGACAGATTAAAATAAGAACTGAAAACTGACCATTGGATTTGACATACTCATGAGTGACCTTGACGAGAGACATTTCTGTGGAATGCTAGAAGAAAAAAAACCTCAGGAATAAGTTCAATAAATAATAGGAGGGAAGGTGGAGATGAAATATACAGTTAACTTTTTCAAGAGCATAAGGGGAAAGGAAACAGAGAACTGGGTGGTAGTTGGAGGGGAATTACCAATTATGTCAGAAAAGGGATCTTATGTGTCCTCATGAGTGCAGGAGAGGGTCAAGTTTGCCAGGGGTAGTGTCCTCTGCCTCTGATAGTTTCTGCGGTGGGCAATGTCCCCTGTTCCCTGGGCACTGTTTTCCTTGTTAGGATTAATGACTGAAGCCTGTGCTGACATAACTTGTGATCTGGTCTTTTTGGCTTGATCAGAGTATGGTAGTACTTCCTGGCTGACTCATCCTCAGCCTTCAGTGTTTGTTACATCTTCCATTTCTCGCATAGGCACTGCAGTTCACCCTTAGCACAGAGGTCACCTAGTCAAGGAACACTGCTCTCAAGTCCGAGACCATACCGCACTCAACTCAAGGTGGCTACACTAAGACCCAGTGTTTCCTTTATTGTGCCATCCCGTGTGGTCTAGTTTACTTTGAAGTGGCAAGTTCCAAAGTGATACACAGTGGCTCACCTTCCACATTAAGCTCATTTAATAAATATTTAACACAGAGAGATACACACACTCCTGTGTCAAAACCCAGAGTAGAAAATCAGCACTATGTTCACTCTCTTCTCCACTTACCTACTCTCTTTCCGAAGTCCTGCCCTTAATTCCCCAGGATGGAAAGCAAGCAAGCTTTATCTGCATCTGATCCCCATTCTACAAATGAATAGCAAATCTTAAGACAGAACATGTATTTTCTTTACATTACAAGAAAACTCTGTGATTTTGAACTCATTCCCTAGTTTTCCAGGCTAGATTGTTAATCTACTAAATGGGATGGAAGGAGGAAAATCAAAGAAATTTAGCAAATCCCTTCTTAATACCCTGTCCTCCAGAGTTACTGTCCTTCCAGCTCACTCCCCTAGCAGATAAATGCCTTAAGCTAAAGAGGAAAGGCATTGTAATCAGAAAGGCAAATGAGAAAAGCTTCAAAGGAAGAGGGCTCTGGCAGGTCTATCCAAGCAGGTCTTTCCCACAAGGAATGACAGGCATTACCTCTCACCCCACCTCAGCTCTGCAGGCTCAGAATCATATCTCACCAGCATAAAGGAGCATATCTCCTATAGTTGGACTCACATCAAAGTCCAGAACACTGATGTGTAAAATCTGAGTGTCAAATTATTGATATACAATGAGAACTTTAACTGAACTTTTCTATCCCCCAGCCAATACATTTTCTTCCCTGCAAGCACAATACATAGGAAGTCAAGCTTTAATCAGAAGGTTGCCTGCTGAGCAGAGACTCAGGGCAAGTTGAGTTAATTACATGACTCCAGTGTTTAACGTCATCAGGCTTCTCCAGCTTGAAGCATCCATCTCCATGGTAGGATACACCTTCAAAAGACACATCCTTGATTCTGGAAACTTTCTTTCCTTATCAAAGCTGAGTGAGCCCTGAGCTCTGACATCAAAGCTTTGCCTCTAAGAAGCTATTTTCATTGCTTCTATGGCCAACCAACTCCCTTTTGATGGACCTTTATTTCTTTAGACATGATAATACAGCACTTTCGATCAAGATACAGTTTTTCAGATGCAGTGATTTTGTGTCTTCATTATTTATTGATTGAAAAGCTTAACTCGAGCAATATTTCCAAACTTCCCTCGTAAAAAGAATAACTTAGGGCTCTTCGTTAAAGAAAAAAAAAATACATCTTTCTAGGACCTTCCCCTGGATAATATGATTTAGTAGGTGAGCAATTAAGGAGTAGTTCTTATTAACAAGTACCCAGGTGATTTTTATCTTCAAGGAGTTTGGAGAATCATTCTTTTAGAGAAGAATCTAATATACCTTACTTCTGACTGGGCTCCTCATTATGGCCAATATATATATATATACCAACAACATGTACATTAATTGTATCTACACTTTTATAAGCAGCTCATAAAACTGAGCCCATCAAACCTGGAAGGTAGTATAAAACAGGGATTTAGAAAATTGCTTCTCAAGCTTAATGCTACATATGAATCACCCAGGAATCTTACTAAAATGCAGGTGTTGATGAGTAGGTCTGGGAAAGAGCCTAGGACTCTGCATTTCTAACAAGCTCACAGGGATGCCCACTGCTGCTGCCCCTCAGACACACTTTGAGGTCAGAGGTTGGCCTTTGAACCAACTGCCTTGCTTCAACTCCCAGTTTTGAAATTCATCACCCAGTTTTGAGGTTCACTTCCCGTTTCCTTATCTGAGCAATCTTGGACATTTTACTTATCCATTCAGTAACTCAGTTTTCTTGTTTTAAAAATGGAGATAATGCTAGTATCTACTGTGCAGAATTGCTATGAGGATTGCATGATGTTAAAGGTGCTTAGAAAAGACCCTACTTATGGTAAGTTCTGCACAAATGATAGCTCTCATTGACATCTTGGTACCGTGGCTTGGTTTCAGCTATCAAGACCAGTAATAAATGCAAATTTAAAAAACATTTCTGCTTACAGTGTGTCTTCTAAAAGAAAAATCCTAAAATCAAAATTTCCTGTGGATGACATGATAACTATTTGCACTTAACAGTTTTACGATGAACTTTCTGCATTTTATTGATTCCAGGAATCCTCTTAACTGGATTTCATTCACTCCATTCCCCTTAAAGCATCTGTTCAAAGAGAAAAGAGTCACAGCAGAAGATGTCTACTTGACAAAATTATTTCCACCTTAGTCTGAGCCCCAGTAGTTACAAAACTGTTCCTTCACTTTCTCTCTTCAGGTTAAATTCTCCCAAGAAAGGGTCAGTATAGTCCTATTTTTAAAAAGATAATTGCCCTAAATTACGATTATAAACTAAGCTCAATTTGGCATAGATCAGAAATCGGTTAACTGCTTGTTGAATAAATGGGGGTATGGATGGACAGATGAAGGTATTAACATAATTCCTAAAAATCCTGTTTCAACTTTCCTCTCAACAAAATCTGAGTAAAACTTATAATATTTTATGAAGAGTAGAACATGATTTTAGGCATATATTTTCCATTATGGTATGCCATATCTCAGGGATTGTCAGTTTGAGCTGCACATAGAAATTACCCAGGGGGAGTATCTGCTGGGCACTCCTGAATCAAAGGTGGCTGGAAGGATGATGAGGAGACTTGGATTCAAGACCAAGTACTCTGTTTTGCCCAGTTTCCACAGTGGGAGCTACTTCAAGGAGGCAGCCCTGAGAGAGCACTGTGGTGTTGAGACCATCTGGACACAGTACACGTGACTCAAGACTGGGTCTGTGTGCTCTGGCCTGGTGTTAGGCCTGAGCCACTGAGGTAGGAGAGCTGAGTTCAGGACATTGGACCACCAGAGACCTCCGGGCCCCAAGTAACATCAATCGGCAAGAGCTCTCCCAGAGATCTCCGTCTCAATGCTAAGACCCAGCTCCACCCAATAGCCAGCAACCTCCAGTGCTGGACGCCCCATGCCAAACAAATAGCAAGACAGGAACACAACCCCACCCATTAGCAGAGAGGCTGCCAAAAATCATACTAAGTTCACAGACACCCCAAAACACACCGCTGGACACAGCCCCGCCCACCAGAAAGACAAGATCCAGCCCCACCCACCAGAACACAGGCACCAGTCCCCTCCACCAGGAAGCCTACAGAAGCCACTGAACCAACCTTAGCCACTGGGGGCAGACACAAAAAACAATGGGAACTACGAACCTGCAGCCTACAAAGAGAAGACCCCAAACACAGTAAGTTAAGCAAAATGGGAAGACAGAAATACACAGCAGATGAAGGAGCAAGGTAAAAACCCACCAGACCAAACAAATGAAGAGGAAATATGCAGTCTACCTGAAAAAGAATTCAGAGAATTCAGAGTAATGATAGTAAAGATGATCCAAAATCATGGAAATAGAATGGAGAAAATACAAGAAACGTTTAACCAGGACCTAGAAGAACTAAAGAGCAAACAAACAATGATGAACAACACAATAAATGAAATTAAAATTTCTCTAGAAGAAATCAATAGCAGAATAACTGATGCAGAAGAATGGATAAGTGACCTGGAAGATAAAATACTGGAAATAACTACCACAGAGCGGAATAAAGAAAAAAGAATGAAAAGAATTGAGGACGCTCTTAGAGACCTCTGGAACAATATCAAACGCACCAACATTCGAATTATAGGGGTCCCAGAAGAAGAAGAGAAAAAGAAACGGTCTGAGAAAATACTTGAAGAGATTATAGTTGAAAACTTCCCTAACATGGGAAAGGGAATAGTCAATCAAGTCCAGGAAGCGCAGAGACTCCTATACAGGATAAATCCGAGGAGAAACATCCCAAGGCACATATTAATCAAATTGGCAAAAATTAAATACAAAGAAAAAATATTAAAAGCAGCAAGGGAAAAGCTACAAAAAACATACAAGGGAATCCCCATAAGGCTAACAGCTGACCTTTCAGCAGAAACTCAGCAAGCCAGAAGGGAGTGACAGAACATATTTTAAGTGATGAAAGGGAAAAACCTGCAACCAAGATTACTCTACCCAGCAAGGATCTCATTCAGATTCGAAAGAGACATTAAAACTTTACAGCCAAGCAAAACTTAAGAGAATTCATCAGCACCACCAAACCAGCTTTACAACAAATGCTAAAGGAACTTCTCTAGGCAGGAAACACAACAGAAGGAAAAGACCTACAATAACAAACCCAAAACAATTAAGAAAATGGTAATAGGAACATACATATCAATAATTACCTTAATTGTAAATGGATTAAATGCTCCAACCAAAAGACATAGACTGGCTGAATGGATACAAAAACAAGCCCCGTATATACACTTGTCTGCAAGAGACGCACTTCAGACCTAGGGATACATACAGACTGAAAGTGAGGGGATGGAAAAAGATATTCCATGCAAATGAAAATCAAAAGAAAGCTTGAGTAGAAATTCTCATATCAGACAAAATAGACTTTAAAATAAAGACTATTACAAGAGACAAGGACACTGCACAATGATCAAGGGATCAATCCAAGAAGAAGATATAACAATTGTAAATATTTATGGACCCAACATAGGAGCACCTCAATAAATAAGGCAAATGCTAACAGCCATAAAAGGGGAAATTGACAGTAACACAATAATAGTAGGGGACTTTGACACCCCACTTTTACCAATGGACAGATCATCCAAAATGAAAATAAATAAGGAAACACAAGCTTTAAATGATACATTAAACAAGATGGAGTTAATTGATATTTATAGGGCATTCCATCCAAAAATAGCAGAATACACTTTCTTCTCAAGTGCTCATGGAACATTCTCCAGGATAGATCATATCTTGGGTCACAAATCAAGCCTTGGTAAATTTAAGAAAATTGAAATCATATCAAGTATCTTTTCCGACCACAACGCTATGAGACTAGATATCAATTACAGGAAAAAAAACCGTAAAAAATACAAACACATGGAGGCTAAACAATACGCTACTAAATAATCAAGAGGTCACTGAAGAAATCAAAGAAGAAATCAAAAAATACCTAGAAACAAATGACAATGAAAACACGACGACCCAAAACCTATGGAATGCAGCAAAAGCAGTTCTTAGAGGAAAGTTTATAGCAGTACAATCCTACCTCAAGAAACAAGAAAAATCTCAAATAAACAACCTAACCTTACACCTAAAGCAGTTAGAGGAAGAACAACAACAACCACAAAAAAAACCCAAAGTTACCAGATGGAAAGAAATCATAAAGATCAGATCAGAAATAAATGAAAAAGAAATGAAGGAAACATTAGCAAAGGTCAATAAAACTAAAAGCTCGTTCTTTGAGAAGATAAACAAAAATTGATAAACCACTAGCCACACTCATAAGAAAAAAAGGGAGACCACTCAAATCAACAGAATTAGAATGAAAAAGGAGAGGTAACAGCTGACACTGCAGGAATACAAAGAATCATGAGGGATTACCACAAGCAACTGTATGCCAATAAAATGGACAGCCTGGAAGGAATGGACAAATTCTTAGAAAAGCACAACCTTCTGAGACTGAACCAGGAAGAAATAGAAAATGTAAACAGACCAATCACAAGCACTGAAATTGAAACTGTGATTAAAAATCTTCCAACAAACAAAAGCCCAGGACGAGATGGCTTCACAGGCGAATTCTAACAAACATTTAGAGAAGAGCTAACACCTATCCTTCTCAAACTCTTCCAAAATACAGCAGAGGGAGGAACACTCCCAAACTCATCCTACGAGGCCACCATCACCCTGATACCAAAACCAGACAAAGATGTTACAAAAAAAGAAAACTACAGGCCAATATCACTGATGAACATAGATACAAAAATCCTCAAGATACTAGCAAAAAGAATCCAACAGCACAATAAAGGGATCATACACCATGATCAAGTGGGATTTATTGCAGGAATGCAAGGATTCTTCAATATATGCAAATCAATCAATGTGATACACCATATTAACAAACTGAAGGATAAAAACCATATGATAATCTCAATAGATGCGGAAAAAGCTTTCGACAAAATTCAACACCCATTTATGATAAAAACTCTCCAGAAATTAGGCATAGAGAGAACTTACCTCAACATAATAAAGGCCATATATGACAAACCCACAGGCAACATCGTTCTCAATGGTGAAAAACTGAAACCATTTCCTCTAAAATCAGGAACAGCACAAGGATGCCCACTCTCACCACTATTATTCAACATAGTTTTGGAAGTTTTTGCCACAGCAATCATAGAAGAAAAAGAAATAAAAGGAATCCAAATCAGAAAAGAAGAAGTAAAGCTGTCACTCTTTGCAGATGACATGATACTATACATAGAGAATCCTAAAGATGCTACCAGAAAACTAGAGCTAATTAATGAATTTGGTAAAGTAGCAGGGTACAAAATTAATGCACAGAAATCTCTTGCATTCCAATACACTAATGATGAAAAATCTGAAAGAGAAATTAAGGAAACACTTCCATTTACCATTGCAACAAGAAGAAAAAATACATAGGAATAAACCTACCTAGGGAGACAAAAGACCTGTATGCAGAAAACTATAAGACCCTGATGAAAGTAACTGAAGATGATACAAACAGATGGAGAGATATACCATATTCTTGGACTGGAAGACTCAACATTGTGAAAATGGCTATACTACCCAAAACAATCTACAGATTCAATGCAATCCCTATCAAACCACCAATGGCATTTTTCACAGAACTAGAAGAAAAAATCTTAAAATTTGTATGGAAACACAAAAGACCCCAAATAACCAAAGCAATCCTGAGAAAGAAAAACAGAGCTGGAGGAATCAGACTCCCTGACTTCAGACTATACTACAAAGCTACAGTAATCAAGACAGTATGGTACTGGCACAAAAACAGAAATATAGATCAATGGAACAGGATAGAAAGCCCAGAGATAAACCCACACACATATGGTCACCTTATCTTTGATAAAGGATGCAAGAATATACAATGGAGAAAAGACAGCCTCTGAATAAGTGGTGCTAGGAAAACTGGACAGCTACATGCAAAAGAATGAAATTAGAACACACCCTAACACCATACACAAAAATTAACTTAAAATGGAGTAAAGACCTAAATGTAAGGCCAGACACTATAAAACTCTTAGAGGAAATCATAGGAAGAACACTCTTTGACATAAATCACAGCAAGATCCTCTTTGACCCACCTCCTGGAGTAATGGAAATAAAAACAAAAATAAACAAATGAGACCTAAAGAAACTTAAAGGCTCTGGGCTTCCCTGGTGGCACAGTGGTTGAGAATCTGCCTGCCAATGCAGGGGACACGGGTTTGAGCCCTGGTCTGGGAAGATCCCACATGCCACAGAGCAACTAGGCCCGTGAGCCACAATTACTGAGCCTGCGCGTCTGGAGCCTGTGCTCTGCAACAAGAGAGGCCACGATAATGAGAGGCCCACGCACCGCGATGAAGAGTGGCCCCCACTTGCCGCAACTAGAGAAAGCCCTCGCACAGAAACGAAGACCCAACACAGCCATAAATAAATAAATAAACCCAAAAGTTTAAAAAAAAAAGAAAAAAGATGCTAATTTGACATCATAAAACGATCTTTAAAAAAAAAAAAAAAAGAAACTTAAAGGCTTTTGCACAGCAAAGGAAACCATAAACAAGATGAAAACATAACCCTCAGAATGGGAGAAAATATTTGCAAGCGAAGTAACTGACAAAGGATTAATCTCCAAAATATACAAGCAGCTTATGCAGCTCAACATCAAAAAAACAAACAACCCAATCCAAAAATGGGCAGAAGATCTAAATATACATTTCTCCAAAGAAGATATACAGATTGCCAACAAACACATGGAAGGATGCTCAACATCACTAATCATTAGAGAAATGCAAATTAAAACTGCAGTGAGGCAGCACTTCACACTGGTCAGAATGGCCATCGTCAAAAAACCTACAAACAATAAATGCTGGAGAGGGTGTGGAGAAAGGGAACCCTCTTGCACTGCTGGTGGGAATGTAAACTGATACAGCCACTATGGAGAACAATATGGAGTTTCCTTAAAAAACTAAAAATAGAACTACCATATGACCCAGAAATCCCACTACTGGGCATATACCCTAAGAAAACCATAATTCAAAAAGAGTCATGTACCACCATGTTCACTGCAGCTCTATTTACAATAGCCAGGACATGGAAGCAACCTAAGTGTCCATCGACAGATGAATGGATAAAGAAGATGTGGCACATATATACAATGGAATATTACTCAGCCATAAAAAGAAACGAAATTGAGTTCTTTGTAGTGAGGTAGATGGACCTAGAGTCTGTCATACAGAGTGAAGTAAGTCAGAAAGAGAAAAAGAAATACCGTATGCTAACACATACATGGAATCTAAAAAAAAAAAAAAAATTTCTGATGAACCTAGCGGCAGGATAGGAATAAAGATGCAGATGTAGAGAATGGACTTGAGGACATGAGGGAAGGGTAAGCTGGGACGAAGTGAGAGAGTAGCATTGACATATATACACTACCAAATGTAAAATAGATAGTGGGAAGCAGCTGCATCACACAGGGAGATCAGCTCAGTGCTTTATGACCACCTAGAGGGGTGGAATAGGGAGGGTGGGAGGGAGACACAACAGGGAGGGGATATGGGGATATATGTATACATAAGCTGATTCACTTTGTTATACAGCAGAAATGAACCAAACATTGTAAAGCAATTATACTCCAATAAAAATGTTACAGAAAAAAAAAAGAAATTACCCAGGGAAATCATACTGATTTCAGAGTTTCACCTTTCCTAGAAATTTTGATATAATTGGTCAGGGTATGGTGTAGCCACTTGGAGTCTTAAAAGGTCTCCAAGTGTTTCTAATGTGCAACCAAGGTTGAGATCCATGGTTCTATCTGCTATGGATAACTGATATCATTGAAAATCTTCAAAAGTGATATATAACTCCTCAGAGTCTTATTAAATTTGTATTAGTCTTTGGTTCCATAGATAGAATTATAAATTGTATTGCTGCAATATAGATCTCAGGTACTAATGCCCCTTGAAAACTTGTATTATAATCATGTCACTAAAATCAGAATTGGAAAGAAGAGCCGTTTGAGGCCTCAAATAGTGGTTTTAAATGATGTAAAAATCAAGTTACACCCTAGTTTTTTTTAAATTATATTTTAAAACTAATGGAACATTTTAAAAAATGGAAATGCACTCAACTGCCACATACAAGAGGAAGACACACCTGAGTTTGGGGTCTTTCCAAAAGAATCTCTTCCCAACAACTCTGCTAATTTTCCTAATGAACATTCTTTTGCTTTTTTAGCCAGGTGGTTCTACAACACTTATAGATACCAAGACAGCTTCTAAAGTATTTTTCCCATCTGCTTTTGTAGTCGTTTCTCTATTCTTTCTTGTTTTCTTAAAATATAGCACAGAGCATGAATCATGTTGAGCTGTTCTTAGAGAAGGGCCTTTGTTGCAGAATCACATGTGAATCATTTAAATCCTACCTAACAATCCAGTTAAGGCATTAAGGCATTATGTTACGTATCAGTAAGAGCTACCGCAGAGAAATGAGTTTTCTTAGTAAATTAATTACTTTCAGAAAAATGGCGACACAGATGTATACTTTTATCTCTGTAGATTTTAGCGCTCGAAGAGTAAATGGTTCATTACAATATTTCAGTGAATTGTTCTTTGTGAATAATTTTTCAATTTTTAAAATTTAAACATCTCTTAATAAAAGCATGAAGTGCAACAATATACTTTTAATATTTTTAAAGCTCCATTAAAGTAAAATCACATAAATAGATGGACTGAGACTTAATAGAGGTAAAATCATGCTTCTAAGTTAAAAACTAAAAAGAATAAAGCAGCACGTATTTATAAAATACTTCCCCTCATTCCTCATTCTCATTAGGTTTCATTAATGTTTAAGTGAATTTTAAATTATTGAATTAATAGATTTCTACATTCTCCCTTAAAACTTAAAATATTACAGATAAGATTAAAGTGATTTTGACACTGCTCCCAATATGAGCGTCCTCCTCATCTCCCCAGGATAAGCACCATGATGAATTTAGTGCATTTCACTCCAGAACTTTTTAAGAGTTTTAATTAACCTTACAAACGTGCATGCATATGTACATGCCCGTGGAATACAGAGATGCCAGCTTGGAGTCCAAGCTCTGCTGCACCCACCTTTACTACAAAAATAGAATAACAGTAGATAAAATGCAAAAGATAAAACCAGAACTGGTTTCGAAAACAAGATAAACAGGTTCATGGATGAGAAACAGCTGAAATAAGCGTCAGAGTGAACCCGAGGGTAATCATCAGTTAAATCCGTTACACCTGGATCCTGCCTCGCTGCTCAAGCTGGCTTTAATTGTTGCTACAAAAGACCTCCAAGCATCACATACAAACAAGATGTTTGCCCGAGTTGATCTGCAGGAGCTTGAACTCACCTGTGTCTAGTTTGGGCCCGAGCCGGTTAAGACTGGTTAGGACCACAGGCCTTCCAACTGGGCATGCGCGAGTGTCTGCTTGGACCTTTTGACGTCAGACGACCAGGCGCTCCACCCTCAGAGCGCATGCGCGCCGCCATTTTCTGGACCAGCGTCCTGTGAAGAGATCTGTGCCTTAGTTGTGCCTGTGCAGAGCAATGATTCCTTCACCTTTTCCTTTTCTCCAGTTACCTTTCCGCATGCTTCCCAGCCTCAGCTTTATCCTGTAAGTATCCCGAGCCCCTCACCTTTGGAGGGGCGGATTTGAGATTTGTTCTCCCATCCTCTCACTTATCTGCCTGGTGAGTAAACCCCTTCTCTGCTGCAAACTTTGGTGTTTCAGCATTTAGGTCGCTGCGTGTCCGGCAACAGTAGGTTGCTGAAACGCGAGTTGAACAGCAGGCAGTGGTGGCCCTGAATTAAGCCCCTGGGGAGCAAAGGGGACTAAAATGACTTCCAGTGAGTTGTGGGGTACCAGAGCTCAGTTACTTTAGCCTCCTCAGTGACTGCTTCTTTAAATAAAAACAATGACTTACCTTAGCGTATGTAGGAAATCAGATCCAGAGGGTAAACATAAGACAATTTGCAAGCATCTCCCATAAAAGTGGAAAGGGAGCATGTGGGAAAGGTCGTGTGGGTATAAAATACTCTTCCTCATCTATTTCTTTTGTTCCTCAGTTTATTATTCCTTTCCTGTGACCTTTCAAAAGTGGCAGTGGAGTCTGTCCACCTCAATGCAGATGAAATTGGGAATTTAAAAAAAATAATAGAACCAACTAAAAGACTTTTTTTAAAAATTTTCACCTAGCTCCAGCAACTCCAAACATCAGTGATAAAATACTCCTTTCCGAAAACATCTTTTGTCAATATAAGTTTTAAACAATTGATTACTGAGTTGTTACTGAGTTTTAATAATATATATGCAAACTTCAAATTAGAAGTTTAAAGAAAATTATCCTTTGATAAATATTGTATTCTACATGGAGGAAAATTTGGAGAATGCAAGGTTATACGTTCAAGACAATTCAGAATCTTTCCAACTTGCCGTAGTGGGATTTCTACCTCCAGCTCCTCTGAAATTATATATTCCAGCATTTTAAACAGGTTTTAAATAAACAATGATAACACTGTAATTGTAAAGAAGAAGAAAGGGCACTTGTTACTTCAATTCTGTCATTCTATGTAGGCTCCTCAAGTTTTTATTTATGTTCAAAAAAATTTTTTTTGATTTTATTTATTTTTGGCTGTGTTGGATCTTCGTTGCTGCGTGCGGGCTTCTTCGAGTTGAGTTGCGGTGAGCGGGGGCTACTCTTCGTTGAGGTGCACAGGTTTCTCATTGCGGTGGCTTCTCGTTGCAGAGCACGAGCTCTAGGTCACGCGGGCTTCAGTAGCTGTGGCTCGCAGGCGCTAGAGCACAGGCTCAGTAGCTGTGGCTCACGGGCCCAGTTGCTCCACGGCATGTGGGATCTTCCCGGACCAGGGCTCGAACCTGTGTCCCCTGCATTGGCAGGTGGATTCTCAACCACTGCGCCACCAGGGAAGCCCTGTTCAAAAAAAATTTTTTTTTTAATTTATTTATTTATTTATTTTTGGCTGTGCTGGGTCTTCGGTTCGTGCGAGGGCTTTCTCCAGTTGCGGCAAGTGGGGGCCACTCTTCATCGCGGTGCGGGGACCGCTCTTCATCGCGGTGCGCGGGCCTCTCACTATCGCGGCCCCTCCCATTGCGGGGCACAGGCTCCAGACGCGCAGGCTCAGTAGCTGTGGCTCACGGGCCCAGCCGCTCCGTGGCATGTGGGATCCTCCCAGACCAGGGCTCGAACCCGTGTCTCCTGCATTAGCAGGCAGACTCTCAACCACTGCGCCACCAGGGAAGCCCAAAATTTTTTGACTACATAGACATTTAAAGGCTGCTAGTATCAATCCCAAAGAAATAAAGATGTGATGAGTATGGGGGTAGCTAAATTTATTGTGAAATGAAATTTTTGTAAATCTTTACCAAACTTTTATTTTTAAGGCTTTCCTGACTATTTATATAATTATTGCTTTGAGTGAGAGAACTATTTTGAAATTAATGTGTTCTTTGAGCTATGAGCGAAGATAGATTAAACAGTCTGGCTACACTTGCTAATGAGCTTAAATACACAAAAATCTGTTTTGATGAAGGCATTGACAAATTTGCAGAAGATAAGGCTTGACACAGAAACTGTATTATTCGTTTAGCAACAAATAACTAAAAAGATGTTTTTTCCCTTTTTCTAACAAAAAATGTATTAAGATCATTAAAAAGTATCAATCTGTTACTTTTTTCTTTGTTTAACATAATATTTATTTTATTCTCTAAGTTTATTAATTTTCTCTTTTTTACTGGCATGACTATATGTGAGATTCAATAAAAGATAAATCTTCACAGTTTTCATTGTTTTTGTGGCTACTATTAGTTTTATTTCATGATAATTATTTTAAAAATAATTTTGTCATATCAAGAAGGGAGATGTAAAAAAAATGATTTTGTCATATTGAGAAGAGAGATTAAAAAAAAATTGATCCACTCTCAAAGTCAGATATGATAGGTTAGTCCCTTTTCATCCCACAGTCAAATCTCCCAGTTCTGGAAGGTAATAGCTGCAGACGTATTGATGTAACAAAAGTCATTGTTTTGAAATTGAGAATGAGAGGGGAGATTAATACTCTAAGCATTATTTATATCAGAAAAAAAGAATTTATCCTAATGAATTTTCAACTGATGGAATTAGAATTATACCAGAGGTCACAAATGTGCAGTTGAAAAACCAGATTCTACACAAGATATGTTTCACTTAATCTGCACAATGTTATAGAAAAGATTAAAGAGCCAACATGTTACATCCTAGGTATTGGCTTGAAATTCAAATTTCTGGTCTTGAAAATGTGGAAGATTTGACATCACTGGACTCTCCACCTTTACGCAGCAGCAACTGGCTGGAGCTGGTGTGTAGCTGCAGGTTTCAGTGGAGCACGATCCCCACTGCCCCCGCATTGTAGGCATAAGGATTTCCCCTGGCTGTGGGGGAAGTCATTTCATCCTTTACCTGCCCTAAGAGACATTTGAAATTGTGGCCCTACAAAACCCTGCCAAGAGTATCGTCCTCCTATCTATCTCCTTTTCAGCTTTTAATTGAATAATACTTATTGCATATGGACTTTCATTCAGTAAATATTTGTTGAGCACCTACTATGTTCTGGGCAGTGAGGATACAGCAATAAACCAGAAAAAGTATTTGCCTCTATGGAGCTCACATGGTGGTTTGGCAGAGGTGGGGGGACAGAAAACAAACTGGAAAACAAAAGTGTAAGCGATATTTTCAGATAGTAGGAGAGAGTGGCAGAGAGAATGGAACAAGAAGTTCTCGCTACATTATTCCTCAGTTTTGGTGGAGTGATGTAGTATAATTTAGTTACATGCACATTGGAGAAGTTATTGATGTTGAAAATTTAAGTAGACAGGGTTCCCTGTTTGCAGGAATGGGGAATAGATTATTTCATTTGCTTGCAAATATGAACTCTAACTTTATTTATTTATTTATTTTTTAAACTTTGGGTTTATTTTATTTATTTATTTATGGCTGTGTTGGATCTTCATTTCTGTGCGAGGGCTTTCTCTAGTTGTGGTAAGTGGGGGCCACTCTTCATCGCGGTGCGCGGGCCTCTCATTATCGCGGCCTCTCTTGTTGCGGAGCACAGGCTCCAATCGCGCAGGCTCAGTAATTGTGGCTCACGGGCCCAGTTGCTCCGCGGCATGTGGGATCTTCCCAGACCAGGGCTCAAACCCGTGTGCCCTGCATTGGCAAGCAGATTCTCAACCACTGCGCCACCAGGGAAGCCCCTGAACTCTAACTTTAAATGGGAGAAAGTTGCCTGCTTGGCTGAGGAAACTTAGCTCTTCTTTAGCTTGAGAATGTGCCTTGGAAGCAGGGAGAACATGCATCCTGGTTTGCACAGGACAGTCCTGGTTTACATCTGTGAACCAAGCTTAGTCACTCATAATGCTTCTTTACACTCTCAAGACTGTTCATAGTTACATGGTCAATCATTTATTAAGAGGACTGTAAAAATATTAAATTATTTCAAACCTTTTTAAAATTGTTGGTTACACAGTTTATTTAGAGGGCAATAAAATATCATGTAATTTAAATATTAATTATACCAAATACCATTAATCAAATGCACCCTAATTTTGAATGAACAAAATACTTTCAGATATTATATATTTCTCGATAGCTAATGATTAGCTGGTCTTGTGCTCATTACATCATTGTTCATTTCCTGTGATAGGGATGAAGCAGAAAGCTTGAGCTTGGGAAATAAGAACTTGTTGCTTAGAAAAAGGGTATTAACACTCGAATGTATGGATAAAGAAGGAAATGGAATTTCCTTCCAAGGGGTGTTTTAATCATTGGATGGAGCGCGTCAGTTCAGGTTATGGAGCAGGTTTTATTTTATGCTGAAGGATGTGCCCTGGAAACGGAATGATAAGTAGTTCTTTGGCGGTAGAATGGTAAGTAGTTTGAATACGGAGACTTTAGGAGGGTTTTCTGAGAGCTTACAGGAACTGTGCACAGGAGGTCTGGGAGCTGAGTAAGGGGTTCACTCAGCTATTTGCTTGCATTCTTGAAGTGACTTAACAATAATTAAATACATCTGCAGCAGCCAAGCTGGAAAGAGATCGGGTCCTCAAATATCTGCTTCCATAGCCGAGATCCAAACCTGCCTGGCAACTCCGTGCCACAAGCAAGTCCACACCCACAGCTCCCCATCCAGATTCCAGCTTCTCTAAACAGTTGGTACAAAATACTTCTCTGAACCAAGATCTAACTTCAAAACAAGCTCATTTTGCAGAAAGAACAGTTTGCAGCCTATTATATGTCCAAATAGACAGTGTAACAGAGAGGTCAAATGGCATTGTTCAAAAACAAACAGTTTTCTTCAGTTTCTCGGAAGGGAAAGTCTATGCAGAGGATACTTTCTCCCTGGATCAATATAACGTGTTTTAACCTCTTCAAAGTACATAACATTCACTAAGACTTTCAAAAGAAAAAAAAGGAACATACCAATTTGGAAGTGGTTGCATTCAGGGTATAAATATGCTAACTCCTCTCCTGCTCATAAGAATGACAATGAAAATATAAGAAAGTGAAAAACAATCAACTAGAATCAAGAAACTAAAAGCAGTTAAGACCTTGGAGTTGGGTGTGATTTTCATACCTGTGTTTAAGTCTCTTAGTAGATGGTCCTAATTTTTAATTCAAAATGAATTGGTTCACATGGTAGCTTTCTAACCATGGGGGAGATTTTTATCCTTATCCCCATCTTCACCATTATCATGGCTGTCATTAGTGTGATGGAGGATCCCATTGCCCTTAACCAATGCCATCTGTCCTTGGTGAAAAGAAAGGTTTCCTCGAAAAAAAGTTTGATACTCTTTTCCTTTCTTCTTTTCTTTCTTTTCTCCTCTTCCTCCGCCTCCTTTTTGTCTTTTTTTGTCATCATAAACTAAAATCTAAATGGGGTAATTATTTTAATTTTTAAATATATTTCTAATTTAAATAATCTGTTTTCCAAAAGAGTTTATCCTGGATAGTTTTTACTCAATTACTTTAATAGTTCTTTTCAAAGAAAGACCACATTGTTTAATATATTTTAGAATCTAATTAATTTTCATCAATTTCTGTAGATCTGAAATGTTTAAGAATTAAAAGAAAAATAAAACTTGGTCAGGTGTCTCAGAAATCATTATCTGGCTGTAAAACCAAACATAATGGAAGAAAATCTGTACTTATTTATATAAACACATGGAAGACTGTCAGATTTTTTTTTTCTTTACAAAGCAAATAGATACCAAACCAAACATACTTTACCACACTGTCTATCAACTGTGCTCTTCAGTATTTACCCAAAAGAGTTGAAAACTCTGACCACAAAAAAACCTGCACATAAGTGTTTACAGAAGCTTTATTTATAATTGCCAAAACTTGTAAGTAACCAAGATGTCTTTCTGCAGATGAATGGATAAATGAACTGTGGTACATCCAGACAATGGAGTATTATTCAACACTGAAAAGAAATGAGGTATCAAGCTAAGAAAAGACGTAGAGGAACCTTAAATGCATATTCCTAAGTGAAAGAAGCCAATCTAAAAAGGCTCCATGCCGTATGATTCCAACTCTATGACATTCTGGAAAAGGCAAAACTATGGAGACAGTAAAAAAAATCAGTGGTTGCCAGGCGGGTAGAGGAGGAGAAGAGATGAGTAGGCAGAGCACAGAGGATTTTTAGGGTAATAAAAATACTCTGTGTGATATTATAATGATGAATATATGTCATTATACTTTTGTTCAAATCCATAGAATGTATAACACCAAGAGTGAACCCTAAGGTAAAGTGCAGACTTTGGGTGACTATGATGTGTCCATGTAGGATTTTCCTTGGTTAAAAAAAAAAAAAGTGTACCACTCTGGTGAGAGATATTGCTGATAGGGGAGCTATGCATATCTGGGGGGCAGGGAACATATGAGAAATCTCTGTACCTTCCTCTCAATTTTGTTGTAAACCTAAAACTGCTCTAAAAAGATAAAGTTAAAAAAAAAAAAGAAATAATAGAAAATTGCTTACAATGCTTTCTGTGCTTCAAGATGGGAAGAGTACAGGCTTTACTTAGAAATGGTGAGGCATTAACACTATGTGGCACGATTTTTCCAAGAATCATAGCCAAGTTCTGACATGCTGAGACATGATGAAGGAGACGGATAAAGAGACAATGGAAAATGACTCCAAGTAAGCCTAAAATGGAGCAAAACTGAAAATGCTGTGGCTAAATATCATTTGCTTCTTGCTATAAAGCATATGTTTTTAGTTCTATAAAGCATTACTGACAATATCTACATAGTATTTCCTTATTAAATCAAGGAACCTGTGTCCAATTTTCATTTTCTTTCCTTTGATTTATTTTAATTTAAACCATAAGGGAGGAGATGACTGAGAAGTTAATACAGTTGGAAATATACCTACAGTGATCCATGAAAAAAAAAATCTCTGAAGGATCTTAATCATCATGCTAATTACCGACAGTTTAGTTCCCATTGTTTTTGCATCCACAAGTAGGAGGAGCATTACCAGGGGGAAAGTGGGTGGAAGTATATAGCTGTGACTTGAGAGAGAGTGAGCCAGACCACTCTGGATCAGCAATCTCCTTCCAACCATGTCTTACCATTCGCATTTCATGGAAAGTCCCAGTTAAACTGTAAATATCATCTCTAGAAGATATGTCATTATCTGCCATTAACATTTTTTGCCAGATTATTTTATTAGATTAGCCCTAGGTAATCTAGACCAAAAGAAAGACATAGAGCAGAGATTCCAAGTACTGGCAGCCCTCTACCCTGATCCAGCCCTCCCATGTATCAATACTTAGTTCCCAATAATATAGAGTTAGTTGGCAAAATATTTTAAATTTTAATTATTTGCCAACATTTTGAAAAGCAATTTTCTTTTGAAATCAAAATCTCTGGCTTCTCTTGGAAAGCCGTATCTGGCACCATGGTCTCCCCCGTCCCGCCCCATATCCCTCCATTGCCAAGGGGAAATAGTCTGCACAAGTTCAGTGGCATTGCTGGTCTCAGATGAGACATGCATTTCTCTAGTTTGTTAAGTTGCCTCCATCTCAGAGTTTCTTCTAACTCTGAGGCTAGTGTCAAATACTTCAAGAGGCCTATTTTGACCATTCATACTGAAGAACTCCCCCATTCCCTGAACCTGGTGACTCTACCCCATTTCACCTTCTTCTGTTCTCTTGATGATACTTAGGATTCTCTGAAATAAACTTACACGCCCACCTGCTTACTTGTTTATTCTCCGACTCCACCTCCACTCTAGAATTAAAGTTCCAAACGAGCAGAGATCACAGTACCCCAACACTTAGAACACTGCCTGGTATATTGCAGACACTCAATAATAAGTATTTGTCAGAAAAGTGAACAAATTTATCATCATGCCTGCATTGTTGTTTCTCATACAGCAGAGAAATATGTCTCCATACCCATGCTGTTATGTAAAGTTCCTGAGGGAAGGATCTTCATTCTAAGAAAAGAAAATTCCAGCGGAGCTTCAGGTCTGTTTGTTTCCGGTCATTTGGCTGCTTGTAAAAACAACGGGAACTAAACTGATGGTAACTAGCACGACGATCAAGATCATGCAGAGATTATATTACTGACCACTGCAGCTATACCTCCAACTGTATTAATTTCCCAGTCATTGTCTCTCCTTTGATTTAAGCTAAATTAAATGGAAGGAAATATTTTTACATACTATTGGAGTTCATGAAAGTCTGACCTGATTTGATTAAGTTGTGTGTTGTTTGAAAGAAGGAGGGTCTAGAAAGGTTCTCTGTATAAAGCTTTGCTTGAGCTGAAACCTGAAAGGTGTATATCATCTACATGGGTGTTTATCTTTTTCTAGATCCCTTAGCATCACTCAAGAATCTTGCAAAAACAGGTTTCAGAATTCTCCCCTAGATCCTAAAGGAAAAGATAAAAGAGGAAAACAAGGACTGGAAGTTGAGGGCAGAATCTAAGATTCGTCCACTGCTGTGTCCCCAGTATCCGTCACTGTGCACACTAAGTGTGCAATAACTATTTACTGACTTATTGACTGACAGGAGGAATAATCAGATGCAGGGTTTTTAATTGCTGCTGCCGATTCAAATACTCCACAGGTTGAAACCTATTATCTTAGGCTCAATTAGGCTGCAATGAAATGACTGCTGGTTTTGCTGTATTGTGTCTTGGAGGGAAAGCCATTTGTTACTGTGAAAAAGCATAATTCTTTTAAGACCTTTGTAATGTCCTGTTGAAGTACATCCAGTCCCAGCACTGTGAGTGTGTTGCCAATCCTGTTTTTCATGTGAGGTTCCATGCACGTTTCTAAAAGTGTATGAAAAGGTTCTGTGTCCTGTCACCAAGCAAATCCAGATAGAATTAGACATAAATATTCATTAGAACTTCCCTCCATCTCCCCTTAAAAACCCTCTATTCAAATGGAGATTTTGACTTTTATAATAATGAAGAATATAAAAAGCCTTTATTCTTGAAAAATTAATAGATTAATAAAATGGTATTTCTCTATTTTCATTAGGATGAGTTTCTGCTTTTGTTTTTTTTTTTAAAGAAAATTTCAATGTACCGTGCTTGTTTTCATCGGAAAAGCACCTTATCTTTCAGGGGGTGGAATGGTTCCTTAATAATGCGCTGTAATTTCTGTATTCTCTATTAATCCTAAATTAAATGCAGCCAGAATTGTATTCATTTTGGCGCTTGGAGGAAACTCTGAAGCTCTCCTTTGTCTTTCGTGAAAATATAGGCGACCTTAGACTCTGGTCCTTTAGTCGGGAACTTACCAAACAAGTCATTTTAAGCCCCCTTTGCAACTCTCCGAGTTCTTTTCTTTCTTTTTCCCTTAAGAGAGGGAAACAATAAAGCAAGCCATTTTGAGGATTCATAAATCCTTGCTTACACTGTGTACGTGAGTAATATTTTGCATTAAAGCTTGTTTGTTTTGTATTCACTTGGGATAAAACTAGAAAACTATGAAAAGAGAAATATGCTTTCGAAATATTTCGGAATAGGGGCATTCAGAAGAAGGAAACATTTTTGTTTCGGTGTCTTGTTTTCATTGTTGGATTCTTTTTAGTTGTTTCTTTTTTCCTGAATGGAATTGTCCCACCCTTGGAAAATCTAGATGCCTCCCCAGTGAATCAAGCCAAATGAAGAAAGATGATTTGATGTTGCCCTCTGCCTCTCAAACATTGTAAAGTCTAGCTTTAGTTTGAACTAAACAGGTGTCCTGGTGTTTTTCAGTTCTACCTCTGCTGTGGAATGTAGTCACAGTGCTGATGTCTGTTCAATCTGATTGTTTTCCATTATGCCTTTGTGCATGCTTAGGGTCTTGTTTCCTAATTATTTTACTAGTCAGTTGGTCTTTGCCACATTCCATTGAAAGAGTGTGATTTGGTTTCTCAAGTCATCACTTCCTATTGTTTTTTATTTCTTGGAATAGTATATCACAATAAGGTTTCTTTTTTTTTTTTCCAAGTACGTTTAAAGGGGACTTCTAAAATTTACTTGAAAGAAATTCAACAGGTTTAATTAGAATTACTCTGTGAATCTCTTATGAAAAGTATCTGTAATGTATTGATATAAATTTATTTGCAAAAAAAGCCCAAAAGTTTAAATTAAGTTACACTTAATTTTTAGTAACTTAATTTTACAAAAACAGTGGCAAAATGTGATATAAACTATTGGTAGACGTTGTCTTCCTAACTGGCATAGTTCTCTCTTTCCCCACTTCTTCTTGCTGGCCCAGATGACATTCAACTACAGAGTCTCAAATTGGGAGCTTGGGATTGACATGTACACACTGCCATATTTAAAATAAAATGCCTTTCCACTAAAAAAAAAAGTCACACGTACTTTTCTTAAATTTCCTTGCAGCTAGGTCAGGGGCATGTGACCCAATCCTAGCAGAAGGGACCCAAAGGAAAGTCTGCTAGGGAACGTCTGGAAAAAGTTTCCCTCCTATTACAAAGAGATATATGCAAGGCAACTGTGCATTTTTTATGGCAGATGCTGTCATCTCTATATGTGATCCCTAAACCACAGCTACACTCTTACATCCAAGAGGTTTAAGTAAACCTGAGCTTCAAGACAATCCTCTGAGGATGGAGAGCTGAAATACAGAAAGACCAGAATCCTTCATAATGTTACTAAGCTGTTGAACCAATCCTGAAAGCACCCAGCCTTTGGGCTTCTTTTATGATGAAATAATTATACTACTTTTGATAAGCCACTTAAGTTGGATATTCTGTTACTCGTAGCCAAAAGAATTTTTAAAATCACCACATTAACTGATAGGAAATTTGATGTTTATTATGCAATGCAGAGCTATATCTCTACCAAATAATATTTACCTAACATTCTAATTACATTTATCTACTATATCCTCTTACTGAAGCTAAAGCAAATCTCTCTAATAGCAATTAGTTTTCTGATTTTGTCCTAAAAATCACATTTAAATAGATTCAGATTCTAATGACATTTTCCCCCTTAAATATGGCATTGATAATTAGGCTGGAGCTCATTGTAGAGTGGTTTTTACTTATTTGTTTGATTTTCTTTTTGTTTTTATTTGGGATGGGGTTGGAGAAGAGTTTCTACAAAATCAAATAAGTAGAGCTCAGAATTAAAATTAATTTGGGAGGTTTTTTTTTAATTAAGATTTTGTATAATTGTGTAGGAAGACATCTAACAATGAAAACTACAAATTACCAATGATAAGCAGTTTTTAAAATAATGTCCTAGAGTTACAGCTCAGTTAGTTTCAAATACACCAAGAGGTCTTTCCTTATTTTTCTCACAACCTTTAACATACGTTTCTGAAAAGAAAAGCTTCCTCTTATAAGTTAATACCAACAAAACAGGTGGATAATTTATAAGCCTACCACCTACATACAATTCAGAATAACTGAGTTCCCCTATTTATTGCAGCAAGGTCAGAATAGAGTCCTAATCTACCGTGGGTAATTTGGGTGAAGAGACTGGCTTTAACAAGAAAGTAAACAAGCACTCCACTTTGGCTGATAGCCTAGATAAATTTAATGTGTGAGTGGAGTTGCAGAAATGGGATAAGGATTAATGGAGAGAAGGAAACATGAATTTCATATTAAAAAGATTAGGGAAATTCCAACCTTTATTATAAAATATCTGTGAGCCTATAAAGGTGATTTATAACACTGGAAAAGCTTTAGATATGCTTTGGCTAATGCTCTTGGGAGGCTCAGAAAACATAATCCAATTTACTAGTGGTGTACAAAAGAGACATACTTTAAAATAATTGCTATTTTAAACTGTAGCCTTCATGGAGCCATTGGCATCTAACCACAACATAAGGATTAACAGAAATAGTCAAACTGCCGCTTTAAAACGTGATGTTTTTGTGTCACGTATTCCACAGCCCATGGCATAAAAAGCCAACTGCTTAAGAGAATTGTTGCAGTTAATACACCTTACCTTGGCTGAATCACCTATCAGCCAGTCAGGATCACCTATCACTAAGCTTTTTTTTTTTTTTTTTTTTTCACTGATATTTATTTATTTATTTATTTATTTTTGGCTGTGTTGGGTCTTCGGTTCGTGCGAGGGCTTTCTCCAGTTGCGGCAAGCGGGGGCCACTCTTCATCGCGGTGCGGGGACCGCTCTTCATCGCGGTGTGCGGGCCTTTCTCTATCGCGGCCCCTCCCGTCGCGGGGCACAGGCTCCAGACGCGCAGGCTCAGCAATTGTGGCTCACGGGCCCAGTTGCTCCGTGGCATGTGGGATCTTCCCAGACCAGGGCTCGAACCCGTGTCCCCTGCATTAGCAGGCAGATTCTCAACCACTGCGCCACCAGGGAAGCCCTCACTAAGCTTTTTGAGTCATCCAATTGCTCTTTGGAACAACAGAGCTGAGGCTATCACACAGAACTTAGGTTCTAGGTTCTTGAAAGAACGTCCTTCCTTTTAGGCATTTGTTTTTTCAAAACTCACCGGAAGATTCAATTCAGAAGCATTTTGGTTCAGGATTAATTGTAGGACCAAACTAGGGGAATATGGGAGATGTATTTACCTGTCTTACTTCTTGGGCAGTCTTATTTATCTCTTAACCAATAGAAGAACATGTTTCTTGAAGCATTGTTATGTTGTGAATTATGCCTTAGAATTAAGTTGGCTCCAGAAATTTGACTTACATCTTCCTTACTCTGACCCAATCATCAGCCTATGAATGTTTTTCTGCTACAGGCTATTCTGATTGTTTATTCCGTCCTGACAGCCAGTTTTACAACTTATGTATTAAAGCGGCATCAAACCAGAGTCAAGCAATTCTGTTCTCGCCCCATTATTGGTATGATGGACTCTTCAGTATTCAACCTAACACAGACTTTAGTAAAAACAGCTTTTGAAAGCTAAAACCTACCATAGCAGCAGTTCATTTTCATGGTTGATTTATCCAGAGATACTGCTTCACAACCAAAAAATCTTGGCAAGTAATCAAGGGATGTTGCTCAGCTTAAAGAAAATTTTGATATTTCTGAACTTCTACCATCCTTCTGACAGTAAGAGAATGGGTGCAGTTTTTGAAGGAGGCTTATGATATTCCTGTTCAAATTTACCAAAAAAGCTCAACTCCATTAATCAGCTAACTCAAAGTAATGGTCTGTCTTTGAGAGAAGACCATAAGATAAAATAAGTTAAATACAAAAAATGGCATCTAGTCATTCAAATAAATATTGAGTGCCTCCCATTTGGGGCATTATTCTGAACACTAGAGATACATCTGTGAGCAAGAGAGATATATAGTCTCAGATTTGTTTAAAAATAAATCTGTGTTTGTGGTGGGAGAGTGGTTTGGGGGGTGTTAAAAGATTAAACACAGTGGGGTTGGCTTGATGCTTACACATGGGTTGTGAATACACGAGGGTTTGTTACTCACAATTTTTCTGTAACTTTGAAATATTCTATTAAAACATTTTTAAAGAATAAAGAGCATAGAGGTCCCAAAATAAAAAAAGACAAAAAAGACAAAAGAAATATACCATTTCTTCTGTCATGAGGTTTATAGTTTAGCAGGAAGGGTAGGTAGACATTCTGCAAGTACTTAAAGGGTAGGTAGACATTCTGCAAGTACTTAAAGGTATTAAGAGAGAATTAACTCAATAGCATTAGTCATCAAGAAAAAGCAAATTAAAATCACAATGAATACCTTTAAAATACCCACTAGAATGACTAACATTAATGACTGAAAATGCTAAGTTTTGGTGAAGACATGAAACAAATGTTAACTCTTAAACACCTCAAATGGAAAAGTGAAATTGTACAACACTTTGAAAAACCATTTGGGAGTTTATTAAAAAGGTTAAATATACACTTACCATATGACCCAGACATTCCATTCTTAGGTAATTTTCCAAGAAAATGAAAACTTGTCAACATAGACTTGTATGTGAATGTTAATAGTAACTATTTATAATAGCCCAAAACTGGAAAAAACCCAATTTTGCTATTTATAAAAGTCAAAAACTGGGGGGAAAAAAAAACAACAACAGAATCTTTATCAACTCTTGAATGGATTAAACCAGTTGTGGTATATCCATACATGGAATTCCACTAATAAAAAGGAATGGATTCCTGGTATGCATACTATGTGCGAAGCTCAAAAGCATTATGATAAATGAAACGAAGCCGTCATAAAAGACTACATACTGTATGATTCCATTTATATGAAATTCTAGAAAAGGCAAACCAATAGCAATTGAAAATAGACCAGTAATTACTTGTGGGTAGAGGGAAATTTTTTAAGATTTTTTTTTTTTTTGATGTGGACCATTTTTTTTTTTTTTTAAATTTTTATTTATTTATTTATTTATTTATTTTATTTTTGGCTGTGCTGGGTCTTTGGTTCGTGCGAGGGCTTTCTCCAGTTGCGGCAAGTGGGGGCCACTCTTCATCGCGGTGCGCGGGCCTTTCACTATCGCGGCCCCTCCCGTCGCGGGGCACAGGCTCCAGAAGCGCAGGCTCAGCAGCCGTGGCTCACGGGCCCAGCCGCTCCGCGGCATGTGGGATCCTCCCAGACCAGGGCTCGAACCCGTGTCTCCTGCATTAGCAGGCAGATTCTCAACCACTGCGCCACCAGGGAAGCCCTGATGTGGACCATTTTTAAAGTCTTTATTGAATTGTTGCAATATTGCTTCTGTTTTATGTTTTGGTATTTTGGCCCCGAGGCATGTGGGATCTTAATTCCCAGACCAGGGATCACACGCGCACCCCCTGCATTGGAAGCCGATGTCTTAACCACTGGACCGCCAGGGAAGTCCTGTGGGTAGAGGGAATTGATTGCAGATGGGCTCAAGGGGTCTTTTTAGGGTAATAAAAATGTTTTATATCTTGTTTGTGGTGGGGGTTATACCACTGTATAATTTTGTCAAAACTCGAGCTGTACACTTAACATTGGTGAGCTTTATTGCACATAAATTGCACTTCAGTAAAGCTACCAAAATACCTTCACGTAATAAAAAGGGGTTACAGGGTGCAATGGTGAGCAGGAACCAGAGGACCTAACCTGAGGGTTAAGGAGTGGCCTCCCTAAGGAAGTGATATTTGGGATATTTAGGTTAAGACTTAAAGGATAGATAAGAGTTAGCTAAATGAAAATAAGATGAAAAGTATTTCCCAGTTGGGAGGAAAGGATATGCTAAGTATTTTGCTGGAGTGAGTCAGGTTTCAGTTAAAGCAGGGAGATTTTAACTAGGGGAGTTTGTTAATAGAGTGTTGTGGGCCGTATTGTGTCCCCCCCACCCAAAAGTATATGTTGAAGTCTCAATCCCCGGTATCTCAGAATGTAAAAGTGCTTGGAGATAGGGCCTGTGAAGAAGTGATAAGTTTAAATGAGGTCATGTGGATGGAGCCTAATCCATATGACAGTATTTGGAGACAGCACCTTCTAAGAAGCGATTAAATGATCCTGAGGCCAGTAGGGTGGGGCCCTAATTCAGTGTGACTGCTGTTCTTACTAGAGAGTTACCAGGGAAGCCTAAACAGAGAAAAGGACCTGTGAGGACACAAGGAGAAGGTAGCCATCTGCAGGCCAAGGGGAGAGGCCTTAGGAGAAACCAAACCTGCTAACACCTTGATCTTGTACTTAGAGCACTCAGAGCTATGAGAAAACAAACTTCTCTTGTTCAAACCATCCAGTCTGTGGTATTTGGTTATGGAGTGTCTGCAAACCAATAGAGAGTATGGATTTTGGAGAACATGAAAGGATCCAGGAGGGAGAAGAGATATGGGAGTTTGAATCAAGAGAAACATAGATATTAGAAAGTAAAAGAGACATGACTTTAGCATATCTTTATTATTATTTATATTGTCCGGTATACTGAGGTATACATAAAATAAAATTCAATATATTTAAGTGTATAATTTCCATGTATTGGGGGAGATATATTAAATTGTCTAACCAACATCACACACACAAAAAAACAAATGAAAAAAAAAAATGACAAAGTTCAAGTTACCTTGCACCATTAATGGTCTTCTCTTGAGTTAAGACCCAGTGATTTAAAGCTATTTGTCTCATACATACATACAATGGAATATTACTCAGCCATAAGAAAGAATGAAATAATGTCAATTGCAGCGACAGGGACAGCCATAGAGATTGTCATATTGAGTGAAGTAAGACAGAGAAAGACAAGTATCATATGATATCACTTACATGTGGAATCTTAAAAAATGGTACAAAACAGAAAAAGAGTCACAGATGTAGAAAACAAACTTATGGTTACCAAAGGGGAAAAGGGGGAGGGATAAATTGGAAGATTGGGATTGATACATACACACTATTATGTATAAAATAGATAACTAATAAGAACCTACTGTATAGCACAGGAAACTCTACTCAGTACTATGTAATGACCTATATGGGAATAGAATCTAAAGTAGAGTGGATATATGTATATGTATAACTGATTCACTTTGCTGTACAGCAGAAACTAACATAACATTGTAAATCAACTATACTTCAATAAAAATTAATTAAAAAAAATAAAGCTATTTATCTCAGAGATAAAACATTTGCTGTACTATGTAAAAGGTACAGGTTTCTCCCACTCTCCAAAAGTAGAGCATTCCTATGAAACCCTTCAGAAGCTGTAAATCAAAGAAGCAATTACCTCAGGACACATCTTGCTAATGGACACACAAAATACAGTAAACTTCCCATTATCAGCGCTTTTGCTTTTTGAGGTTTGTTACCCTCAGGCAAACTTGGTCGGAAAATATTAAATGGAAAATTCCAGAAATAAACAATTTATAAGTTTTCAATTTCAAGCTACTCTGAGTAGTGTGAGGAAATCTCACTCTGTCTCTCTCCATCCCACCTAGAACGTGACTCATCCCTTTGTCTAGAGAATCCTATCCATTAGTCACTTAGTAGGCGTCCGGCTTATCAGGTCGACTGTAGAGGTACCGCAGTGCTTATGTTCAAGTAACCCTTAATTTACTTAATAATGATCCCAAAGCACAAGAGTAGTGATGCTGGCAATTCAGATATGCCAAAGCGAAGCTGTTAAGTGCTTCCTTTAGGTAAAAAGGTGAAAGTTCTGAACTTAATAGGGAAAGAAAAAAAATTGTATGCTGAGGTTGCTAAGATCTACGGTAAAAATGAATCTTCTATCCATGAGGTTGTAAAGAAGGAAAAAGAAATTTTTTATTAGCTTTGCTGTTTCACTTCAAACTGCAAAAGTTATGGCCACAGTGTGTTAGTGCTTAGTTAAGATGGAAAAGGCATTACATTTGTACAATAAGATATTTTGAGAGACCACATTTATATCATTTTTATTACAGTATATTGTTACAATTGTTCTATTTATTATTAGTTATTGTTGCTAATCTCTTACTGTGCCTAATTTATAAATTAGTCTCTATCGTGAGTATGTATGTATGGGGAAAAAACATAGTATTTAGGGGGTTCAGTACTATCCGTGGTTAGGCATCCGCTGAGGCTCTTGGAGCATAACCCCGAGGGTAAGGGGGGACTACTGTTAAAGGAGATAAAGCACAGATGCTCACAGATTCAGTTCAAAGCCCTGGTGGCTTGATGCTGAGTCTAGTTCCCGAGGAAGGAGCTTAGCAGTGCCACTCACTGCTCACGGTGTGAGCTGCCTCTGAAACAGTGAATGCTATTTTCACTTTCTGCCTTTTTTCATAAAGTGAAAATCCTCTTTGAATTTCTTTTTGTTAGTGAAAACGTAGGTCTTTGGTAAAATCGAAGTGGCGTAAAGTGAACTTTCCAAAAGCGTGGGATACCTGTATTTAAATGGCTGGGAAGGAGAAGGAAGGAGAATAACATTTCTTGAAAGTCTACTCTTGACTAGTTATCATGTATTCATACTCTGAGATAGTTCTTGCAGTAACTCCTCGAGGAAGGTAGCTAATCCAAAAATAAGTAACTCACCTGAAGATTCTAGACAAATGACTTAGAGATAGGCTTGACCCTAGTCTGTCTGAATCTTTGCCCTAAACCATGGCCAAAACAAGTCCTGCTCAGTGTCTATGAAAGAGTAGTGAGCAAATAGAAAAACTTAACCATTTGACAGTAAGAGAAAATGATCAAGTTGGTAAAGTATTAGAAAGTACTTCTGTATCTACAGAAAGTATTTCTATATTTACAGAAAACACCTATAGCATTTCTATCCTTGGGAATCTTTGAAAAACATAACTGACAATTCTGTCTGTAGAATTTGGGAATTGGAAATTGAGAAATGGGGTTCATCATTCATTAATTTATTAGTCATTTACATATTAAACCAAAAAACAGGTATTGAATGTCTACAATTTGCCAGACACTAGAGAAACAAAAGTGAACAACATATTCTTTTGACTTCCTAGGACTCCCAGTTTAGTTGCGAGGAGAAATGAACCATATTATTATGCAGAGCCTTGTGTAACAAGTGCTATGGTGGAGATGTGATGAGGCAGGTTGGAGGAATGTTTTGCCAAGACTGAAAGTGGAGTCAAAAAGTAAAATACAAACAGTTGAGTTGGTTTTGTGTAGCATTTCTACATGTGCATGTACAAGCTATAAAGTAGAAATTGTGTCATTTTGGTGATTCTATATTTGAGTTAAACATTTATTTTTACATTTGAAACTGGCACTATATAAACATGAACAGTAAAATTTGTTCTAATAATTTAAGATTTTAATTTATCTTTATTTAGAACAACATTGTATAGCAAATAAAAACACTGTGACAAGTTGAAAGGCACAGCACAGAATAAAGGAAAAATCTTTATATCCCATGACTTTTAATGGCATTATTTTCCCTGCTTTTTGAACTAGGGAGCCCTACATTTTCATTCTGTAATGCGTCTTACAAATTATGTAGCCCTGTCTAGACTTGACCCTGAAGGGTGATGAGGAGCATGGGGAATAGTGGAAAGATTTTAAAAGGAAGTTGACATGACCAGATTTGTGCATTAGAAAATTGCCCTAGGAACAGGGTAGTGCATGGATTTGGGGGACAAATACATTGGAGACAAGGAACCCAATTAGAATAATGGCACTAGAGGTGGAATGAAAAGGATTGATAGAAGGTAGTGGATTTTAAAATATTAAAAGTTAGAATTGCCAAGACTTGTCCCCGTGCCTTTTGTTACCTGTCTTATGGTGTGATTAAAAGTCTGCATGCTCTCAAAATAATTCTCTCTTTTAGTGAGTGTTTCTCAAGCTTTTGTCATCTGTGGACTGTCTAATGTATGTTTAGCCCCCACAAAGACCACAGATTTTAGGTGAACTTAAAGATTTACCACAATTTTAAGTAATAAAATATAATGTCTTGGAATTTAAAATAACATTTTATTTACATCAGTGCCAGGAATAATATTATTTGCTACTTTTCCCTACAGTAATGATATCTGGCTCAATGATTGGTCGTGATTAGTTCAGGCTCCACAATGAGATTTTTTTCTTTTGTTCCTCTTTATTTATCCTAAATTAGAAAATGCTCACCCAAATTGCAGATCAAAATTAAGGTGACTGTTGTCTCAATTTTCCAGATTATACCTGTTGTCCAAGAACAGCTATTAATAACATCCCTTTCACTCTCAACTATCCAGCTGGCACATAAATTATATATTCACCCCAGCCATCAGATATGGCAGCAAATGTTAGTTACTCTGTTCTGTTAGTTTTGGATACCTGAGTCAAACACAAACCTTATGATTATAGAGAAATTTCTAACTGAAAAATATTTTCTGTTCTCCATTAGAGACTAAGTCAGTGAGCATATCATGTACAAAAGCTGAAGCTTCAAATGTTTTAACATAACAGATAATGGCAAATGGATTCTTCATCTGTCTTCGGTTGTTTCCTGATCCAAAGAGTATTTCTTTCTGTTCTGTTTTAGGACTTGGGTATAGTATTTAAATATGAAAACTGACTGATGTGGAAGAGAGTTCTTTTAGTCACCCAATATCTTTGTTCCTTTTTTCCCTTATAGTCATAGAACACTTGAATTTTAGCTGGGCAAGGCCATGATAATAAGGACTACATTTCCCAGCTCCTCTTGCTGCTAGGCAGTGCCATGTGACTAAGTTCTAACCAATAGGATGCAAGCGGAAATGGTGTGTGTAACTTTCTGGAAGGATAATTAAGGGAGGAGGACACATACTGTACTTCTAAACCCTATTCTCCCTTCTTTTGAGCAAATTTAACACATTTAAATAATACCACTCAAAAACAGTGATATTGCATTAGCATGCAGCAGGGGTTGGCAAACTTCTTCCTTAAAGAGCCACATAGTAAATATTTTAGGCTTTTAGAACCACGGAGTCTCCATCTCAACTACTCAGCTCTGCCCTTGCAGCCACAAAGCAGCCATAGAAAACATGTGCATGAATGGGTGTTGCTGTGGTTCCAATAAAACTTTATTTACAAAGTGGCCAGGCCAACAGCCACAGTTTGCCAACCCCTGGCCTAGATCATTGTTCTCAAGCTTGCTGTATGTTAGAATTAACTGGGGAAATTTTAAATACACCAATATCCAAGGCCTGCTCCCTGAGTTCCTGATTTAATCATTCTGGGGTTAAACCCAAGTATTTGTTAAAAGGGCTCGCTGTAATTCTCTGGTGATGCTTTTCCTTTTAACCATTACCAGTGTTGGCCACTTCTTAAGAAGAAACGTTTAATGTCCTGGGCAGTTTCTTTTTTATTTTTATGCGTTTTTAATACCCCTATCTGTCCTTCCTGAGAAAAGATTTATGACAACATAAATATTTAGTTAGACTTTCAGTGGGCTAGAGGCCCTGGATGCTAACAAGATAATTTGGCAATAAACTCTAGATTGATGCAATTAAATCATGACCTGTAACTGTGCCTCAACTGTGAGGTAATTGGAATTCATTTTTTAAGAAATATAATGTAGGGAACAACATTTTTTTTAGTCACTTGGCCAAACTTTTAGGAAGATGAAATTAAAAGCTCTTGTCTAAGTTCTACAAATGTGATATGGGGAGGGACGGGGGAGTGACCAATTATTTTCAGCTTGGGGTGATTGTCTTTTACATGTGATTCTAATGCACCACTTTTGATTATTGTTGATGTTAGCTCTGAAAAGAGTTAAGTAATCCAAAAATTATGTAGCATCGAAATATGTTACACCATAAATAAAATTGTTTCTGGTGTAACTCTAGAAATATATTAGTGTATGTACCTATGCCCTGTAAAGATTTAGGTCTAAATTAATGATGTGGTATGTCTCAAGTATTAAATAGACCTGATGAAAAAGTCAATGGCCATAAGACAGTAACAACTCATGAGTTCATTTTCCAGATAACAGAAGCTGCCCCCTTGAAGTGCCATCATTTTTAATCAATTTTGAGATAATTATTTGAAGTATCTTACACAATTTTCTGCCCTCTAGAGTAGAACTGAATATTTTTGAGGACTCAGGACCATCATTATGGGCTTGAGTTATCACACTGGGCTAGGACACACTGACATCTTTTGAGGATTTAGAAAAATGAGTAAGAATTCTGGGGCAAGATCACTGAGTTTGAAACTTAGCCCCTGCCCACGCTCACCCCCCCACCCCCCACTTACTCAGCCATATAACCTGGGCTGGTTACTTACACACTAGTGCCTTAGTGTTCTCATCCACAAAATGAGAACACTTCACCAAGTTGTTGTGAGGATGAAGTGAGTTTATACATGTAAAGGGCTTAGAAGAGTGCCTGACACATAGGAAGTGCCCAATACATGTGAGTCTAGTGTTCTCATTATTCTTGAGGTGTTTATTTGCTCACAAAATAATCCCACACTCTTTCTTTTGATTTTGTATTTGTTTTATAGATATCTGTTTTCTTTCTGCTCCTTTAATTTGGCGATGTTGAGAGCATATCTAGGGCATCAAGAAGGCATGGTCATTGGCCAACCATTTAGAGCATGATGGGGCAGGCCGGGAGAGAAGTAACATCTACATCATCTAGCACTGGACCTGCCACTAGGGGGAGATAAGTCCACTCAGACAGGGGACAGTGCTGACAATGGAGGATCAGCCAGAGTGGCAAACTTCGGGTCAGATTTGGTCACCCCCTCAATTGTTCAGCTGTGGCCTGTACAGTCAGCAGTAGAGTTTCTCAATGAAAGATCAGGACATCCTAACATGAGGAGAATCTGACTCTGGGGACTTGGATTAGGGACACTTAGTAGTTCAGCTGATAGGAATTGGCTTTGCAAACGTCGTTCACAGGGTGAAAGAGCCCTACTAACTAAATAGGGATTCATGGGCTATGGTGCCCCCAGGAGGGCAGAACCCTAATCCAGAAGAGATTTGGACATCAGGTATCAGCATATCACCCTGAAAACAGAGACCTAGACTGAAGCCCAGTTAGAAGAATTAGGAGAATTGTGGGGCTCAGGAATGAGAGGATTCACAGTTATTAGAACAGACACAACACTTCAGGGTCAGATCCACACCAAAGGTAACTCAATACTGAACGTCAAAAAGAGGTTTTTCCAATGTTTAACTTTTTGTTGACCTCGGGAACTGCGAATGAAGATGAGCCTGTACAGTTGGCCCCAGAGTTTTATGTGGTGCAGACTAGAGCATGGGAAAGGGAAGGAAGATGCTAGGGTTTGGCAGCTATTTAGGCTTAAAAACTGAGTTATTTCTTATTACTGTCAATGAACTTATCTCTAGCAGCACCTCCCATCCCTGTCCCCACCAATCCACTAAGACGCTTAAAATTTATTACCAGCTAAAATACCACAAACTGCATTTATCCTAGTTGCATGTAAAGTAAGAGCAAAGGAGCTCTTGAGTCAAGCCTGGAGTGACCCTTACGAATAAGTAAATACACATTAACATCTAGACTTTCTACCACTATTCTGGCTGCTCTGAAGCCTTTTTAGTTTTCTTTAGTGTTGCATTGTATGTTTGAGATAACCAAAATAAGTGAGACATTTACATTATTTCAACTGATTCACTGCTTTCTATTCAACAATCTCACAAAAACGACTCCACCTCCCTCCATTCCCCTTTCCAATGTCAGTGTTGTTTCCCTTTTTAGGAGCAATCCAAAGATTTGATCTTGCTATCTCAGCTGAGAGGTTCCCCCTGCAGAGTTCTCCCGTGGTGTTATGGATCATGCCCCTTAGTTCCCAGCCCAACCATGGAGTCTCCCTTCTGTAATGCTAATGACTGCCTGAAATCTGTGTCATGCTGTACCCAGTAAGCTTATAAGGCCACAGAGGTGGATTAAATATATCCACAAATTCTTCGCTGCTTCTCCCATTGAGAGGCATAGTTTAATTCCTATCCTCTTAAATCTTTGCTGGTCTTAGAGATTGATTTGAGCAATGGGATGTTGCAGAAGTGACATTTTAAAATTTCTATGTTGAGGATATAGGAAGTGTTGCACTTACTCTTAAAGTTCTCAGCTGGTTTGTAAAAACTCTGACCTCCCTGAGGCCACCTTCCTGGAGAAACTACATGAAAAGGCCATGTGGAGCATCCCTGAGACTGCATGGAGAGAGGGGCATACATGGCTGCCACGTCAGCCCTCAGCCACGTGAAGACCTGCCCAGTGCGCAGATTTGTGAGCATAATAATATGGTTGCTACTTTGTGGCTTAAGTTTTGGACGTGCTTGTTACATAGCAATAGGTAACCAGAACTGCCATTCTTCCCAGGTGCCAGAAATTCATGGAATGAGAAAGCCTCCTTTCCTTTTACTAACCCGTCACTTAGACTCTTAAAGACTGCTATACATGATGTTTAGCCACATGCAAATTTCTTTACTAAAAGATTAGAGCAATTTCAGAAGAGAAGTGTAAAATAGACAACAAAGGTTATACTTGAGAACTGAGAGTGAAGACACCTAAGAACTGGATCCTGTAAAGGAGTTCCCCTCATGGGTTTTTCCACAACTCTTTTAGCTCCCATGTCCTCGGGTAACATCCCCTCCTTGACTGATTAAGTTTCCTTCAAACATCTTTATCGGCTAGTCATTGGCCTGAATTTCTACCCACCATGACAGAACACTCCAACTCTTCCTGAATCCATCCCCTTGTTCCTGAACTAAACTTGACAAAGCCAATTGGCAAAGCCAATCTACTGACACCAGATTATAATTAAGGAAAGTACAGTATTTATTGCAGGGTGCCAAGCAAGGAGGACAGGCAGCTCATGCTCAAAAGATCCAACTCTGCAATGGCTTTCAGGAAAGAGTTTTTAAAGGCAACATTTGGGGTGAGAGTTGCAGCTCATGGACTTCCTTATAATTGGTTGGTGGTGTGGTAACAGGGTGATGTTTCAGGAATTTTAATCATCAGCCTTTTGGTTCCAACCAGTCTGGGGTATTTTTTTTTTTAATTAATTAATTTTTTTGGCTGTGTTGGGTCTTCGTTTCTGTGCGAGGGCTTTCTCTAGTTGCAGAGAGCGGGGGCCACTCTTCATCGCGGTGCGTGGGCCTCTCACTGTCGCGGCCTCTCTTGTTGCGGAGCACAGGCTCCAGACACGCAGGCTCAGTAGTTGTGGCTCACGGGCCTTGTTGCTCCGCGGCACGTGGGATCTTCCCAGACCAGGGCTCGAACCCGTGTCCCCTGCATTAGCAGGCAGATTCCAACCACTGCGCCACCAGGGAAGCCCCCAGTCTGGGGTATTTGTGTTTGACGTGTAGTCACCATCCTTTACCTGGGTGGCAGGGGTGGGGGGTTCTTAGACCCAGCAGATAAACTCAAAGATATCCATTGATTGTTATGTATATCCCTTGAGGAGGAACTAGGATTCTGTTTTATCATTAAACTATTGTTTAAGCTATCATTACTTTTCTTGATTGACTGCTTTTCCTTTGTTTCTGTATTTTCTCACTTCCCTAGTTAGCAGCTGCTTGAGGCTGCACTTTGGAACTCAGGAAAGGCCTAGTAGACTAAAGTCTTTTTCTACAAACAAGAAATGGGGAACATGGAGGGGCTTTTGTACCCAGCAGGGCCTCACAGAGTCCTGCTCAGTATCACCTTTCCTCTCCTAAAATAAACACCCCACATCGTGAAATGCTTGAAGTGGAGTAGCAGCCCCAGGGTTTAGCAAGATGGTCAGTGAAGCAGGTGGGTAACCCAGCCTCACAGAACAGGTGAGGGAGAAATGGTTCCGAGCCATTGGTAATAGTGAAGCAGGAGCCTCTTTGTTGGATTTTTTTTTTTTTTCAATACTGTACCAGTATATGCTGTAATTGAGAGATCCCCATAATTAAGGAACATTTAAGTGAAACACAAATCCAAGAAAAGTCATTAATTTAGGGAGAATAGGGCATTCTAATCCAAGAATCACAAATTGAGACATTTGGACTTTAAGCAGATAATATAAATGAGTGAAATGGACTTGGTGTTATTAAAGGGCAAAGATTGGAATTATGACAAAGTAGAATGAGCTTGCATGCCTTTGCAAAGGGTACAGCTGTGATGCACCTCCTAAAAATGGCTGTTTTGCAGGAAAATTAAACAGACCTGTCACCTCTCTCTCCTCTTTATTCAGAGAAGTGGATTTACATGTGAAATGTCCAATTTTTAAACACTGAAGAGGCCAAAACAAAACACATGTCTATCCACTGAATTTGGGACGCCAGATGAAAATATTTTGAAAGAATAATTTTCTTTTTTTTCCCACATCTTTATTGGAGTATAAATGCTTTACAATGTTGTGTTAGTTTCTGCTGTACAACAAAGTGAATCAGCTATACGTATACATATATCCCCTTATCCCCTCCTTCTTGAGCCTCCTTCCCACCCTCCCTATCCCACCCCTCTAGGTCATCACAAAGCATCGAGCTGATCTCCTTGTGCTATGCAGCAGCTTCCCACTAACCATCCCTTTCACATTTAGTAGTGTATATATGTCAATGCTACTTTCTCACTTCATCCCAGCTTCCCCTCCCCCTGCCCCGTGTCCTCTTGTCCGTTCTCTATGTCTGTGTCTTTATTCCTGCCCTGCCACTAGGTTCATCAGTACCGCTTTTTAAAATTCCATATATATGCATTAGCATACATCTTTTCTCTTTCTGACTTACTTCACTCTGTATGACAGATTCTAGGTCCATCCACCTCACTACAAATAACTCAACTTCATTCCTTTTTATGCCTAATATTCCGTTGTATATATGTGCCACATTTTCTTTATCCATTCGTCTGTTGATGGACATTTAGGTTGCTTCCATGTCCTCGCTATTGTAAACAGTGCTGCAATGAATATTGTGGTACATGTATATTTTTGAATTTTGGTTTTCTGAGGGTATATGCCCAGTAGTGGAATTACTGGGTCATATGGTAGTTCTATTTTTAGATTTTTAAGGAACCTCCATACTGTTCTCCATAGTGGCTGTATCAATTTACATTCCCACCAACAGTGCAGGAGGGTTCCCTTTTCTCCACACCCTCTCCAGCATTTATTGTTTCTAGATTTTTTGATGATGGCCATTCTGACCAGTGTGAGGTGATACCTCACTGCGGTTTTGATTTGCATTTCTCTAATGATTAGTGATGTTGAGCATCTTTTCATGTATTTGTTGGCCATCTCTATGTCTTCTTTAGAGAAATGTCTATTTAGGTCTTCTGCCCATTTTTGGATTGGGTTGTTTGTTTTTGTGATTTTGAGCTGCATGAGCTGCTTGTATATTTTGGAGATTATTCCTTTGTCAGTTGCTTCGCTTGCAAATATTTTCTCCCATTCTGAGGGTTGTCTTTTGGTCTTGTTTATGGTTTTCTTTGTTGCGTAAAAGCTTTCAAGTTTCATTAGGTCCCATTTGTTTATTTTTGTTTTTACTTCCATTTCTCTAGGAGAAGGGTCAAAAAGAATCTTACTGTGATTTATGTCCTAGAGTGTTCTTCCTATGTTTTCCTCTAAGAGTGTTATAGTGTGTGGCCTTACACTTAGTTCTTTAATCCGATTTGAGTTTATTTTTGTATGCCGTGTTAGGGAGTGTTCTAATTTCATTCTCTTACATGTAGCTGTCCAGTTTTCCCAGCACCACTTATTGAAGAGGCTGTCTTTTCTCCATTGTATATTCTTGCCTCCTTTATCAAAGATAAGGTGACCATATGTGCATGTGTTTATCTCTGAGCTTTCTATCCTGTTCCACTGATCTATATGTCTATTTTTGTGCCAGTACCATACTGTCTTGATTACTATAGCTTTGTAGTATAGAATGAAGTCAGGGAGCCTGATTCCTCCAGCTCCATTTTTCTTTCTTAAGATTGCTTTGGGGCTTCCCTGGAGGCGCAGTGGTTGAGAATCCGCCTACCAATGCAGGGGACACGGGTTCGAGCCCTGGTCTGGGAAGATCCCACATGCCACGGAGCAACTGGGCCCGTGAGCCACAGCTACTGAGCCTGCGCATCTGGAGCCTGTGCTCCGCAACAAGAGAGGCCATGATAGTGAGAGGCCTGTGCACCGCGATGAAGAGTGGCCCCTGCTTGCTGCAACTAGAGAAAGCCCTCGCACAGAAACGAAGACCCAACACGACCAAAAATAAATTAAAAAAAAAAAAAAGATTGCTTTGGCTATTCAGAGTCATTTTTGTTTCCATACAAATTGTGAAATTTCTTGTTCTTGTTCTGTGAAAAATGCCATTGGTAATTTGATAGGCATTGCATTGAACATGTAGATTGCTTTGGGTAGTACAGTCAGTTTCACAATATTGATTCTTCCAATCCAGGAGCATGGTATATCTCTCCATCTGTTTATGTTATCTTTGCTTTCTTTCATCAGTGTTTTTTTTTTAATAAATTTATTTATTTTATTTATTTGTTTTTGGCTGTGTTGGGTCTTCGTTACTGTGCATGGGCTTTCTCTAGTTGCAGTGAGTGGGGGCTACTCTTGGTTGTGGTGCATGGTCTTCTCATTGAGGTGGCTTCTCTTGTTGTGGAGCACGGGCTCTAGAAGTGTGGGCTTCCGTAGCTGTGGCACATGGGCTCAATAGTTGTGGCTTGCGGGCTCTAGAGCACAGGCTCAGTAGTTGTGGTGCATGAGCTTCGCTGTTCCACAGCATGTGGGATCTTCCCAAACCAGGGCTTGAACCCATGTCCCCTGCATTGGCAGGCAGATTCTTAACCACTGCACCACCAGGGAAGTCTCTCATCAGTGTTTTATAGTTTTCTGAATACAGGTGTTTTGCCTCCTTAGGTACGTTTACTCCTGGGTATTTTATTCTTTTTGTTGCTATGGTAAATGGGATTGTTTCCTTAATTTCTCTTTCTGATCTTTCGTTGTTAGTGTATAGGAATGCAAGAGATTTCTGTGCCTTAATTTTGTATTCTGCAACCTTACCAAATTCATTGATTAGTTCTAGTAGTTTTTTGGTGGCATCTTTACGATTATCTATGTATATAGTATAATGTTATCTGCAAACAGTGACAGTTTTACTTCTTCTTTTCTAGTTTGTATTCATTTTATTTCTTTTTCTTCTCTGATTGCTGTGGCTAGCAGTTCCAATACTTATGTTGAATAATAGTGGCGAGAGTGGACATCCTTGTCTTATTCCTGATCTTAGAGGAATTGCTTTCAGTTTTTCACCATTGAGAGTGATGTTTGCTGTGGGTTTGTCATATATGGCTTTTATTATGTTGAGGTAGGTTCCCTCTATGCCTTTATCAAGGCATGGCTCCCTTCACCTTTCCCTGGATCCCATAATTGTATTGAGTAGCATTTAGAGCATTACTGTGCCTGGGGGGTGTCTACCTGAATAGTTAATTACATTAGCCTTTAATATTGACTCCAATTTTTTCTTGAAGAGAGACTCTGAGATATGATTAATTCCTAAACTTTAGCCATCTCCCTCTAGTGTGGAGACTGGAGTGTTTGCCAATTCTTTTCTCTACAAAAAATTTAAAGATTTAGAGATGAGACCTTCACCACTGTATGTTAATTCTGAAACTCTGCCTCCTTTCATTCTTTGTTAAGCACTATTGCATTAACCAGGTAGTCATTGGTCCCTATACTAGGTATTTCCACTATATGCAATGCTCAATTAAGGCTCTTAAAATTGGGATTTTAAATAGAAAATAACCCGATGAGCATCTCATGGGAAATATTTGATTTGAGAATTAAAATAAGCATAAATGTAATTATTTATTCTATAACAAGTTAATAAATCCTGCATTGAATTTCTAACACCTCTCCCCCACCCACACCCCCAACTCTCCTGGCAATAACATAATGGTTTAAGATCTGCCAATATTTGAGAAAATTCCCTGTTTAAGTCTAGGCAGTACTCTTGAGTCTTTGGATTATAACAATGTGGAAAGGGTGGGTCAACAACAAAGCATAACTATATTTCCTATCAGTTGTGATGTCATTATATGTCCAGATGATGCCTCAATGATCAGCCATCAGACTCATGAATCACTGAACTGCTCTGATTCTCTAATCTAGGGTTGCTTTATACTTCAAGAGGTATGACCCCGCTGGAAGCTAATGTAGGCTTTGTGGTCCTGAAGCTTGTACAATTTGAGGACCCTCCTTAAGAAAAAGAATACAAAATTACCAGAACAAAGATGTCCAAAATGCTCTAAAAAATGGACATTACACTCACCTGAGATTTTTTTTTTTTTTTTTAATTAGAACTAAGGTAAGAGGGGCAATCCCTAAATCTGTCTCAAGGGGTAAAACCGGGAAATATGAGTCAGGGAGTTTCTGGTGGCTGGACCCTCAGAGGTACTGACTGGTGGCATTAGGACTTAATAAAATCCACACATAGAAACAGTTGTGAGAGACAGCAAGTAATGGCCTAACTGGTTGTTCAGAGGCCCATTCTGTTATCATTTTAAAGATGTTCGATGAAACAAATGAGACATTATCAACACTAACATTGATAAAACTAATGAGACATTATCAACACTAACATGGAATATATAAATAGCACTGTCTTTGTCATACATAAATTTATATATTAAAGACCTGAGAAAATTCAGATAGTAAGTAATAAAGTATGAAAAAAAATGGAATGAAAAATAATAAAATTAATAGGAATTATCCTGACATCAAAAAGAAAATTAAAACAACAGCAAAAAAAATCAGATCGTACCCAAAGCATTAACTTCTGTTTGAGGCCCATACAGGTGAGGGTCCCTAAAGCTTGGTCATCATGGACCGCACAGTAAATCTGCCTCTACTGAGATGCTCCATCCAAACTCCCACACAAGATTCCCTGAGATCATTCCAGCACAGAGGGGGTTCTGGCCCTTTTTTACGACCTTCCTCCGTGAAGAATATGTGGGTTTCGTAAAATCCAATTACAATTTCCTTTTGTCTTGTTTGGGAATAAAAAGGTACACATTTCTTCCTCATCTGTGAGGCATGCAAATAAAGGGTAAAAAAAGAGAGTTTCTAACAAAGGCCTTTAAAATGAAAGTTATAGATGTTACTCATGCTCCCTTGGGGTAAATGTTCAGCACATATTTCAGAAAGGAGATTCCTTGTGTGAGAATAGTTGACTGTTACTTTCATCAACTCTCTTAAGGAGGAAAAATCTTGCTGTATGTTAGTGACATTTTCAGAGTTCAATCACAGACTTTCACAAGGATCTCTGTTAAGTCCTTTTCTTCTGCCTTCTAAATCAACTTTTCTCCTTACTTCTCTCACAGTGTCCTAACTCATTCTACCACTTGAGGTATCCATCATCTACAGGAGAGCTTCTATCTATATTTGTTTTCCTGTTGTGTGTAACATAGAACTATGCCTCTGCAACTAGCTGAATGTCTAGATATAAAACCATTTTTACTAGACTTCTGTTACTTTTAGTGCAAATCCTTAAAGTTTGTTTTACTTTTCAGTTTTTCTTCCTTTTTAAAAAAATTTTTATGGGACTAACTGCCCAATGCTTTGACTTCTCAAATTTGTTTTTATTGTATTTTTTCCTATAATCTGTACCCTCCATGCTGTTTCTGATTTTCCCTGCAGGATTTCCCTCTTGTTCCTGACATTTGCCCTCAGGCTATGCCTTTTATGCTTTCTTCTTTGGTTGATATAATGGAAAGAGATATGCATGTTGGTTCACAAACTTCCTTGGAGCTTCCCAGGTATAATCTAAAATCATCTCCATACTTGGAGGGCAGGGAGAGACGGAAGAAAGAGGCAGACCACTCCGGGTTGGTAGGTGGCAGGATTGATAAACAAGGGGACTTACCAGGCTTGTCTTGGGCAGTTGCAAGATGAGTAGATTTCCCGACCCACCCATCAAATCTTAAAATTTTATATAAAGGCCTTAACTGGGTTCTGTCACATGTACCATCTGGATGGTCTCAACAACACATTGCTCTATCAAGGCTGCGTCCTTGAAAATGACTCCCACTGTGGGAACAGTGGGGAGAGAGTACATTTCAAGCACAGGGGAGGCAGGGAAGAGCCTCCAATTGTTCAGGTCCAGTTCTTGGGTCAACTGGTGGTCATGTCCTCTTGATGACCTCTTCCAAAAATGCCCTTTAGGAAATGTGATCACTTAGGCACTTAAAGAGTGACCCTGCTTTCTATCTGCCTTACCCTGCCTGCCCTTGCAGAATATTATTTGCCATTCACTCTAAAGCATCCTTTTGGTCAATGATGTTCTATATATTTTGAGAGACAGAAATGCCATTTTGGAAGCTTTGGAAAGCTTTTTCTGACCATGCAATTATTTTTAAATGCACATTAATTGAGACTAGCCAGAAACAAGTAGCTGGCTAACAAGGAAGTTTCCAATGGTGCTATGTAGCCCTCAGGTAAATTCACTAAGACTGTACTGCTAGGAGAGCAGATATGCATGGGTACAAATTGTTTTCTCTATACCCAGTATCATTCCTTCTAATAAGGGGATGAAGATTCTCTTTCAATGTTATAGGAATAAACTGTTCACAATATCTTTTTCTTTTCCATTCCCTACCCAGACAATTCATAGCATATCTTCCATCTGGGATCCGTATCAGACACTGGAGACAAGATTGTTATATAAAATGAAGAGTAAGCTCTCTATCTGGAAAGAATTTTTAAGGAATGTGGTTGCGGTGTGTGCTGTTTCTCACTGGCAGTGGCAGGGCAGTGGAGAAGTAGCGTTTAGTAGTATGAGATCTACAATCTATTAAAGAAAGCATAATTGAGTTGTGTCACTGATAAATACCCAATTATACAAACTAATTTATATATTAGATAATCAGTGGTATGAGAAGCTATAATTATTTTTTTCTACCTCACTTTGCCAAACTGATTTTTGAGAATTCACCAGTAATGAATTTGCTATATTTTCAAGGGAGCCAATCAGTATGCTTGCAGTGACTGGTTTGAATTGTAATTCATCTTATGCACACTTCCAATTATTTCTCATAGAAAGAGTTCAGAAAAGTTCCCAACCCACCAAAGCAAAGCCTTGACTTGAGAAAACATGAACACTTTGGTGTTTTCCAACTTTTTTCTTAATAAAATAAAAGAAAAAGTAAATTTCAGCCATTCTATAACACAGTACCATATTCCAGCTGGAATGACAGTAGAATTAAAAAAAAAATTTTAAGAATTTGTCCATAATTAATATAGTTTCTCCCCAGATTTTAAATATTGTCTCAAATTTTAAGAAAAAATTTGATAATGCTCACTAGGATAATTCTCCTAGAAAGACGTTGAGTTACCATAAAAGTGAACCAGAGTCTAGACCAGGTTAGATTTCTGGGATACAGTAAAGATTTAGTGTGAACCAGTCAGAGGTTATGTCAGGAAGCTGTGAGAAATGAACTGCAATTTATTGGTAACTGAGAAAATGGGATTCAAGTCACAGTAATATACTATAGATTGGTTCAGAGGTTGGCACTCTATTTAGTTCTGAATGGCTACAGCAAAGTGAGGTAGAAAAATAAGAAAAAGAAAAGAACATCAATAGGAGATTTGAAGAGAGATATAGACCAATAAGAGGAGAGAGGAAAGACGAACATGGCGGGGGGCGGGGAGGGAAACTATAAGAGTAATACCAGGTAAATCTAGAGTATCGTGAACTGATTCAGGTTTTTGGGGTCAAAGTGTGCCTGTATGAGTTGTTCTCAAACTCTTCTGATTGCTTACCTTCTTGTGTCTAGCTATTACTGCAGGCAAGAACAGGAGTTTTGACTTATCAAATTCACAGTCTCTGAGCCCCAGGCACAGGTGAAAGGAGAGTCACATCCAAACACTGGGCACTGACCATAGATGTGACTGGGATAGAGGACTGTAAGACTGCTTCCCGATTCAATATCCAGGAATATCATAAAATACTGCCATCAAGTGTTCTTCCAGGTACAACCATGATAAATTCTGCCCTTTCTCCAGGCAAATAATAGCTTGGGAAATCAACCTATCTTAGCACAATGGAGCTGAGATTAACTCGATGTCCTGAAAGCATAAGTGAAAGTATGAATTTTTCCAGGTTTCTGCCATTTTCCTTAATGGTGAAAAGAGGAAACCATACCAAATTGAAGATACACTTGAAAGCAATTCAGCCCGAACCAGGATAAAACTGAAGTATGGAAGTATAGATCATCTCTGCAACAATTCTGTTTCATTTTCCCTCATGGTGACATCCTATATTCCCAGTACATACTAGCTGTATGTGTTCTCTACTTCTACACAATGGAAACATTTATTCCTTTTAAGGTTTAATTGGCTGACAATTATTAAAGCATTATCCACCCTAGAGATATCTTCATTGCAATAAGAATCAAAGCAGTAATCCAAAGAAAGTCATCAATATACATGTGGCTACTTTTCCTCTTTGATCATGGCAGACTTAACAAAACCTGGAATTCTTGCCGACTGAGACCAGATGAAGCCACAGAAGCTTTCTCAATATTGGCATTCTGGTAGCCACAAGCAACTCAACAAAGTGAACAAGCAACATAAAAACCTATTTATGATTCAGTATCTATGTCATAAAACCATAATGGTTACATTTTAAGCATCAATCAAGATGTGTAACTATGGAGAAAGTATGAGCTGTATGGAAAGATGAAAGGATAGGAACTGAGGGGTGATGATTCACATAATTATAAATCTAGTCCTTCTATTAGATGCTATATTGAAGGAAAATGTTAGAGAAATCAATAGTTAATGACAGACCTCCTAGAAAGAGTATTGTAAACCCAAATAGCTGTTAACTACAAAATGCAAAGAGGTCATACTCAGGATCATAGGTGTAGATTGTTGAGCGAAGAGTGAAGCACTGTTTGAAATCTTTTATTTAAATCTTTTTCTTGTAGTTGTTGTGAGATGGATGGCTATTGTTTTCTGCACACTTGATATATAATGTTTCTACTCCTCAAGAAACAAAGCAGAAATTACAGATCCAAATTACTATATCTCATTCAAATAGCTGCCCTGACAGGATATACGTTTATTCCAGCGGGACTGCCATTGCTTAAATCAGTTTTAGAACTCCTCCTGAAATTGCTTTCAGAGCCTGAAGCTAATTTCTTTGACTGTCCTCAATAGTGGCAAATCTTCATCCTTTGACAGGGGATTTGAGTTTTTAAAGTTTACCAAAAGTCAGGACTAGTGAATAAAGTAGTTGGTTAAATTGGGTTATACTGTTTGGGGTTTCAAAAATATGGTGAGCTAAAGTAATGAGCCAAGTTTTCTCATGTAGCTCATAAACCACTTTAGAAGGCAATTATAAAAAGGAATTTTTTAAAGTAGATTTTTAGTTTCTTCCTTTGTAAAATGAGTGGATACAACTAGCTGACTCTAAATTCCTTTCCAGCTTTATGATTCCATGATTCAGTAATTCATCTATTTAAACATCTTGAAAGATTTGGTGTTTTTTTAAAGAAAAATAAAACATCTTGATGTGATTAAAAACTTTTTTATCTTAAAAAATATGTTAAAAGAACATGTTTAACTACACTGGGGTTCATTTTCCTCTGCTATAAAATGAGGTAGGGTCTTGAATAGATGACCTTCAGGCTGTGCAATGACATGCTATTATATTAATTATCTATTGTTTTATAAAAAAATTACTCAAAAATTTAGTGGCTTGAAACAACACATTATTTCACAGGTTCCTGTGCATCAGGAATCTGGGCACTGTTTATCTTTGTCTTCTGCTTCAGGATTTCTCACAGGCTACAATCATGGTGTCATCTGGGTTTCAGTCATTCCAAGGATCAACTTGGATTTGTCTCCAGGCTCACTCATGGCTACTAGCACTATTAGCTCTTCATGGACCTCAGTCCTTGCTGGCCTCAGTCCTTGCTTGGCCAATGGCCAAGGCTGCCATCCGTTCCTTTCCACACGGGCTTCCTTATTAGGCATCTCATGATACGGCAACTTGCTTTATCAAAACAAGCAGGCAATAAGAGCCAGGGAAAGAGAGAGTCCAAGCCAGAAGTTATAGTCTTTATAACCTAATCTGAGAAGTGACATCCCATTATTTCTGCTACATCCTGTTCTCTAAAAGTGAGTAATTAGGTCCAGTCCATACTCAAGGAGAAGGGATTACACAGGAGAGTACCAGAAGGTGGGAATCATAGGGAGCCATTTAATAAGCACATATTCCCCCAGCCCCTGGTGATTCTCATCCCTTTCACATGAAAAATATACTTGCCACCTCCAGGTCCCTGTAAAACTCAATCCATTACAGCATCAGATCAAAGTCCACTATCACCTCATTTAAATCGTGTTCAAATGTGGATGAGTCTCCTTGAGTGTAATTCCTTCAGTACAGCCCCAGGAGTCCAATTCCTTTATGTCTGTGGACTCGTGAAAGCGGAACTACTGGAATTGTGATTATCCTATTGTCATTAACTTCACAGCTACCCTATCACAGGTGCCTCTGGATTCTGCTCCATCTGGACCTACTGCACAGACCTTACCCTCTCTGAGTCCCACTCAAAGTGAGCTGAGCATTATTTCCAAGTGTGCAAAAAAAGTGCCTTAAAATCCCCCAAAGCCACCAAGCATTGTGTTTCTTCTAGTGATAGAAAATGTGAGGACACGATAACTTAACCATTTTGGAGGGGATGTCTCAGGATACCTCACACCAGTGAGTCTATAAAATTTAACTGATGTGGCAGGTACTTGACATTCATAATGTTTATCTCTTACTCTCTGGAGCAAGTGTCTTAACGAGGCTTCCAGTGTACTTATCTTGCCACTTTTTGCTCATGTGGTCCAATTAATATGTCTTCAATATCATGGACCAAAATGATGTTATACAGATGTCCGAACTCAGGTCCCTCTAGACAATATCATGACATAGGGTGTGAAAATTAACCTATTAATGGGGCAAATTTATAAACGTTTATCCCACATGAATACAAAACTGCTTCTGATCCTTCTTTCTTACAGAGGAGGAAATAAAAGATGAATTAGACAAATTAGTGACTGAATACCATGTACCTGAAGCTGATATGCTCTAACAAAGATACCTCTTGTGGAGTAGCAACTGCAATTAGTGCTACTACTTGGCTGAGTTTGCAGTAGTCTATTTTCATTGTCAGGATCCATCTGGACATTTTAGGGGGCCAAAATAGTGAATTAAATCATCATATGATGGACCCATGGCCTCTGCATCTTTTAGGTCTTCTGTTATTCCCCATGAGATGCAATATTGGGTTTTTTCACTCAATATATTTCACAAGTGTGGGGATGGGGGGGTGGGGGGGAGAGTTTTAGAAATTTCCACCCGGCCTTCCCACTGGAATATTCTGCAATCTAATGAACACTAATTACCAAGGATCTCCATTCCAACTACATATCCTGGGACCAAGGAAACAATCACTTTGGGAGTCAGTGAACCCAGTGAACCAACTGCTGTGAGTTGGACTTATGCCAGAATTCTGTTACCTATCTAGCCTCCGTATGCCTTCACTTTAACATAGGGACAATGATGATGCTTTATGTCTCTATTATTGATGTCAACTCAGACCTGACATCTAACATTCCTCAAAATATTTGTGTATTCCTCTTCCTTCAGAATTTGATTATACAAGTAAATGCCTGTCATTCCTGTTGAGAAATGACTTGCCACTGTGTTACAGAGTCCCCCTTCTTCAGTTGATAAGTTTAGAGTCAGACACTGACTCAGGTACAGAAACTGGAAGTGAGTTTATAACTTGTTACTAAGTTGATGGTCTTCAGTTTCCTGATCATTCATCCTTGATTTATATATTTTTCAAATTTATTTTATTTATTTATTTTTGGCTGCGTTGTGTCTTCGTTGCTGTGCATGGGCTTCCTCTAGTTGCGGCGAGCAGGGTCTACTCTTCATTGCAGTGTGCGGGCTTCTCATTGCAGTGGCTTCTCGTGGAGCATGGGCTCTAGGTGTGCAAGCTTCAGTAGTTGTGGCACACAGGCTCAGTAGTTGTGGTCCAAGGGCTTAGCGGCTCCATGGCACGTGGGATCTTCCTGGACCAGGGCTCGAACCCGTATCGCCTGCATTGGTAGGCGGATTCTTAACAACTGCGCTACCAGGGAAGTCCCCATCTTTGATTTATATTAATTTTACAGTTTGGGCAATACCCTTCTTGGCTTCTTATCTCCCTTACTTCCAAGCATGTTGTGTACACATTGTGGTAACTGCACTGTGGTGGACATACTCCAGTGAATCATTACCTTGTATAATCCCCTCCCCTTGAGTGCAAGTGGAACCTGTGACTTGCTTCTGACTCATAGAATAGGGCTAATGTAATGAATGCCACTCTCTTGATTCAGTTATGTCTTGTGGTAAAGGTAATGAGATGTTACTCCCATGATTATGTTACCTTATCTGATCCTGTCTTAGTAGACTGAAAAAAGACACTCTTCTGTTGGTCTTGCAGAAGTAAGCTGTTATGATGTGAACTGCCCATGGGGAAGGCCACGTGGTGGGGAACTGAAGGTGACCTTTAAGAACTGAGAGCCTCAGTCTTGCAACCACAAGAAATTGGAGCAAATAAAAAGCATAAAAATGACTCTAATTCATGTTCAGACATAGAAATAAATAATGATTATATAGATATGGATTAAATGTAGGTAGATAGATAGGTAGATAATTTACTGAATTACAAGGAAAGACATAACTTAATCTGGCATGGACCATAAATCCCTTCTCACTGAAGGTTGTTGAAGCATGCTTAGGCTTAAAATCCATCTGTAGTAAATTTTGGTGAATTGTGCAAGCTAGAGGTTACAGTTATATTTTTTATATATGGATATCTGATTTATAGGCCTAAATTTAAAATTCTGACAATACCAAGTTCTGGCAAAAAAAAAATGCAGCAACTAGAGCTCTAAGATACTACTGATGGGAGTAAAAATTAATGTAACCACTATGGAAAAGCTTTCATCAGTTATCTACTAAAGTTTAACAGAGTCATACCTTATGACCCTCTAGTTCACTTCTATGTATATATCATACATAAATACATACATATGTGGACCAAAATACATGGACATGAATGTTTGTGGCAGTACTATTCTTAATTGCAGAAAAATGGAAATGCTTAAATACTTATCAACAGTATAATGAATAAATGAATTATATATTTCTACAATAGATTATCATATTGCAATAAAAAAAGAACAAACTACTGCTTCACCAACAACATGGATAAAGCTCACAGATACAGTGATGAATGAAAGAAACCAAAGAGCATATGCTATACAATTTTGTTTATAGAAAGTTAAAAATCAAACTAATTTATGATGGACAGAATAGTGATTATCGTTGTGGGGATAATGACTGAGAGAGGACAAGAAGAAAGCTTTAGAGATGCTGAGAATGTTTATAACTTGATCTAGTTGGTTGTTACATGAGAATATTTACTTTGTTTAAAAGATTCATTGAGCTATATATTTATACATTCAGTGCACTTTACAGTATGCTATTCTTTTTTTTTCTTTGTACAATTAACCCAATTTTTTTTTATAGATACACACTGTTATTTTATTTTTATTTATTTATTTTATTATTTATTATTTTTGGCTGTGTTGGGTCTTCGTTTCCATGCAAGGGCTTTCTCCAGTTGCGGCGAGCGGGGGCCACTCTTCATCGCGGTGCGCAGGTCTCTCACTGTCGCGGCCTCTCCCGTTGCAGAGCACAGGCTCCAGACGCGCAGGCTCAGTAGTTGTGGCTCACGGGCCTAGCCGCTCTGCGGCATGTGGGATCTTCCCGGACCGGGGCACGAACCCGTGTCCCCTGCATTGGCAGGCGGATTCCTAACACTGCACCACCAGGGAAACCCACAGTATGCTATTCTTCAATGGAAAAAAAAATCTTATTCCTCCTATAAACAAATAGTAGTTTAGAGAAGAATAAATAAAAGTGTTCCTTGCACATTCAAAAAGGTGTTCAATTTTAATAACAGAGTTGCAAATTGAAGTAATACATTGTCTTACCTATCAGATAGGCAAAAATCCAAAAGTTTGATACATTCTGCTGATTAGGCTGTGGGGAAACAGGCCCTGTCATATGTTGCCAGTGACAACGCAAAATGTTATAACTCCGATGAAGGAGAACTTGGTGATAGCTAGAAAAATTACACAGGCATTTAGCCTTTGACTCAGCAATCCCACTTCTAGGAACCTATTTCAAATATGCACTGACAAAATATGAAATTACTTTTTATGCTCAATAGTCTTTGTTTACCCCTTCAGATTTATTCTCCATCTTTCTCCACACTGCTCTGTGCCTTGAGAGACTGAATCATGTGAACTGTATCAGTGGTCAGCAGACATTTTCTGTAAAGGGCCAGAGGATATATATTTTCGGCGTCAAGGGCCATATGGCCCCTGTTGCAACAAATAAACTTTGCTGTTATTGCAAGAAAGCATCCACCAACAATACATAAACAAATGAATAAAACTGCAGTAAACGTTTATTTACAAAAAAAGACCATGGGCTGGATTTGGCCTGGGGGCCACAGTTTGCTGACCCCTGGACTACATAAACCAGACTCTTCTGGCTTCCAGTTAGATTTGGCACATAGGAGCCACCAGCAAGAGATTGGAAGGCAGGAAGAAAGTAACTTCGGAGTATTAATTCTCACCTCCTGCCTTGCCAAGCCTGCATTCCTCTACTGACAACCCAGCTCCTAGCAGGCAACACTCTCCTATAGCTATAGCTACCACTTCAACTGCAGTACTTGTTGTAGTCAACTTGAGCTGCTATCACAAAATATACTAGGTGGCTTACACAACAGACACTTATTTCTCATAATTCTGGAGGCTAGGAATTCCAAGATCAAGATACCGGCAGATTTGGTTCCTGGTGAGAGCCCACTTCCTGGCTCATAGACAGCTACAGCTACCTTCTCACTATGTGCTCACATGCCCTGTCCTCGATATGTGCTTGTGTGTGTGTGTGTGTGTGTGTGTGTGTGTGTGTGTGTGTATTCTATATATATATGTGTGTGTGTGTATATATATATATATACACACACACACATATATATATGGAGAGAGAGAGAGAGGTCTCACATCTCTTCCTTTTCTTACAAAGACATTAATCCTATCATGAGGGCACTACCTTCATGACCTCATCTAAATCTAATTACTTCCCAAAGGCCCCACCTCCAAATATCACTGCATTAGGAGTTAGGGCTTCAATGTACACATTTTGAGGGGACACAAAAATTCAGTCCATAACACTTGACCTAGAACATTTCTGCTTATACAGATCAAGTGAGAATTCATTGGGCTTCCCATCTACTTCTAGGAACACCATGATCAACTAGCCAACACCATAGGTCTGTGGGAGTTAGAGTATTCTGATTGTTGCTTTGACTCTGCTTTCTGTTATAGCAACCATGCCTATCTTGCCTTTGGCAGCTGAGTGCTGCCGTTTGGCCCCTTCCACCTCTGGGATCCAATTTGCTCCCAATTCATTTAGATTTCTCAATTCAGCAACTGCAGTTCCCACTGCAAGGTCTGGTCTACAGAGAAGAGTGATCACAGAACCCTGCAAGGATGCCGAGGCTCAGCTCACAAATTTTTTTCTCACAGTAACTGTGAAAGCATGTATTCTGGACCCTCCCAGTGTAGGTGAATAGGTCTTAAATGACAAATCCACTCTAACATTCTAATCTCCCTAAGCCTTTGAATTTCTTCCTCTACACTAAACCAAAGTAGACTAGATTGGTTCAAGATGGCAGAGTAGAGGTAAGTGCACTCACTCCCTCTTGCGAGATCACCAGAATCACAGCTAACTGCTGAACAGTCATCGACAGGAAGACACTGGAACTCACCAAAAGAAATACCCCACATCCAAAGACAAAGAAGAAGCTGCAGTGAGATGTTAGGAGGGGTGCAATCACAATAAAATCAAATCCCATAACTGCTGGGTGGGTGACATAAAAACTGGAGAACAATTATATCACAGAGGTCCACCCACTGGAGTGAAGGTTCTCAGCCCCATGTCAGGCTTCCCACCTGGGGGTCCAGCAACAGGACGAGGAATTCCCAGAGAATCAGACTTTGAAGGCTAGTGAGATTTGATTGCAGGACTTCAACAGGACTGGGGGAAACAGAGACTCCACTCTTGGAGGGCACACACAAAGTAGTGTGCGCATCAGGACTCAGGGGGAAGGAGCAGTGACCCCATAGGAGTCTGAACCAGACCTACCTGCTAGTGTTGGAGGGTCTCCTGTGGGGGAGGTGGGGTGTGGCTATGGTTCACTGAGGGGACAAGGACACTGGCAGCAGAAGTTCTGGGAAGAACTCCTTGGTGTGAGCCCTCCTGGAGTCCACCATTAGCCCCACCAAAGAGCCTGTAGGCTCCAGTGCTGGGTCGCCTCAGGCCAAACAACCAACAGGGAGGGAACTCAGCCCACCCATCAGCACAGAAGTGGATTAAAGTTTTACTGAGCACTGCCCACCAGAGCAACACCCAGCTCTACCCACCTCCAGTTCCTCCCATCAGGAAGCTTGCACAAGCCTCTTAGATAGCCTTATCCACCAGAGGGCAGACAGCAGAAGCAAGAAGAACTACATTCCTGCAGCCTGTGGAACCAAAACCACATTCACAGAAAGATAGACAAAATGAAAAGGCAGAGGGCTATGTACCAGAAGAAGGAACAAGATAAAAACCCAGAAAAACAACTAAATGAAGTGGAGATAGGCAACCTTCCAGAAAAAGAATTCAGAATAATGATAGTGAAGATGATCCAGGACCTCGGAATAAGAATGGAGGCAAAGATGGAAAAAATGCAAGAAATGTTTAACAAAGACATAGAAGAATTAAAGAAAAAAGACCTAGAAGAATTAAAGAACAAACAAACAGAGATGAACAATACAGTAACTGAAATGAAAACTACACTAGAAGGAATCAATAGCAGAATAACTGAGGCAGAAGAACCGATAAGTGACCTGGAAGACAAATTGGTGGAATTCACTGCCATGGAACAGAATAAAGAAAAAAGAATGAAAGGAAATGAAGACTAACTAATAAGAGACTTCTGGGACAACATTAAATGCACCAACATTCTCATTATAGGGGTCACAGAAGGAGAAGAGAGAGAGAAAGGAGCTGAGAAAATATTTGAAGACATAGTAGAAAACTTCCCTAACATGGGAAAGGAAATAGCCACCCAAGTCCAGGAAGTGCAGAGAGTCCCAGGCAGCATAAACCCAAGGAGACACACACCGAGACACACAGTAATCAAATTGACACAAATTAAAGACAAAGAAAAATTATTAAAAACAGCAAGGAAAAACGACAAATAACATACAAAGGAACTCCCATAAGGTTAACAGCTGATTTCTCAGCAGAAACTCTACAAGCCAGAAGGGAGTGCCACGATATATTTAAAGTGATGAAAGGGAAGAACCTACAACCAAGATGACTCTACCCAGCAAGGATCTCATTCAGATTCGACAGAGAAATCAAAAGCTTTACAGACAAGCAAAAGCTAAGAGAATTCAGCACCACCAAACCAGCTCTACAACAAATGGCTAAAGGAATTTCTCTAAGTGAGAAACACAAGAGAAGAAAAGGACCTACAAAAACAAACCCAAAACAATTAAGAAAATGGTAATAGGAACATACATATTGATAATTACCTTAAATGTGAATGGATTAAATGCCCCAACCAAATGACACAGGCTCGCTGAATGGATACAAAAACAAGACCCATATATATGCTGTCTACAAGAGACCCACTTCAGACCTAGGGACACATACAGACTGAAAGTGAGGGGTGGAAAAAGATATTCTATGCAAATGGAAATCAAAAGAAAGCTGGAGTAGCAATTCTCACATCAGATAAAATAGACTTTAAAATAAAGAATGTTACAAGAGACAAAGAAGGACATTATATAATGATCAAGGGATCAATCCAAGAAGAAGATATAACAATTATATATGTACCCAACATAGGAGCACCTCAATACATAAGGCAAATGCTAACAGCTATAAAAGAGGAAATCAACAGTAACACAATATTAGTGGGGGATTTAACACCTCACACCAATGGACAGATCATCCAGACAGAAAATCAATAAGGAAACACAAGCTTTAAATGACACAATAGACCAGGTAGATTTAATTGATGTTTATAGGACATTCCATCCGAAAACAGCAGATTAAACTTTCTTCTCAAGTGCACACAGAACATTCTCCAGGATAGATCACATCTTGGGTCACAAATCAAGCCTCATTAAATTTAAGAAAATTTAAGTCATATCTAGCATCTTTTCGGACCACAATGCTATGAGATTAGAAATGAATTACAGGGAAAAAAACGTAAAAAACACAAACATATGGAGACCAAAAAATACATTACTAAATAACCAAGAGATCACTGAAGAAATCAAAAAATACCTAGAGACAAATGACAATGAAAACACGATGATCCAAAACCTATGGGATGCAGCAAAAGCCATTCTAAGAGAGAAGTTTATAGCAGTACAATCCTACCTCAGAAACAAGAAAAATCTCAAATAAACAATCTAACCTGACACCTAAAGGAACTAGAGAAAGAAGAACAAACAAAACCCAAAGTTAGTAGAAGGAAAGAAATCATAAAGATCAGACCAGAAATAAATGAAATAGAAACAAAGAAAACGATAGCAAAGATCAATAAAACTAAAAGCTGGTTCTCTGAGAAGATAAACAAAATTGATAAACCCTTAGCCAGACTCATCAAGAAAAAGAGGGAGAGGACTCAAATCAGTACAATTAGAAATAAAAAAGGAGAAATCACAATGGGCACCACAGAAATACAAAGGATCATGAGACATTCCTATAAGCAACTCTATGTCAATAAAATGGACAAACTGGAAGAAATGGACAAATTCTTACAAAGGTATAACCTTCCAAGAATGAACCAGGAAGAAATAGAAAGTATGAACAGACCAATCACAAGTAATGAAATTGAAACTGTGATTAAAAATCTTCCAACAAACAAAAGTCCAGGGCCAGATGGCTTCACAGGTGAATTCTAGCAAACATTTAGAGAAGAGCTAACACCTATCCTTCTCAAACTCTTCCAAAAAATTGCAGAGGAAGGAACACTCCCAAACTCATTCTATGAGACCACCATCACCCTGATACCAAAACCAGACAGAGAAACTACAAAAAAAGAAAATTACAGGCCAATATCACCGATGAATATAGACATAAGAATCCTTAACAAAATACTAGCAAACAGAATCCAACAACACATTAAAAGGATCATACACCATGATCAAGTGAGATTTGTCCCAGGGAATGCAAGGATTCTTCAATATATGCAAATCAATGTGATACACCATATTAACAAATTGAAGAATAAAAAACTTATGATCATCTCAATAGATGCAGAAAAAGTTTTTGACAAAATTCAACACCCCTTTATGATAAAAACTCTCCAGAAAGTGGGCATAGAGGGAGCCTACCTCAACATAATAAATGCCATATATGACAAACCCACAGCAGACACCATTCTCAATGGCGAAAAACTGAAATCATTTCCTCTAAGATCAGGAACAGGACAAGGATGTCCACCTTGTATTCCTTGCCACTATTATTCAACATAGTTTTGGAAGTCCTAGCCACGGCAATCAGAGAAGAAAAAGAAAAGGAATACAAATTGGAAAAGAGGAAGTAAAACTGTCACTGTTTGCAGATGACATGATGCTGTACATAGATAAACCTAAATATGCCACCAGAAAACTACTAGAGCTAATCAATTAATCTGGTAAAGTTGTAGGATATAAAATTAATGCACAGAAATCTCTTGCATTCCTATACACTAACAATGAAAGATCAGAAAGAGAAATTAAGGAAACAGTCCCATTCGCCACTGTAACAAAAAGAATAAAATACCTAGGAATAAACCTACCTAAGGAGGTAAAATACCTGTACTCAGAAAACTGTAAGACACTGATGAAAGAAATCAAAGATGACACAAACAGATGGAGAGATATACCATGGTCTTGGATTGAAAGAATCAGTATTGTGAAAAAGACTGTACTACCCAAAGCAATCTACAGATTCAATGCAATCCCTATCAAATTGCCAATGGTGTTTTTTACAGAACTAGAACAAAAAAATCTTTAGATTTGTATGGAGACACAAAAGACCCCAAATAGACAAAGCAATCTTGAGGGAAAAAACGGAGCTGGAGGGCTTCCCTGGTGGCACAGTGGTTAAGAATCCACCTGCCAATGTAGGGGACACGGTTTCGATCCCTGGCCCGGGAAGATCCCACATGCTGTAGAGCAACTAAGCCCATGTGCCACAAGAACTGAGCCTGTGCTCTAGAGCCCGTGAGCCACAACTACTAAGCCTGTGTGCCACAACTACTGAGCCCATGTGCCTAGAGCCTGTGCTCTGCAACAAGAGAAGCCACCTCAATGAGAAGCCTGCGCACAACAAAGAAGAGTAGCCCCCACTCACCGCAACTAGAGAAAGCCTGTGTGCAGCAGCGAAGACCCAATGCAGCCAAAAATAAATAAATTAAATAAATTAAAAAAAAAAAAACGGCGCTGGAGGAATCAGGCTCCCTGACTTCAGACTAAACTACAAAGCTACAGTAATCAAGACAATATGGTACTGGCACAAAAACAGAAATATAGATCAATGGAACAGGACAGAAAGCCCAGAGATAAACCCATGCACCTATGGTCAACTAATCTATGACAAAGGAGGCAAGGATGTACAGTGGAGAAAAAGCAGTCTCTTCAATAAGTGGTGCTGGGAAAACTGGACAGCTGCATGTAAAAGAATGAAATTAGAACACTCCCTAACACCATACACAAAAATAAACTCAAAATGGATTAAAGACCTAAATGTAGGGCTTCCCTGGTGGCGCAGTGGTTGAGAATCTGCCTGCTAATGCAGGGGACACGGGTTCGAGCCATGGTCTGGGAGGATCCCACATGCCGCGGAGCGGCTGGGCCCGTGAGCCACAGCTGCTGAGCCTGCGCGTCTGGAGCCTGTGCCCCGCAACGGGAGGGGCCGCGATAGTGAAAGGCCCGCGCACCGCGATGAAGAGCGGTCCCCGCACCGCAATGAAGAGTGGCCCCCGCTTGCCGCAACTGGAGAAAGCCCTCGCACGAACTGAAGACCCAACACAGCCAAAAATATAAATAAATAAATAAATAAAGTAGGGAGGAAAAAAAAAAAATTATAAAAAAAAAAAGACCTAAATGTAAGACTGGACACTATAAAACTCTTAGAAGAAAACATAGGAAGAACATTCTTTGACATAAATCACAGCAAGATCTTTTTTGACCCACCCCCTAGAGTAATGGAAATAAAAACAAAAATAAACAAATGGGACCTAATGAAACTTCAAAGCTTTTGCACAGCAAAGGAAACCATAAACAAGATGAAAACATAACCCTCAGAATGGGAGAAAATATTTGCAAGCGAAGCAACTGACAATGGATTAATCTTCAAAATATATAAACAGCTCATGCAGCTCTATATTAAAAAAACAACCTAATCAAAAATGGGCAGAAAACTTAAACAGATATTTCTCCAAAGAAGACATACAGATGGCCAAGAGGCACATGAAACACTGCTCAACCTCACTAATTATTAGAGAAATGCAAATCAAAACTACAATGAGGTATCACCTCACACCAGTCAGAATGGCCATCATCAGAAAATCTACAAACAACAAATGCTGGAGAGGGTGTGGAGAAAAGGGAACCCTCTTGCTCTGTTGGTGGGAACGTAAATACAGCCACTATGGAGAACAGTATGGAAGTTCCTTTAAACACTAAATATAGAATTACCATATAACTCAGCAATCCCACTACTGGGCATATACCCAGAGAAAACCATAATTCAGAAAGACACATGCACCCTAATGTTCACTACAGCACTATTTACAATAGCCAGTTCATGGAAGCAACCTAAATGCCCATTGACAGACGAATAGATAGAGAAGATGTGGTACATATATACAGTGGAATATTACTCAGCCATAAAAAGGAAGGAAATTTGGTCTTTTTTAGAGACGTGGATGGACCTAGAGACTGTCATACAGAATGAAGTAAGTCAGAAAGAGAAAAACAAATATTGTATATTAACGCATATATGAGGAATCTAGAAAAATGGTACAGATGAACCAGCTTGCAAGGCAGAAATAGAGACACAGATGTAGAGAGCAAACCTATGGACACCAAGGAGGGAAAGCAGTGGGGAGGGCAGGGGGTGGGATGAATTGGGAGATTGGGATTGACATATATACACTAATACGTGTAAAATAGATAACTAATAAGAACCTGCTGTATAAAAAAATAAAATTAAGAGTCTTAAAAATAATAAAATAAAATAAACCAAAGCAGGTCAAGCATTTCTAATACATTCATTCTGGGGCATCTTTTGGTCCATGTTTCAGCCAAGTAACAACAACAACAACAAAAAATCCTGGAAAGATACATATTTGCAGAACTGACCCAAAATCCATTAAAGAAATTGAATCCGTAGTTAAAATCTTTCCACAAAGAAAACTCCAGGCCCTGATGGCTTCACTAGTGAATTCCTCCTAACATTTAAGGGAGAAATAATCCTAATCTCACATGAGCTCTTTCAGAAAATAGAGGCGATAGGAGCACTTCTAATCCTGTATGATTGGACATATGTACATCCATAAACAACTCATTTTATACAGCCACTATTACACTGATACCGAAAACATAAGATAAAATAACATAAACCTCCTAATTCAGCTTTAATTTTCAATCAAAAAGGAATTCAAGAACTTTCAGTAGATAATAATTAACTCTAAACTCAGTTCATTTTGACAATCATTGAGCTTTTCATATGTACAAAACACTGTGCTAGATACTGGAAACATTCAGAGCCTCTAAAAAAGCTTCTCTCTCTCTCTCTCTCTCTTGCTCTTCCTTTCTTTCTCTCTCTCTCCCTCCCGTCTTGTTTTCATTAACAGAAGTTCTCCATACTAGCTATGAAGATGAAAGTGACCACTGACTTTAAAATGTGGCTTTACTGTTCTACTTCATGGACACTATTTGATTTTGTAACTGCGAGGTCAAATGGAGGAGTTGCTATTGTTTGAATATTGAAGGAAGCATTAAAGTGGCCCAGAATAATTTTAAAAATGTAAGAACCACCTGGTGCAGTTTCTTTAGTATAGTTTTGTGACAAGATGTTGGTCATCATAGCCAGTAACCAATTTACTTATTTATTTTTTTTGCCAGTAACCAAATTTTTAACAATCTGTCTTACAGGTATACTTAAACCTAACTGTAAGATTTAATAACCACATCATTTTGCTTTTGCATAAATCTTATTCATAAAATCAAACATAAGACTGAAGAAAATAGAAGGGACTCTTCCTCTCTTTTGTGAACATTTCTGAGCAGCAGCAGACAGTCTGCAGAATGATGCCACTTGCTCAGAATTATTTACAATACATACAGCCTGTCTAAACTCATGCAAATGCTGCCATGCAGTTTTCTTAGTTACAATTCCTATCCCTGTAATTTAAAACCATAAAAAGTAATATAGCAGCTGATAATTGGGTAAATGAATAATTATTTTAATCATATCAAATATATAAACTCTAGAAAAACCAGTAGAAATGTGGAATTAATACAGAAATAGCACTTTAGGGAGTAATTAAAACATGTACTTTTTATTCTATTTTTAAATTCTGTCTTAATTAATAATGTTGCCCTCAAGCAATGATTCGAAGTTGAATACAGGGTGTTGGGAGATGAATAAAAAGTGGCACACTTTGTGCTACTGAATGTCACCAAGAGGAGAAAGGATTCCATAAGTCACTCTTTGACATCACAGCTTTCCTTTTAAACCTGTAATTTCCCTATGTTAGCGTCTCTTCTACTTACTGATGATAACAAAAGCTAGGAGTTATGCACTTGTATGGGAGAAATCGTTGCTCCCACACCTCCAGGAAAGGCTGATGTGCCCCCTGAAACTTCAGAGCCGTCTGTAGTGAGTCATGTTCTGGCCTCATGCCTTTACCATTACTCTCCCTGGTCTGCCAGGTCCTGTCTCTTCTGCTCTGCATCTCCCAACACTGCCATTTTTTGGGTCTCAGCCACAGACTAAGAAAGCGGCAGTCTTAGTGTGTCATTAGTGCTGCTCACCAAATATTTTTATTTTTTCCCCCCAGGTATACTGTAGTATTGTACTTTCTCATCCCCCTGCAGTTATTAGTGGCCTTGGACTTGCTTTGGCAATAAAGTGTGAGCAAAAAGGATGTGTATTACCCTGGATGTAGCTTTAAAAGCCAGTGTGCGGTTCATCATGCTCTCTGCACACTTTGGGTGATTGGCAGTGTTTCAGGCAATGGTTTCTTATTCAGCTGGCGTCCTGGAGTCAGGACAATGGGGAGCAGAGACCACAACCAACTTGCAGCGGACGTATAATGTGAGCCAGAAATAAGCTTAGTGGTCTTAAGTCATTGAGATTTCCAGATTGTTTGTTTGTTTGTTTGTTTTAACTTCAGAACAACCTAGTCTGTTCTAACTGATAATGTGTACTGATAGTTTTCACCACATCTCTCGCTTATATCCTCTGTGAACAATGTCACTCCTCTGTCTTCGAACCGACGCTTATATTTTAAAAAAGGGTTGTTATTTTTCTTTCTGCATGTACTGATTTTCTGTGTCTCCAGGTCAGTGGTTTAACAAAATATTAGTCATGAATATTTATCTTTCTTTGATCAGTTTAGTAGAGATTCAGTGGGTTACTTCTCTACTGAAGGAATGAAAACCAAATTCTCAGGCTTAGCACAATAAGAAGCAGCACAGCCTTCTTCTGACTCCACCCCCTCACCTACCTTTTTGAATCAGTTATATCAGCAATATTTGGATGCCCATACTCAATCAACATTACATGCTACAACCTTGGTATAACTTGGTATAATGAGTGTGTATTTCACCCTATAAAAGTGATGTGAGCTTGTCTATAAGTTCACAGTTTTGATCTCACCTAAAACTGCATGTAGGCATTTTGGGTTCTGCAAATGAGCCTGTTGATAGGGAAATCAAATGCCATAGCATACTACATTTGTCTTAGATTCTTTTTTATGACAGATGATAGCATGTTTTTGAACACTTTGGCATGGAAATTAAGTTATCTGTAACCTTTCCTGGCTCTACTTATAGCAATTGTATCTCAACTCTCACAAGAAAATTGATATAAAATACAGTTTCCAATTTCATCAAGATCCCCTAATGTGCCTTAAAGCAATAATATGTGACTTATATTCTTGCTTTGGAAGCTTAAATGTAAATGATATATCATTACCCAAAAGATTGTCTTTTGAATCTGACAGATATTACCTTTCTAAAATCTTATATGGCCTACATCAGTTTTAATAAAAATAGTAAATTTTCCCATGTAGAAGCTAATATGTAATTATTAAGTTGATCTATTTGAAATTGCCAGTATTTGACAGTTTGTGACCTATAAAAATGGCAATTTCATATGATTCAGCCTAATAACTTTATACATATTACATTGTTGCATTTTCCTTTATATACATGATGAAAATGTACCAGAAAAAATTGGTCATTTTCCCCCTCAAATTCTCTCCTATTTCTATATTCCTTATCTTGGTGAATGTACCACTGACTACCCAGTTGTCCAAGTAAACCTAGAAATTATAATTAAGTCTTCCATCTTCCCTTACTTTTACATCCAATTGACAATGAACTCTATTTTTCCTTAAAATATTCTAAAATTGCTATGCAGGCTTTATTGCTATTGCAACTGCCTTGGCTCAATTTATAATCTGTCACAGATGGGGTTCCCGAGGAAGCAGACTGAGATAGAGGTTATATGCAAGCGATTTATTGGGGAGTGTTTTTGAGATTGCAAGGGCTGGAGAGAAGAGGTGGAAGTGATGGTAAATGGGCCACTCTGTTTCTTACTCATGGGTCTCAGACCAATGTAATTCAACTCCAGGGAAACTGCACCCTATAAAAGTCATCAATTTAAAGTAAGATTTCTCAGCGTTGGTACTGTTGTCGTTTGGGGCTGGATAGTATTTTGTGGAGCTATCCTGGGTAATATAAGATGTTTAAGAGTATCTTTGGCCTCCATCCACTAGATGCCAGTAGCAGCCCCCAATTATGACAACCAAAATTGTCTCTAGACTTTGCCAAAGGTCTCTCAGGGGGAAAATTTGCCCCAGGTTGAGAAGCACTGATTAAAATACATACTGGAGGCATACACTGGAGGATGGTAGCCATCATTGCAAAGTATTGCCTCTGGGCTGCCGTTCAGCTGTGTTGTCAGCTTTCTGGGTGGTGTAGAGTGTGACATGCCCAGTGGATCCATTAGTCACGTACTCACTCCCACACTTTGTCATCAAATGGGTTCCTTAGTCTAGCACGATGTATGTAGGATGTCACATGAATGGAGGAAACACTATATAAACCTGAGGCCTCGTGGGCAAGAAATGTAAATCAATACCTGAAATTATCTCTCTCTTTCTGTCAAAAAAACCAGCTGCTTCTTTCATGGTAAAGGTGATCTTATGTAATCAACTTGCTATCAAATAACTGATTGTTCTCCTTGAGGGATGGTGTCATATTGAGGAACTCATTAGTTTCTGCTGCTGGAAAATTGGACATTTGGTAGCATCAGTAACTACATCAGTCTTAATAAGTGAGAGTCTGTGCAGTTGGGTCCATGCATAGCCTCCAAGCTTGCCATCATAGCTGTTCATTCATATGCCCATTGAGACAGCACTGTTGTAGGTGAAGAAGAGGCTGGCTGATATCAACTGGATGAGTTTTGGTCTACCAGATTGTTTAATGCCTCTTCCTTGCTGAATGTTTGCTGAGTACATTACACGTGATACAAATATTTTCACACTCTCTGCCTACATGCATATATCCACTCATACGTCTCTACTCCAGATCTTCCAGGTCCCTATCCAGTTAGCCAAGGCATGAGCTTGTATATGTTCTAGCTTCAGGATATGTCTCCTTTTACATAAAGTAATGACTCAGTGCACCATCCAAAGTTCCATTCATTAGAAGCATTTGCCTCACTATTTTCTTTCAAGGCCCCCTCTGAGTGGGACCCTGGTATAGCTGCCATCCATATCAGCTTGCATCTATATAACGACCCAACCCATCCATGAACCAAGATTGAATGTTTTTCTCTTCTGTTACCTGGTCATCAGGGAACCAGTATGCAGTCATAGGTGTGAACTGAGGGAGAGGTGCTGATGAAACTGTGAAGGATGTTAAACAGATCTAGGCTTGTGCATCATACATGTGCTTCCAGTCTTTTCATGCTTAGTATCGAATGTGCCACCTCCATCTTATCATACACTACCCGATTTTTATCACGTGTAGAGTCTCTCAGCTCATGATGAGCAGCTCTGGCTACGTGATCAATTGATACGACATGGTCAGGCATTTAGTATCCACAAGGGCCTAATAGCATGCCAGATATTATTTTCGAAAGGTGTATAATTCTCCACTGAAGATGCTATAGTTTTGCTCTAGGACCCTAGGGATCTATGTTGTGATTCTTCCATTGGGACTTGACGTAAACGCCAAAGAGCATCTCTTCCTACCACCGATACCTCTAATACAATAGGAAACCCAAGGCTGTATGGCCAAAGAAGCAGGGCCACTTTCTGTCACCTGATACGTAGCTTAGAGTAGTAGAATAGTATTCCTAAGTGTGGAATCTTCTGCCTCATAAATAAAAAAACAGGCATTGTGTTGCCTTCTTCATCATAGCAAGTTCAAAATATGATCATGTGTCTTTGATGCCCCAGATGTCTGAACCTCTACCAAATGTACTGATGTGTTGGGTCCAAGAATCTTTGTATTGTAGATTTATTTCCCACATCTGGATGGCTTCTGTCCTACAAAGACCCCCTACCTGACAAGCTGGTATCCAGAGAGTGAATCAGTGTGATGTTCTGTGGAAAATCCAGCCAGTCCTGGTCTGTCCTGACCATGTTACAACAGGAGACAGAAGAGTTGCCATAGTCCTAGGGCAAAGCTGTAAATGTATACATTTGTCTGTTCTAAGTGAATGAAAAGTTTTCTGATCCTGTGTGTGAAAGGGATGGAAAAATAATGCAATTGGCAGCTCATTGGCTATCTACCATTTACCTGTGGCTATGTTCATACACTCTAGTAAAGATCCCACAGATCTTTGATGCAGAAGCTGCAACTGGGAATACTATTTGGTTGAGTTTGTGGTAGACCACTGTAACCTCCAGAATCTGTCTAGTTTCTGCAGGAGCCAAACTGGTGAACTAAGTGGAGATACGAAAGGGAGCATCACCCCTGCATCCTTTAGATCTTAGAGGGTCGCACTAATCCCTGCCATTTGTTTGGGATGCAGTATTGGTTTTAAGTTACTGTATTGCGTGGAGAGGGGAGCCGTTTCAGAGCATGTTCAATTCTCTGAGTCTTTTTAATCCTTTCTTCCACTGTCTGCTATGGCAATTCTGATATTTAATACCTCATTTATTGTGGGTTACCACTCTTTCCATGCTTCTAGGAAGAACACCATAACCTGTGGTCTTTTTCAAGTATTAAATGTGATAAAGAGAGCTCTCAGATCAATAAACAACACTGTGTTTTGCTCCCTTTGATCCAGCATTCTCAGAATCCAGTCCTGTGGGTACTCCCCAAATTTGCCAGTATATTTTGGCTAAGTCCTATAGCAATGTGTGGGTTGTATTAGTTTTTATTTGCTGCAAAACAAATTATTACCAGCTTAGTGGCTTAAAGCAATACCCATTTCTTAACTCATAGTTCTGCTGATCAGAAGTCCAGCGCGGTGTGGCTGGGTTTTCTGCTCAGAATAGCACAAGTCTGAAATCAGGGTGTCAGCCAGGCTAGGTTCTCATCTGGAGGCTCTGAGGAAACTCAAGGCCTCCAAGATCATTCTTACTGTTGGCAGGGTTTAGTTCCTTGCAGTGATAGGATTGAGGTCCTGATTTTCTTACTGGCTGTCCAGCAGGATTTTCCCTTAGCAATTAGAGGCCTACTGCATTCCTACACATGTGGACACCTACATCTTGCAAGCCAGCATCCTTCTGTGTCTGATCTTTCTCCTTCTTCAAATCTCTGGCTTCCTCTTCCCAAACCATGTTGGAGAAAATTTTCTTTTAAAAGATTCATTTGAATAGGTCAGACATACATAGATAATCTCACTACTTTAAGGTCAACTGCTGTAGCACCTTAATTATATCTGAAAAATCCCTTCATAGCAATACTTAGATTCATGTTTGATTGAGTAACTGGGAGAAAGTAGTAATATTTCTATTTTTTTGTATCCGTTAGATTGGGAGCTACTTAAAGGCAGAGATTGTTTTTTTTTCCTTTGTGTCCTCATCACATCTCTAAATCTTTTCATCCATCCCTGTGCTTGCTACTTATTAGACACTCATTAAACACAAAGGGAAATAGATTTTCAATGATCCCATTTTTGTTTCAACAAATATCAGTAGAATACCCCCAAAAGATAAATATCAAGATATTAATACTGATTATCTCAAGATAGTGGGGTTATGTGATTTTTATTTTTGGCTTAAGTTGCATTTCCAAATTTATGAGTAGTAACCAGAAAACACTACTATAAAAATTAAGACCAATCACAACATCTACCCACCTTCCTGTCTAGGATTCTTTTACATAACAGAAAACATATCTTTTTGAAGGTATTTCCATCATGGTGCTAAAAAACAAGGGTGCCATCAGTGGAACAGAAAGTCCCAAGTTTTAGAAAACAGATAGGAGCATATCAACAGAAAAACAGACTGAAAGAAGGAAATGCACAAGAGGAAATGACTGGAGAGATAAGAGAAAGTCCAGATATATCCCAAACTCAAAGAAACAAGAGAGACTGAGAGGTGTCAAAATATCATCAGGGTATTAATTAATTGTGTTTGGAACATGAATATTGGTGCATGGATATTGCTCTCCAGCTAACACTTCGATAACTGCTTTTTTTTAAAAATTTATTTATTTTACTTATTTATTTTTGGCTGTGTTGGGTCTGTTGCTGCATGCGGGCTTTCTCTAGTGCGGTGAGCGGGGGATACTCTTTGCTGTGGTGCACGGGCTTCTCACTGCGGTGGCTTCTCTTGTTGCAGAGCACGGGCTCTAGGTGTGTGGGCTTCAGTAGTTGTGGCACAGGGGCTCAGCAGTTGTGGCACATGGGCTTAGTTGCTCTGCAGCATGTGGGATCTTCCCCGACTAGGGCTCGAACCCGTGTCCCCTACATTGGCAGGCGGATTCTTAACCACTGCGCCACCAGGGGAGTCCCTGATAACTGCTTTCTAAACCTAGGAAACTGTCTGCCTAGAAGTTCTCCTGACATGAGTGCTAGGGCTGGGGAGAGATGCAGAGCAGGCTCTGAGTTCTCTATAGATCCCCTTAAGAGCAGCAGGACTGAAGAAAAGGCAAGAGAGAATCTGACTCATCCCTAGACTGACCTGAACCATGAGTATTATTTTCTAAAGTAGAAATTCTCATATGGGAGGCACACAGAGTGGGTGCTTGAGCTGGAGGAGGCTGGCCAGCGCCCTGATCACTTAAATTCTCTGGGAGGAATGAGGACGCAAATGCCCTGATGCCAAACCATCCCTATGTACCCTGACTTCACGTACTCCCCGCTCCTGTAATTGCCAGGGACAAGCTGCTCTAAACAGAGTCTAGGGTCACCAAGAGAGAAAGAAGAATTTTCAAATAGTTACATGACAAAAGATCAAAATCACCAAACACTGAAGGAAAAGCTGTGAAATAGAGGCACCAAACTCAACAGAAAATTCACATCAAAGGAGACATTTAATAGAAAAACAAGAATAAGTGACTATGCAAAGAACAAGGAGGGATTATAGAAATGAAAAATATGACCCCTACCCCAAAACAGTCAGTAGATCGACGGACTGGGAACAAACCAAGGCTGACTTAGTGAGGGGCCAGCGGAGCTAAGTAGATTTCTGAGAATGCGGCTCAGGAGAAGAGGCAGAAAGTACAACAGAAAAGATAAGACTGGATAATTCATTTAGACGTTCCCACAGGCAGTACGAAAGAGAGAGCAAAGGAAATGAGAGGGAGGAAATTATAAACAGAGGAGAAGGAAGAGGAAAGGAAGGAGACAGGAAGGTGAAGGAGACAGGAAGGTGAAGGAGGAAATTCACCAGAGCTAAAAGGCTCAACACGTGCTGAAGCTCTGATGTAAAAAGACCCACATACAGACACATCCTACAAGTATTTCAGAGCCCTAAGAATAAAGAGAAAATCTCAAGACTTTCAGAAAGAAAACAAAAAACATATTCCTATGAAGGAATGAAAATCGAGTAAGTGTCAGGCTCAGGGCCCCCAGGAATACATCCCCTGTGGGAATAGCTCTCACTGTGCCCCCGAGGGACCAGTCACATAAGACCGCGGCACAGACGGTGCTGCCTGCAGTTGGTAATACAGCACCCTGGCCAGGCCTGTCACTACTAGCAAGAAAAGCTAGAAAATGGTGAGGCAAGCACTTCAAAGTTCTGAGGGAATATGGGCTCAAATCTAGAATTCTATATCCAGTCAATTTAGTGTGAGAGCAAAACAAAGACATTTTTCAGACATGCAAGGCACAAAAAGTTACCATCTATGAGTTCTTTCTGAAAGAATCCCTAGGGATAAACTCCAGTAAAAGGAGAAAAAAAATCCAATTAGCAGAAGGAAGCAGAGATAATCTGACTTGTCAGTGTACAACATTTAAGAAAAGCTAGTGTGACAATGGGAACTGCTGAGAAAGGAATGCAGGATGTAACCGAAAGCAAACTATTGTTGTCTTGTTCAGGGGAAGGCTATACAGTTAAGAAACGCATTCAGCTTCAAGTAATAGAGAAATCCAGCTCACGGAGGGGTATATTTTTCTCAGAACAATTCTGGGGGAAAGAAGCTGCTGGCTCTCAGTCCAGTGGCTTGACGATATGTCAGGCTAAAGCCTCTACAATTCTCTCAGCCTTTCAGATTAACATCTCATGGTGGCGAAGATGCTGGGTGCAGCTTCTAGTGGTACAGCCATGTTGAGAGTAACAATGAGTAGAGTAGACGGCAAGTCATAGCTGTCCTCTTATTAAGTTAGAGATTTCTAGTATGTCTTATTGACCACCCCCAGCTGGAAGGGAACCTGGGAAAAGAATATTTAGCTTTTACCACCCCTATATGGAAGAAGGCAAAGGAGAAAGCATTTGGGAATAACAATGACTCATCTGACCGAGTGTTTGCCTCAGAGGCTGAAGATGCTGACTCACTATAGATGTTGATAGTGAAGGGGATTGGATATGACACCCCAAAATATGCCACATTGGCATAAAGATTATTTTGAGCTGAAGGCAATTAAGAATCAACAAATAAAGGAAGAGTTCTTTGCCCTCCCTTTATCTGCCTAAAAACAAGACATAAGTTTCCCCCCGTCCTATACCAGGATGAGTGACCCCTATCACCAGAGAACCAGCACCAAGATGAATCTGCATTTAAAAAGCTTACTAAAGTGACCCATATTGTCCATTAGTTTTCCCATATATTTCCTAATCACTTCCCCACAATTTATCATACCTTGAAGCTCAAACCATCTTTCCTTTGTTAAAAAGGGTACATAAGCTCCTGTGTCTAACTGCTTCTTTGAGTTTCACTTCTTTTCTGTGAACTGCCGTGAATATAAAAATATTAATAAATTTGTTCTTCTTCTATTAATCTGTCTTTTGTCAGTTACATTTGCAGGCCCCCAGCACTGTATCTAAGAGTGTAGAGGGAAAGTTTTTCCTTCCTGACAATAGAAAAATATAAATTCAAACACTTGTATTTACAAATCAAGGATAACTACAAATGTAAACATATAGAAAAAATTTTACTAGCAACAGGATGCCAAATATCTACCTTCTAACCCCTAAAGAGGAGACTAAATAGTTTGCTTTGCCACTTGGAGGTGTGTATGACATTCCGAAGATGCAGGAATATAGTCCCTGAACTAATTCTTCACTTGGGTAGAATAATTTAAGTCTAGGACTTCTGTTTTGCTGAATGTCATACTCAGAGCTGAATTGTTCAGAATTTTGAGAACCAGGAGGACAAGGGGAAAAAAGGAGATAAATTAGAAGTTGTTAAAAGACAAAACTCAACTGTAGATCTCTAAGTATTTCACCATTCATCAAATAAATGTTTTCTGGTGCTCTGAACAAGTATACTCCAAATATGTGAGCGACAGTCCTATCTGTAAAAAATACATCAGCATGCACCCTTCATGTAGGTGTAGACCAGTGCTCTCAACACCAGATTTGGAAACAACTTTAATTTCCATTTGGAAAAATAGACCTGCCTGATGGAAAAGCCCAGGCATAGCAGAATGCGCTCTGTCTGCTCCAAGGAGGTGTTCTGATCCCAGCAATACAAGGCATTAAGATGGGGAGGCTGCCTGAAAACAAGATTGTTTAGGGATTTCTTTGCACTGTGATTGTTCACCCTGGTGATTGTGAATAGAATTCAAATCATTTTAAGCAAGCAGAGGAGTTGCTGAATCACCTTGACTGTAGGCTTGTAAACCAGAAGGGGCAAGAGTTTAAAAACTCTGTTGAAATTTTTTTTTTTTTTTTTTTTTTTAGAAATTCACGTTCTTTTATTTATTTATTTATTTAGGACTGTGTTGAGTCTTCATTTCTGTGCGAGGGCTTTCTCTAGCTGCGGCAAGTGGGGACCACTCTTCATCGCAGTGCGCGGGCCTCTCACCATCGCGGCCCCTCCCGTTGCGGAGCACAGGCTGCAGACGCGCAGGCTCAGTAATTGTGGCTCACGGGCCCAGCTGCTCCGTGGCATGTGGGATCTTCCCAGACCAGGGCTCGAACCCGTGTGCCCTGCATTGGCAGGCAGATTCTCAACCACTGCGCCACCAGGGAAGCCCAAATTTTTTTTTTTTTAATTATTATTTATTTATTTATTTATGGCTGTGTTGGGTCTTCGTTTCTGTGCGAGGGCTTTCTCTAGTTGCGGCAAGTGGGGGCCACTCTTCATCGCGGTGCGCGGGCCTCTCACTATCGCGGCCTCTCCTGTTGCGGAGCATAGGCTCCAGATGCGCAGGCTCAGTAATTGTGGCTCACGGGCCTAGTTGCTCCGTGGCATGTGGGATCTTCCCAGACCAGGGCTCGAACCCGTGTCCCCTGCATTGGCAGGCAGATTCTCAACCACTGCGCCACCAGGGAAGCCCCTCTGTTGAAATTTTTAATTATAAAAATGCAAAATAATACTTAAAATCTTTACTCATAATGAATTATAAGTGAAAGAATTATTACTTGCTGTTCTTATGGCTTATTCACAGACAAAAATTATTAAAATCTATTTACAGTACTAATATTTTTAAAGAAAGAGCCCCTCTTTTTTTAACACATAAGATAAAAGCCCTTTTAATTTTCCCTATACGGTGTTATCATTTGAGTTTACCATTTTGGTAGCATGAAACAAACATATAACCTTTACCTGAAGCGTGTTTAAAGGATGTCAAAATCTAATAAAATTTACGGCCCAATTCTTTGCAATTGCTCCAATATATATTTCCTTTCTTAAACCAAAGTTATAAGTAAAAATACCATTTCTTTTTAAATGACTTCACATAATAAAAACATGAAGTCTAGATTAAATTGATCTTTTTACTACTGTTTATTCTGCTATATTCTCTTTACAAAATTGGTATTTCATGTTCAAATGTTTAATTTCAACTAAAATTAGAAGACCAAAGCAACTTAGGCTATATAATAACAAAATTGCCTCACACTGGTACAGTTTCCTATTTTTCAAAGCACTTTCTCATTATTGAATTTTGTCTCACAACAAATCTAGTTATTATTTCTCTTTTGATATATGAGGGAAACGAGGCACCAAAAGGTTAAGTGACTTGTTTTTAGTTACACCATTTAATTAGTGGTGGAGCTAAGGCTGGCACCGAGTGTTCCTGTGTCTGCTACAGAGTTCTTTTCCACTCTGACTATTCCAAGAGTCTTGATATTTTCATGGAACTGAGCCAGGAGTGTACCCTCACCAGTGGAACCCTGACCTCTTCAAAATAGAGTTCAAGGAGATTGTCAGTTCTTGGAACACCCTTCGAAATTCTGCAAGAGAATGTGGAAACTATAATGACATTGGCAATGTAGTCTTTGGGGAGATGACAAGGTTCAAGTTTATATGGATCCTACTGGGAATCAGATAAATGCAGGATCAGGTGAATGGGTCATGGTTAAGTGCAAGAAACAAGCTCATGAAGTAGCAGGCTAGAAATTAATAGTTAACCCGGTCTCCATGGAAGTTTTTTAGAAAGTGGGAGTGTTCCTGGAGAAAGATCAGAATCTGAAGCTATGAGAAATGGGCTAATTCAGGTCCTTTTCCATCCTTCAGCAGCTGACGTCGGACTATGTAGCAAGTGCCTATCAAGTGAGAGCTACATGTTTCTAGAAAATATAAGCATTTTCAAGGTACTCAGTGCCAGGAACTGGAGGGGAGGATTTGCGGATGAAAATTAGAATTTCTAGGCCTGGCATTCAGAATTATTCAGGAGTTTAAGGCCTCGAATGTCTCTTGTGACCTTAAAACAGGTATCTGGGAATATATCAACAGATATTCAGGAATATAGGGATTTACCAGGGCTGGCGTCGACAGGTCGATTCTGACCATACAATTACAAGAAGACAAGGCCTCAGCCCCTGTACCAGGACTGGAGAGACTGTGTCGATATGAATTTAAACTAGATGCTCTGGGACAAAGAAAGATTTCTGTGGGTAGGTACAGGAACAAATTACAGTCAGATTTTTCTGAAGGAGCTCATACAGCTAAGAGACAGAGGCAAGGTCAGAAAGAAATTTGCCAAAATTGGTGAAGATAATTTAGAAGAAGAAAGAAAAAGAGAGATCTGGCTGCTGTCAGGTGACAGGTAAACCAAAAAGGGAGTTTGCCCAGGTAAGTCCCAGTTCAAACTTGGGGAACTAGAGTTACTTGTTACGATTCAGTCTCCCAGCCCCAGTCCAGTTCCCCACAGGAAGATTTCTCAAAAAGAGGAAAACCCAGCCCTCCACAGAAGGATGCACAGAAAAGCTCAGGTCCTGGTTAAGCTCCACCCACTAATGTACAGGTGGTTTAGGCTACCTATTCCCTGACAGGATAGGCACGACCACCTGAGCACCAGTCCTCTGGTTTCCTGTTGCAGGAAAAAATGGGGCCTGAGAGGACGGTCATGTCCCAGGTTTCAGGTGAGTCCTTGGGACGGGCCGCCAAGGGAGGGTCCTTGGCTTTGTGCAGGAAAGAATTCAAGAGCGAGCCATAGTAAAGTGAAAGTGAGTTTATTTAGAGAGATATGCATTCCATAGGCAGAATGTGGTCCATCTCAGAAGGCGAGAGTGGGCCCTAAAATATGGGGTGGTTAGTTTTTATGGGCTGGGTAATTTTATAGGCTAGTGAATGGGAGGATTATTCCAACTCTTTTGGGAAAGGGGGTGGGGATTTCCAGGAATTGGGCCACTGCCCACTTTTTGGCCTTTTACGGTCAGCCTCGAACTGTCATGGCACCTGTGGGTGTGTCATTTAGCATATCCAAATGTATTATAATAGCACATAATGAGGCTCAAGGTCCCCTGGAAGTGGAATCTTCCACCATCTTGGGCCTGATTGGTTCTAACCAGTTTATGTCATATCATCAATGGCTATGTCATTATTTTAAAGTTAGTGCTCTGACCCCTTCCCTCCTGTTTCATTCTGAGGAAGACAAAGGAGTGCTGGGAACTCTGTTGAGAGAAACAATCAGCTTTCTTTTTCTTTTTTTTTTTTTTTTTTCTATTTTGAGAAGAGTAGGCATCTTGAAGGAGTACATCTATGAGGCAAATTTTACCCTGGTCCTCCAGAAACTGAGACAAGAAAATAAGGCAGGGATGTATTCCAGCTTGTTAGGTATTTGTGAAGGTATTCTAGCTTGTTAGGCTTACTACCTTCTCAGCCCCCTTTCCTCCCACTAGAGGCAGGGAACCTGAAGGTGAGGCTGACACAAGCCAGGTGTAGCCCTCAGAGACAATGGGAGTGGGGGTCAGGGATGAAAGGCCAGAGATGAGCCCTGGGCTCTGGGGTAATTGAGGACCCAGCGTGGGCTTCCCAGCTACTTTCCCAGGCAAATTTATATCCCCAAGCTCCTGTAATGAACCAATGAAATCCACTTCTGCATGAAGAACAGGAGAATTCTCCAGAGTGGGAGGTGGGCTAGCGTGGCGAAGATGCCCTATGGGAAGAGATGAAAACATTTCCTGTATCCTGTACCCTCGCCCATCCTAGCACGAGTGGCTGAACCCTAAGGCTTGAGAACCACGTATAAATCTTGTGTTTCTCTTCTGTTCATTCAGCCTAAAGAGGCAGAGTCTCTATAAATGATTTGTCAGGGAGGAAATATTTTCTCAGGGGAATATGTAGTACCTGGGGAAAAACGCTTTTTTCTTTGCAGCTGGTAGGAGAATTCCTTTGTGGGAAAAGACAGATTTGTTGAAGAGATGCCAGTAGTGGGGTCTAAGGAAGCTTCCAGTTGGCCCCTACATTTCTTGAAAAAGGAAGGTAATTTGAATAATATGAATGGAGAGGGGGAGGGGAGGACATAAGGGCTGGGAGGGGCAAGTTTCTGGAAAAAAGAGGAGGACACAGTTGCCCAACCTAACAGGTTTCAGAGGAAAAGAGAAATTTTTAAGAAGATATTATTAAATCATTGGCTAAGTGACATATGGAGTAAAGTTCCTCTGCTTCTCCTCTGAAATTACTTGTAAATCCTGTGTTTCTTACTAATACCTTCATGGGGGGGCGTTATGTTTTTCTGTTTTTTGTGGGAGTAGCTCAGAGCAACAAATTGTCTGCTAGACACTTGAGTTACCCCAGGAGAAATAAAATGCTTTGAAATACAGCCATTGATCCCTGTTTCATCAAGTTTTTATAGGATGACTTGTAGTTTTAATATGTTCTTATAAAATCATTATTTTCTGTAAATAAGGCAGTATCATAGTTTCCATTTTTGTGAATGAGGAACTGGGCTTCAAAGAGAATAAGTAACTTGTCCAAGTGAAAAGTAACTTGAAATTTGATTCCCTTTTTTTTTTTTCTTGTTTAAGGTATCTGCTGATATATTTTTTAAGGACTTTATTTTTTAGAGCAGCTTTAGGTTCACAGCAAAACTGAGAGGAGGGTAGAGATTTCCCATATACCCCTGTCGGGGAGGAAGAAATTTTCCTCTACACTTCTAGGTTCTTTCGGCTGGTCTAAGAATTAAATTGACATGAGACAGATTAACAGGAAAAAAATCAAACAAAAGTTTAGTAACATGTATACGTGGGAGAGACCCAGGAAAACTGAGTAATTCACCAAAAGGGCTGAAGCCCTCACCTTAAATACCATCCTTTGATAAGTTTCTAGGGAATTGGTCATCCTCCTTTTCCTGGTACAGCAAGAGAGACACCATTACAAAGGGAGATTTCCCTTATAAATGTAAATGTTTCTTAGGAAAAGGTAACTTCTACTTGGTTTTCAGAGTTTTTCCCATGTCTGCTGTTTCTTAAAAAATAACCAGCTTAACATAATATTCCAAAGAGACACATTTTGGGGTGGCAGATTCTGCCCCCCTAAACACATTGCCCCCATCTCCCATTTCTTATTTGCAGGAAAAAGACTTCAGCCTCCTAGACCTTCTGGAATACCAAAGGGCAGATTCAAACAGTTGCTAATCAGGGAAGGGAGGGAATGAAGAAACAAAGGAAGAGCAGTCAAGAGACAATACTGCAGTGTTGGGGCAGGGTCCTGGTTCCTCCTCAAGGAACATACATAACAGTATCTCTGAGTTCTTCTGCAAGAACTAAGGCCCCCACCCACGTGGAAGGAGGTAACTACATGCTCAGACCCCAGACTGGTTGAAATCTGAAGGCTGATGATTGAGATTCCTGGAGTACTACCCTGTTACCTCACCACCAACCAATCAGAAGAAAGTCAGTCACCCTGCAGACCTCACCACAAATTTTGCCTGTAAAAACTTCTCCCTGAAAATCATCAGGGAGTTCAGGGGATTTTGAGCACAAGCCACCTGTTCTCCTTGCTTGGCTCTGCAATAAACCTTTCTCTGCTCCAAGCTCTGACGTTTCAGTTTGTATGGACTCATCGTGCCTTGGACACATGAACTTGCGTCTTCTTTCCTGGCGAGGACTTGGCCAGTGAAAAGCTGTGGACTTTTTGTTTACTATAGCCCTCCCACCATCCTCTCTCTCTATAAAAGTGCTCTCCTTCCCTTGCCATAGGGAAACTTGCACATGGCTCATCATGGTTGTATACCCCAAATTTAAATTCTCTGCTGGTCCTGAATAAATCCCATGTTTGCTGGAGAAATATCTGGCAGTCTATTTGCTTTAGGTCAGCAATATCATACAGAGCATTTTCACTGCCCTATAAATCCTCTGTGCCCTCCTATACATCCCTCTCCCCAAATAACCACTGATCTTTTTACTGTGTCCATAGTTTTACCTTTTCCAGAATGTCATATAATTGAAATCATACAGTATGTAGCCTTTTCAGATTGGCTTCTTTTACTTAGGAATAAGTATTTATGGTACCTCCGTGTCTTTTCATGGCTTTGAACTTTGATTCCTGTCAATGAGTTTGGGTGCAAGGAACCATATACTTGTTAAATAAAGGGTCTCAGTGGTATGCTGGTAAATGTCTCCATGGGGAAAAAAGGCCAGGATTTGTAGCATTTGCTAGATTTCCATGATGTAAATGCATTTTACTTATGGTTGGTTTCAAACTACCAGTGGTGATGTCACCAAGTGCAGAGCTGGGAAGACATGGGTATGACCAGCAAGAGCAGGGAAGAACCAGCTCCAGCACACCACAGGGTGTTTTACAGTAAGGACACAACAGACAACCCCAGGGACATCCAAGGACAAGAAACAAATTATTGCTAGATCTTCTTTGAAAGCATTTGATGAGGAATCTTGTAACTTTTTGGCTTTTCTTTGGACAGATTCACTGATTTTAATCATGCCACTGACATGTTTACCTTACTAAAGTACAACTTTCAGAGTCCAAACCAATAAAGGGAGCTAGTGTGTAGAGTCGTTTACAAAAATATCTTTCTCTTTACAGAGACTGAGTAGGGCCAGTCTCCATGCTGTTCATGGAGTACAGAGGTGGGAAATACCAAGGCTCTCCTGTATAACTCAGTGGTGTGCCACAGGGGACAACCATCTGATGAAACACAGCTCTGAGACATGCAGCAAGAAAAACTAAGATTTACAGCAGACTATTCTCTTTTCTACATCCTGGAACTTCTGTCACAGCCCAGTGACAATTCTCTAGAAGGAGCCTTCTGTAATCCACTGAATGGACAGTTTCCCTATGAGAATGATGCTGAGAAGAAAAACCAGGAATGGGATTAACTACCTTGGAAACTTCCACTGACAGCGATCATGAGAATTAATATCTTGTCTCTAGCACACTTTGGGACAACTAGTAGATTCTCAATAAATATTTTTGAATTGATAATTTTTCAAATACTAGCACATACAAGTAGTATAAAGTTTATTTCATTTGACAGGATTTTAATGTGATCAATTAAAATATTTTAAAATTTCACATATAACTTGAAACAAATGGTTTTGTCTTTGTAATAGTTACCTTCCCAAATCTTGGAGAATGATTAATTTCTCTGGCCAGTGGTGATGTCACCATGAACCAGGTGTAAGGCTAGCTGCTGCAAGGGCAAGGATTGATAGAACACAGTCCTTTAGGAGCTCTAGACTAACTCAAACTTTCCAATTAAAACCAAAAACAAGATTATGAGATTTTTTTTTCAAAAATAAATTCAAATCCAAAAGCCATGTTTTAGTCATCTTAATTTTCTGTTTTTTTTTTGGCTGTGTTGGGTCTTCGTTTCTGTGCAAGGGCTTTCTCTAGTTGTGGCAAGCGGGGTCCACTCTTCATCGCGGTGCGTGGGCCTCTCACTATCGCGGCCTCTCTTATTGCAGAGCACAGGCTCCAGACGTGCAGGCTCAGTAGTTGTGGCTCACGGGCCCAGTTGCTCCACGGCATGTGGGATCTTCCCAGACCAGGGCTCGAACCCGTGTTCCCTGCATTAGCAGGCAGATTCTCAACCACTGCACCACCAGGGAAGCCCTAATTTTCTGTTTTTAGGAGCAAACATCTGATAGTAATGCACTTTGTATGGGCTTTCCTCCCTTTCTTACAGGAACAATAGGAGTACTTCTTGTTAAATGATTAGCACAGATGCCTGGCCTGTTATGCATCTGTGTATCTTTTATTTAACATTATGATGAGCAGGTTACCACTGTCAGTGACCAGAGCTCAATCTTGCTGCAGACTTTTTAAGAGAATGTGTGGAATATACTTCAGAATTGTGCCACTGAGTTGTGAGTCCCAGGCAAGCCCCTTCCGCTATTTGTTGAGAGTTGGGTCTCTACTACTGGCACTAACCCTCCAGCATCTCTGGGTGGCATGAGCACCTCCTTCCCTCTAGCTTCCCATTGCCTGGGGCTCATGCAAAGACCTCTCCTAAGGCAGATGTCTCACAAAATGATGTTTCTTCTCCTCAAGATCTGCCTTCACCTCCCCTCTTGGCTTCTAGACTAGTGACTGGGGTCAGGTCTCAGCATGGATCAAATGGGGGAAATACTGTCCCTGTTTTGTAGAAAACAGCTAATTTCCCCAGAGTTCTTCAGAACCTGGCTCGTATATATCAGCAAGAACCAGGAGGTTTGTATGATATGAATTTTGAGGGGGTTGGATGGGGGCTGGGGTAAGGTGGGGACAGAATATTAACTTACTAGGGAAGAGTTTATCAATATGGGGTGCTCTCCTGTGACTTAGAGTGCAACACCTTGACAAGGATGCCTGGAGTCGGTCTCAGTACGCTACTAGAATGATGCCTTGAACTTGGAGATAAGGACGTCTACAGTGGAGATGGAGATGCCAGCACTGCCTCAGCAAAATTTTGAGAATGGGGTCCTGATACTCAAAGGGATGGGTTTATTATTTAAGTCCAGGGAACCCACTAGCTGACTCTGTTATCTAGAAGGGCCTGGGCAGGCACTCTTCAGGAAAACTCGAAGCATGCACTAGTGAGGGGGTGCCGGCATCATTGAAAAACTAAGTGATGGATGTCATCTCTAGGTCAGGGTTGACAATAGGGGAGACTGCTATGAAACTGAGCTTCCTGGTGATGAGGGAGATGAAAAGATTCTGGAATAACAGAGGCCAGGTGGCATCACTTAACTATTTCTATAACAGGCACAGACTGTAGTGGTAACCAAGGAAACTTGATCCACAAGGATCTGTGATGATGGTTAATTGACCAGGGTGTGCCTTGGAACTAGATAAGTAGGCAACCAATAACAATTGTTGCTTGATTTGTATAAGCAAAAACAAAGCTGGAAAGCAAATAGTTGATGTCAGCCATTGCAATAGCAAATTATGATCACTTAACTTGTGTTCGCATCTGAGTCAGTTATCAGACCCACGACTCATTAATTAAGAAGAGGAGGCCAGGTTCCCTTCAAAAAGGGACTTTCAATATCATAGCAAGTATATAAAATAAATATTTCACCAAATCTTCTCCAAAAGAACCTCAGGCTTTTTATCATATTAACTTTCCACTAGAGAAAGGGTAACACCCAGACCTTTCAAGGATTGCTTGAAATAGAGTCAAAGATGACACTGATGCTGAGGGACACAAAATGTCATCATGGCCCCTGTTCAAGTGGGAATACACGGAGGCCAGATGACAAATAAGGGGTCCTGTCCCATGTCTATCTCACACTGAGTCCAATGAGTCCCCAGGTAATTGATCATTTCTCCATTATAAATGCAAAATTGGATATCCCTTGCAGCTAGCAGAAACCTCCCATTGGCTCCTTGACTTGCTAAATAAGTGCCATGGTGCTAGGAAAAACCAACGACAAGTCTTGGAAACTGGCCCTGCAAAATAGTAAATCAAAATCAATCTATATCTCAGTTGGAATGCCAGAGATTTTTGCCATCCTCAAAGTCTTAAAAGATAGACTCCATTGCATTCTCATTTAATCCATTGGTATAGCCCCTATAAAAATCAGGTTGATGACTGCACATAATAGTGGACTGCCATAAAACTGACCTTATTCACAGCTGCTGTCATATGCGATATTGCTACTAGAACAAATCAACACAGCTGCTGTTGACCTGAAAAATGAATTTTTAAAAATCTTTATGAGGAAGGAGAATCAAAAGCACTTTACATCCATCTGGATGGAGAGCAGTATACATTTAGAGTCCTGCCCCAGGTCTTTGTAAACTTTCTTGCTTTCTCTTGCAGTAGAAGCTAAAGGAGCACTCCACAGAACATCATGCTGGTCCACTAGGTTAATAACATCATATTAATCAAACTAGTGAGCATGAAGTGGCAAATGCTCTGGAAAGTCATGTGTGAACTGGAAATTAAATAAACCCTAGGGACATCCCTGGTGGCACAGTGGTTAAGAATCCGCCTGCCAATGCAGAGGACATGTGTTCGAGCCCTGGTCCAGGAAGATCCCACGTGCCACAGAGCAATTAAGCCCATGCGCCACAACTACTGAGCCTGCGTGCCACAACTACTGAAGTCTGTGCACCTAGAGTCCGTGCTCCACAATAAGAGAAGCCACCGCAATGAGAAGTCCGTGCACCACAGTGAAGAGTAGCTCCTGCTCACTGCAACTGGAGAAAGACAGCATGCAGCAACGAAGACCCAACTCAGCCAAAAATAAATAAATAAATTTATAAAATAAATAAATAAACCCTAAAAAAATTCATAGTACATTAGTGATATTTTTATGACCCAATGTTTTGAGGAATGCCAGGACATCCCTTCAATACTGAAAAACAAGTTATTATACCCTTACCACAAAGAAAGAGGCACAGCACTTTAGTTCTCTTTGGATTTGGGAGATATCCTATCAGTAGGGTTAACTATCTGACATTCCTTGCTCCTTCGTGGTAAAATTCAGAGATACGTTTTTCTCAGTCTCTCAGAAGATCCCCAGCAGGATTGAGCCCCAGTTGTCCACAATGGTGACTTCTCATTAACACTAAATCTTTTATTGGCTTTTCTCCTTATCCTTCTCTCAGCACCACATCCTATAATGCTTCTCAGGAATACTTCCTAAATAAATTACACCCAAATTCTTGCTCAGGATCTGCTATTGGAGGCACCCAAGCCAAGACAGTTTATAAGGGTAGAAACCGGGAAAATAGCTACAACGTTATTGCCAATAATCCAACAGGAGATGATGATGGTTCAGTCAGGGTGGTAGCACTGGAGATAATTGGAGTCATCAGGAGAGATTGAATTCTGGATGTATTTTGAAGTTAGATGTGTATAGTTGGATGTAAGATATGAGGTAATGAAGGGGCCCAGGACGTTTCTAAAGATTTTCCTGGATTAACTGGAATGATTGAGTTTCTTTCAAGTAAGATAGAAAAGACTTCAAGAAGAGCAATTTTTCCGGAGTAGATACAGAACTCAGTTTTGGTCAGCTGCACTTTGAGATGCCTACTAGATATTCCAGAGAGGCTTTCAAGTAGTTAGTTGGAAACATGAGTCTAGAGTTCAGGAGGAAGCTCCACCAAAGGGATACAATGGCAGTCATTGGTATATAGATGATATTTCCAGCAATGAGATCATCAAGAGAGTGAATACAGAGGGAAAGAGAAGACAACCAAAGCCTGAGCACTGCATCCCTCCAATGTTAAAAGGCTAGAGGGAAGAGAAGGAACAACGGAGATTAAAAAGAAGCTAGCAGTAGAATAGGAAGAAAACCCAGGAAATGGGATGTCCAAATGGGAGGCCAACGGGGCAAAGAAAAATGATGTATCAAGGAAGAGGTATCAAATGCTGCTGCTAAGTTAGGTCAAATAAGGACTAAGCATTTATGAGTGGATTTAGCAATGGGAAGGTCAATTCAATCCTGATGACAAATTTTGGTTGTCTAAACACTTCATAAATCCAGTGAGCTTCAATGGATATCTGAGCCTTCCTGGGACTAGATACAATCCATGCTTTCTCAAGAAGATGAAGAGGGTATGCATGAAAAGAAGGAAGGACTCTTAAAATGTACTTTGGCTGCTTTGCCATTTTGCCTAGGGTCAGACATGTCACTGACAATAAAACACTGGGAATAATATGAAGGGCAGATGAACAAACTCCCCTCGGTGCTCTGGGGGAAAAATACTGGAACATTAGAATCTCCTGGCAATCAAGGCAGATTAATTTACTCAATGCTTTGTGATAGATTTTGCTGTAAAATAAATTGGATAGTAGATTCTTTTGAGCAATAGTACCTAAAATTTCCAATTTCAGGGTATTTTGGCTTACTACAATCAATGGGAGGCCCCTAGATGCCTGGAAATGATGGCTGGATCCAGGATGGTGCAGCCTCCTAATGATAATGCTGGAAATCGCCCAACAGTTTTCATTGTTCAATGAAAACTCAAGAGGGATAATGCCAAAAAGCCTTATATACAAAAAGCAACTGACTCCCAGAAAGGAGGGGGCAAAATAAGTTCACATAATCACGTCATCCATCCTCTATGTGGCAAAAGTTGTTCTGTGTCTGGTTTTAACGTTGGTAAAAATAATAGATTATTTTTCTCTCTTGATCGTATTTGATTTTGATCCAGGAATTACCTTTAGCTTTACTTCATTGGTACTCAATATCATCTTCTCTCCTGATGGAAAATCCTACCTAGTCAGTGTTTGCATTTCTTCATCAACCATCCTTCTCATGGCAATAGTCACACTTGGGATAAAAATAATACCTATCTATAGGGTTGTTGAGAGTATCATGCAACTTAATCTAGCTCATTCACTTAAAACAGTACTTGGAAAAGAGCTTGTGCTGTGTGTATGAGTGTTTCCTCTTATTTTTACCTTTATCCGGTAAATGTTCTACCTTTGCATGGCCTATGTTCATATTGGTTTCTGTTCTTTGTGACCGTGACAATTGTAAAATATAGTTTATTAAATCCTTGTGAAAATGAATATCTGTAATTCTAAATGTATGAATGTGCTGGAAATGATGATCCTGAGACCTTCAGAAACCCCACAAACTCTGGAGACAAGAGTAAATATGAGCCACTCATATTCCAAAGGCCTGGATCAGACCTCAGAGTCTGAAGGTCTCCGAGTCTGAGATAAGCAATCGACATATCCTAAATGAGTATTTACAGCAATTACATACTTCTAAGAAAACTAACACACCTATCCCTCTGCCAACCCACTCCACCCCACCTCAGATTCAGTAGGTCTTGTCTTTGGCCCAAATAGGTCACAATTTATTGTCCAAGCCTGGACTTTTCTTTGTAAAGAGGTATTATTGATTACGTGAGCACTGAGACCCTTGCAGAGGCTGGGAGCTTTGGTGATTGGATCCAGCCATTCTTCAAGCTCCTAACAGCTCCTTGGGATGCACTGAAGAGGTAGAGTGCAGGTCTGCTACTCCCAGGACCCCTAATCACCACCCTCCTAGGACCCTCTTTCAGTTTTGTCATGTCCAGTTCCTGATCCTAGGGCCTCAAAGTCCATTCCCTTTCTTGGACTATTTTCTTTCACAAAACAAAATTTTCTTAACTCTGCAAGATAAGGTCCAGTTCTCCATTCAACCAAGAGCCTAACTGGGACGGACGGGTTTGAGGAGGAGAGAAAATTCTTGTGCTTCTGCTCTATCTATAGCTGTGCAAACAAAACACAAATGAATTCCTCAGTGAATGATTCTGGCACATAATAGTAAAGGGGGCTGTACCACCTCTTGCCTCTGACTTTCACACATGCCGCTTTCTCTGCCTGGAATATTGCTGCTTTTCCTTCCTCCTTACCTGGCTAACTCCTACTCACTCTTCCCATCTTAGTCTAAACATCACTTAGCAAATTTAAACTATGCCTTGATTCATTATTTTAAAAAATCAGCACAGCTGAACATTTTCAAGAACATTAATACACTTTCACACACAATGTTCACTAGCACAGCTGAAAGTGAGGACAGGGTGGCCTGAGATGACCTGTGAATAAGGCCAGGTTTCTCTTCAAGGGCTCCTACTTCCTTCCGGCAACCTCCTCACTAAAGGACGTCCACATTTTCTGGAGCTGAGTGCTCCCAGACTCTTGCACCTTTTCCTAAAATCTTCCCGCAGAAAAGGATCTGTAATCAGTCATTTGCATCTTAATGGAAATGTAAATTGCTGTGTTAAGTCTCCCAGGGCAGCTGCAGCTTAAACCTAGGTACTTTTGTGGAATAAGAAGCTTTGTTCCCAAGTAAAATGAAGTTAAGCTGCAGGGAGGATTTTGCTTATTTCAGTACGGTATTAAGTGACTTTGGGCCTGCCCTAAACTCTCCCTATCAGTTAAATATCACCAAACTTATTCTGATTTTCCCAAGGGTTATTTTGAAAACCAAATGAGATAATGTATTTGAAAGTGTCCATAAACTATAAAGTATTACACAAATGTTAGTGCTATTATTAGTAAGTTATGAATTTGACATTCATTGGCATTCAAAGCAAGTCTAGAGATTCCTTATTCATAATTCCCAGACCGCAGACAAAGTTACTGTATTCTGTTCTGCATTCAGTAGAGTTTGTAATTCCATGTAGATTTAGGGAGAGGTTCTGAATATTGTCATAAAGCAAGAAAGCATTTTTCTTTAAGAATAAAATGATACATGTGTCTTGCAATGATTTTTTTAATCTTTTTGAATTCTGTCTTTTGTCTCAGTGGGAATCTTCCAGCCTTCCTTACTTTTATCCCGGAAGAGCATTTTATTTTCCTATATGACTTGATTTTTTTTTTTCTGTCTGATCCAAGAGCTAAACTTTAATATTTATTAAAATAACTCACTTTTTCATTTTCAATAAAAATGGATCAGATCCTCTCTTAACTCCTAGTTAATTAGGAGAAAATATTATATTTATTACTTCTTATAAGCGAGTTACACAGAGCTATAGAAACATATCTTTTAAAAAACTACTTTTTTCTGCCTACCAAATGTGTGCAGTTCAAACATTAGCATGTATTTCATATTTCCTGCATATCACTAAGCCACTAAATTTTTCCTTTAATCAAATGTTTTGAATTTGCATGAATAAAAATCATCACTGTCTATTCATATTGAAAGTTTGTGTAAAGATTGGTCTCTGTTTAAAGTGGTCTTTGTGAATCTGTTTTTCTCTGAAGCCAGAAAATAGTTTCAGAAAATAGGCAGTGAGTTATCCTAGGAAAATAGAAACGAAAGAATCTGTTAGTTTATTTTCTGTTAAAGTGATAGCTACTAGGTAAGAGTATGGCTGCTCGTGTTGCTAAATCAGAGGCAATGCCCTCTCAACCCAAATCAAATGAGCCACTGAGCTTTACTGACCCTGATGCACAGTAAACAAACAAATAAATCCATCTATCCATCCTCAAACTCAAGTACCTACATCATGGGACCATTTATGTAAATACACAGCTCTGAGTGTCAGAAAAGCGAACTGCAATGTCATGAGTCACATTGAGACTCTGAGTATGTTGGCCTTTAAAAAAATTTTTTTTTCATTCAAGTATTCATTTACTTACGCATGCAACACGTACTTTTGGCCAACTATGTGCCCGGCAACCATTTAGGTGAACAAGTGCCTGATCCAGGCATTCAGATGAGTAAGAGAGAGAGGATCCCCTGGCTTCATGGAGATTATGATCAAGTGGGTAGAAGGAGACCATAAACAAATACATAAAACAAGATCATGAAGCCCTGCAATGAGGGAGACGGATTGGCAAACAAAGGGAAGGTGACTCATTTAGATTGGGTGTCCAGGAAGCCCTCTCTGAGAACATGAAATCTGTTTGAAGATCTGAAGAACAGGAGGGAGCCAAACCCACAAAGAACTAGGGAAGAATGTTCTTGGCCCAGGGGATAGAAATGCAAAGGCCCTGAAGAAGGAAGAGACTTGGCCTTTTTAGTATTTCTGCAAGGAGCCAGAGTGGCTGCAGCTTAGTGAGCAGAGTGGAGAGTGACAGGACAGGAAGTTAGAGACGGAAGTGGGGCCCACATCGTCAAGCTTATGAAGATTACAGAAAGGGGTTTGAGTTTTACTCCACGTGGAAGAAGAAGCCACAGAAGAGCTTTAAGTACTGGAGTTACAGGGTCTGTTTACATTTACAGCATCACTCTGGCTGCTGTGCAGGGAATGAATTGCAAAATTACAAGAGCAGAAATGGGAAAACTAATAGCAAAGTAATTGCAGTAGACTAGGTGAGAGATGGTGGTGGATCAGGTGAGAGCAGAGGGTATGGAGATAAGTTAATGGGTTTGTGGTACCTTTGAAGGTAAAGCCAATAGTTATCAAAATACTAGATTAGATACTGAGGAGGAGATGAGAGAAATCAAGGGTAACTCCTAAATTTTTGAAATGAAGCACTGTGTTGATGGCCATGCCATTTACTGAGATAGGAAGGCTAAGGGAGGGATAAGTTTTTGATAAATCAAGAGTTCTATGAAGAGTATGAAACCAGGCAGGAGAAGCTAACATACCAGAATACTATATCTATCAGGTTAGACAAAAAATAAACCAATCACTGGTAGTAGAACTGCAATTAGGGAGGCATGAAACATGGTTCTTCCAGACTTATCGTTTTTTCTGCTTCAAAGACTAAACAATGGACACAATTTAATGGGCTCTATCTTGGGAGGGCTGTGATTGCGTTTAGCTGCAGAACACATAGATTCACAGTTTTACAAAACATTGATATATTTAATTTCATCATATAAGCTAGAAATATTTTACTAGCAGAAATATACATATATTATAGAACTAGAAAAGTGCCTGGTATATAGTATATGCTCAAGAAATATTTGAATGAATGCAAATATGTATAAAATATAAAATAATTATGAGTACGTGTGTTCATGAAAAACTAGACTAAGAATCATAAACTATTTATAGATGCATTCAGCAAAGTGGTGAGCGTAGAGAAAGCCCGAGTGGACACAGATTAAGTGCAATTGTACTGTTGCTGATTCCACAGCTCCTGTCTTTTCATTTTTTTCAAATAGGGAAAATCACTCAAAGAACATGTCATTTTAAAAATCAGCTTTCACCTGATGATACGATTAAATCTGCACCCACAAGGAAACGTGAGGATGTGGCCAGATGAAGGATATTCCTTCCTGGAAGCTGTAAGAACTAATGCTATAATTGATTTGGCTGGATTCTAGGGATGATTAAGTGGCCATAGATCATTGGGAAATAGAAGATTAACTAGAGAATATGTTCTTTGCTTTAGAGTAATAAGCTGGGAGTTTATGGTTTTTGATAATTTCACTATCCACTTTACATTTTTATTAAATCTCTGTTATCGAGTACAAGTTAGTTGACTTTAGATGTAGCCTGTTATTCGTTGCAAAACATAGCTTTCAAGGAAATGCTGATATGGCTTCTAAAGGTTAAAGTTTCCAGTGTCAGATTTTCCTAGGCAACAGTTTAAAAGGCTTGACATTTGCTGAATAGCCCCTGAGAAAGAACCTCTTATTAAAAGTGTTCTTCCTCTTGGCACATAGCATTTGTAGGAACTAGACTCATTCAACAAACATTAATCGAGGGTCTACTATACACTAGGCATGCTGGTCTGAGGCCTTGAGACAGGCCTTCTATCTAATACAGAGATTAAATAGACCAACACCTACCCCCTTCCTTTCTCCACTGTTTAGTGGGGAAACAGCACAGCAAGGACAGGTACCCTGAGAGTGTAGAGGAGCAGCACCAGGCACATTGCTGGAGCCTGGTGGCCCAGGAAGCCTTTCTGGAGGGGAATGACAAAGCAGCTGAGTTTTCAGAGATGAGTAAGATCTAAGGAGTTCACATTTCTAACATCTATCACCATTGTCTATTAACTGTCCGTTGTTCCTTACTTGTGGAATTTATATCATGTAAACTGTCATCTAAGGAACAATATTATCTTAACTGAAACTTTGCATATTCAAACTACAAGAGTTCCAACCAGTGTGAGTATGTAGTTACTCTGGAAACTATGCTTAACTCACCTAATTGTTGAATTCATTATAAAGATTGAATTTAGCAAATTACATCCCAGAGCAAAGGTATCTGGGAATATCTTTAACAATAAGGTGCACATGTGTATGGGTGCTGTAAGGTTTCTCAGGCTTTGAGAGATATACTCTATTCCTGGAAGTTTGTTGGGCAAGTATGGAGGAATAGAAAGCCATTGCCTAGCTAAGCCTCACAGAAACTTTGGATAATGTTTCTGAGTCAAGTAGCTTTTAAAATAGCTTTAAAAATAGTGGCTTTTAAAGGGGAAAAAAAGTTTCTGATACTGAGGTTGACTTATATATATATATGTATATATATACAAAGGTAAGACTAAGCCTAAACTCCTTAAGCTAACAGCTCTTATAAACTAAAATACATAAATAAAAAATAAAATCAACAAAATTGCAAATTAAATATAAATCAAAGTATAAGTCTAATGCAATTTAAATTGAAAACATTAACTATGTCTCATGCTACTATTTCAGTAAAATTAAATAGAAAACTAAATAAAAGACTGGATAAAATAAATAATAGAAAGATTTGAAAGATACAGACTCAGGTCTTATATTTATATATACTCTTTTTTTAACCACTGTGACAATCAAGGACCTTTATTCTATTTTTCTGTTTTCTACCATCTTTACCTGCCACTTCTTACAGTATTATTTCAACCCCATCTTATAATGTTAAAATATGTGTACATTTTTTAACCTCAATAATACTAATACGAATAATGCTAATTCACATTAGTATTAATAATTTCAAGAATTTGCTTGCTATTTGAAGATAATCAGATCTTGTAATTAACTAAATTTTGTACAGAGCAACCCTTGATTGTCAATTTATTGAAATTTGCATTAAATAGGTACCTAACTCCAGTTAGTGGTGAGGAAAAGAAAACAAATTTCTAATGTGTATCTATGATTCTATTTACCAAATACAAAGCCGGAATATGCCCATACATCTCTGTATTAGTTTCTTATGGTTGATGCACAAATTACTACAAACTTGGTGGCATAAAACAACACGTATTTATTATCTTGCAGTTCTTGGAGTCAAAAGTCCAAAATCGGTTTCACTGGGTTGGATTAAAGTGTCGGCAAGGCCAAGCTCCCCCAGGAGGCTCTAGGGGAGAATTTGTTTCCTTGCCTTTTCCAGCTTCTAGAGCTGCATTGCTTGTGTTCCTTGGCTTATGGCTCCTTCCTCCATCTTCAGATCTGTCTTTGCTTCACCATCACACCACCTTCTCCTTTTCTGTCTCTGTAGTCAAGTCTCCCTCTACCTCCCTCTTATAAGCCTGCCGCAATCTCCTTGCAAGTGTGGTTGTACTGTGGTGAAGACTTTTTTGAACTCAGCATGTTGTGTGATCACTCAATATTTCCAACACTTTTCTCAAGTTCCATTCCTGGGAAACTCACACTGATTTTAGTTGGCCTTTACTTGGTACATAAAATGTAAATGCAGTGTAGACACAAGCATGAGATTGGTGGCCATCCCAGTGATCCATGCACGAATCGGCTTATTTTTTCAGACTATCACATCTTTCAGCACATAAAATCTCTCTGGTCTGTTTGTCTACCATCATGGCAGTTTAGCTCCTCTGAGCCTGAGTTTTGACTTCCCCAGGGTGAGGATTCAATTGGTTTGCCCAGCAGCATTTATAATAGGTTATCTCCTTTGGACAGAGCTTTTGTGCCAGGCTGCCTAGCCTGGGCTAACAGTTATGGGATAAGCATCAGCAGGTCCAGTTATGCATAAAGCACTTTCTCTGGGGAAGGTAGGCAGTTTCTCAGAAGTGGGCAATCTAAATGCAAGTTTAATTGCATAATTTCTTTAGTAAAATTGGAATGGATTCCATGATTCTAGAGCCTATGCAGTAATGAGGGTCACTAAGTTGCTGCAGTTGAGGAGATATGATAAATTCAAGGAAGAATACCCAAATTTATGAAATCTTTTTCACTATCAGTTACAGCTATATACAAGGCTAAAAGGATTGCTAAGTGCTTAGGGTGAAGAGGAAGGTGGGTTAAATTTGAGAAAACTGTCCAAGAGTTGTTATATCTTTACTGATTTCTTGCACAAAGAAAGGTTCTTCTCTTTAGAAGAAAGGAAGGGAAAAATACTTTCAGTGCAGGAATAAATACAGAAGAAAGTAAAAGTGTGAGAAACACATAGGAAAGATCAAGGTGCAATTTGTTTGACTTCAGCAGACAAATTAAGTTGGAGCAAAGCAGATGAGGGGATGCAATAGAAGCTTAAATTTATGGGTATTATGACTTCTCTAGTGAGTGAGAGACCCACAATTTAGGGTTCTTCTACCATAATTTGATGTCTGTCATTTATTTTGTCATGAATTTGAAAGCTTCAGAGAGGTAGAGTAAAATGACAGATGATGTTTATAGTTTCCATAGAGATTGTTGGGCAGAAAGGCACGGCAGTTACCATGGTCTAGCATTTTTATAATCTATTTTTTCTCATGCACCTCTCACAGTAATATATAATTTTTAGACCTCCTTGGGAAATTTAAATCATTTGCTAATTTTTATGTACTGCTAAGTTTCTAGGAACTTACTAAATTTTGATATGCATGAACTAAAATTACTGTGTGATTGAGTTTATTGAAGAATTTTATTCAAAACAAGACTAACAATAATTGAGAATCATCCTAAGACATCATTGTTGTTTATATTATTTCCCTGACCTATTCTTATAGGATGCTACTTCTTTGTTACTCATTGGAAAGTGAGAGAAATAGTGTATATGAGACAGAGTTCTTTTGCTCCTGCCATGGACCAAGTTCTAAAAACAAATCTTATGGCCATTGTCCTAGGGAAATTGGTTGGTCATTTCTAATAATTACTAGAGCATGTTTGTGGCTGACAATGGGGGAAAAGTGGAATCAACAGTATATTGTCAGAAGTGGTCCCCATTGTTTAAAGCAATGAGAAGGTTCACAGGATTCTAAATAAAGAAATGACTGAAAAAAAAGGATGTTTCAAAAAGGGCAAGATATAGACCAAATTACTAGAATAGACAGGCATTAAAGATGGCAAAAAGGAGGTGCATCTCTACTGAATCTTTGCATTTACTGAATATCTGTTGGCCAATAATGGCTTGGTTTCTAATGCAACCAAATGCAAAACAATTTGGGCACTGAAAGTGCTTCTTCCAAAAGCAAATCTTTTTGTTGGAAAGCCAAACAAGTGAATTTTATGAAGCATTATGATGATTTTTCCTAAATCACTGGTACAAATAGAATGTGGAGATTTAAAATTATATGTGGGATTTTGCCAGAATGCCCATTCTTAATTATTTTTTGAAAAGGATTGGATAGATTTAAGTTTGATTTACATTTTTTGTCATCTTAGTTCCTTATGTAAACCTGATTTGAAAATTCAAATTTATCCAGAGAAACTTTCAAAATGAATCAATACATCACTTTAAGTGAAAATTTCCAGAAATGCTAATTGGTAGAGAGAGCTTCATTTCCTAGCAACAAGTCTCATTCCAACGTTGTATTTTTCTGACTGTGAATATGCATTGTATCATAAGATTATAATTGCATTTCAAATTGTCATAATTTACAGTTATCTTTTCCCTACATATACAACTTAAAGTTAAAGACAAACCTAACACTCTGACTAGTCATTTTTTTTTACCAGTTTAAACTGCCACAGAGAAAAGCAATTAAAATAGAGAATCTTTTGTTTGTTAACAGCTCACCGGTCAGACAGTGGGTAAGCAATTATTACTCTGCTTTTTTTTAAGTTAAATTTTGAGATGAACAATTAACTTGTTAAAGACTAGGCATATATTCCCAAAATATATTATTATGACATGAGAATAGCATAACAAGATTTCTGAGGGTGAAATAATATTTCTCAATTTATTTCTCAATGATTTGAGAAATCATTTCTCAATGATTACATTTCATTTATATAAAATGATATTTCTCAATGATTGCATTTCATTTATATAAAAATCAAGTCATTTATAGGATGTTTGGGAAGACAGGCCACTCTTGATTATTTAGAGATCAGAGAGGTCTTTCTTCTGAGTTTTCATAATCAAATTCCTGGATTTATACAAGATTGTATAGGAAAGAAAATACAAAATACTTATAAGTACATAATACAAAACTGGCCATTTATAAAATTAGTACTCACTCAACACAGAATTCTCTATGCCTAACACTAGATTGTATATCCCTGTTGCTTAAAGCATCAGCATCTGGACAATATGATATAAATACAATGCAAATCACATTCAAAGTAAAAATACAAATACTGCATAAGATGCAAACTTTCTTGAAGTCACTGAAAGTGACAATGGACAGTTTCTAGAATCTTGAGCAAATGAGAATTTCACCACTCAACCACTGGAGAAGAGAAAAGAAAGCAGTAGCAATGATGACAAGGTAGGAGCTTCGAAAGAGAATTATTTGACTATCAAAGGATTAAGAGAGGGCCTTGGGAAAAAGTGGATTAATAATGCCATGTCCAACTATCAAAAACATTTCTTTGCCATGTTACACCTCAAACCAATGAATTTTTGGTTCATTCTAAAAATGAACACAAGGGCTTCCCTGGTGGCTCAGTGGTTGGGAGTCCTCCTGCAAATGCAGGGGACATGGGATCGAGCCGTGGTCCGGGAGGATCCCACATTAGCGGAGCAGCTAAGCCCATGAGCCACAGCTGCTGAGCCTGCGCTCTGGAGCCCACGAGCCACAGCTACTGAAGCCCGCGCGCCTAGAGCCCGTGCTCCACAACAGGAGAGACCACCGCGCTGAGAAGCCCGCGCACCGCAAGGAAGAGCAGCCCCGGCTCGCGGCAACTAGAGAAAGCCCGTGCGCAGCAACGAAGACACAACGCAGCCAAAAATAAAATAAATAAATAAATAAATTTATTTATTTAAAAAAAAATGAACACATAATTGCAGTTATAACCTAAATGTTAAATAAGATAATTTATTTTCACAATTTAAATTTCATTTTTTAAGCTAAAGATCCATCAAATCTCTTTTATCTTCCTCTTCGTTCTTCTCCATCGCCTCTTCCTTCTCTTTTTTTTTCGTTCTCCTACTTTAATATTTGTTATGAAGTTTTGCCCCAGGGTTAAGAGGACCCACCTCCCACCTCAAGTGGGACCTTCCCCAGTACGAAATAGTGTCAGATCCCAGGGACCTACTGGGCAAAAACAGAAAAAGGAATGAGCCAGAGCCATTTCAGAGCTCAATATTCTGAAAAAGATGAAAGAGCAGGCATTTTGGGACATAGGTAACAACACTTGTTCTGGAATGCCATCATCTTTTGGGGGTAGAATATCCAAAATCGGTGGCCTTTTCCCGGTTCTCAACCCTTGACCTCTCAGCGCTGGAGGAGAGTTTTTTAAAGAGAAGAATGTGATTGTGATGTTTTTCAGCCTCTTCCTCCCTGCACCCACCTGATTCACGTACAGTCCCAAACTCTTCTTCAAAATAAGTTTTTCAGACTTAAGTGATGCTTCCTGTATACCTGAATTCTTTCTTTTAATCTGCATCATTTTGCTTCTCCTGCCTCCTAATGTCATCAGTCCCCTAAGGTTCTTGTCCCTCTTCCTCAATACTTTCTCCTTGAATGTCCTGGATATCGAGAATCGGGTTTTTGAAATGCTTTATTTACCATGTGGTGAACAGGGACATTTTAGAGATCTTTCTAAATACTTGTCTGACCAAACAAAATTTTTTTCTAATGGAAATCAAGTTTCAACAAATCGAACAGGTACAACATCCACAGTCTCAGGAGGAGGCCATTCTGGTTGCATGACTATTCTGCCACGTGTGGAAACAAATATCTCACATCCTTCCCTTTCATTCTGGACTTGAAACGGAATCTCTTTCTATTCAATGTATTCTTTTTGTTAATTCTAAGTATCAGAGAATACCATCACCAGAATAAATTTTCAGTCTCTCCCCGGCTTGAGTAATTGAAAAAGGGGATATGACTGAACAGCTTTGCTCATTATGATTCAGCCAAGAGCATCCATACAAGTGAGGAATAAGAACCATTTGTACCTACCCTCCCAGTGCTTTCTAATGAACCATAGGTCATTAGTACTGGGTCTTTTGGTCACCCCTAGTTCTAGTATAGATGCCCAATAAAAATATTAAGCATAAATTTTAGGTTGAGTTTGAATCTTAAGAGGCTGTCCATATTTGCAGTTTATTTTCTTCAGATACCTTACAACTGATCTTAATAGATTATTTTAAAGAAAATCTCACCAGTGACATAGCTCCAGTATAAAATGTGAAATCATTATGCTTTATAAAAACATGATTTATACAGGATTTTATTATATTTCATGTAAATAGTTATTAAGTAAAATGTAGTTCATTGACTGATTATAAACTTTTATAAATTGTTTCATGATATTCTTCATTTCATTTATGCAGAATATGAATAATATATCATAGAAAGGAGCTGTTATCCCCTCTGAAGTCATGTTGGAAAACTATGAAAGAAAGTTTATTACTTTAAAAACAAATTCACAATTGTAAAGTTTTTCTTCCTATACTTCATTTCAGTGACTGATTTTCACAAACATGAATATTTTTAACTTTTACTGTCTTAAAAAACATGCCAAACCTTGTAGAGTAATGAGTACTGTATTTGTATTCAAATTTTCATTAGGAATTTTAATAAATATACTCTATGTATTAAGTAGTATACAAAGAAGATAACAAGTGAAGCTACTTTAAAATACAGAGGCTGCAGTACAATCAACTTGGAATAAGATTGTACTTCTCTTCCAAAGAGCTTGATGCCATTTTTCTCCTTAAATGTTTCCTTTAAGAAGCGCATTGTTTGGAATTCATATTGCTCTCTCTTAGCAAGGTTAGGTCCTTTGTTGCCTTGACAGGATATGGCTGTCTTGATTCATGTTTGCACAGAACTAAACCATCACGGTGTATCACATGACTACTGAAACTATTTTATTGTCTTTCTGTCACATTACAAATTGATTTTAAAATACATTTGCCTTATAAAGGCGAAAACTGCATTGCTTGTGCTTAAATATTGCATAAACCAAATTTAGTGATCTGTGTATTCTTTATGCTTGCTTGGGCCCAGTTGTTAGCGCTTTGGAATGTCCAACTGTCTGCAATAATTTACTGCAGAATAAACTCTTTCCTGTATTTCTAGAGTCTGCAACTCTTTAACCTTATGAATTTAAGAATGAGTCAGTTTAATCTTATATCCTACTACAATAATATATTTGTATGTATGTACTATTACATTTATATGCATTTGATCTTAGTTGTATATGCAGTGGTTTGTTCTGTGTTTACTTGGTTGTAAATTTAAGTAAAGCACAACAGAGAAATGAATACACATACTGATTTATTGACAAAGGCTGCAAACATAGTTCAGTTTGTAGGAAAGAAGGTGATATATTTATCTATTTTATTGTCTTATGGTAACCTTTATTTTCAAAAGTTAGTGGCGTCTTTATTTAGAAGATCAATGGATCAAATACTGTTTAAAGTAGGTATTACCACTATTTCAAAACTGGTATGCTTGTCAGCAAGTAATACTTAAAATACAAGAAATACTCATTTCAAGTAATACTTAATTTTTGAATAATTATAACACACTTAAGCAGAGCTGAGCTTGTCAAGATTCCTCGGCCTGTGACCATGTTAGTGCTGTAATTTTATTTAAAGAGATATAGCGCATGAATGAGAATAAGAGAGGATGTGGGGCTATGGTTCTGTTTGATTTGATATTAAATTTATTCTCTGAGTAAGCAGATTAAATTGTTACTTTAATTCAGTATTTTAAAAAATGATCTTTAGATTTTTTTTTAAACTATGTTGTACTAATGTTGTGTAATTAAATACTACCTAAGTCTGAGGATATCTCTATTCAAATTATAGGATTTTCTTTTTTGTCTGTGGTTCAAATATCAGAACAGAATGAGTGCGATTTTGTGATTCTCCCCCAATGCTTCAATCATTTATTCTGGCACCCTATAATTCAAGAAAAGAAATTTAATTCCTACTTAGAAATGAAATGAAGAGGAGACATTTCAAAGCAAGCCACATTGTCTATTGATCATAATGGGAGTTGCACAAAATCTTGATAGATTTTTTTAAAAGAAGGTATTTTTTTTTCGGCAGAGGCCATTGTGCACTGATGATTGAAGTTTAAAAAATTTGTTTTAATTTTAACAAATGTAGGGTTGGCTGAGTACCTCTTATTTTAAGTTTGGATAAAGAGAAATATAATGATAATCATTCACGTGTATAGTTTACAAACTGCTTTTTTTTTTTTAACATCTTTATTGGAGTATAATTGCTTTACAATGGTGTGTTAGTTTCTGCTTTATAACAAAGTGAATCAGTTATATATATACATATGTTCCCATATCTCTTCCCTCTTGCATCTCCCTCCCTCCCACCCTCCCTATCGCACCCCTCTAGGTGGTCACACACCACCGAGCTGATCTCCCTGTGCTATGCGGCTGCTTCCCACTAGCTATCTATCTTATGTACAAACTGCTTTTACGTAAGGTATTCTCATTTGCTCGTCACAGAAACACTATGAGAAGGCAATTATTATTTTTCCCATTGTAGAGTTAATAAAAGGGAAGCAGAGATTGTAAACTCTGTGATGAGGAGGTCAGGTTGGGCTTCCAACACCTAAGATAGTGACTGGTACGTAAGCGCTCAAGAACCATCTGATGCGTGAGATAATTGGAAGAATGCATTAAATGGCTTAGGTAAAACAAATTAGCAAATGGCAGGGCCAGGGCTTGACCATGTATCTTATAGTTTCAAGGACAATGTCCTGTCTTTGTTTTTGTTTTGCCTATTCATTAGTTGTCATCCCACCTCTCCTGCTTTTTCCTGCCTGCTCCTTCCCCAAGAGATGCTCATGAATTCTCTTAAAAATATGTATACTTTTAAAGTATATTTCTCCTTTTAGTTTTAAATACTCTTAACCATTAAAAAGAGCTGGAAAACAAAGGGTCTTTTTCCTTTTCCTGTTCTTTCTGGGTTTTGATAATTACTGCTATCACAGCATCCACGTTCACCTAAAGTAATAAGCCAGAAAGATGTGAAAATCTTTGACATCAAGTCACTGAGTGTGAAAATAGAACTCTATTGAGAAGATAATATGATCAGAAAAAATTTCAGGTAATATATTTTACCCACACGGACTGTCGTTTCTTGCCTCTGGCAGGATAAGCCTTCATTTGCTGGGCTGTTTGGACAGTTTTGAGAGTGACACGATAAAAGCCTGAAACATCTTCCAGCACCACAGCCTTTGTCCATCTTGTTCTGTAGCAAACCGTTTCCCCTTGGGGGCAGGAAGTATCTGATATTTTTGAAAAACACAAAAACCAGAAGCTTCTTACCCAGCCCTACTGAGATAAAACAAAAGATTAGATTTCAAACCAGACTGGTGCAAATCTGAGCTCTCACCATCTTTGCTAACAATTTCATACTTTCCTCATCATTTCAAGGTCCCGGATTGCCAGCCAGCTCCTACCTTTTTTTTTGTCCACATGATGATGTGCTCTGACTCTGATCTGTAAGCAATAACGTGTTCACCCAGTTCACTTGCACAAGAGACCTACCTGTTCAGACATGAAATATTATCACCTCTACAATCAGTGTACACAGCATCCGTAGCATTTTCCAGGGAGCCAGGCCCCATAAATCCATAGATTTCCGGTTTGTTTCCACAGTAATCCTACATCCAGCTGAAAGAGTTCCATAATTTAGGACTTGTTCTTAAGGTTCTCAGTCACCCAACTCCTGGGACTCTTCACTGCCTGCCTTTTCTTGTTGCAGTTCCCATCTCGTGACAATCTTGTCGCCTCCTCCTTCTGTCCCTCTCCCTCTCTTCCCCTTCCTCCTTCCCAAGCCCCAAACCTAATTTCTCTTGTCCATGGAAAGTAGTTTAAACACTGCCTGTTGCTGCTTTGGCTTTTGCTAATATCCCTCTTAGCCAAGCACCTTATCAAGAATTTTCCCAAACCATCTCACAAAAGAAATTCCAATCTGAACCATTAAGAAAATGCTTTTTTTTTTTTTTTAACATTCTGATTTAACACACTCATAGGTTTTATTTCTCTTCATTCAGTTAGATTACATTACAACGTTCCAGTTACGACTTCATGTATGACTGGGGAATGGTGTGCGGAGAGGAATCTAAGCAATACCCACCAAGGAGAATTTAATCATCTTTAGAGAACTTGGAGGGCACAAATGATTTAGGAATGTCTAGAGAAAACAACAACAACAACAAACTTATCTTAATTAAAGAGAAAGTAGAGCAAGTTTGGTCCAGAAATAATGCCCCCAGCATTAAAGGGCCAAGCTGATTCTGACTACAGCGTTATCTGTCGCTTTGTCCTCATTCATTCACTCACTCATTCATGTAAATACCTACTAAGCTCCTGGTGCTGTTCTGTGTGCTGCGGTTATAGCAATGAGTAGACAAAAATCCCTGCTTTCCTGGAGCTTACATTCCATGAGGAAACACAGATACTAAATTAGATAAATATAAGTTAAATATATAATGTATTAGCTAGTGATACCCGCCAGAAGCACACGGAGAAGGTAAAATAGGGTAGGAAGTGTTCCACCAGTCCGGCCCCTCACAGGCATGTGATGTGAACATAAAAGCACAGCAAAACCAGAAGCGTCAACTTCATACATCCTTTTTGGGAGATACTGAAGGCACTAGGCAACATAATTAGTACAGAGTAGGTACAAGATTGGGGAAAAGGAAATCTCCCTATTCTAATAAAGCAATGTTGACCCGGAGTACCTTCCAAAGGCAGCAGCTAGAGATGATTTTGAGCTGGAGGGGTTGTGGAGTCCAAAGGAGTAAGAATCTCACCATCTCAGAGCATATCAGGCTTCTGAGCCGAGGCAGCAGAAATCACTGCAGGGCTCAGAATCAAAGCCTAGGAAGAGGGAAAATCTAGATGCCAATACTGTAGCCAATAGCACTGTGTTTGTGAGTAAACGTGAAATATAGCCTGAAGACTTCCACTGGGTTGGGGGTGGGGGGTGCGGGGGAGACACCAGATCCAACACAGCAGGAAGATGCGCTGGTGTACGGGTAAATGTTGAACAACTGGCTTTCTGAGAGTAATTCCCACACACGTTCACTGATATTTGTGTTCAATTCATGAGTAACATAAAAGTGAAACTTGTTTGTCAGTGATGTGAGTGAACTGTTTGCTCAATCAGTTTTGAATACTGGAAAAATAAATCATCAATTTTTTGTACCTATTCACGATACAAGAGCTATAGACATGACATATTAATCTGTATTATTAACATAGATTTCGAGCTACCAAGGTGATGTTACTGAACGTGGAGTTAGCAAGAAATGTGCAAGGGCATATACCTTTATATACTATGGCATGTCCATTATAGACATTTTTTAAAAATGTAATTCACATTAAGAGGTTAGATAATAAAAAAAAATGTAGTAAAACATTTAGGAAGTGATGAGTTTTAAATATTTATTACTTTTGTTTTAAGAAATTATTTAATTCTAAGTTTACACAATGTGGTTTTTAATAATGGCTATGTTTAACAAATAGCTAGTAAAATTCTTACAAATATAAGGTTGGCTCTTATGAGCCTGTATAAACCAGCTAGCACACATCACTGGTAGATGCCAAAACTATGTAAATGTAGATTGTTATTATTAATAATGTGACAATTTTTATTCTCAGGCTCAAGTTGCCCTGAAAGGGCAAGTTAAAAAAAAAATTCAGTCCTTTAATTTTACTCTATTTGCTTTGATTGGACTGGGGCTTTTCTTTGAATCTCTAAGCAACCTATTTCCAAATCTCTCTTACAATGCATAAACGAGCAAATAATAATCTCAACCATTATTTGTTGATTCCTGCTAGCTTCCCTCTCAAGAAGGTGACTTTTCACTAATTCCTCTCCAAATTCCAGAAGTTCCTTTTTGCGTTCAGCTATGTACTATATGTAATCACTACTATCTAATATGCATTAGGTTGAGCCAGATGAAATTGCTGTTATCTGACCATTTCTGACCTACAAAAACAGTAATTTCATATGCTTCAGTCTAATGTCTTTGCTCTAGTCAAACTGGTGCCGATGTTCCCCCATCATTTGTGTCTCTGTGTTTATATCATTTTGCCCATTTGAAATAATCTTCCTCCACCCTTCTACTACTTTAAACCTCTCTATCTCTAAGACTTAACTTCTGCTTTCACTTCTTCCACAAAGATATCCACGATCACCCCAGTCTTCTTTTTTAATAAATTTATTTATTTTAGGATCTGTTGGGTCTTTGTTGCTGCACGCAGGCTTTCTCTAGTTGCGGCGAGCCGGGGCTACTCTTTATTGCGGTGCGCAGGCTTCTCATTGCGGTGGCTTGTCTTGTTGCGGAGCACAGGCTCTAGGCGTGTGGGCTTCAGTAGTTGCAGCACGCAGGCTCAGTAGTTGTGGCTCGCGGGCTCTAGAGCGCAGGCTCAGTAGTTGTGGCACACAGGCTTAGTTGCTCCACGTCATGTGGGATCTTCCCGGACCAGGGCTCAAAGCTGTGTCCCCTGCATTGGCAGGTGGATTCTTAACCACTGTGCCACCAGGGAAGTCCTCCCCAGTCTTCTGTAAGCAATTTTGTTTTTTTTTTTGGCCGGGCCACAAGGCTTGCAGAGTCTTAGTTCCCTGACGACCAGGGATCGAACCTGGGCCACAGCAGTGAAAGCGCTGAGTCCTAACCACTGGACCAACAGCACCCTGTAAGCAATTTTAAGCATTCTCTTCCCTGACCTTTTGTGATACTTACATGTGCACCACATAATTGAACACTTAATTATAACCTGTCTCATATCATATTATTTGTGTTGTTTCTTATATTAATCTTGTCTGTAGACAGTAAATTCTCTGAGAGGAAAGACTGTAAGTTAAACTTCTGTAATCGTACAATGCATAGTTGTGCTGAAAATCAGTACACACCCTCATATTTAAACTGACTTGGACTTAAAGTCCTTGGAAGTTAATTAAAACTAGGTTATGCAGGTGCTTAAAATCTGGGCTTTGAAGTCAGGCAGACCTGAATCTGTTTCCCTACTCTGCTGCTTATAACCTGTGTGTCTTTGGGATGATTACTAAACAACCTGAAGCCCCTTTCCCCCTTCTGTCAATTGGATAGATAATGACCTCTTTACCTTTGGGTGATTGTTAGGATTATATGGTAAGTCTAAATTATATAGACTCTTTGTGGAAATTTAAAACCAACGGATACAGTTGACCCATGAACAACAGGGGTTTGAACTGCACAGGTCCACTTATACGTGGACTTTTTTCAATAAACACAGTTGGCCCTCCATATCTGTAGTTTCTGCATCCACGGATTCAACCAACCATGGATCCCAAACTTAATACATGATCTAAGGTTGGTTTAACCCTTGGATATGGAACCCCAGATACAGAGGGCTTACATGGGACTTGAGCAGCCTTGGATTTTGGTATCGTGATAGGTCATGGAACCAACACCCCCTCCGTACCCACCTGACCCCTGTCCCATTCTGAGGAACGACTGTATATTTTTCTCAATGATTTGATTAATTCATGTAAAGGAAAGACTATCATTGTGTATGTCTGGCTTAACAATGAAAAGTGTTGTTATAGTTATTTTTAAGATAAGGTTTATTCGTTGAGGTAACTTCCCAATCTCCCAATTAACACCTAAAAATTGCATATATATATATGCAATTTATATATATATATATATATATATATATATATATATTATTTTGAGGCTGGGGGGAACAGATATTTTTAAAAGTTGAAATATACTGGATTGCAGTCTACCTGACTATCCAAGAGGATATTGTTCTTATTATCTAAGAATAAGTTTCTTATCATTTTCTTTTTCTTTTTTTTTTTAAATTTATTTTATTTATTTATTTTTGGCTGTGTTGGGTCTTCATTGCTGCACGTGGGCTTTCTCTAGTTACAGTGAGTGGGGGCTACTCTTTGTTGCAGTGCGCAGGCTTCTCACTGTGGTGGCTTCTCTTGTCGTGGAGCATGGGCTCCAGGCGCTTGGGCTTCAGTAGTTGTGGCGCATGGGCTGAGTTGCTCCGTGGCATGTGGGATCTTCCTGGACCAGGGCTCGAACCCGTGTCCCCTGCATTGGCAGGCAGATTCTTAACCACTGCACCACCAGGGAAGCCCCATTTTATTATTCTTGAACCTAGAGTAGAGTAGGTTTGTAGAGTAATAAGTGACAGCATTTATTAAGAACTTACTGTGTGTCAAGAACTTTGCTAAGGTTATTAGCTTATTTTATCCATGCAACAGCAATGAGGTATTTTCTATTATCCCTACTTCACAGATGAAAAAATATATAAGCTATCTTTTGAGATAGCGAGAAAAGCAACTAAATGAAGGCAATGCAAAAATATTGAGGAGAGATTTAATAAACTTTCTGTCACAGAGAGTGACTTTACAACAGTAACTAAATTTTAATTCAATATTCTAAACTCCAAAATGTATTTCTAAAGGCCTATTAAGGGGTATTATCAATACTAGCAAAATGAATCCAGTATGAACAAGGCATAATTTCCAAAACAGTATATGTGAATGGAAAAAAAATAAAGCTGAAATGCACTTGGTAACTGGCCATTGCTTTCAGGGACAATGGTATACAGTCATTCACTCATTTCCCTATTTATCGAACATATACCGTGTCCAAGGCATACTTAAATATACTGGTTACCTTTTACGTGTCCTTGGAAAGAAATTTAAATTATTGTATGAATTTTGATTGCACTGATTACAAAATTTTGAAACACAGTGGAACCCAAACTAGGGTCAATGCTCATTTCCTAAATGAACATTTTATGTGCGAACAAACAGCTGCTGGAATTCAACAGAATTTAAAACAAGCTGTTTGTAAATTTTACAAACAGCTGTTTTCGGTGATTTTTGTCAACAGAATCTTCCTGCTTTGCATCACAACATTCTTTCATTATGGTGTCCTGTCAAAGAATAACTTGTTGGCTTTAATCACATTTACAGAGATTTATGACTTAATACTTATTCAGTGGTAGAGCATCTCAACACAAAATGTCAGTGAGCCTGTTATAAATTGCTTCTGGCATTCCTACTCTATCTTTTATTTGGCTGGGAGTATTTCCACCTGAAAGTGATAAATTCCTGCTATAACCATTTTATGTGCTTCAGTAATTACACTGTACAGAAAAAGGGGGTTTCTACTGAGATCTCTCCTTAAAAATAGCAAGCAATAAAAGGCAGTGGAATGAGCTGAACTCTGAAGTCTGTTGAACCAAAAACAATGACCAGTGAAATATCTGTGTCAGACTGAATTTGATAAATGATCAGGAAATACAGAAGATACCAAAACCTTTAAAACCGTTGCTGAAGGGACATAATAATATATCTATGTCCTTAGACTACATACTTTTGATTCTGTAACAGAAATTTGGCAGGTCAAGAATGGGGTTAACATCCTTTCAAAAACCATTTCAAAATATCTAGATGCTTCTAGTGACTTAGGTAATTTCTCAGTAAATGCCAAGGTCTACATGACACTGAGACTGTGTCTATATGTGCAACTCAGAGAGACTGTAGCCACTAACTTGATCAATACATGTATGTACAACTGTACTGCCCAAGTAGGGGTCCACATTCATCATATGGTGTCTGTGGGTGGTAGGTACTGATTAGTTTTGGCCATACTGTTTTGTTTGCTTCATATAAGCTGTCTATAGTACATAGGGCAAAATTACTGTTTTTAATTGTTGAGGTTTCCTTGCTCTTAAAGGAAGAACAAAATAAATAAAAGATCTCCAAGTTAATTGAACAAAACTATAATGGTTTGCCAAGGATGGTGTTAGGAATTCAGTAGATAACTTCATTTGCGATGATACTAAGAGAGATTATGGTCATTAAGCAAAATTCAAGCTTCCTTTCAGAGTTATTGCACCACATTTGCAAAGGAATTGCTACGGCAAGTATCTGTTCCATAGTCACGGGATTGAGCAGCTCCCTCTAGCTCAGAAGATGTACTCTTTCGTAAGAGAATTTTAAAGCAAGCATAACTGGCTTAGTGCAACTCAACAATGCTAAAACCAGTTCTAAAGATGGGAAAATGTGTTGTGCGCTGTGACTTAAGCTTCACTATATGTATTAAAGTTCAGGACAGTCCATTGTGAAGGGATTTGCATTGGTTGTGCTGCATTCCTGGTTTAGAACAGTTTCATAGTTTGTAATTCCTTTCTCACAGCAACCCTGTGAGAGGTCGGTATACATTGATCTGACATTCACAAAAGATGAAACTAAGTTCCAAGATAGGTTAAACAACGGGCCTATGGGCGCAATTCTAGGAAATGGCAGGGGTCGGTTTATAACCCAGTTCGGCTTGACTCCAGAGCTCTATGGCGCTTAACCATTATACCACATTGGATTCCAGAAAAAATGGCACAGAGCTTATGACTTTAACTTAGGTTAATGGCATTTTCACGTAGGAAGGCTAGCTCAGTCAAACGCAGAGAGCAGACACCACACTCCTCGATGCTGTGGAGGTTTGTTCCACTCCATCAATTACCACATTCAATTGTTCTTTATCAATTGTTGTCAAACTGCATTTTCTGGGGGTAACTCTAGGTTTCATAGAGGTCCTTGCAAACAAAATTTATATCTGTCAAAGAGAGTGCACTCAAAAGAATTGAGGTGGTCGATTTCACTGCATGACACCATAATTCAAAGCCAGAGAAGAATTAGTGTACGTGCTGAATTTGTGAGATAGCTTCACATTCCACGGGCTGAGAGTCTGGGTGTTACTCTTGTCCCATTTTGCTTGTTCTATATGTTTATCCAAGTGAATATGAGGAAGATTTACTACTTGTAAAATACTTCACAACACAACAGAAGAAAAAAAAATAGCATTTAGACTGTTTTTAACAAACTGTTATATTGAGCCTAAAGATTGGGAAAGAGATCCAGGCTGGAGATGCCTTTGGAGTACAGTAGAATTACAGATGGTAATCAAAGTGATGCGGGGCAGGGCATGGAAAGAGAATGGGTAAATAGGCTAAAGCAAGCCAATTTGTATGCCTCAGAATCCCCCGCTGGGACCGGAGAGTTACACTGGGGTAGGATGAATCGTTTTGGAAGGGTTGAAGGTTCTAAGGTTCTGGGGAATACTGCTTAACTGGAAGAAGAGGAGGATAGACTAGGAGTGAAATGGAGCAACAAACCTAAACTTGATGGACTCAGGAGGTCCTTGCAGGGAAACGGAAAGGGAAATAGGATACCATTTATCCCTTTTTAAAGTGGAGAGGGGATATTATTAATGCCCTAAGCTAAGGCTTTACCAGGACCCTATAGCTGGACTGCATTTCCCTGGGGAACTTTTTTCTGGGAACAGAATTTCAGGATTTCACACATTGTTGGTGTACTTCATCCTGGGTAGGTCACCCATCTTTTACCTGCACACATAATGGACATGGGAGAAAGAATTGGCTCTTGAAATTCAGGATCCAGGCCTGCGAGGAAGAGTTGGTTCAAAAACACATATCCCATCTCCACTAAAAGCTAAGCATCAGTCACCTGAGCTGTAGCACTGCAGGGCTGCGAGGAAGCAAATAGAAGGGGAAGTGGCAGATGGAAGAGTAACTTTGCTTATTCTCTTGACCAGTGTACTATGGCCACCATGAAACAGCTGCCGAGAATTTCGTGAGTTTGAGGAGCACTAATGGAGCAGTGGTAGAAGGAAGGAAGAGGAAACTAATAGGAGAAAGAAATCATTGCACCTGCATCATAAGTCATTTAATAGCCCTGTACGAACAGGCCAGTAACAATTGTTTGGTCCTCAAAGCATTTGACCAAAATGTGAAATTTTCATTTACTCTGATCACAGTTAAATTATGCCCTAATAAAAAAAAGCATCTGATAAAAATATTCAATGTCATTCTGTGGTAAGTAAAGCATTCACAGTACTGATCATCTTCACATTAGTTTTGAGTACTTATGATGTAGGTGCTTTTACATTTACTGTAATCCCACAAATCTACAGGATAAATACTATTATCCCGGTTTTGCAGATAAGGAAACAAATGCTCAGAGAACTTAAGGCTTGACTTAAATCACACAATTATTCAGTGGAGGAAGTGGGATTAGAAGTAGGACTTTCCGGCTCCTGAAGTCTCCAGCTAATAACTCCATTATACACCATAGCATCTCTCCAAGTTCATTTAACATTTTAATTCTCTAGAGTTTGATTTCTCTGCAAAGGGTAAGCAATGGCTTAAAAAAATCAAGGATTAACTTCTTGGCTACCTGTGAGGTTAATTATATATATTTGGTTAATTTCATGTGCTATCATAGGTCAGGTAAAACACCCTGTAAGATCTTATTTAGTTTTACTCATTCTGCGTCTACTAACCACGTGTTTATTTGGAAATGTTTTAGATGGCTGCCGTGTAGCTTAAAGACTGAGCGGGACTTGGGTGGACACCGGGTTATCAGCTAGAAGGCTATGGGAACACTCCAGGTGAAAATGATACAACTGGGCCTGTTGTGAAGACAGAGAGAAGTGGAAAGATTTGAGAGTAAGGGGGAAAAAACGCAAGGGTTTGGCAGCGGACTGAATGGGGAGGGTGAAGGGGTGCGTAGTAGGTGTATCTGTATATATGGCCATCAATGAAAAGCCGGGGGTGGCGTGGGGAGAGAAAAGAAAGTTACTTTCTTAGGAATTAAGAGTGTCAATGTTACGAGCAAAGCGTTTCCAAGCTCAGCAGTAGTCGAAACAGCACTCCTTATAGACCATGCTCAACTAAAAAGTTTCTCGGTTTGTGACTTTCCATTGATTAAATTCGGCCAAGGGTCCCTAGAATCCGCGCTCTGGGAAAGCAAGGACTTGCTCACATTCTTACCTTTACGCCTCAGGGCAGCCTGTGGCCCCGCCCCCTTTCCCGCCGACAGCGGGGGTCCTACCGCAGCCGCGCCTGGCGCCGAGGCCCCGCCCCGCGCCGAGGCCCCGCCCCCCGGCCCGCGCGCCGGGACTTTTGGCGCGTTTTGGCCGTGCCCCGCCCATCCCGCGCGCCCCGTCCCCCTAGGCGTCCCGCCGGCACAGAAGCGGGAACAGCTGGGGCGGGGGGCCCGGGGATCAGGTCGCAGGCCTGCGCTGTCTGGGTGGTTGCCCGAGTTCGCCCTGCCTCCCGCTCTCCCAGGAGCCTTCTCCGCGAGGGCGGGGCGATGCGGGGGAACCGGCAGCCGAGGATCCGCTCCGGGAACGAGCCTCATCCCGCGCCCGCCATGGAGCCGGCAGGTCGTGGGGCCTGGGCCCACAGCCGCGCCGCGCTGTACCGGCTGGAGAAGCTGCTGCGCTGCTCGCGTTGGTAAAGACCGACCCTCGAGGGGGCTGCCGGGAGGGCCTCGGCGGGGGCAGGCGTCTTTTCAAACCTCCGGTTTCCTCCGTTCATTCCCGTCTCCCCACCTCCCCCAGCAGCTGGGCCGCCGAGCAGAGTTAGTACCTGACCAGGGATCTGGTGTTATTTATCCCCACTCCGGGCCCCCATTCAACCCTTTCTGGGCGGCTTTCTAGCCTTTCTTGCACCAAACCCAACTAAGATGGTAGTTTTCGAACTTTAGCGGGCCTAAGAGTCTAGAGGCGTGGCTAAAGATGCGGATCCCTGTTCCCGCCTCCAGAGTTTGAATCTGTAGCGCTGGGGCATCTGCACTGTTCACCGGGCCCGTGATTCTTGTGACCAGGGTAATTCCAGAACCTTAGGCCGAGAGCTGTTAAGTTTGAAGAGGCCCCACTAAATTTGAAGCAGCTGTCACTGTTTGCTGAGCTGGCTCCTTTGACCTTTTCTCCGTCGCAGCCTTATTTGGGGAGGGAGGAGAGTTTGGGGGACTTTTTTGGGGGGTAGATTGAAGATGGAGGTGTGATGGACACCGCCAATTTCTCATTCAATATCACATTTCCTTGGTTTGATCAAAGACTGTATGGCTTGGGGTTCCAGCTCTTAAGAGATGCTGTTTATTATTACTTTTTGCTTCTTATTTTGTTCATGCTGTTACACCATGGGAATCCTTTAAGTTCAAGATTTTCATTCCATCTGAAGACATCACTTTCTTGACTGGTCCTCCTTGCTTCTTCTTTTCCTGTAGCTCCTCCTAGTATAGAAATAAAGAAGGTTTATAAAACCCAAGAAGGGCTTATCTCACTTTTCATTTCTTCCAAAAGCGTTTATTGAGCGCCTACACCATGGGAATCCTTTAAGTTCAAGGTTTTCATTCCATCTGAAGACATCACTTTCTTGACTGGTCCTCCTTGCTTCTTCTTTTCCTGTAGCTCCTCCTAGTACAGAAATAACGAAGGTTTATAAAACCCAAGAAGGGCTTATCTCACTTTTCATTTCTTCCAAAAGCGTTTATTGAGCGCCTGCTGTGTGCACAGCTCAGTATTTCTGCATCAGTATCACTCTGGCAGGTTTTCTCTCTGCTCGTAGCCGTTCTACCCTATTTCTTTTCTGGACTTTGTTTTGATTTCTTTCCCCCCCCCTCTGATGTCCAACTTGCAGAACTTTGTTGTACGTAAAGCGTAAGTAACATAGCAACTCTTTCTTTAAAAATGGAAAGGATGTAACTGTCAGAGTTTCGCACTTATATTTTGTTTTACAAAAACTGTAAACCTTGTGACAAAATGACATCATTATCCTCCTTAGAAAAGTGGCACTTTTGTACATGAAGACATTCTGATGTTGTGTGTCTTTTCCCATAGCACAAGGGTCATCCATCAGAGACTAAGAAATTTAAAACTGGCTCTGCTGGTTGCTATAATAGAAGCAATTGTAGTCACACCTTCATAGGTCAACGAAAGTTAGACGTTCAGATGGCACATTTCTGTATGGAAGGCACTAGGGTGGCAGCGGGATGCCTCACGTAGACCATAGAGTCAGACTGCTGGGGTCAGGTTCCAGCTTTGCTACTGCTGAATGGCCCTAGTCATCCAACATCTCTGCCTCAGTTTCCTTATCTGAGTGACGATAGTGCTCAGCTCATCCTCCTGTGAGGATTCATTAATAATAAAAAAAATATATTATTGAACACCTACCAAGTGCCAGACTACTCTAGGCATTGGAGATTCATTAGTAAGCAAAGCAGACAAAAACCCCAACCCTTATGAAGCTAACGTTCTATGGGAGGGAAGAAACTAAATGAAATTATACACGTAAAGTGGTGAATGTGGTGATTGTTACAGAATAAGTGATTAGCAGCAGGTGTTTTATGAAAAAACAAAAATACAGTCTGCTTGCTGAATGGTTTGGGGGAGACAAAAGAGGAATAATTTATAGCTCGTCCTGAAATCTAATAAAGCCAGTTTCACTTTTATCCCCTACCAGTATTTTTCCAGTTTCTAACTGAAGTGAGCGGACAGTAAGAGCCAAAAGACTGAAAGTAGACATCAGTAACTAGGTCCAGACTTTTAATACAACCCGTCGTGGATGGTTAATGATACTGAACTCCAGTGATTTGTTTATTTATGAAAAAACATTTTTTTTTTTTGGTCCGCAGCTCGCCATGCGGCTTGTGGGATCTTAGTTCCCCAACCAGGGATTGAATCCAGGCCCTTGGCAGTGAATGAGAGGAGTCCTAACCACTGGCCTGCCAGGGAATTCCCTCCAGTGATTAAAAAAAAAAAAATTAATATACGAACCACTGATGGGTGGATTAACTAAATCTCAGCTGTTTCTTTTAGTGCATATTTTAACATAGGGCTCTGCAAACTTTCCCTGTTAAGGGTCATATAGTATATATTTTAGGCTTTGCTGTCACAAAACAGTGTCTGTTCTTGTTTTTTTTTACAACCCTTAAAAACATAAAAAAAGAATTCTTAGCTCAAGGGCTGTACAAAAACAGGCTACTGGCTTGATTTGGTGCATAGGCAGTAGTTTGCAAAACTGTTTTAACAGGTAAAACATCTTAAGGTTAAAAATCCTTTTTGGTGTAAAATTTAATGTCCCGTGGGGTTTAGTGTTTAGAAATGATTAGTGTTCCTCTCCCTGTCACTGTACGTTTGGCATTGTCTCTAGTGAGTAAAGCATAGGAAAAAACCAACCCATTCTTCCCTCCTGTGCTTTGCCTAGTAGCTGCCTGACATCATTACTCCAAAGGAGCAACTCAGGATGGCCTGCTTCTTGCTTTTGCTACCCGTCGTTCAACACAGTGTCATATTATTTGAAATTGTGTGTCAGTGTGTCTGTCCTTTTTACAGAGCTTCCAAGTTTTCCCCAGTGGGCTAGTGACTACCCCAATTACCCTCACATTCAGCTTGCAGCTGTCACCCATCTCGCGCTCCCAGCTGTCAGCTGTCCTGTGTAGCACATTGGATCTGTTTTGCAGCAAGCGTTACTTGTGAGTGAGGGCGGATTGGCTCCATTCCAGGGCATCTTTTCTTGACCTTTAACATAAGTATGACTCCAAGGTGAAGCTGATGAAATTGTTCAAGAGGCCAGATGTGACATATGTGTTAGGTCCAAGCCTCACAACCAGATAGAAGCTATTTAAAGATTTGGGAAAATGAGACAGGAAGCATGAGAATAATGGGTTCCTAAAGGAAGCAGGAAATGGGAGCTGTAGTGAAAAAGCCCAGGTGTCGCATGACACTGTTTTTGGGAATTTAAATAATTAGATACCTCTTGATCTGTTTTTTTGGTGGGTGCTGGGGTTTAGCATCTACCACAATTTTAATTCGGAGTTCTGGTGACTTTTATTTATTTATTATTATTATTTTTTTAAATTTTTATTTATTTATTTATTTTTGGCTGCATTGGGTCCTCGTTGCTGCGCGTGGGCTTTCTCTAGTTGTGAGTGGGGGCTACTCTTCGTTGTGGTGCACAGGCTTCTCATTACAGTGGCCTCTCTTGTTGCAGAACATGGACTCTAGGCACGCAGGCTCAGCAGTTGTGGCGCATGGGCTTAGTTGCTCCGCGGCATGTGGTATCTTCCCGGACCAGGGATCAAACCCGTGTCCCCTGCATTGGCAGGCGTATTCTTTTTTTTTTTTTTAAAGATTTATTGATTGATTGATTGATTGATTGATTGCTATATTGGGTCTTCGTTTCTGTGCTAGGGTTTTCTATAGTTGCGGCAAGCAGGGGCCACTCTTCATCGCGGTGTGTGGGCCTCTCACTATCGCGGCCTCTCCCGTTGCGGAGCACAGGCTCCAGACGCGCAGGCTCAGTAGTTGTGGCTCACGGGCCTAGTTTCTCCGCGGCATGTGGGGTCCTCCCAGACCAGGGCGCGAACCCGTGTCCCCTGCATTAGCAGGCAGATTCTCAACCATTGCGCCACCAGGGAAGCCCCTGGCAGGCGTATTCTTAACCACTGCACCACCAGGGAAGTCCTCTAGTGACTTTTAAAATTGTAGTTGATTTACAATGTTGTGTTAGCTTCCGGTGTACAGCAAAGTGATTCAGTTATACATATATGTACATTTTTTATATTGTTTTCCATTATGGTTTATTACAGGATATTGAATATTCTCTGTGCTATACTGTAGGACCTTGTTGTTCTAGTGATTTTTTAATCAACTTTTAGTAAAAAGTCAAAAAGCAGTCTTGTGATTTTTAAGATAGGTGATTTTATTTTTCTACATTATCTCTTGTCGTTTTAGTAAAGGTGATTGAGATTGTTTTCTCTTATATTTTGAGGCTGCATAGTTTAGTGATTAAGAGAATGGATTTTGGACCCTGGCTTCAAATCCTGGCTCAGTGATTTTGGGCAAATTATTTCATCTTTGTATGCTTCCTTTTCTTGACCTGCCGATGAGTTAGTAGTAGTTTCTACTTTATAAGTTTGTTAGGGGAATTAAATGAGTTAATTTGTAAGGTACTCAGAGCAGTGTGTGCTATGTTCTAAGTGCTATATGAATGCTTGTAAAATAAAGGGTAGATTTCCTGACTCCAGCTTTAGCCTTTGTCTTTCTTCATTAGTTTGGAATGTTGAGAGGCATTCTTATAGGCCATTCATCCTTTGATGGGATGATTGCTCCCTTCATTGTTAGGATGGCAAACAATCCCTGAGGCACTGTAAGTGGTGGAAGTGGTGATGCGGTGAGGCTTTCCACCCTGAAGGAGAGATCCTTAGTTACAAGGGATGAAGTGTACACACAGTTCAGGGTAAATCAGGATGACCAGTGGAGGAAAGATTCCTGGACTTTTGAATTGGGGCTTGGAGAGATTTTTATAGGGTTAGAGGGGTAGAGGGTTATAGCAAATAAAAATATGCTAAAAAGTATGTAGAATACAGGGGGAGTGAGTCAGGTGGGCAGTGTTAAAGACAAGGTCAGATCCTAGGGATTAGAAGTTTAACATTGTTTCACATAGTTACTCCCTGAGGAGAGCAATTTGTGTAACTTTCCTTGGACTCCGGTGTCCTCATATGTAAAATGAGGAAAATGGATGAATTGATTTTTCAGGCTCTCTCCAATTCACAGATTCTGGAATTATTAGTGTCTTTTGGATGCAAAATATTGTTTAAAACTTTTTAGTGAAGTTTGACATACACATAGAAAAGGGCACAAATCATTGGTGTTCACGTATCATATGTCCCTCCAAATTATGGGATTTATTTACTTTTGTGGTATTTTGATTCTTTGATTGACACCTGTCTCCTTCAGTTATACTGCGCATTTCATAAAGACAGGCTCACATTTGCAGTCACAGTGCTGGACACATAGTTTCTTAGTGTTTGTTAAATTAAGACATGAAAATTTAGGTGAAGTTAGGATCACATTGCAGATGGAAATACCAGAGGACCTGGTTAATTCATTTGAATTGCCAAGAATCCTCCATAGGTTCCTGGTAGTAAACAGTGAGTAAAGTTTCAGGGCAGATGTAGAAGGTGCAGGTCTTTCCCCCTGGGATTTAGAGCTAGAACCACGACATGCACAGTCCTGTTACAGGCTACACATGCCTGGTGTTATATAGGGCTTGTGACTGCCAGGGAGACTTAGCAGACACATTGAGCACCCTTTAGTACTGTTCTCCATAGCAGAGGAGATGGAATTACAAGTGAAGTTACTGTTATGCAGGTCTGGGGCCCAGAGGACAGTTTTCAGGCCGAGAGTACAAATCTGAAAGTTATCTGCGTATATGTGGCAATTGAAGGCATACTTCTGGAAGTGAGCTGGGAAGCCTGGAAACTCAATATTTGAACATCGGGTGGAGGAAGTGATGCTTTAAGGACAGGAATATCAGCAGTTACTTAGATACTGTTTTGATTTGGAGGAAAGGGAATGTAGAAGACAAAATAACCAAAACTGTTTGAGCTGGGTATATACATGATATTGTCTGTGGCTTATCTGTCTCCTAATAGTAGATTCTATTATAAATAGTCATTAATAGATAGAATTCTATTACCCCTTTGATTTTGGGGATATTTGACTCATTGATTTATTCAGTATTTATTGACACTGAACAATTAGACATGAGTTACTATTTTTCCCATGTGATTTACTTTAATATGGCATACAAAATAACTATACAAAATAAGATACTTTCATGTCATTATCCATATCCCTTACTTGTTAACAATTTTATTTATTCTCCTCAAGAAAAATAAAGCCAATTGTTTAATTGGCTTGGGGATCCTCTGCATTTTGGTGTTAAATGTGTTGGTCCACACCTAAAAATAGCATGGGAATTTTCTAAAACGCAAGAGCACTGTAGTAGCTATCTGGCCTAATATTAAATAGCAGTTGATATCTCATGGAAGCTTAGGGAGTCATTCAGTTAAGAAATAGGTCTGCCTCTGTATTGTAATCTCAACTGAATTTACTTTCCTTTTCTTCTTTACAAAGAAAATTTTCTCTCAATAGGACCTTTAAAAAGAAAAAAAAAAAAAAAAGTTTGTTTTCCCTACTTAGTTCTTCCCTAAGTTATAATCCTCTGACTGTACCGGTCTTTCCAAATCAACTACATATAAAGTAGCAGACGTATGACTGCAGATGGAAAAAAATTAAGTAGCTGAATTTTCAAGGTACAGAAGTCCTGTTACCATGCAAATGTCTTTTGTTATTCTTCTGGATTCTTTTTCCTTCTAATATATATGTATATCAAACAAAAAATAGGGTAAGGATAAAATAGAATTGTTAGTATAAATGCATTTTGTATGTAGTCTTCCACTTAGTTCGTTCACTAAGGATTTATTGAAATCCTGCTGTTCGCATAGCACCATGCTAGGTAGGTAATGGTGTGTTGGGGAGCTCAGAAGAATTGAAAGTCAAGATCTCTTGTCTGTAGGACTACAATCTATTTGGAGACTTTAAAAAAAAAAAAAAGAAAAGAAAGAATCAGGCAGATAAAATACAAAATACTTAGTTTTCAACATTGATTTCCAGAGCCCCAGCTTGATGCCATCTCTGGAACTTTAGAGCATTTTGTGCTTAAGTCATATGTTAACTTGGCTTATAAAACTACCCAGCTAGATTATAAGCCCCTTAGGAAAGAGTGTAATGCAGTCAACTTTGTGTCCTTTGTATGTGTCTGCTGCAGGGTACAGATTCTGCACAAGTGATGGCATGGAAACTAAATTCCAAGAAATTCTGTGCTTCTTTGTTTAGTGTCATTTTTATTGTATCATCCTGGATGGTATTTGGAAAATGTGTTCAGCTTGAATAGTTTTGTGGGAGGAGGAAGTATATTCTAGGCTGGGGACAGTCTGAGCAGTACTAAGCTTGGAATTGGTCATAAGGTGTTTGACAAATGTTACAGACACTGACTGGCCTGATAAGAGCAGTTTTTGTTGAGGAGCAGTGAGAACAAAGGTTGCCTGGCTTTGGAGTAACCAGACTGTGAAAAACTTTTTAATATTAAGTTTTTAAAAATTGAAAGTAATACATCTATATGCCAAATAATTAAAATAACATGGTATACGGTTATTAAATATTTGTTAAATGAATGACAAGTAAGTCTGAATCTTCTTCAAGAACCCACTCTGATCAGTTTCTTGTGTATCCTTTAAGAGATTCTCTATGTTTGTACCTCAGATGAGAGGGTACCAGTCATCAGGTAGATGTATCATGATTTATTTAACCATTTCCTTGGTAGAAATTTAGATTGTTTCATCTTGTACTGTAATAAACACAAGACTTAGGCTGGAGTGAATATCCTTGTCCATGTGCCTTTACATTAAAATTTTTTTATTAGAATTATACGTGAACACAGTTGACAAAGTCAGTAGGACAGAGATTATAATGAAAACATTCTTTTGCCTCATCCCTTATCACCCTTGTGTTCTATACTCCAGATACAACCTCTTTCATCTCTTTTAATTCTTTAATTTCCACATTACCAAATGTGTTTCTATTGCTAGTTCTAGATTTTTTTTTTTCCATTTTAGACATTTTTTGTTAACTTCCTAACTTCCTACTCTGAGAGATGAGTTTTTTTTAATTACCAGTGATCAACTTTCTACTATGGAAGATGACTGGATATAGAATTCAAAGTACAAAATAATTTTCAGTCATTGCTGTGAAGGCCAAATGTTTGTTCCTTGTCACCCGTGAGATGTTTTATGCTATTCTGAATCCTTTAAAAAATATATATATATATTTATATATATATATATATATTTATATACACACACACACATATGTATCTGACATTTTATTATTTCTTAGTTCCTGGAAGCTTTTGGTATTTTGTTTCGATAGATATCTTTAGTGTTCTGAAATTTCAATTTTTCAAGCATCTGAGATTATCTGAAGAATAAATTCCTTGCAGTAGGATAGTTGAGTTAAAGTTTGGTACATTTAAAATTTTGATAGATACTGTCTGGTTGTAATAATTCTTTTATTCCAGAGTGTCTTCTCAGCTAAGCTCTAGACATTTTCAGAAAGTCTCGCTTTGACAAAGATCCGTGCCACCCTCTGTGCAGCGTATCTATTCTTTGAGCTCTTCCATTAAAATTCTTTTGAACTTGGCACTACCGTCTCCCACCTTTGGCTATAACACTCCTCTCTCTGCTCCTTCCCCCAACACATGCGTGCACATACTTTTCATTCCCTCTCCCAGTGTCTTTTCTCATCTATTAACAGCAATAAAAAGTATTTTCTTGGTCACTAATTAGAATAATTAGTACAGTTGATCAATTATTTGTAGTACTAGATTCATTGCTACTTGCACTGTAGCATCTTGTTGCTAGGGTGAAGGGTAAGAACTATAGATCAAGGGGTACAGAGTCATCTTAGGATGGAAATTTAAGTTTAGACATAGAATCAAGGCACTGAGTCAGGTATTGGCAGAGAAAGCCAGAAGGCTGTGGACTGCATCCTGGGGGTAAACCTACATGGAGAGATGGGAAAAGAAGCAGCTAAGGACGAGCTGAAATCAGCACATAAATGTGCTATAAGGAAATTAAAACTCAGTGGAAGGGAAGGTTTCAGGAAAGAAGGTGAGGTCGATGTTATTTCACAGAGGGTCAGGGAGAAAGAGGACTGCAAGATGCTTTGGTGAGCAGTTTGAGCAGAGTGGTGGGAATTAAAGCTAGGAAGGAAAGGAGATGGAGTTAGCTGGTACAGAGCACCTACGGAGAACTTACAAGAACTTACATCCGCAAGAAAGGGAGGAGCTGGGGCAGACGGTAGAGTGGGGGGCAGGGTATAAAGCAGGGGTCCCCAAGCCCCGGTCCGCGGCCTGTTAGGAACCAGGCCACACAGCAGGAGCAAATGTTCATCTGCCTCGCTCCCCATCGCCTGCATTACCACCTGTACCATCGCCCCCATCACTGGCCTTACTGCCTGATTCTGTCCTGCCGTGCCCACCCCGCCCCCCGTCCATGGAAAAATTGTGTTTGTTCCATGAAACCAGTCCCTGGTGCCAAAAAGGTTGGGGACTGCTGGTCTAAAGGGTTTTTTGTGTGTTTTAGTTTGCAGGAGAGATTACCTTTGCATGTTTAGATGCAGATGGAAGATGAAAGGTGACTGTAATGATGAGAATAGACTCTTAGAAAGCAGAGAAGGTAAGGGGTCTAAGGACAATAGAGCAGCACATTTTACGAAGGAAGAATGACTGAAGGAGTTCTTTTCCTCTGAGCCTGGAGGGAGGGGTAAGATTATGGGTGGAGAGGTAGGAATGAGTCTGGTGGTGAAAAGCTCACACTGCTTGGTGGCAGTAACGTTAATGGGATTTAGGGCCTGGGGATTGTTTTGTATAGCCATCTATTCATTTGTTTGTTTACCCACAGAACATCTACTACATCACTTTGGTAGAGATACAGAGGTGAGGAAACTACCAAATGAGTTTATAGAGACAAGTTTGTGTATCTTCCTGTCTTTTTGTAATGGTTATTCAGAGCCTGAGAGCAGGCACGGAAGTGGACTGGGGAGCCTGTCTAGCATTGTATCAATAGATTGGCATCCTTGAGTGTCTAAGAGGTTAGTAGAATTAGGGTGGTGGTGAAGATGGACCAGAACAAGTTAGCTCTGTGGCCTGGGCTGGTAGGGAATCCAAGGAGCTAATACTGAATGGAAGTCTTTCCATGTGGAAAGCAAACTGAATACGGAGGTTTGGTCAGGGTGATGGGATAAAAGAGAAGGGGGATATTATGATAGGAGGAAGTGAGATCACACCACTTTTGGGATCTCAGGGGCAGAGCTCGTAATGAAGTAGAATTCAGCACACTTGATTCGAGATCAGAGGTTAGGTTTGGTAGGTCGAGTAATGAACAGAAATTACAGGGCCAGCATGAGCGTTGCAGTGAGGAGCCTCTGAACTGCCAGAGTCACAGAAGCGGCTGGCACGTCGCAAGTCATAATTTTATCACCATGTTCTACGTAGTGTGATAGAAGAATCAGATATTCTGAGTTTTTAAAAAGTGATGGGTTTGATAATGTCAGTGAGCCCCATTTTCGATATCTTGAGTATAACATTGTGGGTGTGCTCTGTTTTTAGCACTCTTTCTGAAAGCTCAATGTCACTTTAATGTTCGTATCTATTAAAATGTGCAGTGTGATACTTTTGATCTTTCCAGAAGTGTGGAAAACTATTTTTATTGATATATGGTATGTGTACAGAGGTAATTGGATAATAATGGTGTAAATACCTACAGGTCCTAGGGTTAGTATAATAAACCAAGCACAAAAAATGTTCGTTCTTTAAAAGCTTTACTTCTCCTGTTTGCTCGTGCCTCATTACGCCCTCTGAATATAATGACTTGATATGTGTTTATTAGTTAAGTAGCATTACCTTCTTAGGATTATCAAACTTGGCAGGTGTTTTTTGATGGAAACGTTGGGAATACTTAATTGTCTGCAGACAGACAACGTGATGATTCCCATTTGCAGTTGCTTTAAAGAAAACAAACAACTTCCTATAAAATGAAAGAATGGCTGCATTTTTGATAAGACATCTGTAAAAAATTGGTGGGTACTTGACAACAACCGGAAACCAAAGTTTTTTTTTTTTTAATGGGAAACCATAAATTCTTACGGTCAAAGTGACCAGATGTCCTATTTTTCTGTGGCAGCCCTGCTGTTCTATCTAGTTATCATTCCCCTTCACTCTCAGAAGTGTTCTCATGTGGACAATACACTACATAGTCATTCTACTTGTGGGTCTCATTTTGAGATTTATGGTCTACACTTTGAATCATTAGTTGAAAGAAGCAGCCAGTGGTTGGTTTTGCCTGTAAGAGGTTCAGAGATATTGAACAACGTTGCTTCTTTCTATGATTTCACAGTATATGCATTATAAAAAGTGTTACAATTTGAACTGAGTTTGGTAGTTGCTATTTGAATTCAGCAGGTGTGTGATGATACAATATTTAATCAGGGAGTAACAACCTTTCAAATGAATACATCCTTAATGTCTTCTGTTTTGAGAAAGAAATATGGTAGTGTTAGGCCTTGGACTTGTGAAATGTTGAGTAAAAAATGTTTATCTAACACGACCTCAGTCTTGATTATTTTTCTTTCTTCAAACAGCACTAATATTCTGAGGGAGCCTGTGTGTTTAGGAGGGTGTGAGCACATCTTCTGTAGGTAAGTAATTATGGTTTATGATAGATACACACACATACACACAAATTTAGTGTAACTATGTTTTTTACTAGGTAATAGTCATGTAATCATGTTGATACTAGTATTACCTTATGTTGTGTAACTCTCATAGATCGCAAAGTGACTTACTGTACATTATCTCATTTTGGTCCTTTCACCTGTCTTAATTTACAAATCAGAAACTAAAAGCTCAAAGAGGGTGACTTGTTGACAGTTACAAAGCTTAGTAAGTGGCTTTGCTAAGTTTTGGGGAAAAATTAATATCTGTTGTATAATTCAAATATGTCTCTTATTTTTCCAGTTAGTTTTGAATCCAGACTTTGCAAATTGTGAAACTTAAGTTCTTATCGTTACTGGATTAGTTTCCTAGGGCTGCCATAACAAAGTACCAAAAACTGGGTGGCTTAGAGCAACAGAAATTATTGTCTCACAGTTCTGGAGGCTAGAAGTGTGACAGCGAGGTGTCAGGTAGGTTGGTTTCTTCTGAGGGCGATGAGGGAAAATCCGTGCCATGCCTCTCTCCTACCTTCTGGTGGAGAATCTTTGGATTCTGGCATTCTTTCCTTGGCTTATATAGATACATCACTCTGATCTTAGCCTTCATGCTCACATGGCAGTCTCCCTTGTGTGCGTGTTTGTCTTTGTGTCCAAATTTCCTCTTTTTATAACATACCAATTATATTGGATTAGGGTACTCACCCTGATGGTCTCATCTTAACTTGATCATTTACAAAGGCCCTATTTCCAAATAAGATCACATTCACAGGTCCTAGGGTTTAAGACTTCAGCATCTTTTGGTGGGACACAATTTAAGCCATAACAGTTATTATAAAATTATATCCATTAAAGCCCTGGCTGAGAGGTTAGAATATTAGGTTTTCATCTCATCTTATTTCTTATTCAGGAGGAATCAATTAAAGGAGTGAATGTCATAGTTTAATTGTCTGAGACAGGGTTAATATATCCTCCTTTGAATCTTTTAATTATTTCAAGTTATGACTATGATTATCGGGCATGCACAGACTGCAATATGAAGTTTAAGCACATGTGGAAGTAATTTACTGTATGACTTCAGTGAGCTGGGGATGTGTGGAGGGCAGCTATGCTTGGGGTCCCAATTTTGTTTCTAGAAACATAGGTCTGTTACATAGGGCATATCCAGCAGGAGGATGGGGTAGGAAATAGTATCTGTTGCCTACCTGATGTCTCCATCTGGATGACGAAATGGATTTCAGACTTCATATGTTCAGAGCAGATCTGTTGATCACCTGTTCCTGCCTCGGTAATCTTCATAGCAGTAACTGGTGCCACTGGAATAAATGGTATCAAAGTTGCTCAAAGCAAAAACCAGTAGTCATACCTGGTTGCTGTTTTTCTTCCTTATCCCACGTCATTAAGTTCTGTCAGTTTCACCTCAAAAGGTGCCCTAAGTCTTGAATTTTCCCACTTTTCTCTATATTTACTACTGTTTATACTTTGGTCCAAGCCACCATCAAATTATCTCTCCTCAGACTGTTGTCAAAAGTTCATAGCTGGTTCGCTTCCCCATTATCTACGTTCTTGTGAGTGATCTCACAAGAGATCTTTTGGAAATGTAAATCACGTTCGTATCATTACGGCTCTTAAAGTCCTTCAGTGACTTCCTATTACAATCAATCAGAGTGAAATCCAAACTCTGCACTGAGGCCCACGAGACCCTGTGCAGGGCCCAGTCCTTGCCTGCCTCTCGGACCGCACGTCCCTCTGGCTCACACTGTTCAGCCGCCTTCTCCTTTTAGTGCATTAAACACATCAAACTCACTCCTGCCCCAGGACTTTTGCACTTACTATTCCTTCCATCTAGAATGTACTTCTGCCAGATTTTTGCGAGGCTAGCTTTTCATCAGTTCCATTTCAGCTCAAATATTACCTCCTCCAAGAGGCCTCCCATTATTCCTGTATAAAATTTTGGCCACTCCCTGTTTTCACTCTGTAGCAAGCAGATTTGTTTCAGGGGTTGTACTCACTGTATATGATAGATTAGTGACAAATCTGGAACGTAACAAACTTGAAATTGTATGTAATGAAATTGTATGTAAAGCTTGTGTATGTGTGTGTGTTTCATACACTTAATTGGATTCTAAAGGGGTCTGTGACTTAAAATGGCCAATGAAAGATTAAAAGAGGCATGAGAACATCTTAAAAGAGAAAATGGTCATCTGTATATGAACAGAGGAAAGAATTGATTCAGTGTAGTTTTGGTTCATTTTCATTATATGATGCCAAGAATTAGGGTAGCTGTTTGTATTCTTTGCAGATTTGGAGATCCGTAAAGCTGCTGAACAGTGTTACAAATGCCATGAAGTTTTGTTTTTATTCTTTTTTTTGGGGGGGGGGGGCCGCGCTGTGCGGCTTGCGGGATATCAGTTCCCCAACCAGGGATTGAACCCGGGCCATGGCAGTGAAAGCCCAGAATCCTAACTACTAGGCCACCAGGGAACTCCTGCCATGCAGTTTTAAAAGATGGTTTTGATATGTAGCAGTGCAACTGAAGCATTGGAGTCAAGGGGAGGTTGGAGGGAACACAGATTTTTATCTTATTGACATGTTCTGCTAGCTTCAGAATACTTTCATGCCAATCCCTAATAAAAGTGGTCCATGAACTCTCTTTAAGACGTAAGTTTAAAAAAAGAAAGTCTTTAAGTCATGTGGCAGGGGGACCCAAACTTTTTGGTCTCAGACCACTTTACACTCTTGAAAATTGATGACCCCAAAGAGATTTTGTTTACTTGTGTGTGTATTTCCAATATAAAACTGAGACATTTAAAAAATACTAATTCATTTAAAAATAACAGTAAAAAACTCATTACATAATAACATAAATAACACTTTTTAAGGAGGAATAACTATTTTGCAAACTAAAAAAAAATAGAAGAGTGGCACTGTTTTTACATTTTTGCAGATTTCTTTATTTTGCTGAGTAGAAGACACGTTACATATTTGGAAGGGCGCTCCATTGTAAGAATCCTCTGGCCCTACAAACAAGAGGGTCACATGAAAAGGGATGTAGTGTTTGGAGTAGATGTGGCTTTTACGACTATTATATTACCCAGTCCTGCTAGAGCCCATCTGGTGAAGCTAAGGGAGGTGTGGATTTAGAGCTTTCTTATTTCAGGATTCACAGATAGGCTTCAGGGGGGATTGTGAACAAACACTTGTGCACATCTTCATCAGAGTCACAAAGGGTTTGTAACCCCCAAAGTTAGGAAAAACCTTTCTAACTATGAGACTGTAACTCTTGGACATATAACCCAAGGTAATTTAATTGAGTCTACAGGTTATAAAAGTACCTGAAGGAACCAAACATCTTTTCTCAAAAACTAAAGCCTTTAGACACTTGTACAAAAATAAAAGAAAAAACACCTTTCCCCATTTTTTTGCAGTAATTTTAGGTATCTCCATGAAGCACAGTGTTAGGTTTAGAGTAGGAAAGGTTGAGATGCATGGCTTACATGCATTAGGTACTAAATATTTTTTTTATATCTCCCTCTGTACTCTCACTCTTTAGAAACTGTAGATTTATTTGCAGGGAAAAATTATGCAGACTATTGTCTGGCCAAGTGTAGTCTCTACATAGCAAATTACATAAGCAACTTTAGATTTAGATAGGGTGTGTGTGTGTTTGTGTGTCAGTGTCATACTCTTTCAAAAACACTGTTTTAACTAATATTTTATAATTGACCATTGTTTATTAGAACAGCCTCTGCTTCCTTTACTTTAGTTCAAACTGTTTATTTTTTTCAATTCAGATCCTGCTGAATGCATTGATCTCTATATATTTTTTGATCCTTTTTAAGTAATTGTGTAAGTGACTGCATTGGAACCGCATGTCCAGTGTGTTACACCCCAGCCTGGATACAAGATGTGAAGATAAATAGACAGTTGGACAGCATGATCCAGCTTTGCAGTAAGCTTCGAAATTTGCTACATGGCACTGATTTTTCAGGTGAGAAATTTCACTGTCTCTCTTAGTTAAATAACTGATAAATTCATATTGATTTCATAAAGTATGTAAAATATGAATGACATATTTCAGATGTTAAGATTTATAGTGTTAGGAATCATTTTGAGAGGTGACAGATACCTTAGAGGTAATTAGGTCTGACTCCCTTATTTTATAGATGAGAAACCAGGGTCCAGAGAGGTTAAATGATCTTGCCTGAAGTCACACATGCAGTTAGTACCAGGAGCAGGAGAAATAGAGCCCGTTTCTTCTGATTGTCAGTCCAGAGACTTTTTCACCACCTATACTACCTGCTTTTTACAGTTATAATAATTTCTGTATAATATATATGGAATAGTGATTTTGTCCTTAAACTCAGTTAACTATTATTTCACAAGATAGAATACAACCTTTTGGGTATCACTTTTCTACAAATTAGTTAGATTAATTTTGCACATTTTTGAAAGAGCAAAAATCTAATATTCATTTTCTTTTCTATTTAAATGGAGGTTAATGTTTTTCAAATTGTTCTTACACTCTGTGTATTAACTATATATTTTCCCATTGTGCTTTCCGCTGAGAACTAATTAGCTGTGGAAAGCAAGTAAAGTGTTTTGAATCTTCATAATCAGATATTGAAATTGTCTTTTTGTTGACCAGATAACGTCATTTTAGCTTGTGTTTATGGGAGAACCTTTTCTTGACTGGCAGGATGCCATGAATGATTGATAAAGCTCATATAAAATGGTTGAATTTCTGTTTTGAAAACTTTTGATCTTAGCTATCCAACATGATGTGTTATTGTCAGCTACTAAAGGTGAAGTTGATTGGGCAAAATAAAGAAATAAGGCAACTACTTTGAGTCTTATTGACAAGGTCCATATTTCTGAGAAGAATTTAAATCGCAGTTTACCTAAGAAATGTTTTCTTCGTCTAGTTTTCTGATTATTGTATTAGACTCCATTCTTCCATGACAAAATGTGCTATGGTGATAAAGTTTTTCTGATTTTCAGATGTAATTATATATGCACATGTTTTAAAAAGTACTTTAAAAAAATGATATGTAGTAAACCTCTTTAACAGCACAGTGAGGAAAAGTTTTATTAGTTCCTCTGTATTGTTTTCCTTCTTTATCAAAGACAGTGCTGATAGTGTTTTATTTTCTGTTTAGAACAGATTAGTGTATGATCCGTTCCCCCTCCCCGCACCCCCTTACCATCGATTAAAACAGGAGTTCTTAATTAAGAGTCCATGCATCTTTAGCAGTGAATTAGCTAAAGTCGGGGGGAATTAGCGAGTCTCTTGAGTTAAGTGTACAATATGAAAAATGTTCATGTCTATGTGAAAGTGGCTTTCCTCAGATTCTTAAAGATGTGTGGTCTCTTAGGAATGTTGGCCATGCATTGACATTTGGGTGTTATCTATATTTTGTCTGTGGCTGTCATGATGTTTGATTCCTCTTCAGTTGCTGTAGAGTAATATATTAGCTTGCTAGGGCTGCTGTAAGAAAGTACCACAGACTGGGTAGCTTATCAACAGAAATTTATTGTCTCACAGTTCTGAAGGCGAGAAGTTCTAAATCAAGGGCTACGTGAGTTTGGTTACTTTGAGGTCTGTGAGGGAGGCGTGTGTTCCAGGCCTCTCCTTGACTTGTAGAAGGCGGTCTTCATGTTCACATGGCGTTCTCCATGTATGTGTGTTTGTGTCAAATTTCCCTTTTTTGTAGGAACACCATTCATATTGCATAGAGCCCCACTTTCCTCGTCTTTACCAATTATATCTGCAATGACCCTGTTTCCAAATAAGGTCATGTTCTGAGGTAATGGGATTAGGACTTCAATATATGAATTTTGGGAGGGACACAGTTTAACCCATAAACAAGTAATGTGACATTTTTAATGGTGATAATGGGGGAGCAGAATAACCTTCAGTGGGTTGATTGTAGTCAGTTATCGCATGCCAGGGTACTGCGTACCATGTGGTGCAAACAATTAGATGACTCCTCAAGAAATTTTGCTGTAGTTAGTGATGTTTGAATTATTAGTATGGTTTTCATATTTTGTGGACCATGGAATATGAAATGCCTTAATATTTTATCATTAAAAAAGATATTTAGGAAAATTGCTGAGTTGAGAACAAGTTTTTGTGTGGGACCTGAGGCCTTTTGGAATGCTGTCTTTTTCATCTCAGAGGAGAGGTGGAGTTTGGGGAGAGAATTATGGTGATTCACTTTCCAAAGGCCATTTTGTGTTCATTTTCCTTATTATAATGAATAATAATTATATTAGTCATTACCAGACTTTAGCTGTGCTGGCTTTAATATTTTACTTATTTTAAGATGAATTGAAATTTCACTGATTGCCTAACCTATAATCAGAATTTTAGGATCTTTATTCTGTAGGTGAGGAAATTGAGGGCCTAGGTTAAGCAGGGTGGTCATGCTGTCAGTTTCTTGCTTATTGTTTTATCATTTAACACGGTGCTTTTGTTAGAATTGTGGGCATTTGTTTTATTTGTTGAATTGTGTTGGAGAAAAATTGGCAGTGTTAAGACTAATTCATATCCTAGAGACTAGACTTAATTAAAACAATTTTAAAACAAACTCTTAGGTTTTGGTTTCAATAATCCATTTTATAATGGTGATATCATCCTTTGCTACATTTAGAGAAGATGAAATAAGTCTAGAGTATAAACATATACTTTTCTATCTGGATCTGTAATTTCCATGGTACAAAGGGTTTTCTACTTATTGTAAGTTGCATTGTTATCAACTTTTCCTCCTAAGGTCCCCCAAAACAAATTTAGCCTTGAAGGGCATTGGAGGTGTTTTCTTTCAGTATATCCCTTGGTTCCTTATAGTTTATCTATTCAATATATTTCATGTATATATACCTTTATGTTAGTTTATTATCTAGCAAGTACTTCTAAAACTAAAGTATAAGGCAAACTAGGTGAATACGTAGAGGGAACTAATAGTTGGGGACGAATAACAGTTGATCCTCTTTATAATGAGGAAATTGGAAAATGATATCATTATAAAATAAAGGTATTAGATTAAGTGATTCCTGAGTTCTAGCTCCAAAATCATATGGTTCTGTTGAATAGTCAAGTGCTGAAGATGATGAATTAAGCGGAGTGGTTGGACATCTCCCACATTTTCTATATTTATTTTTTTAAACCTGTAGTTCACAATTCGTCTTCCAAATGAACCTTGTTACTTTCATTTACTATAAAATATATAATTACTATAATTAAGATGGGTAATTAGGAAGAACTTGTTAAATCGTGGGCATAGTATATAGTATATTGGCGATAAAGAAGCTTGATTTATAGTAATACTTTCTCAAATGAACTTCTAAATACTTGAAGAAATTTTTGTTGGTTCATTGTACTTTAAAGAGAAGAGGTTGTCTGTCATAAATTTTTCTGACAACCATTTATGGATAATTTTACCTTATTCTTTAAAACGTAGTCTGCTTTCTACCAGTGGCGTTAAATTTAGAAGTTTTTATTTTCTCTTGCCCCCTATCATATTAAATCAGACCTTGCAGGTGCTGGTTAGGTTTTGTGAAGCATATGTTGGTGTTGGTGACATTAAAAAAAATGCTTTGATTATGCTTTCATAGGATCCCAACTTTCCTTTCTGTTTTCTGGTTTTGGGAGAGATCCTGGTCTTTCTGTAGCGAATTACATAGTGTTTCATATATGCTATGACTTTTTTATAATAGGTGAAGATGAGCATTTGAATAGCTGTGTGGCTGTTGTTTTGTTTTAAATAGAACTGAATACTTCTTAACTTACAAAATAATCATTCTTTAGTGAAGGCGTTAATGTTGCACAGATGGTAGCAAAGTACTTTCCTTTGATTTTTAATAAGGGACTAGTTTGTCAAAGAGATTTCTCAACTTCTGTTGTGAAACCTATAATAGAGAATAATTTGAAAGGCACACAGTGTACATCATTATAATCCTTTGATGTAGATTAATGATAGCTAAATCACATTTTCTAATTGCCTCCCTTTTCTATAGTTTATTACTAAATTTTAAGAAAAACACTTGGCCAAGCAGCTCCTTAGCAACATGTGTGTGTGTGTTCCTCGAAATTTTGTGGTATACTCAGAAATATTTAAATTCAGAGAGTAGAATTCTTTTAAAAATGTCATCATTAAGAAATTTACTATGTAGAGGAAGGACCAATATTTTTCTTCATGAAATGAGTATGATAATTTATCATGCTTAGAAGCATTCACCCGTAAAAACGGTTGTAGCTGTTAGTAGTATGATTTATGTTCCAGCAGTGGTGGTGTTTTTGCTCTTTACAGTCTTAACTTAGCTATACTGTGCAAAATCCAGAACTTAAAATCATGCTTGCTGTAGTGGTTCTTGCTTAGTTAGGACAAGATGCATAATCAAAATCTTCTTAAGTAAATTTATTACTGGATGAGTAGTGAGATTATTGTGTACATGTAAACTACATAAGTATATGCTCTCTGCATTTACTCCTTTGTAAGTTAGGAAATATGTGCTCCTGAGTTTGAAGTTTTGTTGTCCTTTTAGATTTAGATTCTTTAGTTGATTGAGTGTGTTGTTACTACCTACAAGCCTTAATTTTCCTTTAAAATGCCTAATTCTGCATTTTGAAAGTTTTATAAGTGTGGAGGACTTCAGAATTCGACATTGTTTTTAAATGAAAATGTCATCAGCTATGTTTAATAATAAATTTAAAAAAATCAAGTACGAGTTTTTACAGACTACCAGAGGATTAACCTTCAAGTCTTTGTAATCCTGAGTCTTTCTTAAAAAGTAATCCTGATAACATTTCATTTTGACCTTTTCTCTAGTCTCGAGATTATGTCGGAAAGGACTTGGTTTTGAAATCTACTTGTCACTGCAGAGAAAAGACCTTGTTGAATTTAGACATAAAGTCTGTGTGAATGGATCCTCATTCTGATTGTTTTTATTTCCAAGATCCTGTCCTAACAGCACTTTTCTGAGCAGGTGATGTTCAGTTCGGATGTAAAAGGGTGACAGAGGGTCTGCTCTTATTCGGATACCCACTCCTCCTTCCAGCTGGGTTTGTCATTTACTGACTTTTCAGTGCAGTGCTTTCCTTTTCGATTTCCAGGAGGAAGGGATAGCTTCTTTGAAGTGGAGTGGAGTTTGAATTCTTTTGCTTAGCAGGGATCATATCCCTGAAATTTCTACAGAGATAAATGCTAATTGTTTTTCAAAATCCACTGTTTCATTTTTTTCTTGTCTGTTTAAAGTGCTGTCTTTTACTTGGCAGATCTATTTATAAAGATAGGACTTTTGTACTTAAGAAACATGAGGTGAAAGAATAGGCAAAAGAGATTTTGAACTTTAGAGAAGATCTGAGATTTTAGTTTATTAATCTTCTTGTGTATTAATAATTTTAAACTGATAAAATAATAGTGTTCTGTGTGAATAAAGAATATCTAAAAGGAATTCAAAAAATAATATTTCATAACTTCCTTTTCTTTTGCTAATATTTTAAGACATGAGAAATGTTGAAATGTATTCCCAGAAACAATAAGAAAAATGAAATTAAAATTATGTTGTCTCTTTTAAGTATGAAAGCTTTGTAGGAAGAGCACACTTGACAATTTTATATAACACTGTAGTAACGTCAGACACGATTATTCCCTACACAGTGGCTGTTACCAGTACTTAGGCGAAAGATGCACCGGTGGCTGTTGGTTTTCTTCTTAAAGTAACTTAGTGTTAGAACTTGGTTCATTAAGATTTTCCTCTTGATTCCATAATGTAAGAAAACTGTTATACAGAGTTCTCTTCAGCTTCAATGAGGAGTGACCTCTCAGGAGAAAAACATGATGCAAATAATGTCCTTTTTCCTTCTTTTTAAAAAAATAAGACAAATAAAACATATTTCAGTTGTCCTAGTTGGTTATAGGAGATTCAGTCTGTGTTAATTTGGAGAATGAGTATCAGGCAATATGAAATTATTTGTTAGTCACTGTCAATCCTGTCAGGTGGTGGTGGTCGTGGTGATGGAGTTTTTTCCAGTTTCCCTGCCTTTCTGGTGTTCTTTTTGTACCTGAAATGGCCTCTTGATAATCCAGTTTGTGTGGAGAGAAGAGCACTGGATTGGGAGTTAGGAGACTCCCTTCCTCTCCTTTTTAACTTTAATGCCTCATATTTAAAATGAGAGAATTGGACAGGTGATCCTCAAGACTTCTTCTAGCCCTTAAACTGAATTCTAACCTCCCTTGTATAAATACCTGTCAAGATTTAAGAGAGGATATCAGATAATTTATTCATCAGTTCATCAATGTTTTCTGAGCACGATTTATGTGCACACCTCTGTGCTGGGCTGACCTGAGTTGGTTTTACTTGCCTGTATGGGGCTAGAGAAGAGAATTTTAAGGGAATAAGGGAATATTTTTTAAAGAAAAGTGAACGGGCTTAAAGGCAAAAACAAAGCAAGAGAACCTGAAGAGGGATCACTGCCAGAATCAGAAAGGGAAAACTGTACAGTTCATCACTGACTATTTCTGGAGCGTCTGTTAACAGGCAAGATCGGTAGGTCTGAAAAAATACAGTACATACAAAGATTATACTATATGTGTGTAGAGAAAGACTCACTTCTCCTTTGTGTCTCCTCTACTCACACCACTGTGTTACATACAGTACCATTTCACTTATGACACCAGATGTGTGGGTTTTCCACACATCATGCCATTCTGTGACATCAGCTGGGTGTCCTACAGTTTACTCAATTCTGACACTGTCCACCTGGAGATAGTGTCAGATCTTACAGGTTAAGAGTCCCACAAGACCGCCCCCCCACCCCCACCCCCGCCTCCACTCCCCGCCGCCCCCGTCCCCAGGTGCCAGACTCAAGTCCAGGTTGTGCTTCTGACCAACTGGCTATAGATTGGAAGCTCCCGTCAACTCCCCAGGTTTGAATAATTTGCTAGAGTGACTCACAGAATTCAGGAAAACATTTTACTTACCAGATCACTGGTTTATTATAAAAGGATATACCTCAGGAACAGCCAGACGGAAGAGATGCACAGGGCTAGGTATGTTGAAGGCGCAAGGGGCTTCCATGCCCCCTCTGGGTGTGCCACTCTCCCAGCAGCTTCGCACGTTCATCAACCTGGATGCTCTCCAACCCTGTTTTGGGGGTTTTTTAATGGAGACTTCTTTACATAGGTATGATTGATTAAATCATTGGCCATTGGTGATTGGCTCAACCTCAATCCCACCTCTCTTCCAGGAGGTCAGAGCGTGGGACTGCAAGTTCTAACCCTATAATCCGGGTTGGTTCCCTTGGCAACAAGCCCCCATCATTAGGGGCTTTCCAAAAGTCACCTCATTAACATAAACTCAGGTGTGGTTGAAACGGGGCTTGTTATGAATAATAAAAGACACCCATTTCACCTTTTTCATTGGAGCTATTTTGGGAACTGGGAACACAACTAAGTATAACAAAAGATACTAGTGGGAAGCAGCCGCACAGCACAGGGAGATCAGCTCGGTGCTTTGTGACCACCTAGAGGGGTGGGATGGGGAGGGTGGGAGGGAGGGAGATGCAAGAGGGAAGAGAAATGGGAACATATTGTATATGTATAACTGATTCACTTTGTTATAAAGCAGAAGCTAACACACTATTGTAAGGCAATTATACTTCAATAAAGATGTTTTAAAAAAAAAAAAAAAAAAAGATGCCCCTGTGGTTCATACAGGAAATTACAAGTGTTTTAGGAACTATGTGCCTGGGATAGTGGACAAAGACCAAATATATATTTCTTGTAAATCACAGTATCACATATAGTGTGTACTTAGTGAAACTTTTGAATGTTTACTTAGTGAAAACATATGAATTCAAATGCCAGCTCTATCACCAATTAGGTATATAACTTCATGCAAGTTTTATTTTATGTTTGTTTAATTTACCTAAGAAATATAAGAGAACATTCTCTTAGCAACTGGTTAAGCAATATAAAAGTGTGTAAAGTGTGAAAGTCCCCCCTTCACCCTTTACCCCAAACAAAAAACAAAATCTTTTTCAGAGGTACTGTTTTCATTGTTTAACCTTCCTAGTCTTTCTTTTATGAATTTATGAAAATATTTGGACATAAACACAATAGAATTTTTAAAATGTAAATAGGGTTGTGCTACACTTAAAGTGTCTTGAGGATGTTTGCATGTTAATTGACATGTATCACGGCTACATAAGATTTTGTAATATAAATGCTCCGTAGTTAACTGATTTCCAATTGAAGAACAATAGTTAACTGATCTCCAGTGAGTGAACACTGACTTTTTTCCTAATTTGGGCTATTACAAATATGGCTGCAATTAACACACATCTATGTTTGCAGGCAGGCACATGTATGAATATTTTGTATATTTTGTAAGATAGGTTACTGGAGGTAAAGTTGCTTTGTGAAAGAGCATGTGCATGTAAAATTTGCAAATATTTGATCACATTGCCCCTGAAATTCCTCAGTGCAGTGCTGCATCTTTGTGCAGTGCTGCATCTTTGATGATACTTGGCAAAGGGCCTGTCATGGCTTCCTGCATGTACAGGGGGTTGCGATACAGGAAAGGAGCTCTGAGCTTTGGGGAACTGACTGTTTTTATAGTAAGCAGAAATAGGCGTGCTTTTTTTCCCCTGGGGAGACACTACTGCATCCCTCACGGTGGCTTGCTGCAAACACAGCCCTGAGAAATGGCCTGGGTAAAAAGCAGCCAGGGCCTTGCCTTCTTGGTACATCCTGCAGGAGTGTGTAGGGATGTTTAGGAGCCCGGGAGGCCTGTCTCTTCCAGCATCAGTGTTTTTTCTCTAGGTGCCTTCCGTGGTGTAAGCCAGAAACATATGAATTGTTTTTGTCACCTTCTCCTTTATTCATTTCATCACCAAATCCTGTAAATCTTATCTCCTAAATATTTTTCAAATAATTCTACTTCTTTCTTTTTCTACTATCACCTCCCCAGGCTGTCATCTTCTACTTAGACTCCTATTTCGGCCTCTTAATGATTATTCTTGCATCCACTCTTGCCTTCTTCCGACCTATTCTCCCACACTCAAGCCAAGCGGGATCTTTTAAAAACACAGGTGTAGTCATGCCACCTGATTCATATAAAGCAATTTATTGGTTTTGTATTGCTCTTAGCATAGGATCAAAGTCTTTAACATTGCCAGCAAGAACCTGCACGGTCTGGCTATTGCTTTATAGTCTTCATCTTTAAACCACTTTCTTCCTTGGTCTCTCTGCAAGGCCAGTATACTGGTTGTCTTTTAGTTACTGAAATATATCATACGCCCTCTTGCTATTGGGCTTTAAGCATTTTATCATCTCTCCCCTGCCTATTTGTTTAGTTAATTAGTAGCCTTTTAGGTTTTGTATTTTACCATTTCTACTGCTACAGTGCTTGTTAGAGCCACTGTGATCTTTCTAGTGGATGATAGCTATGTAATTGGTCACTGTGTCCATTCTTTTCTTCTAAAGTTCCTTCTCAGTAGCAGCCAGAGTGATCATTCTAAAGCATAAAACATTATTCTCCCTGAATTGAGTCTGAATGAGATCCATCTTGCTTTAGCTGGATTATATGATCCCATTAATTTCATTCATTTAGCAGGAGGTATTAATTGAACATCTACTATGTCTTAGACATTGAGTAGACACTGGGGAATGGCAGGGTAGAGATACAAACTTCTGCCTTCCTAGAGCTTATATTCTGATAGGACGAGACAGACAAGACACAAAAAGAGATGTAAAATAAGTAGGAGGTGAGAATTTGTAAAATTAAATAGAGTGTCAGGGATGATCTCACAAAAAATGTGACATTTGAGCAATGACCTGTAGTTGGTGAGAGAGTGAGCCATGCAGATATTTGGGGAAGAGGTCTCCAGGCAAAGGGTCAACAAATGTGAAGGCTTTGAGGCAGAAGCATACCTCGTGTGTTTGAGGAACAACAGGGAGGCCCAGTGGCTGGAATGGTGAGGAAGGAAAGAACAGGAGGTGAGATCAGGAAGGAAATGGAGAGTCTGGTTATTTCTGACCTTTTAGACTAAAATTGTGGCTTTTTTTTTTTTTTTAATTTTTATTTATTTATTTATTTATTCATTTATGGCTGTGTTGGGTCTTCGTTTTTGTGCGAGGGCTTTCTCTAGTTGCGGCAAGCGGGGGCCACTCTTCATCGCAGTGCGCGGGCCTCTCATTATCGCGGCCTCTCTTGTTGCGGAGCACAGGCTCCAGACGCGCAGGCTCATTAGTTGTGGCTCACGGGCCTAGTTGCTCCGCGGCATGTGGGATCTTCCCAGACCAGGGCTCGAACCCGTGTCCCCTGCATTGGCAGGCAGATTCGTAACCACTGCACCACCAGGGAAGCCCTAAAATTGTGGCTTTTATTAAGAGTCAGATTGACGGTCTTTGGTGGGTTTTAGTGACAGGATCTGACCAGTTATAAAAGGACCACAGACTGCTGTGTTGAGAATCGACTTAGAGCAGAGGAGGCAAAGACATCGTCAGGGAGAGGACAAAGGAGGGTGGGGCAGTAATCTAGTGAGACAGTATGGTACCGTGGTGGTAAGAGTGGAGGTGCAAAAAGTAGTCAGATTTTGGATGTATTTTTCAGGTAGAGCTGGTAGAACTTGCAATTTGCATATGGGATGTGAGGGAGAGAACAGAGACAAGTTTGACTCTTAAGGGTTTTGTCCTAAGGCATCTGGACTGATGGATGTGCCATTTACTGAGATGGAAGAATTGTAGGAGGAGCACGTTTGGGAGGATGTGGACCAGGAGCCCAGTTTTGGTCATGCTTGGTGTGAGATACTTACTAGGAGTAGACACGCAGGTAGAGTCGTTAAGTAGGCAGTTGAATAGTGGAGCCTGGAGTCCAGGGGAGAGGTCTGGGCCGCACTTACACGTTTGGCGTTGCCAGTGTATACATAAATAACTGTGTGTATGTTATATATATATATATGATTATTAAGGGGGAGACTGCAGATAAAGTCCTGATCCCTCCCACTTCAGAGGTTAGTGGAATGAGGAGTACCAGCAAAAACACCTGAGACTGAGCTTTTTATAGAATGCTTCTGCTTACCTGCCTGACTTCATTTCCCTCCATTTTCTGCTCCTTCTCCAAGTTCCAGCCACAATGGCATGCTATCCATTGAATATGCTAAACTTGTTTCCATCTTAGGACCTTGGCACTTACTCTTCCTTCTGCTTGGGAAACACTTTCCTAGATCCTTAAGTGGCTGCTTCCCTCTTGTCATTTAGGTCTCAGCTTAAAAGTGAGCTCCTCAGAGAGGCCTTTCTTCATGACCTTAGCTGAAGCAGCAGGTGTTTGTGCAGAAGAGTGCTCACTCACAAAATGTCACACCTTGTCTACTTAGGGACAATGGTTATTTTCTTTTTTAAAATTCTACCGAATCTTTGTGTTTTAATTCCTGATTATAAATACATATGTTTTTAAAAAAACTTTCTTTTATAGTATATAACACATACATCCTAAGTGTATAACTTGATGAATTTTCACAAACTGAACTTACCCAGAAGAATAAACAGTACTCTAGAAGCCCCTCTCATTGCCTGTTTCCAGTCACTGCCTCCTTTCCCCATAGGGATGATCACTGTTCTGACTTAACACGTTAGGTTAGTTACAGCTGTTTCTATGTTCTCTTTTATATCTGGCTTCTTTTGCTCAAGAGTATGTTTGAGTATATAGTTATAGTTCATTCATTCTTGTTAGTTTTTCGTTTATATAGCTCGAGGTTATATTAGAAGAGTTGTGACTATTATCTTTAATTCTCTAGATTCATTTTGTCTGAAGTAAGTTGAAATCAGGTAGCGTAGTCCTTTCAACTTTGTTCTTCTTCAGTGTTGTGTTGGCCATCCAGGTCTTTTGCTTTTCCACATTATAGTTACTTTGCTTTTCCATGCAAATTTTAGGATTAGCTTGTCTATTATTTTTTTTAAAAACATACTGGAATTTTCCTTGGGATTATGTTACAGTCTATAAATCTGTCTGGGAGAATTGACATCTTAACAATAATGAGTATTCCAGTTCATGAACACGGTATGTCTTTCCAATTGTATAGGATTTCTTTCATAAATATTGTTAATTTTCAGCAAGCAGAGCTTGTACATATTTTGTTAGACTTGTACTTAAGTATTTTTTTGGTACTATTATAAACAGTACCAGATTTTTAAAAAATTTCAGTTTACATGTTCATTGTTAGTATACAGAAATACAGTTGCAGTTGAACTTGGTACATTGACCTTGTATTCTGTGACCTTGTTACAGTCACCTGTTTTATTAATTTTTTTTAAAAGATTCTCTGGGATATTCTATATAGCCAATCAAGTCAGCTGTGAATAGATACAGTTTTATATCTTCCTTTACAATCTGTGTGCCTTTTATTATCTTTTTCTTACCTTGGTGTGCTATCCAGGACTTGCAGTATGACGTTGAATAGGGATGGTGAGAGCAGACATCTTCACCTTGTTCTTGATGACAGGAACAAGATAATAGGAACAAAACAGTAGTTCCAGTCTTTCTTCATTAAGGATGGTACTAGTGGTGTGTAGTTTTGTAGATGTCCTTTATCAGGTTGAAGAAGTTTCCTTTTATCCCTAATGCTGAACCTTTTTAAAAATAATGAATGGATGTCGGATTTTGCCAGATTTTTTTTTTTTCTATATCTGTTGAAAAAAGTCACATGGTTTTCTTTTAGTTTGTTGATACAGTGAATTATATTGATTGATTTTCAAGTCTTTTTTTTTTAATTAAGCATCAGTTAATAAGTCTTAATTTTTTTTTGACTACTGCTTATTAAATCTCATACCTGCTTATCAGTCTGTTTATTTATTTAGTATAGCTTTTCTCCATGGCTCTTATCACTACCATACAGCAGACTGTATGTTCTACTTATTTATTTGTATATTTTGTCTTTCCCAGTGGAATAAATATACAAATATTTATTTGTATATTTTGTCTTTCCCATGTTTCGTTCCCTGCTGTATCTCCAGCCACTAGAACATTGTCTGAAATAAAGTAGGATTCTGTAAATATTTGTTGAATGAGGATATCTGCTTTCAAGGAGTTCAAAATCTAGGAGGGAAGGAAGAAGTACACAAATAAAAGGTGATACACCTTAGGAGAACTATCAACAAAATTCTTTGGGAGCTCAAGATGGGAGAGATTAAGTCGTGTAACAGATTTCTTTTCCTTTTTCCTATCAGATTTGAAAGAAGAAACATCTAGGAAAAGTTTATTTAGTGATGCAGAATATAAGAAGAATTCAATAAAAATGTGGTTTAGTCCTCGAAGTAAGAAGGTCAGGTATGTTGTGAGTAAAGTTTCAGTGCAAACTCAGCCTCCTGTGATAAGCGATGAAAATGCTCAGCAGGCCTCCATGTATGAATTTGTCTCTACAAGCCCTCCAGTGGATGTTTCTGAGAGGGCTAAGAAGGCTTCCGCAAAATCTGGAAAAAAACAGAAAAAGAAAACTTTGGCTGAAATCAACCAAAAATGGAATTTAGAGGCAGAAAAAGAAGATGGTAAACTTGACTCCAAAGAGGAATTTAAGAAAAAGCTAGTATCCTTCTATAGCCAACCATCTGTTATTGCTAGTCCGCAGATAAATGGTAAAATAGACTTACTAGCAAGTGGCTCCGTAACAGAATCTGAATGTTTTGGAAGCTTAACTGAAGTCTCTTTACCATTGGCTGAGCAAATAGAGTCTCCAGAAATTGAGAGCAGGAATGAAGAAGTGACTCCTGAGAAGACTCTCTGTGAAAACGATCTTACATCTAAGAAATCCTTGCCATCAGGTCATAGTGGGAAACATGGGCATCGCAACAGACGTTCCAGTCCTGTTTCTAAGAGATGTAGAAGCAGCAGTCCGAGCACCAGTGGAAATTCAATTAAGCAAACAGTGCTCTCAAAAAACGTGCCATTGCCTGGATGTTCTTCACCACCTTCAAAGAAACTTACAGTTGGTGACACACTGAGGAGGAAAAGCAGTAATATATTAGATGAATCCATTAGCCTCTCACCAGGTACGCCCCCTTCTACACTGAATAGTCCAAGTTACAGACGAATGATGTGTAGTCCCTCAGCAGTGAAGCTCTCGCCCAGTAGTCTTATGGCTATGAAAAGAAATCATCGAGGAGAGACTTTGCTCCATATTGCTTCAATTAAGGTAGGACGCTTACTCGAAAATACAACTTCAGAATGAGACCCAGTATAAAACAGTTTCTTTGGAGTTTGTGGAAAATGATATAAGATTACTAGGCTAATTAACCTAACCAGATGTGATACTCCCTGTGAACCAGAGAAGCAAAAATTCATAAGGACTGTATCCCAACCTCAGAGCAGTGGCCCCTGGTCCTGAGGAGCGTGATCTTGCAGGAGAAAACCAGTATTTCCGTATTTCAGCTTCAGCTTTGCCAAGCGCTTTTATTTTCGTCTATTCCATAATGTTTTTTTTCAGTTTTCACCATTTTGTTTACCCATTCTTCTCATGCTTTATGGATATAGACAGACAACTGCCAAGTTACTGCTGGCAACACATCTTTATTACCTAACTTCAGAGCTCAGGGGCAGTGTGAGAGGGGATGAGCTTCTGTATTGTTGACACTCCTAGTGGGTACTGCCGGGATCTGGGAGGTTGCAAGACGTGGTCTGTACATTTCTCCAATGACCTGAAAATTTGATTGTCAGAAATGGCTCCTGTGGTTCACCATAAAGGGGCTTCTCTGGGGCCCACAGTCAGCCCATTCCTTTTACTAGCCTATTCACTGAGTTACCTTTGTTGCCTCTACACCTGGGATGCGGCAGTGTTCGTTTTCCGGAACCTGGCTAGTTTGCCGAGCATGTGGTGTACGTACTTGCAGTGGTTAATCTTTGAAATTGACGCAAGTGCCGAGCATGTGGTGTACGTACTTGCAGTGGTTAATCTTTGAAATTGACGCAAGTGTTGCACGTAGCGGGGAGCAGTTAGCATCATAGCTTTATAGACTTTGGTCTGTGAATTCATGCAAGTGTTATGAAAATACAATATGGGAGCGATTACTACTAAATTAGCATAGCTTTTATGATCTTTCAGTAAATTTACGGGGAAACCCTTGGGTCCTTTGCATGGATAAGGAACTTTGGGAGGTCTGGAAAGAGCCCCTTGAGACCCTGAACATGAAGCTGGTGAGCAACATAAAGTGTCTGGGAAGAACATGGAGTAGGCATTGAGTCCAGGGATTTCTGTATTTTTCTGTGGAGAAAGGGAAAAGCACAAAAGTGAGTTTCTTCCAACGCTTTTTTTTTTCTTGCTTTATCTTCCAATAAATGATGAATGTAGGATCTCTACGCCTGATGCCAGTAAGGGGAGAACCTGCCACATGACTACTTTCTAGGCATTTCGTATCCTTTGAACAACTTGAATTTTTGGAGTTGGCTCTGGTTACATTTTAGTCTGATTTTTGCAAAGCATGATTTTAAAAAGCAGACTATATTTTTTGTCCCTTTGTTTTATTTATATATATGTGTTTGTGTGTGTATTATATAATATATAAGGTATAATAATCCTAACATTATAATGTTATTAATGCTTCATAGATATAAGTAGCTAGCATAATAATAAATATTTTTTGTTCATTTTTCTGGCTAATACATACATGTAGACTGCTTTAGTTTCTACATTTTGCTTACTGGGAATTATTTTCAGACCAGCAGTTAAGCATCTGCTTTCATTGGTAGAGAATTTTTCACTCAATCATAAGAATCATTTATCTTTATTAGTGAGGATCTCTAGGACCTAGAGTCTAGGCCATGGTTTGGCAAATCTTTCTTAAAGGGGCAATTAGAGTAAATATTTTCGGCTTTTTAGGAATATAGTCTTAACTATTCAACTCTGTTTTAGTGCAAAAGTAGTCATAGATAATATGTAAACCAATAAAACTTTACACATGAAATTAGGTGTCGGGCCTACAGGCTATAGTTTATCTGTGCTTGGCGTAGGCTGTGGAAAAAAGCCCAGTGGAATCTTAAGACAGGAAAAAATGGTGGCATGATGCCATCTTGGTGAATTTTCTCCATTGATATGTTCAAGATTGCTTCAATACAAGTTTTGTCAGATTGTCATTTTACTTAGCAATTGTCTTGCCAGAATTAGAATTACTCATTTTGATTCTCTTGAACTAATCAAATACTATACTGTCATTCATTGGCAGATTCTGATATAGTACATTTAAGAAAAGTTAATTGATTTCTATTGTTTATTAAAATGCCTATTTAACAATAATGTTCTCTTTTACAAATTTATTATAAGTTGAGTGCATGTCCCCATCTCAGCTTGATTTTAATAATCAAACAAATACTTGAAGAAAAATCAAAGGATTTATCAGTATATTTATCCTTTTATAAATAGTATTCATTTCATTTTCTATCCTAATTTTTTTGTTTGCACCCGAGAATGAATAATCTGTGCCTACTTGAAAACCAAATGCTGCAATCCTGCTGTCTTGTTTATGCTTTGTATCCACCTACTTCAAAAAAGGATTTGAGGTGGCTCTAAAGTTAAAGCTACAGTTGGCCTTTGAACAAGGCAGGGGTCAGGAGGGCTGACCTCCACATAGTTGAAATCTTCGTGTAACTTTTGACTCTTAAAAAAGTTAACTACTGGGCTTCCCTGGTGGCGCAGTGGTTAAGAATCTGCCTGTCAATGCAGGGGACACGGGTTCAAGCTCTGGTCTGGGAAGGTCCCACATGCCGCGGAGCAGCTGGGCCCGTGAGCCACAATTACTGAGCCTGCGCGTCTGGAACCTCTGCTCCGCAACAAGAGAGGCTGCGATGGTGAGAGGCCTGCGCACTGCGATGAAGAGTGGCCCCCACTTGCCACAACTGAAGAAAGCCCTCGCACAGAAACGAAGACCCAACACAGCCATAAATAAAATAAATAAATAAAATTTTAAAAAAAAAAAAGTTAACTACTAATAGCCTACTGTTGACTGTAAGCATTATTGATAAAACAAAGTCGATTAACACATATTTTGTATATTATATGTATTATATACTGTATTCTTACAGTAAAGGAAGCTAGAGAAAAATGTTATTAAGAAAATCATAAGGAAGAGAAAATACATTTATGGTACTGTACTGCATTAATTAATTAATTAATTAATTAATTAGGGCTGTGTTGGGTCTTCGTTTCTCTGCAAGGGCTTTCTCCAGTTGTGGCGAGCGGGGGCCACTCTTCATCGCGGTGCGCGGGCCTCTCACTGTCGCGGCCTCTCCCGTTGCGGAGCACAGGCTCCAGACGCGCAGGCTCAGTAGTTGTGGCTCACGGGCCTAGCCGCTCTGCGGCATGTGGAATCTTTCCGGACCGGGGCACAAACCCGTGTCCCATGCATTGGCAGGTGGATTCCCAACCACTGCGCCACCAGGGAAGCCCTGTACTGCATTTAGATAGCATAAGTTTATGTCATCTGTTTATAAGATGAATTATCTGTCAGTACATGCATCAATGTTGTCTTATATGATACAAAACACTGTAGTTGGTATATGTATTACTAACACTAGACATCAAAAATGAAAAGATATTGTGAAAGAGAAATTCATATTTATTTACAGGTATAATGTTTCATGCATTGATAAGAAGCAGCAATATGATTGCTTTATGGTAGACTAGTGTAATTGATAGAGTTGCATCACTGTAGCGTAGCTATACACTATAAATGAATCATAAAATTTTATGGCCTAAGTATTACAGTCATATTCATATTACAGTATTGGAAACATCGTTACTTTTTTTAAAAACCACTTACCTGTGACGATAGGCTAATGGGCAGTTTCTCCAATTACAAGAGAGAGACATGCTGTACAGAGAGGCATCTTGTATGGTAACGTAATTCTGTGAGAGCCAAGGTATAAAACAGTAAGAAGACTAACACATTATTAATTTTATATTAAATATCACCTTATGTCTATGTAAGGATAAACTATTATCTGCATATATTTTATGCATTCATGACATACCTAACTTTTCTTCATTTTTTTGATAGTTCTGTGCTACCTGGATTGTCTGCAAGTTTCTTCAAATTGTTGCAAATCTTCCAAAAACTTTCCAATATATTTATTGAAAAAAATGTGTGTCTAAGCAGACCCGCACAGTTCAAATCTGTGTTGTTCAAGGGTCAGCTGTACTATAACATGGAACGAGGAGCAGGGAAAAGGAAAGAGTTACTGCAGCTGAGTCATGAATACAGACCTGATGGCTTTGCAGGTAGCCAGAACAAATGAGGTTTTTTGCTGTCTAAGGTAGATTTTGTTGTTGTTATTGTAGTTGTTATTTTCCCCTGAAACATCTTGTAGACATGCAATGTCCACATTTTCCATGTTTCCCCCAGATCCTAAGTGTGCACTGTTGCACTGTGCGTGCCTGGTGGATGCGCTGAGGGCAGAGAGCCCCACGGTAGTTTTACTCTTCTGTTGGGCTAGTTAGCTTCCCTTGCTACAGTGATGGCTTTATAGAATGATCTTTGAACTTGGTCACGTCATTAATAAAATTCTTTAATATCTTGCCCCAGACCTACCTCTGGGCATCTTTGTTGGCCATAGCTATCACCCTAGTGGAAGCTACCTGTATTTTCTTGTCCTGACCACTTGAAATAGCTTCCTATTGCTGTCATAACGAATTTCCACAAATTTGGTGAGTTAAAACAAGGCAAATTTATTTTCTTACAGTTTTGTAGGCCAGAAGTCTGGTATGAGTCTCACCACACTAAAATCAGTTCGTTGGCTATGCTACTTTCTGGAGACACTAGGAGAGAACCCGTTTCCTTGCTTACTTGGGTTGTTGGCAGGAACTGTGTACTTCCTTCTGGTTGTAGGACTGAGATCCTGTTTTCTTGCTGGCTTGTAGCCGAGGGCCCTTCTCAGGTTCTAGAGACCGTCACATTCCTTGGTGTGTGGACCTCTTCCTCTGGATTCAGAGCGGGCAGCAGCAGGTGGGGTCCTGGCATTCCATCCTTCTGCCCCAGCCAGGAAGAGTTCACTGCTTTTAAGGACTCACGTGATTAGATGGGAGCCACTAGGACAGTGCGGGATAATCTTCCCCACCTCCAGGTCTGTACACTTAATCATGTTGTTGCAGAGTTCCTTTTGTTGTGTAAGGTAACATAGTCACACGTCCCTGGGGATTAGAATGTGGACATTGTTGGTGGCAGCGTGGGTGTTGTCAGTTTTCATCCACATCACTGAACTACCTTCTCTGCTTTTCCTCTGTACTTAGTGCACTCAGTGCTCTGTATAACAGCCAGAGTCATCTGACCAAAGTCATAACTTGTCTTTTCTGTGCTGCCCTACCAATAACTTCCCGGCTCACTTAAAATAAAATCCACAGTCCTCCTTATGGCCTATACAGACCTCTGCTCAGATGCCACCCCTTCAGAGAGACTTTTCTGAACTTACCTAAAATAGCAGTCTCTGCCGTATGCTTAGCTTGTTTTGTTTTTCTTCCTATTATTATTTCTTGGCATCATTATTGTAGATCTCTTTGTTTCCTGTCTTTCTCTTTAGAAGGAGAGCAAGAGTTGTTTGTTCAGCGTTCTGTCTTCAGTGTCTAGAACATTGCCTGGTATGTAATAGATTGATATTTGTTGAATAACTGAGTGATTTTCCCACTTAGCCATGATCTGAACCCTCTTCTTCTGACACTGAACTTTAATGCTACCAATACTTGGCACATGTTCTTTTTTCTGCCTCTTATATCCTTTCCTCTGCATCTTTCCCTTTTCCCTAATGATCCTTTGTATCCAACCTTCAAAATCTAGCTTATAGCCTGCCTTCTGAATCAGTCTTTTTCAGAATTCCCAGAGTTGGTTTTTCCTCTATGGTGACATTGTTTTGTTTGCATTTATATGTTTTTAGCTTTCTGTTTATTATATGACTCCTCAATTTGACTTTGTGGTTATGTGGAGTTTATTCCCCATTTAAAATGTAATTTCAAAATGTGAGTAATAACTTCATGCTTCAAAAATAAGAATAAAAGTATTTACAGTGGAAAGCCTCACTCCCATTTCTGTCCTCAGCCACCCTCTTGCTGAACAAGCCCTTTCTTGCTTTCTTGTGTATCTTTTGTGAATTTCTTTACACAAATATAAGTAAATGCTTTCCATATTAGTACACACTTTCTGTACATTCTGTTGTAGCATAGCGTTCCATGAATTTTTATTATTTTACTGGTCCCTTACTGATGGATGCCTGTGTTTCCATTGTTTTGCTTTTATAAACTGTGCTGCAGTGAGCAATCTTTGTTTCATATGTGAGCAGGTATATCCTTAGGATAAGTTCCTAGAAGTGGGACTTTTGGGTTAATGTAAAGCATCTGTTAACCTTATTTATCTTGAAACGGTCCATACTTGGCAGTAGAAGGCTCTTATTAAATATCCAGACTGCCTAAATATCAGGCTGCCTGAATGTAGACAGTTACTATATCATCAGCAGATAATGTTTATGTTCTCAGTTCTCAAATCCTTTTCTCCTCAGGATCATGGGCTTATAGGCCAGCCAGCTAGTTTTGGGACATTCAGTGACATTTGAATGCATACCTTAGACAGGATTATTCTTGAATTCTTTATTTATACATTTATTTTCTTACACTATGGAATTTCAAGCAGAATATTTATTAATACTGTGTCTGGGATGTTGTGAGTATCCTTATTCAACCAGAACAAAAGTTGAGATTCACTGTGCTCTCTTCATGCCCTCATGTTTGTACTTGAATATCTATGTCACCTATGGCTAAAGTGATTTTGAGAACATTATGTTATAAACAAGAGATTTTACGAGGAAACGTTATGCCTACATAGAAACTAAGGTAAACACTCATTGTTTATTCTTCTGATTTAATAAGAAGAATCTTAGTATTTGACATTTCATTATACAGAGAGAAAAATTTGTTTTGTTATTCTGTTTTTTCACCTTTGCTTGAGAATTTGTTGATGCTGGAATAAACCGCCCCAAAGTTCTCTAGCACAGATTCTTCAAATGGTAATGATTACTCATAATTCATTGCCATAGCAGTGAATGTATTAGAAATAGAAGAATGGCTTGAAGTTGACATGCCATGATGTATTTAAGGTGCAGACATAATAGATAATATTTTGAAGGCAACTTACAAGGGATGGTATGCCTAACATAACAAAGGTGATGAGGATCTCTTAGGTAGAGAGAAAATCCCTTGTGAGGCATCTCCTTTAGGGTTTGACTTAGTAACCATTCATTATACCTTAAGGCAGTCATGTTATATTGTGTGTAAAATCATGTTATTACTTATCCTCCATACTGGCTTCCTCAGACAATAACAAAGGACTCAAAAGCAAACTGGCATCTGTGATATTTTCAAGATTTCAATTTTTAGAGCACCTCTTGGAGTCAGTCTCCAATTTTCCCTTTGTCACCCACCATCTTTGTAATACCAATAACTTACTGTCACGATGGCTAGGTTGTCCGAGTCATCTGTGAAATTATTTTATTCAGTAAATAACTAAGACACTCAGAAAATGTTTAATAAACTTTAGAGCTCCGTTCCAGATGACTAAACTTTTTTTTTTAACAACACCTAGTTGCTAAAAGGAGAAATTTTAGGTATCTGGTTAGTTCATTTATGTGGAAAAGCTTAACCGTTTGGGTAAGTCATCATTATTGTACTTAATTGTAATGTCCTGTACTATTTTTATAAAAATATTTATTCTTAATAGTATTTTAGAAGAGCTAACCTTTATAAGGAAAAAGTTTTATTTGTGTGTGTGTGTATTTGTTTTTGGAAAGTTAACTTATACTACTGCCATATGCATGTATGAAGAATATTTCCTTTGAATGAAAGGTTAGCAATAAGAAAATTCAGTGCGACACTCATGTTCCCTTATTTTCTGCCTTTAAGGTTTTATTTGAAAACACCGAGTCTGTTTAAAATTTTTTATAAGCCTAGGTAAATACTTTTTTCTTAGATGGTTTTTCCCCCCCCTGTGGTTTTAAGAGAATCTCAATTATTCTTTTAAGTTGTGAGAAGCCTAAAAGTGAGTGCTTATTACTCAGAAAATATTCTGTTGGAGAAGAAAGTAATTTAAAGAAATCAGAAGCAGAAGTTAATTTGTTTCCTGGAAACTTTATATTGGTTCAAGCTTACGCAGTTACTGTGGACCCTATCTAATTATCATAATTTTATTTATGTGCATGACATTAAATTTACATAAAGTAGAAGGAGAAAATATGACAAACTTTTAAGTACTAGGGAGGAAAAAGCAGATCGGGTATAAAAAGCAAGCAATTTGCAAATCAGCTATACATTTCAGGGAAGTATAGGGGTAAAATGTTAACAGAAGACACCTTTGATAATATGAAGAGGTGACATGAAAGAAAAATACCACTGGCTAGCAACCTGAAAAGAGATTCTGCTTTTAGCTTCTAAATTGTCACTAATTGTCTCTGTGACTCTTCCATGGGACTCTTCCATGCCACAGTTGTGTTTATATTATTTTACAGGCTTCTTCAGGTTAATATGTTTTTGTGATTGCCATGTAGAATTAGATTGAGGACATTTTTGAGAAGGTTTACATGTATTTTTTTGTGGATACTTCATTTTGAAGGTCAGGAATGTGTGTGGTTCTGGCAGTTCATCTGCCCCAATATTCATGGGATCGTTTAAAAAAAATCAAATTTGTATCTTGACAGATTTTCCTGAGCTCATTTGGAACTGACTTGAATATAGTGCAAAAGTTGCTAAGTGTATGTTAACTTGCGCTAGAGGTGTAGAATTTGTACCTCTAAGGAACTATGGGAAATATTTTTTTTATTGGAAGTGGGGCATTTGATTTGAAACATATAGAATACTTGTTTTTTTAGGCCCATTTAATATTTAAGGTCATTTTGCTAATTTAGAATCTTTTTTTTTTTTTTTTTAATAGCTACTTTATTTATTTATTTATTTATATTTTTTGGCTGTGTTGGGTCTTCGGTTCGTGCGAGGGCTTTCTCTGGTTACGGCAAGTGGGGGCCACTCTTCATCGCGGTGCGGGGACCGCTCTTCATCGCGGTGCGCGGGCCTTTCACTATCGCGGCCCCTCCCGTTGCGGGGCACAGGCTCCAGACGCGCAGGCTCAGTAGTTGTGGCTCACGGGCCCAGCTGCTCCGTGGCATGTGGGATCTTCCCAGACCAGGGCTCGAACCCGTGTCCCCTGCATTAGCAGGCAGATTCTCAACCACTGCGCCACCAGGGAAGCCCGCTAATTTAGAATCTTAAAAATATATGTTGTATGCGGGTTTGTTTTTTTTAGAAAACTGAGTAAGCTACCATTTTAAGGTTTGCTGTATTTGAGAGGTAGTCTGAAACAATCCAATAAAAGCAAATGTTACTGTATTTAGGGGACTTAGTGATTTCTACATTTTTCAAACCAATAGAGAAAAAACTCATTTCAGAAGAGTGCTGGGGCTGGGAGTGGTAGGAGAGAGATGTCCTTCTCCCTAAAGAAGCTCTTCTCAAAACACAACATTGGCATGTATAACTTTTGTCATATGTAACTTTTATTTATTCAGCCTTTTTCAGAGTAAGCTGTCAGTTATTTTGGAGAAAATAAGCTTTGCTTTTGCCTAAAAAATATCTTTGAGCAAATAAGGTGAATATAAACTAAATTAATATCTCGAGGATAAGTGGATTAACTGCCAATAAGACAACAGTTTTTGGCTTTCTAACATTGGTTTCACTGAGCAGCCCTCTTGGCTTTAATTTTGTTTTAAACAGAAATCAGAAACCATTTTCATGTATGCTCAGAAAGGATGTTTTTCACAAACGAAATGGTGACTTTAAAAACTTCATTTTGATCAGGTGATCTCTGGCTAGTGTCCTTGGTATTTTGAAATGAATTTTGATACAGGTTGCTAATAGCAGAGATTCTGTACTCTGTGTTCAGTGATGGACCACATGGCTTTGATGAGTTGGCACCTCAGAACAATCCATGCATACATAGCTTACTAGTTATTGACTCATGAGCAATAGGCATAGAAGAGAAAAGATTTAAATTTTATCTTGAAGATAAAATCTTAAATCTTAATATTTTTTTTCTTTCCTTGATGATTTTTAATTTCTTTCTACCTTTTCATTTTTCTACTAGGGCGACATACCTTCTGTTGAATACCTCTTACAAAATGGAAGTGACCCGAATGTTAAAGACCATGCTGGATGGACACCATTGGTAGTTTTCTAGTTGTTTGTTTTTATTATCATTCTGTTTATGTTTTATAGTTATTATAGTTTATAGTTATGTAGTCATCTATATATCATCCTCTACCACATATACAATCTCTTTGTAATCTGAAGAACTTATATTTTCAACAAATAAGAGTAAATGATTATGTTTTATCTAGCTTTTCTGTTGTGACGGGCGACAAATTGGCTACCTTTTGACTGACTACATTTAGATTTGAGAATCCAATTATATCCAATATCCAACCATATTGCTGAATTTAGCTCATTTATGGAGAGGTGACTGCTACAGCTGACATCAGGCTCCATTCTGCAGCATTGCATGTCATTGGAACCACATTTCTTGGAACAAAGAGAGGTCAGAGGAACTGGGTGTAGGAATGTATCACAAGGCAGTGATTCTTATTGAGGATCTGTCTTAGGGTCACTTATACCCTATCCAGGGTATAACACACAGAGGCAGTAGAAATCTTTGCTCATGTTAAACATTTTTTAAAGTCTTTGCTTATTATTACTAAAAAAAAAAGTGTGAAGGATAGTCTGGAAAAAGAATGGTACAAATACATGGGAACAAGTGCCATATCGGCTAATTACATTAGGACAGTAGCATGTGGCTTGAATGCAGCCAGAGAAGTGTTAAGAGATGAGGTGGATGCCCTTATTCTGTGAACTGTAAATTCACAGAAGTTGAGAGAGTCTCATTAGAACAGGTGCAAAAAAGGTTTTAAAGTTGTATGTAATGACTTCTCCTTGCCAATTTTTTAAGCTGGGAGTGTTTAGTCTGGATCAGAGTCACTTTGTTGTTTGGACTCCACAGGCTGGCTAACCTTTTCAAAGAATGGTTAATTTTTCTTTTAAGCCACTAAGGCAAACTGTAGTAGAAGTTGGTGAGTGATTTAGAGGACCTGACGCCTTGTTTGGATCCCTTTCTCCTAGAAATAGACCTACAGACATTTGATGTGGTGTATCGCCTATTAAGATTTCAATGTATGTACTTAAAAAGTATGGCATGCCAGAGGTTTATTAGAATAATACAACGTAGTGGCATTGTTAGCAGATCATTAAACATAAGGAAAGATGTGCATGTAAAGCATCTTTGAACATTCATTCAGTCAGCTCTTTTTGAGTGCCTACTCTGTGTTTTTTCTGTTATCATTGGCACCAGCCATACAGTATCTGTAGCTTCAGCAGTTGGAGAAGCTTTTCTTATAAATACTCATTCTAGGATATTCACTTTGTTGGGCGCTTATATATACATGCAGGTGCACCGCTTAGCTTATGGCTAAGCCCCTGATTTGGTGAGTTCTATTCAGCCTTGGAGGATTTCAGATTTTATGCATGATCTGGTTGTTAAATATTTTCTATGTTTTTTTTTTGTCTTGTTTTAAATTTCTTACTGTAGAACAATTTAGGAGCCATAATTGGCCCAGAGCTATATTTTCTTCCAAATTAAGAGAGCTTGACCCAAGGCTCAAATGAAAAAAATCTTTTTCCATGAATTGCATAAATCTTGATCGCCATGCATCTTACCATAAAGACTATTAATAGTGGCTTTTACTCTGTCAACAACTTATGGTTTAGTACGAGTATTTAGCTAAGAACCAATTTACTGATTGAGGTTCACATTTATTTTTCGGAAGTGTGGTTTTGTTATGATACTGTTCATTGCTCTTCCTCATCACTCTTCTTTTTCTTTAATTAGCACGAAGCCTGCAATCACGGGCACCTGAAGGTGGTGGAATTGCTGCTCCAGCACAAGGCGTTGGTGAACACCACTGGGTATCAGAACGACTCACCTCTTCACGACGCAGCCAAGAACGGGCACGTGGATATAGTCAAGCTGTTACTCTCCTATGGAGCCTCCAGGAACGCCGTGTAAGTAGTTCAACTTAAAAACTTTTTTTCACTGACTTATTCTTGAGTCAAGGTCTGTGATGAAACAGACTTTACTACCCAAGTTGATGGCTCTGTTTTCTTTCACAACTAAATTTAGATGTGGCCATTGTATTCTGGATTTAAAATCAGCATTCATGCCCTTTTCCTTTATGATACTTACATATTTGAGGGAGATTTGCTCTTTTAATTCAGAAACAGTTGTTAAGTTAACTTGGGAAGCTTTGACTTTCTGGAAAAATTCACTTAGTTTTTATATTATATAAAGTGATTCATACTTATTAATAAGGCAAGAATTAGAAGCATATAACTACTTTGTATGCTTCCCAATACTTTAGAATTGTTTTAAATATTCTGTGCCTTTTCTCCTTTTTTTTTTTGCATATTTAGTGTAACCACAGTTAAAATATGTAAGAATTCAGATGTTAGGCAAGTGCAGTCAAATTATTTCTTAGATTTTTTTACATCATTCAAATGAGCTCTGGGTAAATTGTTTTGCAGCGTTAGGGCAGAGACACACATTAGTGAATGCTGGCGGCTGCATTTTAAAATTGCTGTTGTCAAGAGTGTCACAAGCAAATGCTGTATGTGGATTTTATATCTTTAATCTCTAACTTGGTTCATGTCTCCCTATATATTATTTTACTCTTTTCAGTTAATGAGGTAGTTGAAATGAAAATGCAAGAATTGCCTCTCTGTGCCAGCATCACTTCTACAGGTTTGGAAGGAGCACACAGAAGTCAGGACTTAACGCTGGTTACAGAGGCAAATAAGGATTACAAAATGCAGAGCTTCTAGGTTGTAATTTTTTTATAGGTAATCATATATTGTAATTGAAAAACAAGTTAATAACACAGGAATGTACCATACCTTGGTGCTGTTAGTTTTGGTAAGTGTTTTTAATATCCTTTATTTCCCATCACATGTAATAAGATAGGGCAAGCTCAGGGAATACATATCTTATATTTTTAAATTTTTCTGTTTTTTTACGTACACACACATACACGCACATGGTATGTGTTCATGTATGTGTGTGTGTATATACATATATATACATATCTAACAGATATGACCCTCCTGTGGGCATAGCAGTCCATTTGATAGAGCAAGTGGTTGCTCGGGTCAGGTGAAACAGAACAGTTTCTATTCATGGGTTCTTAAATCAGCCATGACTACTCTAATGAATGGAGCACTGGTCAGGGCATTAGGGATTCCAGCTTTTATTTGTGACTCCATTATTGACTTTATAGCCTCAGGCAGGTTAGTTTCTGTGCCTTGGTGTCCTTACCTATAAAACATGGGTGAAGCCGGCTGCTTTTCTATTTCTTCAGAGCACAGTGAGGATTAATGAGCCAAAACACAGGGCCTGTCTTATGGTGTGTACACCATGATTCTTCACTACATTGTGAAGCTCATTAATACACAAGGTGAGGGCCTGAGACAGTGAGCGGGTCTGCCTTCACAGGTGCCTTCTCAGATAGCTGTGTTGTTCTCAGTAGGCTTACATAGTGAAATGCCAGGTTTAGGTACATGGATAGCCCAAGCACTGTCCAGTAGATCTTTCTGCACTCATGAAAATGCTCCATATCTGTGCTGGGCACTCAGTAGCTACTAGACATCTGTTACTATTCAACACTTGAAATGTGGCTATTGCTACTGAGGAAATAAATTTTAAAATGTATTTTAATTAATTTAAATAGTCACATATGCCAAGTGGCTACTGCATTCCAGAGAGCTGGTTGATATAGTTAGGATAGTAGGGAAGGAAGGTTTATTTGGTGACAGAAGTTGGGAATGATGTTGGATAGAGGATAGTAAGGCAACTATAGGGCAAATGCAAGAGTTGATTTAATCCAGGGTATAACAGGGTGGGAGGTGTTTCTAAACATCCTTATTTTGTGGACTATTTGTCATTATACTTAAGTATTTTCTGTGTTTTCTGCTTTCTGTTTTATTTTGTGGTAGTTGTTGTTGACCTGATTGGCTTTGCCATTTACTAACTGGTTTCCTTTTCAGATTACTTTTCATAAAGCAGCCCAAGAACTTTAAAAATATGCAATTCTGGTCAAATGACTTACTTGCTTAAAACCCTTCACTGGCACCTCTTAATGTTTTTAAAATAGAAGTCAGACTTCAGAACATGGTTTGTGGGGCCCCAGACGGTCTGGCTCTCCTCATCCCTCCAGCCCTGTCTCTCTGCAGTTCCTCCTGTTCCCCTTCTCCTAAAGCCTTTTTTTGCACTAGTGTTTCTAAATTTTTATTTCCTTAAAATGTGCCAAGCTGTTTTGCTTCCTAACCTTTAAATATGCTTTCCCTTTTTCTGGAGTATTCGTTTTTGGTGGTCAGTTTCTCATTCTTTGGGTTTCATCTTAGGTATCATTTCTTTTTGGCTGGCTTTCCCGAATCCTTTGTCTGTATGTGATGCTTCCTCCCAGTCACAGACCAGAGGTGGTAGTGCCTCTGCCTCTTACTATCTTCTCATTAGGTAGTATGCGCTAGGTACCAGGGATCGTGCCTGCTCTCCCAGGCCCTGCCGAGTGCCTAACGTAGTCCGTACCCACATTTATTTGTAGAGTGAATTAGTAAGTGTTCCAATGCATAAAAAGATGGTATATTTTTTCCTCTCTTGATAAAAGGGGCTGATGAGCTGAAAATAGGAATTGCTTCCCTCTGCTCCCAACTTGACTATAATTGTGAAGAGAATGTCTAAAACCAAGTTTCCGTAAGCTGCACCTTGTCTAGGCCGGTAGAATGGGTTCCTGGTAGATGTCAGAGTAAATGATGTGAGCTCCCTGAGCAGAATTGTTAGTCTCTTGCCCATTAGGAATCCATGTTACCTTTTGTCGGATCACAAAATAATTTCCCAAAGTAATTCCTCCAGCCTTGGCATTTTTAAGGTCTATTTTTCTTTCTGCCAGTGTTCTGTCTATTGTCTTTCTAGAGTTAAGTACTTCCAGGTGAGAATAGGTGAAGTTTGTTACTGTGCCTTCCTCCATCCCTTAAGCAGAGCATGGGGAGCGGGGCATGGGGACTATATAGGGTTCTTACTACTTTTTTTTTTTTTTTTTGCCTGAAGTTCTTGTTCCTTTTTTTTTTTTTTTAATTTATTTATTTTTGGCTGTGTTGGGTCTTCGTTTCTGTGCGAGGGCTTTCTCCAGTTGTGGCGAGTGGGGGGCCACTCTTCATCGCGGGGGGCCACTCTTCATCACTCTTCATGCGCGGGCCTCTCACTGTTGCGGCCTCTCCCGTTGCGGAGCACAGGCTCCAGATGCGCAGGCTCAGTAGTTGTGGCTCACGGGCTTAGTTGCTCCGCAGCATGTGGGATCTTCCCAGACCAGGGCTCGAACCCGTGTCCTCTGCATTGGCAGGCAGATTCTCAACCACTGCGCCACCAGGGAAGCCCTCTTGTTCCTTTTAAGCCATTAATATCTCAGACTCCAGACTCTGAGTTGGCAAACATGCTTTTCTTTTTTTTCTCTGTTACTCTTAATGTATCTCTTTTCTCAATAACCAGGACTAGACTCTTTCCATCCCTGGGAGGAGAGTAGGGAATTTCTCCCTACTCTTAGAGTGGAAGAAAGAGTAGAAGAAAGGGCAAAAACTATTCTTTTATCTTTCCTTCGTTAGGGCTTGGTACTTTGACTAATTGAAGTTGTAGATAAGTAGGGTCCTTTTGCTTATTCTAAATTTCTAAATGGCATTCTTTAGCTCTAGAACAGACATTTTGGCAATCTTTATTATCTCAAAGTTGAAGTCTTCTTTCTACTTAGATGCCTTCTTTTCCTGGGTTTCCAGTGAAATGCTGTTAGGTTTTCTCATTCTCTTCTCCATCACTCCCTTTACTTCTTCATCTCCCCAGTTGTTTTATCTGCTACTTGTATTCTAGTAGGAGTGAACAGACAGTTATATTAGTGGTTACAGAACAGTATGATACAGGCCTTCACAGCTCAATGCCCCAAGATTCTATGAAAATCCAGGGTAGGGGCTAGAAATATGACTAGAGGACGTCATGAAAGGCTTTCTAGAGGAAGTAGCACTTCAACTGAATTTGAAGAAAAAGAATAGGAGGATGGGCTTTTCAGAAAGAGGATGATGGGTGCTAAGGTACTACGGCCAGACTGCTTGTTGGTTCACTTCTAGGAGCGGATACAAGACTGGAATGAAGGGAGGGAAGAGGATGAGATGAGAGGCCAGAGAAGGTGGGCAGAAGCAGTGAAAGGCCTTGTGTGCTAAAGAGTTCAAATTTTAAGTTGAAAACTTTCACCTCCACACTGGGCAGGAAGTTCAGTGAAGAGGTGTGTTCAATAGTCTAGGGGACAAGTGATGAGAGTCTGAATTAAAGTGGTGACAGTAGCAGTGGGGGGTGGAGGGGGAATTGGCTGTTTTTATCAGTTTATTCCTTCACATGAAGTTTGATTTACTATGTTAAGTTTCAAAAATATCCTATTATGATTTTCATTAAAATTGAGTAAGTGTATAGATTATAGTGGATTAATAAAGTTGATTTCTCACTCAGGACCATGGTATGTTTCTCTGTTTATTTAAGTCTTCTGTTATACATCTTAGTCAAGTTTTTAATCTGTTTTATATATGTGTGTTTGTATACACATGCAACTAACTGTTTATTGAGATTTTCCTAGTTATTTGAGCCTTTTGTTGCCCTGGTGAAGTGGATATTCTGTTAATAAATATAACTTGTTATTCCTGATATAGAGGAAAGCTGTTGATTTTAGTGTGTTTCTCTTATACCTAGCCAACACCTAATTTGAAGGATTTAATGGTCATTTATTAACTTTTATTTCTTACTGCCTTTGTCACAGTTTCCAGAACAATATTATAAAATAATATTGATAGTTGGCATGCTTATTTTATTCTCATTTTTAAAAGATATTGACTGTAGGTTTATAAGTCACTATTAAAATCAATATTAAAAGTAAAGATCTTCTCATACAGATGGCCAACAGGCACATGAAAAGGTCCTCATATCACTAATTATTAGAGAAATGCAGATCAAAACCACAGTGAGGTACCTACCACCTCACACTGGTCAGAATGGCCACCATCAAAAAGTCTACAAGTAATAAATGCTGGAGAGGGTGTGGAGAAAAGGGAACCCTCCTACACTGTTGATGGGAATGTAAATTGGTGCAACTGCTATGGAAAACAGTATGGAGACTCCTTAAAAAACTAAAAATAAAGCTGCCATATAATCCAGGGATCCCACGCCTGGGCCTACACCCGGAGAAAACCATAATTCGAAAGGATGCATGCACCCTGATGTTCATTGCAGCACTGTTTACAATAGCCAAGACATGGAAGCAACCTAAACGTCCATTGACAGGAATTGATAAAGAAGAGGTGGTATACATATAAATATAATGGAATATTACTCAGCCATGAAAAAGAATGAAATAATGCCATTTGCAGCAACATGGATGGACCTAGAGATTATCATACTAAGTGAAGTAAGTCAGACAGAGAAAGACAAATACCATATAATATCACTTTTATGTGGATTCTAAAATATGATACAAATGAACTTATTTACAAAACTGAAACAGACTCACAGACATAGAAAACAAACTTATAGTTACCAAAGGGGAAAGGGGATGGGGGAGGGATAAATTAGGAGTTTGGGATTAGCAGATACAAACTACTATAAATAAAATAGATAAGCAACAAGGTCCTACTGTATAGCACAGGGAACTGTATTCATATCCTATAATAAACCATGGTGGAAAGGAATATGAAAAAAAAAATATATGTGTGTATATATGTATGTATAACTGAATCACTTTGCTATATACCACAAAATAGCACAACATTGTAAAGCAACTATACTTCAATTTAAAAAAAAAAAAAAAAAGATCTTCCTCCCAGTTATTTTACCATTTTTAAACAAGACTGTATTTTATTTTATTAAATGATTTTGAGATGATCTTAGAGTTTTTGCCTGTTGATGTCATTAACACATTTAAAAATATTACACCATGTTGCATGCCTGGGATAAACTTGACTTTGTGTATTGTGTTATTCTTTAAACAAATACATTAGTTTGCTAGGGTTTTATTTAAGACTTTTGCATCTATAGGTATAAGTTAGAATGGTTTGTTGTTTTAGGTTTCATTTTTTGCCCTCAAATTTTGATATGAAAATCATACTTATAGCTTCTTAAAAATAATCAGGATGCTTTCCACCTTCTCTGGTCTGGGGGATGTGAATGGAGTATCTTACAGAAATAATTCCCACCCTACCTCCTGTTTTCCATCCCCTGTCCCTTGTCTCCAACCTGATATAACATTATTTAGATAGCTTTCATACTGTATAATATTTGGAGATCTCTCTCAATTTGGTTACTAGTTGTTATCACTCTGAAATACTAATGTATTAATAATAGAGTGCAGGAACTAAAGAGAAACGGACTTTTTGTTATCCCATTAAATTTATTCTGAAATCGTCCCTGTGGACTATAATACAAAGTTTACCTATTTTATAATTTTATCTGAGGCCATATATGTACTTCTGACTTTATCTTTTATTTTGATTTAATTTTAATATTCTAATACTTTACTGTTTTCTTTAAGTCACATTTTGCTTAGAGTACTTTCTTACGTGCTTTGAGCTTTTGCTGCGCAAACTTTGACATTTTTTAAATGCCTCTTACATTTGAATACAGTGTTAATTCATTTAACTCTGAATTTACTTGTGTTTTGCATGAGAAATTTACTTCTTAAGGACTAAAATAAGAGTCCATTCATTACCTAAGAAGGAAAATTCGTTCTATGTTAACTTAAGATACGAGAATAAGGTTCTCATATCTTCTATACTTCTTTGTTGCTCAAGAATATTCATATTGATAACTGTTCAAAACCTCATTGGCTATCCATCTGCACTGCCTTCTGTGCATCCCAGTGTGAACTTAAAACCAGCACTATTCCAGTCACATCAGAACTATTTTGAGTGTTTGGAGAATATCATATGCTTTTTTTTTTTTAAAAACAGAAGTGCAGAGTTTAGGATTTGGTACTTTGTCTGCTATTAACAGAGTTTTCCTTGCAAGGATGTAGAATTCTTAATTAGAATAGTATATAGACCATTGGACTTATTAATTATTCCACTGCCCTAGTTAATGTTTAAAAAATTAATCTATAACAGAGATAATTTATGTTTTATAGCTTTTAGAAAAACATGTTGCTCTTTTGAATTTCTCTGCTTTTTCTTGCTTCACCGCAATTCAAGTGACTTGAAAGCTTAAAATCTATGTTTGCGGGCTTCCCTGGTGGCGCAGCGGTTGAGAATCTGCCTGCCAATGCAGGGGACACGGGTTCGAGCCCTGGTCTGGGAAGATCCCACATGCCGTGGGGCAGCTGGGCCCATGAGCCACAATTACTGAGCCTGCATGTCTGGAGCCTGTGCTCCGCAACAAGAGAGGCCGCGATAGTGAGAGGCCTGCACACCGCGATGAAGAGTGGCCCCCGCTTGCCACAACTAGAGAAAGCCCTCGCACAGAAACGAAGACCCAACACAGCCATAAATAAATAAATAAATAAATAAAAATAAAATGACTAAAAAAATCTATGTTTGCAATTTCATAGTTGTTCATAAAGGATTTCATCATGGACCATCTTGGTATTCTGTCATGCATGATAGGTTTAGCATTAGTAAAAAAGCCTTTTTGCATGTGTGTTTGGGATTGAATGATCTATATGTGCAAGTGCAAGTTTAAATTTTCCCATCTCTCCTTCTCCCCTTCTACTAGTGGTAAAACTCATCTTGGGCACAGTTGTAGGTGGGTGTCTATTCTATCATTCTTGAGGGGAAAAGGACATTGAAGTGCTATACTATATTCTGAACTCTACCTTTGGGGTAAAGCCAAAATGTTAAACACCTGAAGGAAAGCTGAAGTGTTAAACTTCCTTTTTATTAGCCTTAGTGGTTAAAAAGAATCCTAGTGAGGAAAGGAATTTTCAGAGTCATCTAGTTTATACTTTTTTTAAAAAATTAATTAATTAATTTATTTATTTATTTATTTGGCTGTGTTGGGTCTTCGTTTCTGTGCGAGGGTTTTCTCTAGTTGTGGCGAGCGGGGGCCACTCTTCATCGCGGTGCGCGGGCCTCTCACTGTCGCGGCCTCTCTTGTTGCGGAGCACACGCTCCAGATGCGCAGGCTCAGTAGTTGTGGCGCACGGGCCCAGTTGCTCCGCGGCATGTGGGATCTTCCCGGACCAGGGCTCGAACCCGTGTCCCCTGCATTGGCAGGCAGATTCTCAACCACTGCGCCACCAGGGAAGCCCCTAGTTTATACTTTTTATCTTTACATTGTACCATTCATACTTTTATCTTTATGTTGTACCATATAGGAAAACATAAATCTACTCCTGTTTTAATGTTGCTAAGAAACCAGGCTTCTGTCCTTCCCTTTAGCGTACATCTAAATTGTCATTACAAAGCATACATGAAGTATGTCATAAAATTGGAGAAAATGAAGAGAAGAGGTCAACACTGGAGATGTAACTTATGTTCCTATATCTTCATTTTGTATCTGTCTCCCCAAAAATGCCAATCTGATAATATTAATAGCAAGCAATTATTGAGCACTTACTATCTGCCAGGCACTGTTTTAAGTGCTTTTGATACATTAATTCATTTGATCCTTACGTATATTAATCCTGCAAAGTAGGTTGTATTCTCATTTTACAGATGAGGAAACAGAGGCATAGGAGGTTAAATACCTCTAAAGTCATACAACTATTGAGTGGCAGAGCTGGAATCTAAATTCAGGCCGTCTGATTGTGTAACCCTAGCTCTTAGCTACCCTGCTCTGTTGATGATATCCCTTCTGCTTGCAACCGTCTAGGGAGCTGTTCAGGGTTTCTTGTGCCCTAAGGAGACAGTCCACCTCTTCAGTACCATCCTTTTTGTTTCTGGTCACAGCTTACATTTCCAGAACACCCCATTCTTCTGTGCATTCTCTCTCTTCTCTCTCTGTCTTTCTCCCCCTTCTTCTCTTCTGTCTTTCTTGCTCTTCTCTTTGTTTTTAAATTTTTTGGTGTTTCTCATTTGCCACACTAGCTCACTTCAGCGCCTTCGCACAAGCTTTTCTCTCTGCTGGGAGACTTATTCTACTTCTGTACCTCCTTTTATTCTACTTCTGTACCTCCTTTTATTCTTTCTCCTTTCACATCTAAGCAGCTTCACCAGGCTTTTAAGTTCTTCCTATTTTCTTTCCTCTGCTTTTGCCCCACTGAGCTCTGTGCAGACCTTATATCTCATTGGTTCTTTAGTGACTAAAAGAGTCGTTAGAAGTACTTGAATGAACAACTGTTTGTCAAACTGAGTACAAAGTGATGTTTGTAGCTTTTCCCCTATATGTACACAATTACCACTTGGTACCCACAGAGGACTGGTTCCAGGGCCCCCCACAGATACCAAAATCTATGGATGCTCAAGTCCCTTATATAAAATGGCATAGTGTTTGCATATAACCTATGCACAACCTCCCATATACTTTTTTTTTTTAAATAAATTTATTTATATTTTATTTATTTATTTTTGGCTGCATTGGGTCTTCGTTGCTGCACATGGGCTTTCTCTAATTGTGGTGAGTGGGGGCTACTCTTTGTTGCAGTGGCTTCTTGTTGTGGAGTACGGGCTCTAGGCACATGGTCTTCAGTATTTGTGGCACGTGGGCTCAGTAGTTGTGGCTCACAGGCTTTAGAGTGTAGGCTCAACAGTGGTGGCACACGGGCTTAGTTGCTCCGCGGCATGTGGGATCTTCCCGGACCAGGAATCAAACCTGTGTCCCCTACATTGGCAGGCGGATTCTTAACCACTGCGCCACCAGGGAAGTCCCCTCCCATATACTTTAAATCATCTCTAGATTACTTATAATACCTAATACAATGTAATGCTATGTAAATAGTTGCTGGCACATGACAAATTCAAGTTTTGCTTTTTGGGAACTTCCTAAAAAAAAAAATTGTTTTTTTTTTAATGTTTTGACTGCTCTTGGTGAATCCGTGGACATGGAACCCGTGGAAACAGAGGGCTGACTGTATGCACATATACTCATTCTGTGTGTGTTAAATAAATAAATGATTATTACTAGTTGTGATATATGTATATTATGCATATTAATATATACATGCATTTTTATGTTGAATCCATTAATCTGTATCAGTAACGATGATCCTTCAATATTTCTTAGTAACATTTTGATAGTAAAAAGCAATAACTTATGGGCACTTAGATCTTCAAAAGTCATATCTTCAAAAATTTTATATGAAATATTTTTAAAATTATGATTTAAAATCACAGCTAAAGGAATAGAGCACGAATATATCAGATGGAAAAAAACTGGTAAAATTTGCCAATGTACTGTGTTGTGAAAGAACAGAAAAAAAAATTTGGAATCAGAGATACCTTCTTGGTTAGTGACTATATAAAATGTTTCAATTACCAATTTTTATGATTTAGGATTGATAAAGTATATCTGTATGTAATCATTTGCAATTCACTGAATTATAAAGGGCTTTTTTTGATAAGGTCATTAAGAGAACTGAATTGTCAAAAGTGGTGCATTTGAAAGCTATTAATATACTGTTGTGTACTATATGTACATTCAGCAGTGAAGATGTTGATGTTTTCCTGTGTTCTGAAAATAGTTTTAATTATATTGGTGTTGCATTGACCCGTATAGTTTAGCCAGTAGACAATTATGCTTCTCTGTTTTCACAGCTACATACTATCTTTGTCTCTAATGACTATTGCTTTATGCCTGATTATTTCATCAATTCTCCATATTGTGTTTGGCTCAGACACATGAGCATACAGTAATTAAACTCTTCAGCCTTGATAGAAGGCTTTCTTCCATTAATTCCATCCATTTCAACAATCACATCGCTTATTCCCTTTACAGGCCTTTCACATTCATCTACCAAATTCTAGTTTCTAGTCCTAGGTTTGAGGTCATTTTATTTGCTAATGTGTATCTTTTTTTTTTTTTTTTTTTTACCTCCTTTGAAATCCATCTCACATTTTGCCTCATTACTTGTGCCTTGGTTTATACCTTATCAGTTTTATACTTATCTCTTGAATGAGTATTTGTCCTCAGTAGGATTACAGGCAAAGACAGTGTTTTCTAAGTTTTATGTATCCCTCCAAAATACCTAGTTTAAGGTTAAGGTTTTAGGTTAAAGTATGTCAGAAAATAGGGAACATACTCTATTTAAGAACATTTAGAAAAAAATCATTCTATAAGCTCCCTTACTAACCCATTCTAATAAAATAGCAAATTAAATTATTGATGTTTATCCTGAGTCCATGGTGTTGCAATAAATCTAAAACAAACAAAACACACTTCTTCCTTATGTAGAGATGGGGAATAATTGATATATCACTGTCTTCAATTAATAGTCACATTGAGGGCTTCCCTGGTGGCGCAGTGGTTAAGAATCCGCCTGCCAATGCAGGGGACACGGGTTCGAGCCCTGGTCCTGGAAGATCCCACATGCCATGCGGAGCAACTAAGCCCGTGCGCCACAACTACTGAGCCTGAGCTCTAGAGCCCACGAGCCACAACTACTGAAGCCCATGTGCCTAGAGCATGTGCTCTGCAACAAGAGAAGCCACCACAATGAGAAGCCTGCACACTGCAATGAAGAGTAGCCCCCTCTCACCGCAACTAGAGAAAGCCCACAGGCAGCAACGAAGACCCAACACAGCCAAAAATAAATAAAAGATAAATAAATAAAAAAAATAGTCACATTGATAGTCCCTTGTGACTTGTCCTCCATGTATTACCTATTTTTTTAAAAAGAATAAATGTAATTATATATATTTTAAACTGATTTTTCACATAAATCTGTAAGCAAAGTATTATTCCATTCAAATATATCATTATGAGAAAAAAAAGTTTAATGACTTTCTTGTGCTCACATAATAAAGGAGAAGTCTTACGTATGCTCTGTCTTCTCTTGCTATGGTTTTCGAAGGTGTCACAAAATATTTTGTCTAATTCCAAATTTCAGTGGTCCACGGCAGAGCAGAATCATGACAGGATTTAATAGGCTCCATCTCTCACGATGCAGGACTAAGGGTTAACTGATTATTTCAATCTGTAGCTTTTTTTTTTTTTTAATTTATTTATTTTTGGCCGTGGTGGGTCTTCATTTCTGTGCGAGGGCTTTCTCTAGTTGTGGCAAGCGGGGGCCACTCTTCATCGCGGTGCGCGGGCCTCTCACTGTTGCGGCCTCTCTTGTTGTGGAGCACAGGCTCCAGACGCGCAGGCTCGGTCGTTGTGGCTCACGGACCCAGCCGCTCCGTGGCATGTGGGGTCCTCCCAGACCAGGGCTCGAACCCTTGTCCCCTGCATTGGCAGTCAGACTCTCTACCACTGCGCCACCAGGGAAGCCCCAATCTGTAGCATTTTTAATGTGCCATTCTCCAGTTCATTAGCAGTGCAGGAGGGCTAAGGGTTTAGCAAGTTGTGTATAAGCAGAAGCCATCCATAATCCAAGTGGAGAAACCACATGGTTAAAAGCCATATCAGATAGTAAGCTTTTGTATTAAGGACTCTAAATGTAAATTAGGATCTTGCTAGTCATTTTATGAAGCAGTTCTTTAGATGGTGAAAGCATCTTACTTGTTTAAAGACAATTGTTTCATTGGTTATTTTTTGATTTAAAGTCCTTGTTAGCTGATAGTCGTTCTTTGGGAAGTAGTTTCACTTAACATTTTAAAATGTTGTCATAGTGGACTTTTATTTGTATTTGTGTAAAATATCTATGCTGTAGTTACTGTGCATTAAGTACACTGATTGGGCTCTTAAATTTTATTTCCTTGGAGAAAGCTACATTTGTCTTCGTGAAAAAGTCCTTATGTGTGCATTGATTGTTTGGTTTTTTTTTTTTGATGCATGTAGTGACTTTTTTTGGTTTGTTTATTCATTTTTGCACTTGGTGATTTAAGATCTAGAGTATTGATTCCTTTTTGATACATACTTACAACATATGTATGTGAGGAGTTTGTATATTTGGTACCTGGGCATAATAGAGAATGAAATTGCGAAGTATCAAGTGTAGTGGATGAGATCAGCTACCTTTTGAAATAAGGTGAGCTTGTCTGCTTTAATGTATGGGAATTTGGGAAGACCCAATTTCCAGTACAGTAACTTGTGTCACTTTGCTGTAAATCAGAAAGTTGAAATACAATTGATTGTATTGTACTTCAGTTCGAGAAAAACTGTTGCCAGAAGAAAGTTACAGGTTATAGGACCTGGGCATATAGGTGAATCTGAGAATACACGTTGACCAATGTTTTTTTTTTTTTTTTAACATCTTTATTGGAGTATAATTGCTTTACAATGGTGTGTTAGTTTCTGCTTTATAACAAAGTGAATCAGCTATACATATACATATATCCCCATATCTCTTCCCTCTTGTGTCTTCCTCCCTCCCACCCTCCCTATCCCACCACTAGGTGGTCACAAAGCATTGATCAGTGTTTACGTAGCATTTTCCCAAGAAGGAAGAGTGACTGAACCTGATAGTCATGAATAGCAGTCATTAGGGAAACATTTGCTGTGGTTCATTTCTTAATCTGTTAGCTTTCTTTTCCTACTCTGCCATCAAAACAGCTTTCTCCAAGGTCATTAATGACCTTATCTCTAAACCCGGTAGATGCTCGCATCCCTCATCTCTGTGCCCTCCAGGCAGCATCAGAGTTGACACCTTCTTCCTTCTTCTTCCCCTTATGTTTCCCTCCGTTGCCTTCCAGATCTGTTTCTATACATTTAATACAAATTTAAAAACTGGTATTGTACCAGGTTTATCATTTTATATCCTGTTTAACACATTGCATTTTTTTACATGAACATTAATGACCATTATATAGATATCCTGTAATCTTAAAAAGCCATAGAAGATTTTAAAAGAAATGTTCATTTTAGAAAATTTTTCTGCCATGGTATAATAAATTAAAATCATTTTGAAACCATATGTAAGGAAGTGGAATAAAGGACAAAGTGCTGTAGTTGTAACAATTTATTTATGATTGGAAGACTAGTCCTGGGCAATATGGAATATTGTTGGAATGAATGGAAGGAAAATGTGACCTTTGTCAAGTCATTGGAACCTTTCTGTCTGTTTTCTAATCTATGAAATAACCATTGTACCATGTTTCTGAGGTCTCTTCCAGTATAATATTCTGTGACTCGTGAATCAGTGCATGCTGGGAATTCTGCGTCAGTATGTTCTCTGCATCACATCAGTTTGCTCTGTGATGGCTGTGATTATTATAGATTATAGTGTACATACATAGTAAAATTAATTTTAAAAGTGCCCTGTTTACTACTTTATTAAATTGTTTGTCATGTGGCATAGTTTTCCTTCTAGTGGATCTAAATTCCTATCTTGTGAATTTATCTAATTTCTGTATTTGTTTATATAGACTATGGAGCCTATAATAGCTACAGTAAATGATTTTTATTTGCATTTGAAAGCATCTCACCCCATAGTGATTAATGATTATGAAGCTATATTTTAAAATATAAGTATGAATACACAAGAATATAGAGTTGTGAAAAAATTCATGTGTAAGTAACAATATATTCAGTTAGAAATACTCCCTATAATGGTCTGGTGTCAAATTGAAATTTTATATCTTTTTTCTAGTCAGCAGCTTGTGGTACTTGATCCTTATGCCTTATGTGAATTCTTGAGTCATTTATTTTAGTAAAAATTGTATATTGTTAAGGAAGTTGAAAAAGTTGTGCCACTAGTGTATTCATTTAGTTAAGAATCAGATCACACATTTTATTTACTTAAACCCATCTGCGCTTATTTTACCAGTAACATATTTGGTCTGCGGCCTGTGGATTATACAGACAGTGAAAATATGAAATTGCTGTTGCTGCTACCAGAGAAGAATGAATCATCATCAACTAGCCATTGTTCAGTAGTGAGTATGGTTTTAGCTTTGGGAAATTTATGTATTTTATTGAAATCAGCTATAAAATGAACATAATGGCAAAATTTCCAGTTAGCGAACTGCTTTCATTCACCAATTATTGAGCACTTTCTGTGTAGCAGCTATTGTGAATTCAAATTCAAAGACATAATCAGAATAAATCAACAAATACTTATTGATCTGCCCCCTCTATATTTTAGGCAGCACTCATACAGCAATAAATATGACTGATAGAACTCTTATTCTCAAGAAGCTTACATTCTAGTGAGAGCTAGGAAAGAAAAAGACTGTAAATATATAAACTAATATAAATAAAATAATTTCGGAAACTTATAAATGAGTGCTTTGAAGAAGATTTTATAGAGTGTAACGGAGTGGAGAAAGTGGGCTCCAGAAAAGCTACCGTTTTATCTGGGTCATCGAGGAGGGCCTTTAAAGAACCGATACTTGGTCTGAAACCTGAATGAGGATGAGGGGGCATCCAGGTGAATATCTGGAGGACGAGTGTCCAAACAGAGGGAACAGCAAGTATGTAGGCCCTTCAGTGGATGACCTTGGTATATTTGAAGATTAAAGAGAAAGTCATTATTGCTAGTGAATAGGGCATGTCTAAGAGTAATGGGAAACCAGTGATAGGATTTAAAACAAGGAATGGTATGATTTGATTAATGCTTTAGAAAGTTCACTCTAGCTGCTTTCTAATCAAGAGACGTGGGGTGGCAGCAAGAGTGGAAGCAGGGAGATCACTTAGGACTGTTTCCTTGGGACAGGAGAAAGATACCGTCCTGGATGAAGGTGACAGCAGTGGAGATTATGAGAAGTAACGAGATCAGTATGTATTTCTGAGTTAATGCCACCAGAACTTTTGGATGGATCACATACAAAGTGTGGAGAAGGAGTAGAATTAATAGTGGAGAAGATGTGGTGCCATTTACTGCCTCGTGGAAGGAATGCCTGTTCCTTAGGAACCTCTAGTTTAGTGGGGATACGGATGTAAAAAAATATCACACACTGCAGTGAATTTGTAATACATGCCATAGAAAATGTACAGTAGAATCATGAAGGAAGAAGCTGACTTTAGGAGGGATCAGAAGAGAAGGTGACAAGGTGTTTAAGTAAGCCTTTAAAGGTACAACTTTTAGCAAGGTATCTAATAGAGTGCTAGTGACTGCAAATAACAGAAAACGTTCACTCAAACGTTTAAAGGCAGCGTATTATCTTTTTTTTTTTTTTTTTTTAATTAATTTATTTATTTATTTTTGGCTGTGTTGGGTCTTTCGTTTCTGTGCCAGGGCTTTCTCTAGTTGCGGCGAGCGGGGGCCACTCTTCATCACGGTGCGCGGGCCTCTCACTATCGCGGCCTCTCGTTGCGGAGCACAGGCTCCAGACGCGCAGGCTCAGTAGTTGTGGCTCACGGGCCTAGTTGCTCCGTGGCATGTGGAATCTTCCCAGCCCAGGGCTCGAACCCGTGTCCCCTGTATTGGCAGGCGGATTCTCAACCACTGCACCACCAGGGAAGCCCGGCAGCGTATTATCTTATATAAAGATAATCCCAATATAGGATAGCTCTTAATTTGGTTAGTTTAGCAATTACGTGGCTGCACCAAAGACCCAAATTCTTTCTGTTGTTCTACTTTGCCATCCTCCGCTTGGTGGCTTTGTCCTCACTAATCTCCCTCCTAGTGGCTGCAGGATAATTGCCGCAATTCCAGATGTGACAGTGTCCAGCGGTACGACTAAAACCTTTCCCAGAAGCCTTCCGGTGGACTTCCCCTTTATGTCTTACTGGTCAGAACTGGTCACACAATTGTTTTCGGCATACATCACGGTTGAAGATAGGGTCAGTCCTTGCAGAGTGGGTGTCTGAACAAAATTAGGATGCTCTTAGTGTGGAGGGAGTGAGGAATGGATTTTGATTGCCTGCTGCAATCAGGTGTACGAAGCAGGGATGGCAGGCCAAATCTAAGGGACAGCTGGTCAGAGAAACAGAGACACGAAGGACCTTAGAAATTTGAGAAACTAGAGTTTAGTGTGAGAGGAGCATGAGGTGTGTTAAAGAGGAATTGGAGGTAAAGAGATTGTGAAAGACCTTGAGTTCCCTGTGGAGGAGTTTAGACTTTATTCCCCAGTCAGTGGGGCGCCTTCACCGTGTCTCTAAGTGCAATGGGACTCTGCAGGGGATAGCTGGGGGCAGGCCGGGACTGAAGACTGGTTAGGAGGCTACTGAAGTGGGGTCCAGGTGTGCAGTGGTGAGGACTGCAGCTACACGTGGCGGGGGAAGGAGCAGGTGTGTGGAGAGGAGGTGAGGGGTTTTAGAGAGAGAGGGATGGTGGACACACTGTATCTTAGCAACTGCTCAGATGGGGGAAAATGAGAGGAAAGGATGAGCTGAGATCTAGAACTGTTCAGAGAAGACTTCTTGTCTAGTGAGGGCAGTGGAGTAGTGGTTGACCCCATTGTTTAAGATAAGGAGGTAACCGAAAGTGTTTATAATTTGAGGTGGTCATAGGTGCTGTCACAGGCTGGTTACCCTTATACTTTGCAGACTCTTAATGTCCTGCTCTAGACTTCAGCCTTTTAAGTGTGCCCCATCTATAGAATTGGAAGAGAACCTAGAAATTAGCAGTTTAATTTCCTCATTTTATAAATGAGAAAACTGAGATGTAGTGTGATTTGCCCAGGGTTACCCAGCCATAGGAAAAAAAACTTTTTTAATGGATCAATTAGAACTTAAATTTCTTAAATCTTAGGTCAGTATTCATTCAGTCCCATCATACTTAACTATAAATTGGCACTTACTTTATTCATTTGGACTTGAACTCTGCTGACAGAACATAACATAACTAAGTTGTCATTTGCCAATGTTTCTTTTATGTAAAGGCTGGGAAAGGATTATTTTAGATATGTCAAAAATAAAGATATCTTTATGGTATTATCGGAATCTGAGAGTGGCAATCTTCCTTTTAATTCAACTATCCAATTACTATCGTGTTTTTATTAAATGTAAGAAACCTATACTTTCTTCATGTCACATGGACATAGCCTGTGAATGTCGTTATTTACTATCTTAATGGTAGATCCTTGGCTAAGGAAACGATAATGAATGGTAACAAGTCCTTAAGTTGAAAGGGTTGTTTCTTTACGTGCACTCATTAAAATCAAGCTCTGGGATCTGCTTCCCCAGCCACTATCAGACTCCCTTTCACTCATCGTTTTCAGCCACATAGGCTTCCTTGCTGTTTCTTGAATCCCCCCCAAACACGGTCCCATTTCAGGTCCTTAGCATGAGCTGTTTTCTCCACCAGGAACAACTGTAGGGAGCCAGATGTACACATGGCATGCTTCCTCACTCCCTTCGACTCTTTGTGTAGTTTTTCAGGTCCTATTATTGATAGACTCATTAATTTTGATAAATTCAGAGTAATTTTTCTAAGAAAAAGTTTCATATCTAATTATTCCTTAAATAAGAGTGTATTTAATGCCAGTGTACATAATATCTAATCTCTCTAAAAGCAGAGTATTGAAACTTTTGGATGTTTTCTGAACATCTTCTGAACCTCCTGGTTCTGAGACCTCTGCTTACTCTCAAATCAGATGCCTTGCCCACTCCCACCTCCCACCCCACATCAGATATGTGGCTTTGATAGCTGTTTGCTTTATTTTATTCATTTTTTAAAGAGCTTTCCTTAACTATGAAAAATTAGTGCCAGTTTCTATTTTTTATTCTAATTTAGAAACTGGATAGGAAAATGCTTGACCCACTTTGGTGCTTTCCTGAGGTTGGTGGAAATAGTATCATATGCTATATTTAGAATAGATATCTTTTCATTTTTTATTTCGTGCAGAGAACTACTTTAGCTGAAGTGGAGCTATATAAATTGAAAAGTAATGTGTTCCATTTAGAGCTATTTTATGGCACTTATTTGTATAAGTGACAAGAATATTTGAAATGCTGTTTTTTAATATTATCATTGTATAGCAATTGAATGATAAAGTAGACTGAACTATTTTCATCTTATGGAGTGTTTACAGTGTTTAGGTTAGGCATGGTTACCTCATCTTATAATTTAGTGAATAGGAAAGATAAGTGGACAGAAATGTGATGTCAGTATGTGTGTGGTGTGTGCACAGCACATCCAGGAAAACCTTTGCAACTTGAACCTTAGAGAAAGAAGTAATTCAGGAAGCTGAACTTTTAAGTGTTGAATATTGCCATTAAAAAAAGTTTTTATAGAAATCTTTTTTAAAATGTCTTGAATACACACTTAAATACATAGTAGAATCTTACTTAATGTATTTTGAGTGAATGAATTATTGAGATCAGTCTGTTTACAGTTGTAGCCAACAATTTATGTCTAATATTGTATGGCATCAGACTGGATAAATTATCGCTACTCAGATATGTGAAGTGAATATTTAAGTATCAATTTTCTCCCATCTACTTGCTGAACTATACTGGTAATTATACCTGCAGTGTTTCACTCATGTTCTGTGGAACTTTTGAGAGCCCAGATGTCCAGAATACATACATACTCATACATGTAGGAGGACCCTTTGTATGGTGTTTGAAAATTAAAGTATTGTGTTTGGCTTTTTATCTTGTAATACAGTAGTGCTGATTTACGTTTTCTTTCTTATCTGCTGGGTCATTGCTTTTCTTTTATCAGGTAGCTTTTGGCTAACTCTCACTCCAATTTCATTTATTAAATTTCTGTTGGTTGCTATTGAAAACACTGTCCTGTTGCTTCTTTGAATCTTTCATGTCTAATCTTTAACGATATCCATTGGTGCCTCCTTTTTATTCTTGTCTTTTTTGTCTTCTGTAAGTTCTAAGTCTTTCTACTGAAATGAAAATATTAGTCTTTGTTAGATCACTTCCCTTTTCTTAAACTGCATTGACTTACTACTGTTGGTGGATCTGATGTAACTTTGGTATTCCTTTGTCTGTTTTCACTTTCTTGGTTTCGAGAGGTAACTGTTTCAGTGTTAAAATTTTGTTTTCTGTCTTTGAGATCAGTGCTGTTCTAGAAGCCTTATTTTTCTTTAATTTTTTATGTAATCTCAGTTTAAATTAAAAAGACCAAGTTGAGTTTAACTCTATTGGAATAAGTTAGTGGGGGGGAGATAGAGAATTGATCATTTTAAGTGGATATTTTGGGTTACTTTAAAAAAAGGGGGGAGTGCTTACTGGTGACAGAATGAAGTTGTAAAACCCTAGGGAGACCCAATTTAACATCAAGGAGGGACTTCCTAGTGGCACAGGTGTTAAGAATCCGCCTGCCAGTGCAGAGGACACAGGTTCAATCCCTGGTCTGGGAAGATCCCACATGCCGCACGGAGCAACTGAGCTCGTGTGCCACAACTGCTGAGCCTGCGTTCTAGAGCCTGTGAGCCGCAACTACTGAGCCCGCGTACCGCAACTACTGAAGCGCACGCGCCTAGAGCCCGTGCTCCACAACAAGAGAAGCCACCGCAATGACAAGCATGTGTACCACAGTAAAGAGTAGCCCCCCACTCGCCACAACTAGAGAAAGCCCTCGCGCATCAATGAAGACCCAATGCAGCCAAAAATAAATAAATAAAAAATAAAATAAATTTATTTAAAAAAAAAATAGAATCAAGGAAACAAGACATCCTGGGTATAGACAGCTAGCCCAAGTAGTGTTTTATTGGGAGAAGGGGGTAAAGAAATAGAAAAACAGTTGTTCAAATGCATTGAGCATTAAGGTTCAATGGAAATTTTTGAGAATTACTAGATAAACTAAGGAATGAAATCCAAGCTTGTATCAATTGAAAGTCAGTTTAATTTTTCTCTAATCTTTAAATGTTTTTAACACTGTGGCATCTCCTCTTCCATTGACAGGTAAACACTGGTCAGCGCAGGGATGGGCCTCTTGTACTTATAGGCAGTGGACTTTCTTCAGAACAACAGAAAATGCTCAGTGAGCTTGCAGCAATTCTTAAGGCTAAAAAATGTGCTGAGTTTGACAGTACAGGTGAGGATTATTTATTTATTTATTTATTTTTGGTTGAAGAAATTTTTAAATGGGTAATTCCATTGTAGAGCTCCCTTTGATAATTTATATGTTTTAACCATTGGGATCTGACTATATACTTTGAATCTGGTAATAATTCTAAAATGTTTTTACAGTTATAAACTACTTACAAGTCTTAATTTAGTTAGGAAATATAAAATTTAAAGCTTTGCACCTATTTTTAAGACAGAACAATACGTCAGAGCAATTTTATGAGTTTGCTAATGACAAATAAATTGTAATGCAGCATAATGCTTTAATTCCTTAGTTATAATTTGAAATAGAAAAGAAAAATTTGTGTTGGCTACTGTGGCTTTAAGATATATGGTTTATATGAGCCCGAGCGGAGGCGGTGCGGAGCGTTTCTCCTCTCAGCGGCTCGGGATCCAGTGCGTGGTGCGGGGCCGCGGCTGAGCCTCTAGATAGAAGGCGCAAGAGGTTGGCAGCTTCGATTGAAGCACATCGGGCTGCGACAGCAGCTAGAAGTCATGAGCGACAGCGGCGAGCAGAACTACGGCGAGCGGGTTAATGTTGAAGAAGGAAAATACGGAAGTCGTCATTTGACAAGTTTTATAAATGAGTATTTGAAGCTCAGGAATAAGTGAAGCTGAAATTTGAAAAAATAAAAGAAAGAATGCATGCTAATTATCTGACCAGAAGTCCCACTTGTAGAATATTGAGCAATTTGTGTGAAGTGGGGAAGATGAAAGAAGTCAGAATTTGAAACGGAAGAATGAAGAAAAGAAATAAAAATGAAGTTAAGATAAGAAGTAATCTGGAATCAGAAAGCACTACGCTAAGAATCCCTTTCTGCTTCCAGAAGTGGAAGTGCTCATGGATCTGGGAAATCTGCAAGGCATACCCCTGCAAGGTCTCGCTCCAAGGAAGATTCCAGGCGTTCCAGATCAAAGTCCAGGTCCAGATCTGAATCTAGGTCTAGATCCAGAAGAAGTTCTCGAAGGCATTATACAAGGTCACGATCTCGGTCCCGCTCCCATAGAAGATCCCGTAGCAGATCTTACAGTAGAGATTATCGAAGACGGCATAGCCACAGTCATTCTCCCATGTCTACTCGCAGGCGTCATGTTGGGAATTGGGCAAATCCTGATCCCAACTGTTGTCTTGGAGTATTTGGATTGAGCTTATACACTACAGAAAGAGATCTAAGAGAAGTGTTCTCTAAATATGGCCCAACTGCTGCTCTGTCTATTGTATATGGCCAGCAGTCTAGACGTTCAAGAGGATTTGCCTTGGTATATTTTGAAAATGTAGATGATGCCAAGGAAGCAAAAGAGCGTGCCAATGGAATGGAGCTTGATGGACGTAGGATCAGAGTTGATTTCTCTATAACAAAGAGACCACATACCCCAACACCAGGAATTTACATGCGGAGACCAACCTATGGCAGCTCACGCCGTCGAGATTACTACGACAGGGGATATGATCGAGGCTACGATGATCGGGACTATTACAGCAGGTCATACAGAGGAGGAGGTGGAGGAGGAGGAGGATGGAGAGCTGCTCAAGACAGGGATCAGATATACAGAAGACGGTCACCTTCTCCCTACTATAGTCGTGGAGGATACAGATCACGTTCCAGATCTCGATCATACTCACCTTGTCGCTATTAAAGCATGAAGTTGAAGACTTTCTGAAACCTGCCCTAGAGTTGGGATATTGTTTGTGGACAATATTTTTTATTGTCTCCTGTTTAAAAAGTGAACAGTGCCTAGTGAAGTTAGGTGACTTTTACACCTTTTATGATGACTACTTTTGGTGGAGTTGAAATGCTGTTTTCATTCTGCATTTGTGTAGTTCGGTGCTTTGTTCAAAGTTAAGTGTTTTCAGAAAAGTATGTTTTGCATGTATTTTTTTACAGTCTAAATTTTGACTGCTGAGAAGTTTCTATTGTACAAAACTTCATTTAAATGGTTTTTCTACTGAATCCAGGATATTCTGAAGATCAAAGCCTGTGTAAAATGCTACCAAATGGCAAAAAGCAACAGTAAAGTTTGGTTTTTACTTTTCTTTCTAACATAAAAAAAAAAAGATATATGGTTTATAAAAAAAAAAAAAAAAAGATATATGGTTTATGATCTGGTTTTTCATGTTGGTAGCCAGAATAGAGAATGAAACTAAATTAAAGAAGTCTTATACCTAAGTATAAAAATTGTTGCCTTTCAAGAAAATTCAGGTATAAGTTTATAAAATGTAAACTAACTGGTTATAAAAAGCAGACTGGTTAAAAAATTATTTCGGTTTATATTTCTGTTTCTCTTATTGCTTTTTTTGTTTTCCAGTAACTCATGTCATTGTTCCTGGTGATACAGTTCAAAGCACCCTGAAATGTATGCTTGGGATTCTCAGTGGTTGCTGGATCCTAAAATTTGAATGCAAGTATTGGATTTGGGAGAATTACAAAAGGAATTAAGTAATGAAATAAAATGAAATGGAGTAATTTCATTTTTATAATGCACTACTACCAATAATTATTTAAGGACCTTATGCTAATTTTTTTACCTCTGGTTAGTCACTGCATTTTGAAAAAGCATCTCATATTAATGGTATCATTTAGATGTTCTTAGTAAATATCCACAAGTATGTCCTGGTTTCAAAATCTTTTATTCTACAGTACCAACTATTTTAATCAAGAGTAAATGGATTATGTAATAGACCTGTAAGCTTAAACAATCTGTATTACCATTACATGATATATTTAACTTAATAAATGCATGTTTTAAATATACAACTATGAAATGAAAGTAGTTTATTGCTTTCCCTTTTTGATTCCTAAAAACTTAACTGTATAACTCTCTTTTGCTCTCTTAGCTAATATGGTATATTTTAGGAAGCTGTTTGGCAATTTAGACTGCCCTGTACTACCTGGTTTGGGGCGAATACACTAGGTAGTCTCTAAACCTCTGATGAAAATGTGTCCCCATTACCCCTTTCTAGTTACGTAGTCAAACACCACTACCTTTGGAGCTGCCTCTCACCTTCCCAGCTCTCACTTGTCTGTTTTTCTTAACCTTGGATTCACCTAGGACTTAACAAAATAAAAAGAAAGCTCATGCAAGGTTATTTTCTACTCCTCAATCACTAAAGTATCTACTTGTGATATGATGGCTAATACAGGACAGTGAAATGACCTTTTTTGCTAGCTAATTGTTTATAAAAGAATAGTGGCTATAAAGGGGGTACACAGGGAATCTTGTTATGATGCAGTTGAGTATCTTGATCCTAGTGGTAGTTATGTCACACAGTCTACACATGTGATTAAATGTCAGATGTACGTGCGCATGCGCGCACACATACACAGAAAAGAGAGCATGTATAATTGATGAAATCTGAATAAGTTCTTTGGATTGTATCGGTGTCAAATTCTTGCTTTTGATAATCGTGCTGTTGTTGTGTAAGATGTTAACATTGGAGATACGGTGCATGGAACCTCCCTGTATGTTTCTTTGCAACCGCCTGTGAGTCTATAATTATTTCAAATTAAAAAGTTAAAAAAGAATAGTGAGCATTTTTAATGAAACTTTCCTTTTAAGAAGCAAATGATGGATTAGTTTTGAAAAATCTTTTGCTTTATAGCTTTGTGTTTTGAAGGTTTTATGGCAGAGATGCTTGATTTAATCAAAATCTTTATATTATTAATTTAATCTGTTGTTTGAAATTAACTTGGTTTTTAAAAAATTTCCTTTTAGCAACTGATATTCACATCTTTATAAAATACAGCTACCACTTTTCTTGTGATGGTAGTCTCCACTGATTTGGTCTGAGTCAGCTGTGACTAGCAATGCTACTCTATCTGTTCTCATCAATATCTGTTACTAGACTCTGCCAGTCAACCACTAAAACAAGTATGATAAACAATTGGACTGATTGGCCATTTACATAGAAAAAAAAGTTTCTCTTTATGTCTCTTATTTTTGAACTTTCATTTCCTTTTCTAATCTGTGGCAAGCCTTATTGGGCCTCAATATTTAAAAAAATGACTTAAAATGGTTCCAGGATTATAGATGTTTTTGTACTGAACTTGTGCCAGAAACCTTGCCTGTGGTTATAGGAAGGAATGGATTTTCATAATAATAAGGTCTCAGTAATAAAGAAGCCATGTGAAATTTTGAATATTAAGACAGTTACCACCTACCCAGTAAGTCTAGTTCTTGTGAATTTGCCAAACTTGCATCTGGTTACGTATACAGACTACATGATTCATTTCCATAATATCTGCCTTCTTTAAGAAATGGAAGTTTTGTCACTTTAATGGCTTGGTCATGTCATTTTTATAGAATCACTGATGGACTCAAGCTGACCTAATAGCGTGCTGCTTGGTAATTTTCACAGTAGTGAATAATATACTCTAATATCAATCGTTCTTTTAGGATAAAAGATGGATGGAATCTCTTACTGAAGTTCATATCCCCATATTGTCTAATACAAAGTTCAAATAGGTTTGAGAAATAGGTTTAGGGTTTGAGACAATTACTTTAAATAGCCGCTGGGTTTATAAAAAGAAAGCAAGAACCCTCAAATACTTTCTATCCTAATACATTTTTCTATGGTTTCTGTGTTCTTAATGTCAGGCAACTTAGTGTGATTTTTAAGAAAATGTTCACAGCTATTCAAAATTAGTTGAAAACCATCTATATTAAGGAAAGATGTGGTGGACCAAAGCTTTCAAAATTAATCATAAAGATTTATGACTTATTAGAATTAGATCTTGTGTTTGAGTATATCCACCAGCTTGCCTGGTAGACAGAAGCTTTACTGGCTGAACTATATAGAAAGTTTAGTATCAACTTTTTATGGCATTTTCCACAAACCAAGTAGATTAAAGAGGAAATTTCATCTAAATTTTCTCTGTAGAGAACTGTCTTATTTAAAAACTTAAGCAAATTTAAACAAATTAACAAAAAGAATTATACAAAACAGTCTGGATCCATTGGATCCAAATTTAACTATTGGAAGTCTTCTGTTGAAACTTACTTTGTCTTAATTGGTTCATATCTCTTATTTTTTTATATTATATATATATAGAACATCTTACAGTGTCATAGTTAATGAACTTTGAATGAACATTCTAAGATTAGGGCATAATTATACTATTGTACTAGCCATTCTGTCTCATCATATTTATTTTACAGATATTTTATCAAATGGTATTTATCTTTATTTTACAGAAACGGGAGACACAGCTAAGAAAGTTCATTCTTCAAGATTAAATTTGTGCCTGAGATTCTGTTTTAGTCCTAGTTTTGGTGCTAATTCCTCACAGGCAACTAATAACCATCCCCGTACAGGGTGAATTTTGGTAATTAAAGAGGTGACTAGAATGAAGATTAGAAGATATATAAATATGCCATTTTATTCATCTCTTAGAGAATGAAAAAGGTGGAATTGCATCCTAAGGATGTAAACTAGCCTTCAGAAAGTGAAAATGTATTTTACTGACCTGTTCTTTCAGTACACTGCTTTCAAAATCTCCTCTAGCCTAACCTTTTTTAAAAAAAAATTTAATTCTGCCTCTTCATTTCTCATCTCATTGTGAAGGGGAGAGCAGATGACTGTCCTCTTTTCTTTCATAATCTCTTCCTCTTCTCTACTCTCATCTAAGTTTAAATAAAATTGCTGCTATAGAAGTTCTGAAAAACCTCAGCACCTAAGGGAATTGTTGTGGGAATGTGCCAGACATTTTGCACTGGACTTGTGTCTGTGAGGAGAGGAAGGGCCAGATACGGTGTTTCTTTGTTTTTGTTTTAGATGAGGAAGATGGAGCCTAAGAGGCAATCATTGTATCATCATTTTATAAATGACTTCATGATCAGATTAATAAACTTATACTTTTCTATTAAAATTTATTTCTTCAAATGGATGTTGAGTGAGCTGTGGAATTTTAAAAATACAGGTAGTTTTTACTAGTCATATTTTGCTAATTATCAAAAAATAAGTATACCAAAGCATTTCTGTCAGCTAAGATTGATTAGGCAACTTCATGCTTAGAGAAATATTTTACAAAGATTGTCTAAGAATAAAAAAAAATTAACATCTGTTGATATAATAGTCCTACTTCTGAGAATATACTCCAAGCAAGTAATACAAAAGAAAGAAAAAAAACTATTTGCATTGTTATTTCTTATAACAAGAAGTAGGGGGGAATAACCGGAATATGAAAAAATAAAGAACATTCTGGAGTGCTTACAGGTGTTTTCTGAAAAAAATTTTATTTTTATATGATAATTAGTAGGAGTGAAATATGAAAAAACAAATTTGTTTAAATTTTTTAAAGAGCATAAAACAATTATATCTTCACTGTCAGTATATAAATGTGTGAATATGTACAGGGAAAGAAACAATCAAAACAGTTGTAGATCGGTAGGTAGAGGTCTGTTTGTTTATAACAGTTTTAAAATCAATGTTTGTGTCTTAAATTCAAGTTTTTTACGAAGAAGTTCAAATTCTCAAGTTCTAATAACAATTAGATCTTCTTTTTGATCTTTTCTAAAAATTAATTGGGTAGGTAAGGGTTTCATTCTTAATCAGGGAAATTAGAACCTGTGCATGTATATTGCCCCGGTCTGGTACACCAGATTGTTGACACCTGCTGTGCAGACAGAGCAGATACATTTTAACATGGTTGTTGTCCAAGAAAAATGGAAGTCTTACATAAATATTTCAGTTTTAAATATATGACTAACAAAGAACACCAAGTATGAGTTTTTAAATTATTGAGAAAAATTTTGGACATTAGGCTGAGTTTGGTCTTTAACCACATTTATAAAGAGAAGGATTGTTTTGATATTATTATTCATAACACAAGGTTTTAGAATTGATACCCAAATTTTGCCCAAGCAAATTTTATGATACAGTAATATATTTTTGTGATAGAATTTGACCTGCTTCTCAATACACATTAAATAAAATAAATAAATTTAGCAAACTATCCTATGAGGAAATGGATTTTTATGTATGAATATGCTTATAATTAGAATATTGGCTTAAAAAGTAGCCAAAAATAAACAGTTGTTCAATGGTATTTATTTGAAAACACAAAACCTCATGACCTGTGACAGGTGATTTCCTAAATCTAAGTGTTTATGATGGCATGAGAGGAGCATTTACCTCTTATTTTACATTTTCAGCCTTCATTTTATTGTCCTTCCACTCTTCCCTGTGGAATATCATAGTATTGGGCTTAGCTCTCCTTTTACTTGCCATCCAATTTTTAAAAAAATTACAGTGAGAGTGAAAGTTGTTTTTCCATTTTTGTCATTGTTGTAAAAAGTTTCCTCTTAAAAACCATTTCCTTTTGTCTGAAGTTTAGTGATATCATAGCGTGTTTGACTAAAAAGCCTACTAGAAAAGCATCTAAAAGTAATTTTTTTTGTTTTTACAACTTGGGTGTTCATTTTCAATACAATCAGAAAGGAAATTCTTCAGTGTTTATTTTACTAATATGCGGTTTTCTTGAGTTACATAAGTGCCCAGTTTGGGTCTAATGACATATATTTATTAGGATTTTTGATTTTGACATAAAATATTTGATTCTGTATTTTCTTTTTTTTTTTTTAGGATAACATTTAGTGTTGGCTAAGAGTAATATTTAATTCTGATTTTCAGTGCTATTTCAGTTACAAATAGCCAGTGGCTCCAGAAGAATAACAGTTCTTTAAATTAGGAATTTATTTATTGCTCTAGCTTTTGAAGAGAGTAAGCACATTCTGTGGTCTTCATGGAGGGATACTTTCCCCTTTGGACATTTGGAATTCTGGGCATTTAACAGATCTCCATTTTAACACTTCATTCTGTCTTCATTGTATTCTATAATCATTTGTATGTAGCTGTAGATTCAGAAACCCTTTTTTCTACTCCCTCCCGTTTGTGCAATCCTTTTTTTCTTTCTAAAACTAGGAAAAGTGACTAAGCTTAATATAGATTAATGAACATCATCAGTGGTTCATGCAGCTGAAATGAAAATACACATCCATGGATATATGTGCTTTTATGAGGTAGGAGGCAAGAGTGGCTACTAGAGATTCAGAATAAAAGAATACATTTCTGGATGGTACAAGCTTCTTTTTTTAAAAAAAAAATCATATCCCAGAATTCATAAGCTGCATTAGTATACAGATTCTAGACTTTGCTTAGGTAGCCAGAGCTACCTTAATGACTGAGTTAATGACTTTGAGTTAAGCAGTACTTTGGGAATTGGGCTGCTTACCTCTATATAAAAAGGTAATAAAATCAGGGCAAAAGGAAAGCTTACCTGAAATGGTAGACATGATCCGGAATACATCAGCACTGAAAAGAATCTTAGTTTTAATAAGATAGGTAGTTGATTCCTGTATTTCTGAAAAATGATAGCTTTGGTCAAAATCTTAAAATATAATAGAACATGTGAAAAGTAAGAAAGATGATATAAAGCATACATTTTACAAGGGTAGTGGCTTGACACATTTTAAAGTATATATCATTCTGGCATATTCAGAAGTCTCCTGTATTTACATAAACGATATAAATTATTCATGTATAGTCATTTCAGTTTGGATTCAGATCCTCCTATTTAGCTAAGAAAGTTAACTAGTGATCTTGCATATGCATATTTCTTCACAAGAATCCATTTCTGCTGAACTATTTTATTGGCAGATAATGGAATAATATGGACTTTATTAAGTACAAATACAAAATATAATTTGGTTGAGTTTTAGGATGTATCTTTTTATTGAAGTATAGTTGATTTACAATGTATTAATTAGTGCTGTACAGCAAAGCGATACAGTTATACATATATATACATTCTTTTTTATATTCTTTTCCATTATAGTTTATCATAGGATATTGGATATAGTTCTGTGTGCTATACAGTAAGGAAGTATCTTTAAATTGGTGGAAAATGACCTGTTTTAAAATCTTTATAGAGAGTAAGGATTACAGTATATATTATACTTTAGATGAGTTTATGACTAGGAATGTTGTGAAAGTTCTGATAGTTTGTTTAACATGGAAAATAGATTTAACAATTCTTGCTGCAGTTTGCTTAACTAACTTATGTTGAGTAATTAAAACCTTAAAATATTATCTATTATTTAGGTTTGTTAATTAGATAGTATTTTGGCTTGTAGATTCTTCCATTTCATTGATGATGTTAATATATCAGCATTTAGGTTGCTGAAAGTTTAAAGCATTTCATTCTTGTTTTGGTAAATCAGTTCAATTGGTTTATCTCAAAAGAAATCTACTAGGAAGTTGATATGAAATGTAATTATCGTAAATGTCTACTGAGAAGTATGAACATTCTGAAACTCAGGGTACAAATGAGAGAGTGGCAGCTTTGGCATCAGTCAGGTTAAACAAACTCATTGATTCACTGAAGACAAAGCCAAATGCATTGTTCTCCCCCCTCCAACCTCCCACTCCCAGGTAGTCAGCAGTTTTTGACATTTTGGTATACTTTTTGGCTAATCTCTTAAAAATAAGGATCCTCCTATTTAGTCATCTGTTAAGTGGTTATGTCATTTATTTTGAGATAACAATATATTAAATCTGAGTAGAGAATACCTGGCATTTCCTAAGATGCTTTATTTTTTTAATAAAGGTAAAAAAACACTGATCTAGAAGTTGGAGGATATCTGAGTTCTCATCTCACATGTATCACTGGGAAAGCTGCTTAAATCTCTTAGGATTTAAGTTTCCTTATCTATGAAATGAAGAGGTTGATTAGACAAGCATCAAGAGTTTCAAATTGGCAATCTAAGTCCAAAACAGATACAATTTATGTGGTTTAGTTCAGCATAATCATTTAATTTTTGTGTCTTTAGGTAGGATGTACATTTTCCTATTTGTTACAGTCTCCATAACTCCCTACCACTTAACACAAGGTTCCCCAAATGATTATGTAATTTGAATGGCCCTTGTAGGCGTTCGAGTTACAGTCTTTGGACTAGATGTCACACCCGAGTTTCAAAAAATTCTCCATGTTTTCTGTTCTACAACGGCAATTCTAACGGGTTGTTATAGACCTAGAAACTGTTCCTTAGTTTTCAGGGGGAAGCTGTATTTTCCTTCTTTAGCTGATATTAAGTGGTAGAGAGAGTTGGCAAATTGTTACTTGGAATAAAAGGATATCAGAGGAACACATTCTTCATTTACTCAGTAATTGTAATTAGAGCATTGGATTTTTCTGCCTGCTTTTACAGAAATTTACTGAACAATCGCTATAAGGCTGAAAGTTTTGTGACTTGAGGCATATTTACACTGAAAGAGTACTGGCATCTTCCTCTGGTAGTGTCATGCTGCCCTCTTGGTGTCTGCCATCTCATTTCTCTTGATGCCATGCTTATCTCATTCTAGTATCTGTTAAGACTACATTCTGTTGATTGACTAACGCTGGCATCTTGCCCGGATCAATTGAAACCATTTTAGTATGCTTTTTTGATAGTTTAAATAACCAGTCAAATAAACCCATAAAATGGATAAGCAGCCAGCATAGGCACAGCCCATTTATTTATTTCTGTAGTTAGACATTAGCTGTTTACTTGTTACAGTTACTTGATATTATAGGAGTATTCAATGTTCCGTCCTTGGCTTTATATGCTGGCATATACAGTTCATCTAAAGATACTGGTATAAATGCTCTTCAAATATCATCAGGAAAGGAGGTTTAGGAAGGGGGTTACATGCTTAAGTGATAAAAAGTAAAAGTAATAATTTATATGTGAAATAATGAGTTTGAGGTAAGTCAATGATTTGGCTAGATTGGTAATGTTTTTTGCGTTGGTGTTTAATGTAGAACCAACATATGATGTCATGTAAGCACACTGTCAGTGTTTCTCGTATGATTTTGACCTAGTCAAAAATTTTATTTTGAGACTCATTTTCAGTATACAGTAAAGGTAATATTTTAGTATTAGCTTCATTGGAAAGATAGTTTTTTATACCCTGTGAGTAGTTATTAAAAATTCTATTTTTAAAATATAATTTTTACTACATGCAAAAAACCAACAATTTTTTATAAAAACCATCATATTTATGATAAGTTAGTGAGAAGAGTAGAATTCAGCATAGCAAACTTAGCTAGATATGATCCTTGTATTGAAAACACTGGGGACTAAAACACAGGCAAAACTAGCAAAAAATTAAGAATCACATGATAGGGAATTATAGATATGCCAGGGTTGAGTGTTCAACTGGAATATGCATTAATAGTCCCAAGTTAAGAAAAACTTCAGTCCCTTGACAAAGCTCTGCTTTTGGCGAGATAGGTGTATTCAGTCATTAAAATATTCTAACTTTTATATATTACGCAACATCTTGGAATATCTCAGTTGAAGCAGCTGTAAAACATTTGAAATATTCACCAAGTCATCTCTAGGCTGGTGACTTCAGTGTGTACCTGTCAATTCCAAACATGTCCCAGACTCTGCTTTACTGTTTATTTTAACAAGAGCTGTAGAGCCCCTGTTATTTGACCAGCTTAATAAGCGAGGTGTTCTGGACTCAAGTACTTTCCTTAATGTCAGATCACTTATAGTCTAACAGGAGGTTAGGCATAAGACTGCCAGAATGAGTGGGGCAGATGATAAGACCTCAGGGTCAGATCATTGTGGGCTGAACTAAATGAGGGACTTTTTATTCACTTTAATTTTGATAATGGTTATAAATTAAAATTTAGATTTTTATCCTTGTACATGAAATAATGTACTGATTTAGGTTTTTCAGAAAGAAAACTAAAATTTGTATTCAGTACTACTTCATTGCTCAGTCCTCTGAAGGAAAGATTTCTTACATTTTCTTTATATGGAAAACCAGTTTTATTACATTTTGTTTTGGCATAAGTAAGATTTCTTTTTTTGTTTCAGAACAATATTTAACCATGAAGAAGAAAAATCACTTCGGTAAATGGCATAATTTCAATGTGAAAGAAATAATGCTCACTTGATATTTATTTTGCTTTTATCCTCGTTTTTTTCCCCAGGGGTGAAAGCATGTCTACAAAGAAAAGAATGTGAACAGGAAGAAAAGTATGAAATTCCTGAAGGACCACATAGAAGCAGGCTCAACAGAGAACAGCTGGTATTTTCCTTTTGATACTACTTTTATTGTTCTTATTATAACTTAATACTATTATTACCGTCAGGAAAAACTTCTCCTGCCCTTTCAACGAGTACAGGTGACTGATTAAAATTTTAATTGTGCTTATTTCAAGCACTTGATTCTGAGAGATGATCACAATGAACAGTAAAAACCAGAAGGTAATAATTTCATACTGTTACTAGATTTTGGGCATCTTGAACACTCCCATAAACCTTTCAGAATCTGAGGTGAGTCTCAGATATAGGAAGTAGCTTGAGAGAAGACTTAGAGCTACTGCTCGGATTTAGTTAACCATGTCTTTATTACCACATATTGTAGTTTTAATGGCTAAAATTCCATTACCCTGTTGACATATAGGTATATTAAAAATGCCAAAGAAAAGTTTTTGTAGAAGGGACTTGTGAAACTTTTTCTGTAAAGCTCACAGAAGTGTGTTTCATATCTAATTGGATCCCTAGCCATGGCCTTATAATGTATTGTGTTCTAAGGAAAACATCTCTAGAATCCTGGAGGCCACACTCCCACGTCACTGCCCTGGGGACCTTAGATTGGTAGTATATAGAAACCTAAATATGGATGGGCAGAATTGGAAAACTCCATAGAAAAGCTGTTACTCTTACAATTAAGTTTAGCTTGGTATCCGTGAAGCATGTTTCAGATACCCTAGGAAGGAATTCTTGGGGCTTTAAGTCCCAAGAAATATGAATAAATATTCTGATATAAGACGCCTGATGAACAGGTTTTATGTGTATGTATACCACACACACACACAGAGACACACACACAGAGCACACCTAAAATGTGAGAAGAGTGAAAAACACCAGAGTCTTAAGGAAAAAATTGTATAGGAAACCTTTATTTGCATGAGTATTTTTTTTGACCTAAATGGTTTATTTGAAATACAACTTGTCCTAGCACCTCATTAAGTAGCTTCTTTTTTTTTTTTTTTTTTTAAAGAAATTCACGTTCTTTTATTTATTTATTTATTTATTTATGACTGTGTTGGGTCTTCGTTTCTCTGCGAGGGCCTTCTCTAATTGTGGCAAGTGGGGACCACTCTTCATCGCGGTGCGCGGGCCTCTCACCATCGCGGCCTCTCTTGTTGCGGAGCACAGGCTCCAGACGCGCAGGCTCAGTAGTTGTGGCTCACGGGCCCAGTTGCTCCGCGGCATGTGGGATCTTCCCAGACCAGGGCTCGAACCCGTGTCCCCTGCATTGGCAGGCAGACTCTCAACCACTGCGCCACCAGGGAAGCCCTAAGTAGCTTCTTAACTGCTTGTGACTTTTATTTTTATTTCCCTATTCATATGCAGTGTTTTTAAATATTTTGGTCTGCTTTTAATGAGCTTTTTTTTTTTGTTTTTTTCAGTTGCCAAAGCTGTTTGATGGATGCTATTTCTATTTTGGGGGAACCTTCAAACACCATCCAAAGGACAACCTTATTAAGCTTGTCACTGCAGCTGGGGGACAGATCCTCAGTAGAAAGCCCAAGCCAGACAGTGACGTGACTCAAACCATCAATACAGTCGCGTACCATGCCAAACCTGATTCTGATCAGCACTTCTGCACACAGTATATCATCTATGAGGATTTGTCTAATCATCGCCCAGAGAGAGTTAGGCAGGGCAAAGTCTGGATGGCTCCTTCCAGCTGGTTTATAGATTGTGTGATGTCCTTTGAGTTGCTCCCTCTTGACGGCTGAATCCTATAGCAGATGTACATTTCAAATTGAACTTACGCAGTGTGAGAGCCCAGTGACTGCACTGTTTTGATCATTCACATTTTTACAAATAGGTAGACTCATTCATACATTTTTTTTTCCCTTGAATTAAAAAAAAAACAAATTGTTTGCCAGATTATGAATTCACTCTATGTTTACCATTTAGATGCGGAGATTGCTTTAAGGGATTTTTCTTTTTAAAACTGGCATATGTGTTGATTCATCATGTCTTTCTATTCACATTATCAGCTGTCAGAGATTAATGAGGGGATCAGAACTGTTGGTTAAACACACAAGTGGTATCACTATGTCTCACCCTTTTAATGTTCTTTGATGAAAAATACCCACACCTGCCACCACCAAAAATACTTGCCTTCGTTTAGTAAGCAAATAATATTGTCAAATAATTTATTCTGGCTTTGTTATAATGAAAATAGATTACCATAGGTGTTAAATTCTTCTCCTGTCGACAGTTGTATTTATTTTGCTACTTATAATTTACTTGTTCCTACATTTTTGTTCCCTTTTTAAAAAAAAATCTTGTCTCTTAATCAGGAAATCATGATTTGAATCTAAACATTACTGTTCTCTGTTGGTGAAAGTCAACATTGGGCTCATGATACATATTTTTATTGTATATATTTGCTTACTGTTAATCAGCTTATAACTGTGTTAATAACATATATATATGTGTAGAACATTTTCTCTAACACATTTTAGAGACATTGTCAGTCAAATGTAAATAAATTAGGGAGCAGTCTTTCTGGTAGACCTTACGTATTGCTAAAATAATTTTTTCTGTAGGTCTTAATTTCTTTCTTCATAAATTGTTTTTCATTTTTGGATTGCTGGGGAGGCAGAAGTTGGTGATTACTTGATTTAGAACAGATTTTTGTCCACGTGATACAAAAGGCTGACAGTAAGTTTAACGGAAGTAGTGAAAAGGACTTATTCATAATACCAGGACCATCAAGGCTGCAGAATAGTAGACAGGACGTCACCTGAGAATGGGGAAACCTGGGAAGGTTACTGTGGTCTGAGTGTTCTTATTTGTGAATCAGTAAGGTAGATTAGATCATTTTAAAACATTTTCTAAGAAGTAGAATTCTTTAATAAGTCTTTCTAGAAATTTAGTGTACTTATAATATTAAAGACATGGAAAGGGTGTTACTGTTGAGACTTGCCAGTTTGGTCCCTTTTGGGCCAAAGGGAATGAATAGTTTGGTAACCACTAGATTAGAATACTGAGATTCTGAAGTTCATGAACATTTTAAGATCCATTTATTTGAAGTTTGAGATTCGGCTGATTATTTCAAAATAAAATTTACTTTAATCCCTTCTTTGACATGTTATTTTTCCATATCAAGAAATAAATTATGTGAACACAATAATACTGCTGACCCTGATCTTCAAGGGTGAATTAGCTCTGAAACACTCTCTCCAACCAGTATTGTGTTTGTTCCACATTTCATTCAAATGGAGAATGATGAACAACATAGCACCAAGCAAATCTGAGGGGTTAGATAATGTCTGGATTAAATAATTTAATAAGACTCTGGGATTTTGGTTGTCATTTTTGATTTATAACTGACTTTTAGTCACTTTCTATTGCCTCATTGGTCATATTCCTAGACAGGTTTGTGTTTGTTCCTCTGATCTGAATCCCCGTTTGTAAAAACACTTTGGGGAGTTGCTACTCGCTTTCCTTCATTCACTTTCTTGGTTTGTCCTCCTCCCTCTTTGTTGTATTTTGTGTCCCACTATTAAGCAGTTTTGTTTTTGGTTTCTTTAAATATTTATTTTGGCAGCAGTTAATTGATGTTAAGCTCTTGAAACTTGTATTTTCTGTATAGATATACTTGTAATTATTTTCATTTTTCAGTCATAGATTCAAGCTTCCTTTTTATTTACCATAAATCACTAAAGTTCTTTGTGCTTCCACATCTCTGTTTCTTCTATAGAGGTGACTTACTCTGCACTGTTGAAGAGCGAGCCTCTGCAAGACTTGTGAGGAAATCTTTCAGCTGACAAAAGCTTGTCTTTTTGACTGCTGTATTTCTGAAGTATATTAGGTACTTTATTACTTAAATAAACTTTTTTGAATGCAGTGTAACCTTGGTAGTTTGGAATCATCATTAAGACTGTCATTTATTACACAGTGATTCCCTTGTGGTTCATTTTTTTTTAAACTGAAGTGTAATAGACATAGTACTGTATCAGTCTCATATGTGCATCATAGTGATTCAATATTTTATATACATTTCAAAATGGTCACCTTGTTAACTAGTTACCATTTATCACCACACAAAGTTATTACAATATTATTGACTATATTTCCTGTGCTTCGCATTACATCCCCATGACTTTATTTTATAACTGGAAGTCTGTACCTCTTAATCCCCTTCACTGATTCTGCCTGAACCCAACCCGCCAACCCCTTTCCCCTCTGGCAACCACCAGTTTGTTTTCTGTATCTGTGAGACTGCTTCTGTTTTGTTTTTTAGATTCCACATATAAGTGAAATCATAGAGAAATTGTATTTCTCCGTCTTATTTCACTTAGCATAATACCCTTTATGTCCTTCCATGTTGTCGAAAATGGCAAGATTTCATTCTTTTTTATGGCTGAATTTGTTGATATTGTATATAAACATTGTACATATAAGTCACATCTTCTTTTTCCATTTTCTCTTGGTGGGCTCTTAGGTTGTTTCTGTATCTTGGCTATTGTAAATAATGCTGCAGTGAACATTGGGGTGCATATATCTTTTCAAGTTAGACTTTTTGTTTTCTTCAGATAAATACCCAGAAGTAGGATTGCTGGATCATATGGTAGTTCTATTTTTAACTTTTTGAGGAACCTCCATATTGTTTTCCGTAGTGGCTGCATGAATTACATTCCCACCAACAGTGTACAAGGGTTTCTTTTTCTTCACATTCTCTCCAACACTTGTTATTTTTTGTCTTTTTGATCATTGCCATTCTGACAGGTGTAAGGTGATAAACACTGTGTTTTGATTTGCATTTCCCTGATGATTAGTGATGTTGAGCATCTTTTCATGTGCTTGTCGGCCATCTGTATGTCTTCGGAAAAATGTCTCTTCAGGTCCTCTGTCCATTTTTAAATTGGGTTTTCTGGGGGTTTTTTGGTGTTTTTGTTTTTTGGGTTTTTTTGTTTTATTTTTGGATATTAAGTTGTAAAAATTCTTTATATAGTTTTGCTATTAGCTCCTTATGGAATATATGATTTATGAATTCAGTAAGTTACCTTTTTATTTTGTTGATGGTTTCTTTTGCTCTGCAAGAGCATTTTAGTTTGATGTAGTCCCATTTGTTTAATTTTGCTTTTGTGTCCCTTCCTTGCCTGAAGAGACAGGTTCAAAAAAATATGGATAAGACCAGTGTCAAAGAGCTTACTGCCGATGTTTTCTTCTAGGAGTTTTATGGTTTGCCTCCAGCTTTGTTCTCTCTCAAGATTGTTTTGGCTATTTGGGTCTTTTGTGATTCCATACAAAGTTTAGGATTCTTTGCTCTAGGTCAGTGAAAAATGCCATTGGTATTTTGATAGGGATTGCATAGTATCTGTAGATTGCCTGGGGTAGTGTAGACATTTTAACAGTGGTAATTCTTCCAATCTATGAGTATGGTATATTTTTCCATTTATTTGTGTTGTCTTCAAATTCTTTCAGGGTACAGGTCTTTCACCTCATTGGTTAAATTTATTCCTAGGTGTTTTATTCTCTTTTTATGCAATTGTAAATGAGACTGTTTTCTTAACTTTCTAATAGGTTGTTTTTGGTATATAGAAATGCAACTGATTTCTATAAAGTTTGTATCCTGCAATTTTACTAAATTTATGTATTCCAGTAATTTTTCCATGGCGTGTTGGATTTTCTGTATATAGTATCTTGTCATCTGCAAACAGTGACATTTTTACTTCTTTTCTAGTTTGGATTCCTTTTATTTCTTTTTTTGTCAGATTGCTGTGGCTATGGCTTTCAATACTACACTGAATGAAAGTAGTGAGAGTGGGCGTCTTTGTCTTGTTCCTATCTTAGAGGAAAAGGTTTAAACTTTTCCCCAGTGAGTATGATGTTAGCTGTATATTTGTCATATATAGTTTTTGTTATGTTGAGGTACATTTCCTATACCCACGTTATTGAGTTTTTATCAAGAATGGCTGTTGAATGTTGTCAGATGTTTTTTTCTGCATCTGTTGAGTTGATCGTATGATGTTTATCCTTTGTTTTTGTTAATGTTAATGTGGTATATCACACTGATGGATTTGCAGGTATTGAACCCTCCTTGCATTCCTGGAATAAATCCTATTTCATTATGCTTCATCATGATGTATGATCCTTCAATGTATTGTTGATGACTTTGGTTTGCCTTTTTTTTTTTTTTTTTTTTGCTGTCTGGTTTTGGTATCAGGGTAATGCTGGCTTCGAAAATGAGTTTGGAAGTGTTCCTTCCTTTTCAACTTTTGGGAACAGTTTGAGACGGATAAGTACTAACTTTAAAAAATTTTGATAGAATTCCCATGGGAGTTTTAAAATTCCTGTTTCAATTTCACTACTAGTAATTAATCTATTCAGATTTTATCTTTCTTCATGATTCAGTTTTGGAAGATTGTGTGTTTCTAGGAATTTAGCCATTTCTTCTAGGTTGTCTGATTTTTTTGGCATATGATTGTTCATAGTAATTTCTTATCCTTGGCATTTCTATGGTATCAGTTGTAACTTCTCTTTCATTTCTGACTTTATTTGGCTTCTCTTTCTCTCTCCACTGCCCCCCCCCACACACCCCCTTATGAGTCTGGTTAATGATTTATCAATTTTGTTTATCTTTTCAAAGAACCAGCACTTAACTTTCATTGATCTTTTCTATTTTTTATTTTTCTAGTCTCTATTTCAGTTATTTTTGTTCTGATCTTTATTGGTTCCTTCCTTCTACTAACTTTAAGCTTTGTTCTTCTTTTTCTAGTTTCTTTAGGTGTAAAGTTAGATTGTTTATTTGTAAATTTTCTTTTTTCTTTTTTTTAATTTTTATTTTTTAAAAATGTATTAAGATATAGTTGATTTACAATATTGTGTTAGTTTCAAGTGTACATTTTCTTATTCACATAGTCTTGTCTCTCTGAACTTCCCTCTTAGAGCTACTTTTGCTACATTCCACAGATTTGGGAAAGTTGTGTTTTCACTTTTATTTGTTCGATATATTTTGATTTCCTCTTTGATTTCTTCATTGGCTGATTGTTTAGTAGCATGTTGTTTAGTCTCAACGTGTTTGTGTTTTTTCCAGTTTTCTTTTTGTAATTGATTTCTAGTTTCATACTGTTGTAGTTGGACAAGATGCTTGATGATGATTTTTCAGTCTTATTAAATTTATTGAGACTTGTGTTGTGGCGTAACATGTGATCTGTCCTGGAGAATGTTTCATATGCACTTGAAAAGAATGTGTGTTCTGCAGTTTTTGGATGGGATGTTTTGTGTATATCTCTTAAGTTCATCTGGTCTAATGTGTCATTTAAGGTCAACGTTTCCTTATTAATTTTCTGTCTGGGTGATCTATTCATTGATGTAAGTGTGGTATTAAAGTCCCCTACTATTATTGTATTACTGTCAATTCCTCCCTTTATGTTCACTAATATTTGCTTTATGTATCTAGGTGCTCCTCTGTTGAATGCATAAATATTTTCAAATGTCATATCCTCTTGTTGGGTTGACCCCTTTATCATAATGTATTGTCCTTTGTCTTTTGTTACAGTTTTGGTTAAAGTCTGTTTCATCTGATATAAGTATTGCTACCCATGCTTTCTTTTTGTTTTCATTTGCATGGAATACCTTTTTCCATCCCTTCATTCTCATCCTGTTTGTGTCCTTAGATCTGAAGTGAGTATCTTGTAGGCAGCATATAGATAGGTCTTTTTTTTTTTTTTTATTTTTATCCATTCACTCACCCTATGTCTTTTGATTGGAGCATTTAGTTAATTTACATTTAAAGTAATTGTTAATAATTAGGAACTTACTGCCATTTGGTCAATTGTTTTCTGGGTTTTTTGTAATTCTCTGTTCCTATTTTCTTTTCCTATTCTTTTTCCTTGTGGTTTAATGATTTTCTTTAATGTTATGTTCGGATTCCTTTCTCTTTATTTTTTGATATATCTATTAGAAATTTCGGTTTGTAGTTACCATGAGGTTCATATATAACAGTCTATATATAAATCAATCTATTTTAAGTGGATAGTTGCTTAAGTTTGGGCACAGTTTAAAACACTAGGGACTTCCCTGGTGGCATAGTGGTTAAGAATACACCTGCCACTGCAGGGTACATGGGTTCAATCCCTGGTCCAGGAAGATCCCACATGCCGCGGGATAGCTAAGCCCGTGCACCACAATTACTGAGCCTGTGCTCTAGAGCCCGCAAGACACAACTGCTGAGCCCATGTGCCTAGAGCCCATGCTCCACAACAAGAGAAGCCACTGCAATGAGAAGCCTGCGCACCTCAACGAAGAGTAGCCCCTGCTCACTGCAACTAGAGAAAGCCCGTGCACAGCAACGAAGACCCAACGCAGCCAAAAATAAATAAATTTATAAAAATAAAAACAGGGCTTCCCTGGTGGCGCAGTGGTTGAGAATCTGCCTGCTAATGCAGGGGACACGGGTTCGAGCCCTGGTCTGGGAAGATCCCACATGCCGCGGAGCGGCTGGGCCCGTGAGCCACAATTGCTGAGCCTGCGCGTCTGGAGCCTGTGCCCCGCGACGGGAGGGGCCGCGATAGAGAAAGGCCCGCGCACCGCGATGAAGAGCGGTCCCCGCACCGCGATGAAGAGTGGCCCCCGCTTGCCGCAACTGGAGAAAGCCCTCGCACGAACCGAAGACCCAACACAGCCAAAAATAAAATAAATAAATAAATAAATAAGAAAATCCTTTAAAAAAATAAAAAATAAAAAAAATAAAAACACTACATCCCCCCCCAAGGTTTATGTTTTTTACATCATATTTTACATCTTTTTGGTGCTTATTCTTTTATTACTTATTGTAGTTATAGTTGATTTACTACTTTTGTCTTTTTATCTTCATACTAGCTTTGTAAGTGGTTAATTCACTACCTTTACTATATATTTGCCTTTACCAGTGAGATTTATGTTTTTCATATATAAATATTTTCTTATTTCTATTTATGGTCTTTTCTGCTTAAAGAATTCCCTTTAACATTTCTTGTAAGGCCAGTTTAGTAGTGATGACTTCCTTTAATTTTTGCTTATCTGCAACACTCTTTATCTCTCCTTATATTCGGAATGACACCCTTGTCAGAGTGTTCTTGGTTGTAAGTTTTTTCCTTTCAGTGTTTTGAATATTGCATGCCACTCCTTTCTGGCCTGCAAAATTTCTGCTGAAAAGTCTGCTGATTGTCTTGTGGGGGTTCTCTTATATGTAATTAGATGTTTTTTTCTTCCTGCTTTTAAAATTCTCTCTTTAATTTTTGACATTTTAATTATAATGTGTCTTGGTGTGGACCTCTTTGGTTTCATCCTCTTTGGGACTCTGTCCTTCCTGGACCTGGATGTCTCTTTTCTTCCCCATGCTAGGGAAGTTTTCAGCCATCATTTCTTCAAATAAATTTTCTGCCCCATTCTCTTTTCTCCTTCTGGAATCCCTATAATGTGAACGTTAGCACGCTCGATGTTGTTCTAGAGCCCCTTAAGCTATTCTCTTTTTTTTTAATTCGTTTTTTCTTTTCGCTGTTCTTTTTCTTTTGCTGATCTGTGCAGTTTTAATCTCAGTTATGGTATTCTTCAAGTCTGAGTGGTTCCCTCTTATATTTTCTAACTCTGTTGAAGTTCTCACTGTGTTCATTCATTCTTTTGAGTTCACTGAGCATATTTCTGACCATTACTTTTAATTTTTATCAGGTAGATTACTTATTTCTGTATCATTAAGGTCTTTTTCTGAGGTCTTGTCTTGTTCTTCCAGTTGGAACGTATTTCTCTGTTTCCTCACTCTTCTTGGCTCTCCGTATTTTTTCTATGTATTAGGCAAAACTTCTACTTCTCTTAGTCTTGAAGGAGTAGCCTCGTATAGGTGCTGATTCTTCTCATTCAACCCTGCACTAGCTCTTGGTTGTCTCTTGGGTCTTTGTGGTTGTCTATACTGCCTAATTTATTTCTGATAGGCCTCTGTTGTTCAGGATGTGCTAATACCTGTCAATGTTCCAAGGGGATCTAGAGGTGTTCCTTGAGCAACAGTTGCAAAAATTAGGGCTCCTGATGAGTGTATAAGCTCTTTTATGGGGAGTCTCCTTGAGCTGTAGGAAGACCAAGGAGGTGCATAAGGGTGGTGTCCCCTGCTTACATTCCCTGTGGGTGCCCCCTAACCTCTACATCTGTGGAAATCCTGAAGCCTGCCCCTCAGGATCAAGCTCCAGGCTAAGTAAATAGGCTTTTCACAAGGAAGACGGGTTGTGTTTCAGTCTGCTGTCTGTGTAGTTTCGTTGGGCGGGTTGGCCCACCTGTGCTAGCAGGTTAGGTGGGGAGTGCAACAGTGGCCTCTCCCAGCAGCTCAATCTCTGGGTGGTGTTTCCACCATCCCAGCCCCTCCAGCTGATGCTTTCAGATTTGCAAATATCTCTCTTTCACACAGTCTTAGCACTTTTCAAACTGGTGTTATTTAGCTGGGTCTTGATCGAGAGAGACCACATATGTGCCATTTAAGAGGGAAGTCTTAGTTTCCTATAGCACTTTGGGACCTTTTCTAAGCCAGACATTTTTGAGGCTGGTCTCTCTGGTATAGATCCTAGGGGCTGGGGTGCCTGATGTGGAGCCCCAACCCCACGCTCCTCCAGGAGAAGCACCTGCCTGGTGAAATTCCTCCTTATTGTGTGCCACCAGGGGTGGGTGGGATTTTTTGGCAAGAGTGCTTCTCTGCCACTCCTACCCATCTTGATGTCCTTTTATCTTTTCTTGTGTAGCAAGTATTCAGTTCTCAGGTTCTATTCAGAAGGAATTGATCCAAATGTAGTTTTGTATTTGTCGTGTTTGTGGGAGGAGGTAAGTTCAGCCTCTTCCTATGCCGCCATCTTGAAACACCTCTGTCAGAGTCTTATGGTTCTACTGAAGTCAGAGGGTTGGGAGCTTTTCTACAGTGTTACACATGGCTGTTTTCTAGTTCTAGTTCTACCTGTATCTTGCAGTTTTCCCCTTGACAGCTGCTACTTTATAGCTACTTATCTATTTCCATGAATATATTACCCTATCTAATTTGTTAATTTTTTTTTCTTTTGACTTCCTGGGAAGTGGAAACCAGATAGGAAGTATATTAGAATTATGGATGAAATAAGGATAAATAAACAATGTGTGAGAGTTTTAATGATTCACCTAAGAGTTAGATACTTAAATTTTCATAGGTAAGACTTATCATTTATCTCATCTTTCTTGATTTCTTTTGAGCCTTCTTTGTGAATTCAGCAATTAAGTGACCTCTGCATAGATGAAGATTGTGTTTTGGAAGGTTTGATGTTTCTTGTGGAAATAAGATGCAGAGAGGGGGACCACATTACACGTTAGCTCTTACTGCCTCCATGAGTTGGGGTAGAAAAAAGAGTCAGTGATGTTCTAAAGGTTTGTGGACCTCAGCACAGTCACAAATGTCTCTTCTGTAAATGTGGCAGGAAATAATGTTTTTATTTGATAACAATAAGCCACTATTTTATTTGAAGACGGAGTGTACTACAAATTGTGAACTTAATGTATATCTTTATAAGTCAGCCCTTTTCAAGAATATGCACATCAAAGCAACTAATAAATGAAAACTAAGCAGTTCTAATTTTTTTTCCCAGTCAACTGATAGGTATTATGTTTGGCTACTTAGCTGCATACTCTCTTATGAATTAGGGATTGTTGATTATTTGTATAGCTTTCTAAGGCTCTGAGTGTACCTTTCTATACCTGGAAGTTTCTATTAGAATGGTGATATGGGAGAACTGAGGAAAACACTGAACTGTTCTGACTCTGACCTGGCTTAAAGGGTTTGTGACTAACACCCCAGCACTTAAAAGGATTCCTTTGGTCCCAGTGCTCCAGTGTGCCTGCGCAAGCCACTCTGAGAAGGTCAGTGAGCCTAACATCAGGCTTGAAGGTTGGATTAAAGACCCAGGAAGGGCATGCCTCCTGCACAAGCTTTGAAGTCAATTGGACTTGGGTCTGTTTACCATCTCTTTACTAGTTTAGTTAACCTGTGTGCACAGTTATAAAGTTGGGCTAATACTGTCTGTCTCACATGGATGTCAAGGTGGATGGAAGCACTGAGCACCTTGTAGGCACTCACAGGGTCACCTTTCATTCCTGTGTGAGCCAGGTGGGTCAGAGACACCTCTAAAAGCAGCTCTTGAAAAGTGGCTTTGGGTAGCACAGCTCGTCTTGGTCCTGAATCATCCTGGCTATTGTCCCCATCCCCAGCTCAGCTGCTGGCTGTCCTACCTTCACTTTACTGGCATTAGCCTTAACAACATCCAGGACCTGGCTTGTCTGGCTAATTTCTCACGTCTGACTTCTCTCCCCAGCTGTGAGTGAAGTTTCCCCAGCTATGTAGCCTCTCCTACCCATTCAGGTAAGATTTTGTTTGGCTTTCATCCCCTGAATGCATGTACTTTGGGTACCAAGACTACTCACCTTCCATACTTAATATATGCCCCTTAGAAAGTACTGGCCAAACTTCTCCTGTCAGCATCGTGTCACAATCCCTTTTGGACACCTCAACCCTTCTGCTGTATGACTTTGGGATAAACTTACTTTACACATCTCTTAAAAAAAAAAAAAAAAGTTGATTTTTTGCTGCCTTTGGTTTATAACTTGTGAAACTCATATTTTCATTATTAATACTACAAAATTTTCAAAATCACTCCCCATTGCCTGCTGGCTAAAATAATATTGCCAAAATATTCTTCCATCAGTGAAATATATAGGTCTTTTTCTAAATTTTACTAATGTGGCTACCTTCAAGTTTTTTAATAACTCTTCTTACAGAAGTATTACATAGTTACTGTAGAAAATTTGCAACATACAAAAACACAAGGAAGAAAATAATAGCCAAATTCAGGGACCATAAACTGACAAATTGGTTTTTGGCTTTCATAATGTAAAAAAATAGATTGAATGCTATTGAAAGGTCATGTATGCTTCAGGTTTCCACAGTCCCCATCACTCCTTACTGTCTTACCCTGCTTCCACTTTATTCATTTACTTGGGCCCTGGAAATATTGAGTTAATCCACAGCTCAGAATAACAACTATTAACATTCTTATCTTTTCTTCTATGCAAGCACACACACATATAGCTTTTATAACTAAGGATTTAAACCCTGAAAATACTTCCCATATTTTTCCATGTAATTAAATATTCTTAAATGTAATTTCCTGTAGTTGTGTAGTAACCTATCAACAACATGTAGTATAATTTATCAAATCTGTGCTATTGAATATTTGGGTTATTTCCATTACAGATAAAGCTGTATAAACATCTTTATAATACATTTTGGTCCTGGGGGAAGGGAGAGATTTTCTTTAAAATGTCAAGCCAAGTCAGTATCTACCATTACCATCTCTATAAAATGTAGTGCACACCCTACATATTTAAATTAAGACCTATAGTTATGCTTAAAATATAAAAATTAGAAAATGAGCCTTCGTTGATTGCTATGATTTTCATGAGTTGATGAGGCTTTACATGTAAGGTTCAGAACACTCCAGCTCTTATGGGTTAGGAGCTAATTAGAAAAAGAAACAGAAAAGGAATTTTTGGCTGTTTGATAGAGATCTTATGGGTCGTCTTGCCAGTGAGGAGCTCTTGTGTTAAGATGAGGAAACGGGCCTGGAGACCTTTAGATCACATACCTCGTTGTTGGCTGGACCCAGATTAAAAGCATGCATTCTTCTATTTCTGCCACGTCACCTTCCAGGGTACATTGCTTCTTTAAGAAATGCAAAGCACTCGCTGTTATAGAGCCTATAATCTGACTTCTACTTAAAAGAACTTATTAAGCTGATAATAAAGCATCTAGAAGAGTAGATGGCATCCATCCCCTGCATGCTGTGACCCCCACCCGCCTCTACCTCAGCAGACGTTACTAATCATTACTTCTGTTTTTGAGACCAAAAAGGGTCTTAAAATCTTTCTCAACTCTTTCTTCAGGCAGCCACAACCAACTGGTCAAGTTGGTTTATCAGTTTGGATGTATTTACCATCACTAAACTGAGCCATGCTTGAAAAACTTAAGGAATCTTTATATGTGCATTGCTTTCCCCACAGCATACGGGAAGTATAGGACCTATTCCAGTCAATAATTGTGGCTCAGTATAGAAGTGATTCTCAACTGGGAGGCCATGCCCTCCTAGTTGAGGGTTGAAGGAGGATAAAAGCTCAAAGACAGGGAGAAAGTGGGAAGGAGGAATATGGTTTGAAAAAGCTCTCTAGGTGATTTTAATGCCTGCACTTCCCACAGTACAAGTTACATCTTTGGTACTATTTATTGTTGGAAATGTATTTGTGATGTCACACCATTTAGAGATTGTATTCTGATTCAGGCACCTATTGCAATGCAAAATGTGCATGTGTGTATTTGACTAGATGTAACTCTATATTGTGTATGTAATATATCTGATTCCTCAAGACATGCATTTCTAAAGCCAAGGTATGCGGTGTTTGCTATAGAATGTGGTTGATGCATGTGCCTTAAAATCATCATTCTCACTATAATAATCATTTCTTTTTTCTGTGAGTGCTGGAGTTCTGATACCTGGTGGTAAATTCATATTATTTTTCTGGGCTGTGGAAGTAATGATTAATAAGTATCATGTTTATTTTTAAAAGGATTTAATACATTGTGAAAAGTAAATGAAGTGTGAAGCTATTTTTCATTGACTTTTTTTTTTGCAGATATGACAGAAACACAAAGGGCAGGCAATTGACTTTTTCAGTAAGTATCCTCTTCAAGTGCTATGCAAAGATTCACTAGTAATTACACATAGCATTTTATCCTTCTCCATTTGAAAAATATAGATCTGATGTACGTTTTCAAAGGAGGTTGAACAAGAGTCTGATACTGATTCCCTCACTACTTTGTACATTGATTCATCAAATATTTATCTGGAAACTGCTGGATATCAGGCTTTGTTGCTCGGTTGGAGCAACGAAGGTGAATAAGACATGGTCGTAGCCCTCGAGGGGCTTACATTCCAGCAGGAGAGCCAACAAGTAGAGAGATGACTGCACAGGTGGTATTGTTTCTGGCAAGGCTGGCGCCTGTCACCTGTGCAGGAAGAACGCCTTGGTGGAGACCTGTACCCTAGTGGGCATTTCTATGTCGGAGCATCAAGAAGGCTTCCTCACACAGTCATACGTGACTGACTTGGCAGAAGGACCAACCAGCGTTTGCTCTGGATAGACAGGTATGTTTTGAAAAGGTTTCCAGGACTCATTCTTAGGACCAGATGAATTAATATTCACCATAAAACATTTTTTGATTTCCCTTGAGTGATATTTCTAAGAATGACATTTTATCAATATGTTATTAGGTTTTTTTTTTTTTAATTAGAAAGTCAAGTCAGAAATAGGAAGTGTAGCTTGCTGAAGCCATGAATAGGAAATGAGGTTTTTTTTTTTTTTTTGGCTATCAGTGTTTAATTTGCTAAGTTATCACATTTAATCAAGATAATTTAAACAGTAGTTAAAGCTATCCAGATTATGTCATCTACCTTTTTTCCAAAAAAATGCATATTTTTAATATTCATGCTGGTTTTCTATGAATTCAGATGTAGTCATTAAGAAGGGACTTTTTTTTTAATGTAAGAAAGGCTTTTTATATGGATTGTTGGCGTTTAAAATAATTTCCATTTTGTAGCAAAGTAATTTGTGTACATAGTTTAAAAAGTCAAATAATACTAAAAGATTTAGATGAAAAAGCATCAGTCTTCTGAATCTCTCTCTCAGTCTCTCCCCAGAAACAATCATTTTGCACCCTTTCAGCAGTTTACTTTGGTATTTGCCTTCTCCATTAGTATGTATGTGTGCCCTGCATTCTCTTGATTCATCCATTCTAGACACCTACTGATTTCCTCTTACGGTACATGGTCATCTTGGCAGTCTGAGATTCTGTCTCCTTTCCTCTCCAAATCTTCCTAATAAGTGACTTAAATCTCTCTTCAGGGTTTTCACCGTGATGACTATGGAAATATTCCCTGCTCTTTCAAGTTATTTGCAGTGATTGTATTTCCTGTCTGCAAACCTTTTTGTTTTTCTTGAATTTTTGTTAGTTTTTAAAATTTACGTTCAAATGTTTGAACCTATGTCTACATCTTCCACTACTTCCTGGCATCTTTGAGAAAGGTCTCACAATATAATTTTTCTCCAAGATGAACCTGTTTGGGTAATAGACTGGTTTCAGTGTTTTTCTGGACACTTCCCTCCTAAGCCCTCTGTTTTCCCCTCTCCAGTGTGGACTGCTCACCGGTAATATCTGCTGCATAGCTTTCATCCTGCGACTTCTCTTCTCTCCCAGGTCCTGGGAAATCCCTCTGCTTCTCTTCTCTATTGGAATCCCTGTTTTCTGCTTTACACCGATATTTTGATGGAGGATATCCTCCAGTAGCTTCATAAGAAGCAATACAATCTCTAAATATTTTGTCTGAAGAATGTTTTTATTCTCCCATCACCGCTGACATTTGGCTTGGTAAATAATTCTTAGGTGGTAATGGTTTTCCCTCAGAGTGGGGTTTTAAGGGGCGAGTCAACTTCTTTCTCCTCGTCTGTGTTCCCTCTGCAGGCACTGGGGTTTGACCTTCCTCCCATCTACAAAGTCATTTTCATCTACTGTATACTGTTTTCATCCACCGTGTATTGGGTTCTGCAGTGTGGTTTCCAGGCCGAGAAAGGGGCAAGCAATGGAACAATGCCTTTAACATCTGTACTCATTCTTCTGAAAACCAGAAATTTTTACCTTTTATATATAGTTAATAAAACGGTGCTTTGGACTACTTTGCCATTTGGAAATAACTGGGCATAGTTTGTTTAAAATGGTGTTCTCTGGCCCTCTTAGAGTAATGTTTGACAAAATAAGGCAGGCTAGTCATGTGGGGCTTGGAGCAACTTGCTAACTGAACTTAGTTAAACAGTTCCAAATGAGATTTGGGCCCTTGAATGGTGATTTTAAATGGCTGAATCATTCTTTGCCCAGAAAAGCCCACTGATTCCATCTGTAGTATTCTGTATACAAACTATCATGATATTCATGGTTAATCTTTTTAGCAGCAAGCCTTCGCACCTAATGTTTCCTGACCAGGCATGTTTTTCTTTAGGTAGTACTATTGAGATTTATAAATCTCAGAGCCTAAAAGTAAAGGCAGTATTCACAGGAGATCTGCTGAAATGAAATGAAAGTCATCTAGATGTAGGGGAGGTGATGGGGATTTTAAAAGGGCATAAGAAGAGAATGCTATCAGGTAATGATGACACAAAAAGATAAGGCCAATTGATGATGACCAATTGGACATTTTGGAGGGTGGAATACCAAGTAGAAAGTCTATCAGTCTCCTAGAACTATGGTTGAGGAAAGAGGAAGAAAGAATAAACAAAATGAAGCATACATAATAATTGCTTTAATAAATACACAAATTACACTATAATTTCTTAAGAATTGGCAGATAAGCTACACCTCTTCATTCAAAGGTAAGCTTGTGGTTTTGTGGCTTTTCATCTGTTAGAAAATATAGTCATTCAGTTCTCAATATATCTGTATATTGTGGGAGTTTAGGGCAATAAACCTCTTACCCTGCTATGAGTGGTAAATAATCCATAGAAATATCATATTCAGGTGGTTATCTCTGGAGATTATCTTTATATAATAATTTTTGAAGGAAAGGAATCCATAGAACAAAAAAAAAAAAAAAATTCAGAGTTCAACATGTCCTTGATGGGATCATCCCTAGTAATACTGTCAACTTGTGTTGAGTTTCAGGAAATTGTGAATTAGAATCTCGATCCTGAGCCATTTTCTTCTCTTGTTTTGAACCTGTTCCAAAATTTTGTTCCATTATAAATCATTTCCATTTGTAGGTGATCTAAGGATCACTAAATATAGCATGTTGCTTCAGTTGTCTTGTTTAAAATGTTACATCACGTATAAACTAAAAGGCTACAGAATTGGACCTAAGGGGTTTTATTTCCCCCCATTTTTCTCCACTTTATATTTGAGTGTTTTCTTATTGCCAGTTCTACCACCAGATATTTTTAATACATTCTTCCTTAATAGAAAGGTCTCTGCCCTACATCTACATCTTGAACAGGAGACTGATTGCATTGTCTTTGGTTTCCTTTTTTTTTGGCTTCAGCTAGACTTCCATTCCCCCCATATCACCATTCTCCTGCTTTCTCTGTATTTTTACTTCTCATTGACTGTTCAATGGCATTCAGTCTCAAAAAGTCTGTTTCCATGCTCCCCAGTGATTTTCTAGCTTTGTCATCCAAGAGGAAACAAGGTTCCACAGGATTCTTGGAATTGTCTACTTTTATAAAGCCATCAGAGGTTCACCCACTTCAGTAAATAAAACACTACTTTTTTTTTTTTTTTTGCCTTATGAATTATTCGCTTTTTTTCTTTCTCTCTTTTTTTCTCTCCAGAATTTGGGTTTTACTTCAACATTGACTCAGTGTAGCTATCAGAAAATTACCAAAACTTTTATTTCCAGTTACTGGTGAAAGTCAATGGTCTTTTGGCTCTTACGAAGGAAACCATGACCTAATTTGTATAAGCTCCTTAAAAGTCAGGACTATATAGTAATCAAAGCAGTGAATGCTTTCTTGTTGCATGCCTACCATCATTAGACATCATTTTCATTGGTTTACAAGTGTTAAATAATTCTTGTAACAGCTTTCATTTCCTTGGTACAATTTTTGTCCCATTTTAAAGATAAGCAAACAGGCTTTGAAAGTTTAAGTACTTTGGCCAAAGCCTTACAGATAGCTTTAGTCCTGCTGAGACTTGAATCCAGATAATCTCACTCAAGGGCGTGAACTATTTACTGCCTCAGCCCTCCACAACATCTTGGAACCCACCTGTGGCTCCAGAAGAGTTTTTAGTGCAAAGAATCAGTCCCTAAGCTCACTGAAGCAACAACTCTAAAGAGGATGAACTCGGAAAAGCAGTGTGAAAGAGAACATAGTATAGTGGTTAATAATGGACTAACTTTAAATTATAAAGTTAACTTAAATGATTCGCGTCTGACACTCAGTTTCATCATCTGTAAAGTGGGGACAAAAATGTCTTGAAGGGTTATGAAGATTAAATTAATACATATAAAGTGCTTGGCATGAATAGAGTAATAATTATACATGGAATCTGTCTTAGGAATAGATCAGTCACATGGATCTGAAAGGCAGCGGTCTAAATGAGGTAGGGAATTATTTTTCTCTTATGTAACAAAAAAAATCTAGAGGCAAGTGGTCCAAGGCTGGTACAGTGGGTCCCGTTCTCCACCTTACAGCATTATTAAAGGTGTTCACTATAGCTTTGGCCATCTCGTCTGCATTTTAGACTGGAAGGAGAGAGCCGGAGAGCTACCAGCTCTGTCAACCACACCTAAAATCTGCTTCTTCTGTCTCATTGATCAGAAAGTCACATGATCACCCCATCTGCAAAGTGTTGACCCTTAACAACAACAAAAGAAAATGGAGCTGTTAGCAACGAAGCAGGAGCTAGCCAACATAGGTATGTGAATGTGCATGTGTATTTATACATGGCGCTTACATGTGTGTGTTATGTACCAGAAGCCATAGCAGAAAGAACAAACTACCACAAAACTAGGGAAGAATTGGAGCAGTAGCAGCTATAGCCAGCAGCAAACGTAAGGAGCAACACCTCATAGAAGCCGGGGGAAATAAGTTAGGGAATGAAAGGATGTTCTTGCTACAAACGTTAAAATATTAAGACAGAAAAAAATGAGCTTGACCCTTGCAAAAGAATGGTGTGCAGATGCCATTTTATATATATATAAAGGTCACATTCACGTCTTAAGAAGTTACCTTAGTTGATTAGGCAGAGTTATCACAAAGCCTCTGTATTGGGCTTGAACTCCACAGAGATTAATTACCTGCCCCCTTATCGTCTGTCCTTGGCCAACCTTCTCATAAATGAGTGTAGTCCAGACAGTAATGAATGTAGATTTTTTTCAACCTATCTTCTCTCCCATGGGGAAAGCAAACCCAAACCACAAAACATCCACTCAGTAGATAATGAACTGATAGCATCATCTCTGCTCTAAAGGACAAGAGGTGGTCTGTGGTGATAGAAGGCACGTGGTTGGCTTGGGGCTTTGCGGCCATCAGAAGGGGCCCATTTGTCATCAGCCCACTGCACACTGTATTCTTTTCTAGAGTGACATTTTCACATTGGAGGTCTCCTTACCAACATGGTCCAGTGGGTTGACATTTGCCCTGCAAATGGTTGATTTCATTAGCCTTATTGATCTGTAATGAAAAATACTTTCAATGCTGAGGCTCCATTGCTCAAAACAATTATATAATCAAAGGTTAATTTAACCGTGGATACATGATCAGATTATATTTAGATGACATTTTGGTGTCTTTTCGTTTGACGAGGCTTAAGTTCATCCTAGGGTAAATGCAGATACAGTTATGCCAAGCACATTTCTGAGGTTGATTTAAAACAAGGAAATTGTAACTATAAAACAGGGTAATAATTTTAATGATACTGAGTTTCACTCAATTCAATTGGCAATATTTAATAGCTAAGATGATAAACAACAGGTACATACATTTCTTTAGCCATATATGTAATGGGTTAAATAAAGGAATCTTCAAGAGTGCCAATGCAAGATGGATGGAACAGATAGAAATACAACCCATGAAGAATAATGCCCAGGTTCACTGTTAATGGTGAATTTCTTATATAGTAATGCTGGGAAACAGCCTGGCTGAAAAAGATAACTATGATTTTTTTCCCCTATGTGCTTTAAAATATGAAGGTAATGTGATTTTAATATGCCTGCATTTGAGAGAGGACAGTGACCTGTATACATTTCTTTCGCCTCTGGTCCGATAAAATTCATTTTTACCCTTTCATAAGACAGGCTATTTCAGAGAAGATTCTTGCTTGTTAGGCAAAATGTACTAGTAACAAAAGAATGCAGAAAAGAGGCAAAATTTGTCCCATCTAGTGAAAAAGAAACATTTAAAAAATTGGAGATATATTCAAGTGCTGGGCTGTCTTGGGATCTTACCAGAAAATCCAGAACTGAGCCTTTAGTGTTTAAGAGTCGTCATCGCCCTTGGAGGAAGATAGGCATATTTGTGTCCTGCAGTTATGAGTCAAGCCCATTTCATTGTGGCATTGATGGAGTTTGCTGGCTTCAGCTGCTCGGTGTTTGCCGTTATAAAGATAAGAGCTGATGCAATCACACAGAATCTCCTGTTATTTATGTCGAGGTACTCTCTCTGGCTTGAAGGATTCTGCTTTACCTAATTTCAAATCACTGCTAGGCATGATTGGGCCAGTACAGTGTTTCTCAATTTCTTGGAGCTTTGCTACATATTTCTGCCACACAAAAGTCAAGGATTTATGAAATTAAATCACCATCTCCTAATAATAAGATCTGCAACTGCCACTCTTACATCAGAGCGCACTCTCACATCCAGAAATTAAGATGTCAAGAATTTCTGCCTCTATCAGGACAAATTCAAGTATTTCTGAAACAGGGTTCAAACATAGCATTTTGCCAAATATTTGTATTTATTTTATATATTAAGAACATAGCACTGAAACCATTTTTTTTTTTAACAAAGAAAGTTTCTTTTGGCTTGTATATCATTGCCAACAATGGTGACTCTGAAATCAGAATTTAGCCAGCTATATTTTTGATTTATGAGTACAGAATAGCATGCATTTTGCTCTTCTGTAGCAAGATTGCTTCCTCAGAAGGGGTGGTAGTAAAAAATTTATGTTTTCTGAGTAAGCTAAGCAGACGTGACACACGGGGAGGAAATATATGTTCTGCTGAGGCACTGTTTTTGCAAAGGCTCTTCTTGACAATAACCACACGTTATGTCCCCGTCCTTTACAATATTCTGTAATTTCTAATACAACATAAAATAAATGTACACTTTCCTTTTTAAGTCAACAGTTGTAGGTTCTGCTATCAATCCCTCAAATTATAGTATATTGTGTGGTTGGAAACAGCATGATACAGTAGCAAGTGCATTAAACCAGGCATGTCCTGGATTGAGTCCCCACTGCGCCATTTACTAACTGTCAACTCGGACAAGGCTTTTCACAGTCTCCTTTTTTTGACCTGTACCACAAGAATAATCATCTTTGGCTATCCCATGGGGTTGCTTTGCACATCAAGTAATAATAATGTGCGTGTAAATTGTTAGGTCCTTTATAGATGTAAGAAATTATAATTTAAGAGTCTTTTAACACCATACTAGCCTTTCTAAATTCAGGGTTTATTCTATCAAGGGAAGAAATTTGCTGATAGATGTACTTGATCCAGGCAGGCAAAGTTATTGGCTGTCAGGAGAAATGGGAAGAGTTTTTGACATCAAACAGGTATGATATTTTAGAGATGGATAATACCTCCAGATGCTCTCTAGTTTCAAGATATAGGATTGCAATAATTGTAATATTATTGTCAGAATATTAGCCACCTATCTAAATTTGAAATATTTTATAGATGTCATGTAATTAAAGGTAAATAAAATCAATGATATTTTCAAATGGTTTACAGTCTATCAAAATCACAGATACATTATTTGTTACCGAGATACAATTATCATGCAGTTCTGATAATAATTCAATTCAGATTATTTATTATCCTTCCTTCATATTTAAGGTAGTAAGTTATTTCTTAAAAGGTTAATTACATTCTTAAGTGAGGAGATATTCTCAAATAAAAATGTTTTATTCCTAATCCTCTTTTTTTTTTAAACTTACAGAATAGAAAGTATATCTTTCTATTGAGCTATTCTTCATAGTTACATACTCTCACTGGGATCAAATAATCATAAATTGCAGCCAAGATTAATGTTTACATTGGATTCTCAGTCACGCATATATTCAACATCACCTTCAAGAATTAAAAAGGGGAACTTTAGTAGCATAGACTATTGAAATCGCAAAGTATTCACATGAGAGGTATCTTAAAAAATGCATGTATTTTTGTTCTTTACAGTGTAGTAAAAATATGTGAATTTGAAATTTGGCTTTGAACTTAAAAACTTGCAAAACTCTACGTGACAGTACAGGAAATATGTTCTCAAAAGTAATCAGAAACCAAAGGTCAATTCAATATGACCAACAGAGAGATTACTAAACGTTATTTTCTTTTTTTCCTTCTTTTTTTTTTTTTTTTGGTTATTTTTTTGAAGGAAAGCATTCCATCTGTTAATGTCATTCTCCTTTAAATGCTCAAAATAATTTCCAAAAGAATGTCTTTTATTGAGATTTTTATGCTGCTTATCAAAAACTTTTCATTCTTTACACCCCATTTAGTCTTTTTTTTTTAACATCTTTATTGGAGTATAACTGCTTTACAATGGTGTGTTAGTTTCTGCTTTATAACAAAGTGAATCAGTTATACATATACATATATCCCCATATCTCTTCCCTCTTGCATCTCCCTCCCACCCTCCCTATCCCACCCCTCCCATTTCGTTTTGACATTATAAATGTATATCTCTTGAAAAGCATCATATCTTAAATAAATATTTACAAAATGACCAGGTATACTACTGCTCAAGACAGTATGGACTTAAAGATAAGACATAGTTTTTGATTCATGAGGAGAAATTGTCTTTTCCTGATGATTTAACAAGTGTATGAATCATTATTTTAAAGAGACAACAAATATTTTAAGTCTAAGTCAGATGAAAACAAATTGTATATTTTATCATCAATCTAACATGGGAGGGTGTGTGTGTTAGTTATATATTACTGTATAACAAGACTTAGTGGCTTAAAAGTTATATTTCATGAACCTCTGGCTTGATTGGACTCACCTGGATGGTTCTGTTCTACCTGGTATCAGCTGGGACTGCAGACGTCTGTAGCTTTGACTGGGTTGGGCCATTCAGTATGGGTCAAGTGAATCAACTTCTCTGTGGTACACACAGACCGGCAATCAACTACCCTATTGTCTGCTCCCTCTCCCCTCCTGTCCTTTGTCTTACCTGTTCTTGGTCTTAAGTTGGAGACTTGATTATCTCTCTACTGCCCTGAATCCTACTTTGTTTGAACTCTAGACTACAGCTTCCACAATTTTATCTCATTTGTCAGCACTCTTCCATCTGCTTTTGCTCTTCTAGAAATATGTTGAAACAGCCCATCTGCTGAAGGCCTCCATCTAGTCTTAGAGGACTTTTATCCTTTACTATCTTTTGAATGGGGTTCAATAAAGAGAGGAGACAAAGTCAAACCACAGTCTAGAACAGCTGATCAATTGATGCTCTGCAGTGTCAAAGTGATTCAAAGGGATGTTTTTCATCTCTCCCCAGGCTCAGCCATGAATTGATTTCTGACTCCTCTAAATTATGTTGATAATCAGGTTTGTAACATGATGCTCCAAGATCCTTTCTACTCTTTAGATGCTCTCTCACTGGTAAGAGTTGCAGATAGCATCTTGGTGTCTACTTTTGCTCTGACCTATGTGCACTATATCTGCCCCACATCTCCTCGTTTCTGACATAGCTACACAATTTTTTTCCCCTTTTGATTATTTGAGTAGAAATCGGTGTGGTGTGGAGTTAAATGCCCACGTCAGTTGCCATTTGACTTGGAAGTCCTTTCCAAGTCCTTAATTTACAGATAAGGACATTAAGGTGCATTAAAGTATGTTAAGATAGTAACAGCTGTTTAGTAACAAAGGTGGACTTACGTACACTTAGATCGTCTGACTCCTTCCCCAATGCTCTTTATACTACATCACTGCTACTAACTGGTTCCTGGGTCATGTATTATTCAGGGTCACTAATATCATGAATCATAGGTATCAATCATTTATTCTATCTTTCTGTCCTACATTCTGACTGTTGAATTGTTCTTATGTATGTTGAGCTAAAATTTGTAACCCAGTAGCTAGTACCAGTTGGTGCTGGCTTTTTCTTAAGGTCACAAGAATAAGTTGTGTTTTGTTTTGTTTTTTCCCATGTAGTGACTCTTCATTAATAGATTTGACCTCTTTCTTCTATCTTTTGACCCTGAGTCTTTCTCTTTTCCTGATTAAACAATCTTTGTTCTTTCAGCAGATTTCCTTTTAAGCTTTTAATTGTGGTAAAATTCACATAACATAAAATTTACCATCTTAACTATTTTTAAGTCAACTGTTCCATAGTATTAAATACATTCACATTGTTGTGCAACCAATCTCCAGAGCTCTTTTTCATCTTACAAAACTGAAACTCTATATCCATTAAAAATGACAGCTCCAGAGTTCCTTGTGGCCTAGTGGTTAGGATTCTGGGCTTTCACTGTGTGGCCCGTGTTCAATCCCTAGTTGGGGAACTCAGATCCCACAAGTTGTGCAGCGTGGGCAAAAAATAAAATAAAATAAAATGGCCACTCCACATGCCACCTTCCCCTGAGTCCCTGTCGCAATGAATTTGACTCCTCTAAGACCCTCATAGAAGTGGAATCATAAAATTTTTGTGACTGGCTTATCTTACCTAGCATGTCCTCAAGGCAGTTCTTTTATACAGGATTTCAAACCCATCCCAGTCACTTTTCTTTTAATTTTCTCTTCTTTTTCCACACTCCATTCAAGAAGGTGAGGTCCAAATAGCACATATTAATCTAGGCATAGTCTGTGAGGCAGGGAACTCGTTCTGAATATTACATTTCTAATAAAGAATGTGTGAGAGTTTTTGATTGCCTCCTGCTACTGTTGACTCATACTGAGCTTTACTATCAACTCAGACTCCTAAATACTTTAAGCCACTTCTTCCCTGCTGCTCCTCCCTTACCATCATGTCACACCAGGCACAGGGAACATTAGAAATTGCATATTAAGGTCATAATGAGATTTTTGAAAATCTGCATAGGATCTGCATGATGATGAATTTTCTTATGCTGTTTCTTTTATAATAACATTTCATGTTTTCATTAAACTCTGGTCCATAGGTAGAATGAAGGCTGTGACCTTGGGAAATAGAAAATAATAAAAATTATTAATATACATTGACCCTGTTCTCCAAATGCATGTTCTATAATGATCCAGAATTACTATGTCTTTTTTTTTCCCTCTGAAGACACAACATATGAAATTGAATTTTTTCTTTACAGACACTTCAGTTTGCATTTAACAGGCTAACAGTTCTTCAAAACGATGTCAAGCCACACTTACGCAACTGTGATAAAAATGGGTTGTGAACCCAGGTATAGGTCGTTTGTTACTAACAAGAGTACCAAAGTTTATAAATGAGTTAGTTACCTTTTGTTAAAAATTAAGATATACCCAAGATTCTCTCTCTTATGTGCTTTCTGATATGGGAGGAAAGGGGTGGAGTTATAATTCATTAGCTAAGTGAGAAATGTTCATATTTCACAGCCTGTCCTTGAAATGCAACTGCTGCTTATGTACTGATAATATGTGAGAGATTATGAATCATTTAAATCCTAATAAGTTGCAATTATTATTATTATTATTTAGTTTTACCAGTAAAGAAGACCGTAAGGATAAAGAAAGTATGAATAAAAATGTGAATTATAACTCTGCATTACATCCAGAGGTCCCAGCTATTTCTTTCTTTGTGTCAGCAAAATCTGTGTAACCAAGGGAATGGAACTTGTGAACATTGTCCAGTACATATGTTAAAGCTGAAAAAAAAGTGTTGAGAACCACTAATGTAGGCAATTAGGATAAAACACATACATGTATATCCTATATTTATATATAGGATATACATATATATGTATAACTGAATCACTTTGCTGTATACTCGAAACTAACACAACATTGTAAATTAGCTATACTTTAAAAAACATATCTGGGGACACGAATATAATTTTTACATTATAAAAACTTATACATGTATAAGTCTATATTTTATGAGACACCTGAAGCATTGGTATTTAGGCAAGCAGTTACCTGGTACTGGTGAAATTCCCTAAGAATGTAATTCACTAGCCCCTGCTAGGGTAGAACTTTTGTAAAGTAGTCCTTAAAATGGATTTCAGACACTCTGGGAGGGCTCACACCAAGCAGTATTTCCCAGAACTTCTGCTGCAGTGTCCTTGTTCCCATGGTGAGCCACAGGGGCTGCCCCTTGCCTCTGCAGGAACCCCTCCAACACCAGCAGCCGTGTGGCTGACAGGGCCTTCATGCTCCGGCCAGGTGTCAGGCCCGTGCCTCTGAGGTGCGAGAGCTGAGTTCAGGACACTGGTCCACCAGAGACCTCCCAGCTCCACGTAATATCAAACAGTAAAAGCTCTCCCAGAGATCTCCATCTCAAGGCTAAGACCCGGCTCCACTCAACGACCAGCAAGCTATAGTCCTGGACACCCTATGCCAAACAACTAGCAAGACAGGAACACAACCCCACCCATTAGCAGAGAGGCTGCCTAAAATCATAGTAAGGTCACAGACACCCCAAAATACACCAATGGACACTGTCCTGCCCACAAGAAAGAAAAGATGCAGCCTCATCCACCAGAACACAGGCACCAGTCCCTTCCACCAGGAAGCGTGCACAACACATTGAACCAACCTTAGCCACTGGGGGCAGACACCAAAAACAACAGGAACTACGAACCTGCAGCCTGAGAAAAGGAGACCCCAAACACAGCAAATTAAGCAAAATGAGAAGACAGAGAAACACAGCAGATGAAGGAGCAAGGTAAAAACCCACCAGACCAAACAAATGAAAAGGAAATAGGCAGTCTACCTGAAAAAGACTTCAGAGTAATGATAGTAAAGATGATCCAAAATCTTGGAAATAGAATGGAGAAAATACAAGAAACATTTAACAAGGACTTAGAAGAACTAAAGAGCAAACAAACTGATGAACAACACAGTAAATAAAATTAAAAATTCTCTAGAAGGAATCAATAGAAGAATAACTGAGGCAGAAGAACGGATAAGTGACCGGGAAGATAAAATACTGGAATAAGTACTACAGAGCAGAATAAAGAAAAAAGAATGAAAAGAATTGAGGACAGTCCCAGAGACCTCTGGGACAACATTAAATGCACCAACATTCAAATTATAAGGGTCCCAGAAGAAGAAGAGAAAAAGAAAGGGACTGAGAAAATATTTGAAGGGATTATAGTGGAAAACTTCCCTAATATGGGAAAGGAAATAGTCAATCAAGTCCAGGAAACACAGAGAGTCCAATACAGGATAAATCCAAGGAGAAACATGCCAAGATACATATTAATCATACTATCAAAACTTAAAGACAAGGAAAAAATATTAAAAGCAGCAAGGGAAAAACAACAAATAACATACAAGGGAATCCCCATAAGGTTAACAGCTGATCTTTCAGCAGAAACTCTGCAAGCCAGAAGGGAGTGGCAGGACATATTTTAAGTGATGAAAGGGAAAAACCTGCAACCAAGATTACTCTACCCAGCAAGGATCTCATTCAGATTTGACGGAGAAATTAAAACATTTACAGACAAGCAAAAGCTAAGAGAATTCAGCACCACCAAACCAGCTTCACAACAAATGCTAAAGGAACTTCTCTAGGCAGGATACACAAGAGAAGGAAAAGACCTACAATAACAAACCCAAAACAATTAAGAAAATAGTAATAGGAACACATATCGATAACTACCTTAAATGTAAATGAATTAAATGCTCCAACCAAGAGACAGACTAGCTGAATGGATACAAAAACAAGACCTGTATATATGCTGTCTACAAGAGAACCACTTCAGACCTACTGACACATACAGATTGAAAATGAGGGGATGGAAAAAGATATTCCATGCAAATGGAAATCAAAAGAAAGCTGGAGTAGCAACTCTCATATCAGACAAAATAGACTTCAAAATAAAGACTATTACAAGAGACAAGGACACTACGTAATGATCAAGAGATCAATCCAAGAAGAAATATAACAATTGTAAATATTTATGCACCCAACATAGGAGCAACTCAATACATAAGGCAAATGCTAATAGCCATAAAAGGGGAAATTGACAGTAACACAATCATAGTAGGGGACTTTAACACCCCCTTTCAGCAATGGACAGATCATCCAAAATGAAAAGAAATAAGGAAACACAAACTTTGAATGATACATTAAAAAAGATGGATTTAATTTATATTTATAGGACATTCCGTCCAAAGAAACCAGAATACACTTTCTTCTCAAGTGTTCCTGGATCATTCTGCAGGATAGATCATATCTTGGGTCACAAATCAAGCCTTGGGAAATTTAAGAAAATTGAAATCATATCAAGTATCTTTTCTGACCATAATGCTATGAGACTAGATATCAATTACAGGAAAAAAAATCTGTTAAAAAGTACAAATACATGGAGACTAAACAATACACTACTAAATAACCAAGAGATCACTGAAGAAATCAAAGAGGAAATCTAAAAATACCTAGAAACAAATGACAATGAAAACACGATGAACCAAAACTTATGGGATGTAGCAAAAGCAGTTCTAAGTGGGAAGTTTATAGCATTACAATCCTACCTCAAGAAACAACAAACATCTCAAATAGACAATCTAACCTTACACCTAAAGCAATTAGAGAAAGAAGAACAAAAAACCCCAAAGTTAGCTGAAGGAAAGAAATCATAAAGATCAGATCAGAAATAAATGAAAAAGAAATGAAGGAAACAATAGCAAAGATCAATAAAACTAAAAGCTGGTTCTCTGAGAAGATAAACAAAATTGATAAACCATTAGCAAGACTCATCAAGAAAAAAAGGGAGAAGACTCAAATCAATAGAATTAGAAGTGAAAAGGAGAAGTAACAACTGACACTGCAGAAATACAAAGGATCATGAGAGATTACTACAAGCAACTCTATGCCAATAAAATGGAAAACCTGGAAAAAATGGACAAATTCTTAGAAAAGCACAACTTTCCGAGACTGAACCAGGAAGAAATAGAAAATATAAACAGACCAATCACAAGCACTAAAATTGAGGCTGTGATTAAAAATCTTCCAACAAACAAAAGCCCAGGACCAGATGGCTTCTCAGGCGAATTCTATGAAACATTTAGATAAGAGTTAACACCTATCCTTCTCAAAGTCTTCCAAAATATAGCAGAGAGAGGAACACTCCCCAACTCATTCTATGAGGCCACCATCACCCTGATACCAATAACAGACAAAGATATCACAAAGAAAGAAAACTACAGGCCAATATCACTGATGAACATCGATGCAAAAATCCTCAACAAAATACTAGCAAACAGAATCCAACAGCACATTAAAAGGATCACACACCATGATCAAGTGGGGTTTTATCCCAGGAATGCAAGGATTCTTCAATATATGCAAATCAATCAGTGTGATAAAACATATTAACAAATTGAAGGAGAAAAACCATATGATCATCTTAATAGATGGAGAAAAAGCTTTTGACAAAATTCAACACCCATTTATGATAAAAACACTCCAGAAAGTAGGCATAGAGGGAACTTATCTCAACATAATAAAGGCCATATATGACAAACCCACAGCCAACATCGTTGTCAATGGTGAAAAACTGAAACCATTTCCTGTAAGATCAGGGACAATACAAGGTTGTCCACTCTCACCATTATTATTCAACATAGTTTTGGAATTTTTAGCCTCAGCAATCAGAGAACAAAAGAAATAAAAGGAATCCAAATCAGAAAAGAAGAAGTAAAGCTGTTACTCTTTGCAGATGGCATGATACTATACATAGAGAATCCTAAAGATGCCACTAGAAAACTACAAGACCTAATCAATTAATTTGGTAAAGTAGCAGGATACAATATTAATGCACAGAAATCTCTTGCATTCCTATACACTAGTGATGAAAAATCTGAAAGAGAAATTAAGGAAACACTCCCATTTATCATTGCAACAAAAAGAATAAAATACCTAGGAATAAGCCTACCTAAGGAGACAAAAGACCTGTATGCAGAAAACTGTAAGACACTGATGAAAGAAATTAAAGGTAATACAAATAGATGGAGAGATATACCATGTTCTTGGTTTGGAAGAATCAACATTGTGAAAATGACTACACTACCCAAAGCAATCTACATTTTCCATGCAATCCCTATCAAACTACCAGTGGCATTTTTCACAGAACTAGAACAAAAAAAATTCACAATTTGTATGGAAACTTAAAAGACCCCGAATAGCCAAAGCAATCTTGAGAACGAAAAATGGAGCTGGAGGAATCAGGCTCCCTGACTTCAGACTATACTACAAAGCTACAGTAATCAAGACAGTATGGTACTGGAACAATAACAGAAATATACATCAGTGGAATAGGATAGAAAGCCCAGAGATAAACCACCGCACATATGGTCACCTTATCTTTGATAAAGAAGGCAAGAATATGCAACTGAGAAAAGACAGCCTTTTCAATAAGTGGTGCTGGGAAAACTGGACAGCTACATGTAAAAGAATGAAATTAGAACACTTCCTAACACTGCATACAAAAATAAACTCAAAATGGATTAAAGAACTAAGTGTAAGGCCAGACACTATAAAACTCTTAGAGGGAAACATAGGCAGAACACTCTATGTCTTAAATCACAGCAAGATCCTTTTTGACCCACCTCCTAGAGTAATGGAAATAAAAACAAAAATAAACAAATGGGGCATAATGAATCTTAAAAGCTTTTGCACAGCAAAGGAAACCATAAACAAGACGGAAAGACAGCCCCCAGAATGGGAGAAAATATTTGCAAATGAAGCAACTGACAAAGGATTAATCTCCAGAATTTACAAGCAGCTCATGCAGCTCAATATCAAAAAACAAACAACCCAATCCGAAAATGGGCAGAAGACCTAAATAGACATTTCTCCAAAGAAGATATACAGATTGCCAACAAACACGTTAAAGAATGCTCAACATCATTAATCATTAGAGAAATGCAAATCAAAACTACAATGAGGTATCACCTCATACCTGTCAGAATGGCCATCATAAAAAATCTAGAAATAAATGCTGGAGAGGGTGTGGAGAAAAGGGAACCCTCTTGCACTGTTGGTGCGAATGTAAATTGATACAGCCACTATGGAGAACAGTATGGAGGTTCCTTAAAAAACTAGAAATAGAACTACCATAGAACCCAGCAATCCCACTACTGGGCATATACCCTGAGAAAAGCATAATTCAAAAAGAGTCATGTACCACAATGTTCACTGCAGCTCTATTTACAATAGCCAGGATTTGGAAGCAACCTAAGTGTCCATCGACAGATGGATGGATAAAGAAGGTGTGGCACATATATACAATGGAATAATACTCAACCATAAAAAGAAATGAAACTGAGTTATTTGTAGTGAGGTGGATGGACCTAGAGACTGTCATACAGAGTCAAGTAAGTCAGAAAGAGAAAAACAAATAACGTATGCTAACACATATGTATGGAATCTAAAAAAAAAAGAAAATGTTTCTGAAGAACCTAGGGACAGGACAGGAATAAAGACGCAGACGTACAGAATGGACTTGAGGACACAGGGAGGAGGAAGGGTAAGCTGGGGTGAAGCGAGAGAGTGGCATGGACATATATATACTATCAAATGTAAAATAGATAGTGGGAAGCAGCTGTGTAGCACAGGGAGATCAGCTCGGTGCTTTGTGACCACCTAGAGGGGTGGGATAGGGAGGGTGAGAGGCAGGGAGACACAAGAGGGAAGAGATAGGAGATATATGTATATGTATACCTGATTCACTTTGTTATAAAACAGAAAGTAACACGCCATTGTAAAGCAATTATACTCCAATAAAGGTGTTAAAAAGAAATGGATTGCATTCCAACCTGTGAAATAGTATTAAATATTAATAATGTTTATAAATATTAATACATATCTTTGAATTTGGAAAATTGTTTGACAGGTATAGTTTGCTGACTCTCCCTCTTAAAATACATGTAGCTTCTTAAAGCTATATTGGGTTTTCCAACAATATCAGCACCTTCATAAAATACATATGACTCAGAAATAATACATTTATTACTGAAAACTAATTTGTGTATTTATTTATCAAAAAGCAGGGATAGTCTGCTGACCCTGCGCGTCTGGAGCCTGTGCTCCGCAACAAGAGAGGCCACGATAGTGCGAGGCCCGTGCACCGTGATGAAGAGTGGCCCCCGCTTGCCGCAACTAGAGGAAGCCCTCAAACAGAAACGAAGACCCAACACAGCCCAATAAATAAATAAATAAAATTAAAAAAAAATAAGATTCCAGTTTAAAAAAAAAAAAAAAAGCAGGGATAGAGAATTACTCTCTACTTTTTTACTGAGATTCATTCAAAAAATGTCAAGATGCTCAAATTGTTTCTAACAGCTAATTTATTAGCTTTACTTGACCATAATTGCCTTAATTTTCATAGTTTTCATGATTTTCATAAGTTTAACTAGCTTTTGTTTTCTGATCTTTAGGTCATACTTCCATAGAGTTATATTTTATTGATAATTCTTTTCTAATTACATTATTCTATTTAAATTGCATAACAATCTCATGTGTCCTCTTTTAGGATGACTATAGCTTTTTCTGCTTCTCTCTGTCTTCATTCTTTTGCTTCTTTTGCTTTGTGCATTTACTTATACACCCAATTGTTTTGCTCTTACTTCCTTATCATTTAACTTATCATATTGCACATATTAGTCCCTATAATCTCAGTTATTTCAGTTTGAGTTGATAAAATTTAGTTTGCTACTAAATGAGTAGACATTAAGCTGCCCATTCACTGCCCCCAAGTTTTGTTACTGTGTAGTAGGGTTTCAGAGTGGTACCATTTAAGATTCTTTATGCAGTTATTGAACTTTTTCTTTAAAAATTTTTTCTTTTTTACTAAACACTCTCTAGATTGCTGGGCTGGCTGGACACCCGTGCTCTTAGTGAAGGCCACAGGGTCCGAAGTGGGTGTAGCTTGTCTCTTTCCCCTGCTGCCCTGCTTGGTATCTTCCTGCTGTCACTGTATTATTACACCTGGAATCTCTACAGTCAGCTCTGCTCTTAATTGCTCCCTTGACCCTTTACTGTGTTCATCTGTCTTCTTCTTTCTTACTTTTTTTTTTTTTTTAATAAATTTATTTATTTATTTATTTATTTTTGGCTGTGTTGGGTCTTCGTTTCTGTGTGAGGGTCACTATCGCGGCCTCTCTTGTTGCGGAGCACAGGCTCCAGACATGCAGGCTCAGCAGTTTTGGCTCATGGGCCCAGTTGCTCCACGGCATGTGGGATCTTCCCAGACCAGGGCTCGAACCCGTGTCCCCTGCATTGGCAGGCAGATTCTCAACCACTGTACCACCAGGGAAGCCCTTCTTTCTTACTTTTTGTGTTGTTCTTCCCACCCATCTGGCTTTGGTGTTGAAAAGGCCTGATTTTAACCATTGCTATAAGTATTTGTGGATTTCCTTCCTTATGGTTCTTGAACCAGCCAGCCACATGTCATCTTTTGTGGTGTTCCCATGTTTAACTTTAGCAGTGAATATCACCAATGATACTGGTTCATCTTTTGGCCATACCACTTTCTGCATGATGGATCTTGCTTCATGCTTGCCCCAGCATGGACAAAGATGGCTGCAGCAGCTCCAGACATCACACAGCAATCTCCTGTGTCTAGAAGAGTGTCTGTGCCTTTATAAGAGCAAAGAAGACTCCCCTACAAGTTACATCAACAGAATTGCTTTCTCATCTCAGTGGTCAGAACTGAATTGTTGGACCAATTCTGAAACCAGTCACTTGGGAGAGGAATGGAATTGCCATGATAGACTTATACTAAACAAGATTTTCCCACAGATCTGGGGAGGGGCCCAGCTTCCACTAAAGACGAGGATACAGATTCTTGCACAGAGTCAAGACTTTGTTAGCAAGAAGTCAGAGATGGGATTGGCTATTGATTAGGCCACAAGTACAACTGCTATAGGAATGAAGATATTTGATTGAACATGTATTGACTGGAACCAAATAACTGAGATCAGACTTGAGGAAGTATTCTATCCAAAAGGCTTTTTGTCAGGCCAAACCACCAGTGTCCTTTTGATTTCTGAAGCAACAGTTGATATAATACTCACTGACACTTAGCATATCTGAACTTTTGGAATTAATTATCCTCTCATGTCTACGTTCTGTTTCCCCAACTAGATAATGGTGGTGGATAATATTTTGACATGTGGCAATCAGCAAAAGGACAATTGAGGGTTTCAGGTTATGACCTTGTTCCTAATCCCAGTCACACTTCCATGTACAGAGCAGAGCTTGGCCCTGAGCACTGAATGTCTCCTCTTGCCTTCTCATTCAGGGGCTGCAGACTGCCAACTGTGGGTGTGTCAAGTTCACAGACATGCTTTGTTTCAGTATTACAATGTTTTTGAAAAAAATTTTCTGAATAGTTATTAATATTTACAAAATGAGAGATGTTATATAAAATCCTGATTTCTCACTTCTTTTGAAAGATCTGATGCTATGACACCACTGGGTCTGCATCCGTCAGGGCCGCAACTGGCTCGGGTTGCCCAGTGCTGGCCTTTTTAGAAGGGAGCCTGTGGTCTCCTTTCCTCCCACAGCTGGGTTCTCTTTACACTATGAGCATTTCATTCACTTAAGGTAACTGATTGGCCCCTAGACCATTTATATTTGAGACTCCTATTCCAAATAATTCTGTACAATACTGTCATATTGATTTTTAAAAACACTCTTCTGTTCTACACTTTTGATTTCTTCTAGTTGTCTTTAAATAGTTTTCAGCCTCCTTAGTAGCATTTTGTCCTACCACTTAAATGGAGATCTCCTACCTCCATTGCGTAAACCCTTACCTCACCATTCCTCCAGTGGTGGTATCCCCACCTGCTTCCGTGCCTTTCGTTGGAAAACTTCTGTGGCCTGGAACACTTTCGTGGTAGGCTGAATAATGTCTCCCCTGCCCCAAAGATATCCACATCCTGATCTCTGAAACCTGTGAATATGTTACCTTATATGGAAAAGGGAACTCTGCAGATGTGGTTTAGTTAAGAATTTTGGGATGGGAAGATTATTCTGTATTATCCAGGTGTGCCCCATATATGCACAGGGTCCTTATAAGAGAGACACAGAAGATCACATTGAGAGAAGGTGATGTGAAGACAGAAGCAGAGATTGGAATGATGCTATTATGAGTTTAAAAATGCCAAGGTAGCCTTTAAAAGCTGGAAGAGGCAAGGACTGGATTCTCCTCTGGAGCCTCAAAAAGAAACCAGCCCTATTGACAACCTTGATTTTAGCTCTCTAATACTTAACGGTAGATTGCTGACTTCCAGAACTGTATTTACTTTGAGACAATATTTGTTTTGTTTTAAGCCACTAAGCTTGTGGTCATTTGTTACAGCTGCAACTAGAAAATCACTGTAACCTTCTTTTCTATATTTGCTTATAAATGTTACCTTCTTGAAGCACTTCTGGGTTTTCAAAACAATGCACAATCTCTCATTGATTTTGTGTGTATATATTTCTTAGTTCCCCTTCTGAGTTCCAAGCTCATTGACAACAGGCCGTTGGTGATTGAGTGCTGTATTTTTCTGAGGACTTACTGAGTGTGTGAACACAGTTAATAGTTAAGGACTATTTGTTGAGTGAAAGGGAAGACTAAGGATGTCGGTGGCTAAAATGGTCATGAGAAGCAATTGTCGGTGAGCGAGTCGATTAGGATGCTTAAATAACAAGAGTTTATATGCTTTAGTATCTTGAAAGGTTAGTGCATCTAGGTTACTTGCATTGGCCTGCTGAACCTGAAGGAGAGGAGAACACGATTAAAATGGAGTGATTTCCCCTTCAGTTTGGGTGTGGTATGGATCCTGAAAAGCCTACATTGCCTGTTGGATCACAGGAGAAGAAATTTTACTCACTGAGTTTTAAATTCGGCTTCTATCGAGGGCTCCTCCCAGATGACATGGATTATGGATTGCTAAAGCGTTTTTTCCTTGTGGGAGCTTTGGTCTAGAAGGCTACTCCGTGCTAGAAATTGTAGATTCCCTTAGCAAATGAGGTCAAGATAATTTTTATTTGTTTTTCTGACACAGTAGAGTAGGTTACAGCTGTCTAAGTAGACAATGTGTTATTTCAGTTATACCTAGACAATGGCATCCAGACAGAATTTCTCCAGGGAAGGTGACACATTTGCATAATGTCACTGAAGGTTTGTGTTTCTGTATTAACTGACAGAGATGGGCGATGACAGGATATCAGACGGCTGCAGTGATGACAGAGCCCTTGAAAATAGAGACTGCGTGTTCCTTCAAGATGACATCACTCTTCTGTTACAGGAAGGTGGGAGGACACCCAGAGGAAGGAGACAGGGGAAGGTGGGAAAAGAGCTGCTGAGGACTTGAGAGGGTGAAGAGTAGTGTTTGATCACTGAAGGAAGGAGGGAAGCAAATGTTATAATTATGTTCGACTTTTGATAACAGAATGAGAAATTTGGCACAGATGAGTTAAGCATTTTATATAACTAAAGTGTTAAGGAAAGAGGAGAACAAATAGATTAGGATAAGACTAATATATTGCTGTTGTTTTCCCATTCCGTCTGTTTGTTACAACTGAAAATCTTGTAGTTTATATGTGTAACCAGAGTGAAATGCACCCTAAATCTCTGGACCTGTATAGGTTCACAAGAGCAATTTCGGCATTTGTTTTTTTGCCTCTCCTAATGAGGAACTCAGCACATGGTCAGTTCTTCAAAAGAATCCACTCATGTGTGTGAACATCTTAGTGTGTGACATAGACATTACTTGATATTTTATGGAGGAGATGACTTGAATATGTGTGTATGTGGGGGAGTGGTTATATCACACAAATACCAGCTCTGTCTCAGCAAAATTTAAATTCTCAAATCCACTGAAAGAAAGGGCTCTCCAGTTAATAGGCTCTGCCAGTTTCAGAGGGCAGATTGCCTTTTGTTACCTATGCATCCTTTTCTTGTTGCAGCCAACACTGAAGTGGCTCACTGTCTTAGGTTGGGTTCTCAGAAGCAAACCCTCAGATGAGAAGTCAAGTGCAAGTGATTTATTTCAGATGCTCCCAGGAGAAATTGGAGAAGAAGTGAGGGAAGCAGAACATAGAAGAGGAAGAAGCCAAGCAAAGGTGTAACCTCAGGTGAAACCCTACCCTTGACATGATGCTGTGTGATACAAACTACACCTCATAGTGTGTGACTTAAGGCAAGAAGACTGGGCTTCCATGCGCTGGCACCATCGGTCATTGGCCAAGGGCCATCCTAAGGGTAATAAACTCTCATGTATTTGAGGCTGTCTGTATGTGCAGGCAAAGGACTCCAGGAGCCTAAGTACAGTCCCTCAAAGAAGAGGTACTACCATGGGCCTTGAGGGGCAAGTGCACTTTGAAGCTGGGGTGAAGGTGCACAAAGAAACAGAATGAGGGACCCAAGAAGATGTAGGCTGGACACCGACAGTGTCTGCTACCCTATCAAAGTATTCTTTCCAAAGAGTGACTGCCCTTTCCAAGGGGGATTCTTGATGACATCTTTCTCTCCTATTTTATCCTTATTGCCCTTCACCAGAAGACTTTCCTGCTCTTGAACATTATGATGGGAATTGATCAAGGCATATTGCCCTTTAAAAATGGCATAGAGAGAGGGATGGGCGGTATGGGTCAAAAATTTTCTTTCTACATGAGGTCTTCATTCTCTTGATTCCATTTGAGTACTCTGTCTAAACTGACTTTTTGGGCTCTGGTCCAGCACCCCCAAGTGACTTAATTGTGGTGCTTCTGCTGGTTTTCTAGCTAATCTAAAGCTTCACTGGTTTTGGAGTGACATCTTGACAAAATGCTTTCTTTCCATGATCTCTCTAGGTTTTAACCCTGCTCTGAATTACTGAGGTTCATTCCTCCCTTTTTAATGATCATGATGATGATAACAATAAAAGTGACAGCTACCATTTATTGAGTGCTTCTCAGGCAATTTAGATATAAATTCTCACTAAATTCTCACATCGGCCCTGAGAATGAGTAGTATTATCTTCCTTTTATGGGTGAGAAAACTGAGGCTAAGTAGGAAAAACAAAGACAAGAACAAAAAAAACAACTTTCCCGAGGACCTTTCTACTCTTTCCACATGGTACACTGGGTTTATTATATCTAAAGCTCTTCTCCCCTCACACAGCCACTCAGTGTTCTCTCTTGGGCAAGTGACTTTTGAATTTTACATACTTGAGGCAAATTAAAGGCAAATACATATTTTTTCAAGATCTGTGGTAGGTTGTCTTCTTTAGATGAATGACAATCTATTGTTCAACCCCTATGCGTGGGCTGTAAACTAACAGCAGAAAGGATAGTTAGCTGTTCCTTTTGAAGCCTAATGTTTTTTGGAATTGATGGTTTCCTCATTAGAGGCTCTCAGCATATAAAAATGCTGTTTTAAAAATCACTCTGAGAATCCAAAGAGCAAACACAAGCACATTTTGATGTATTCATAATGAGGTGAGCTACTTCAGTTAATAAACAGGCCACAGCTCTGTGAATAGAAGTGCCCCCACAATGGTCCACACAGATGAATCTAGTGATGTGAAAGCCCCCTGAGAGCTCGACATTTCTACTAGGCCGGGACTCCCATGACACCACTAAGAGGTAAGAGCAGGGAAAAGACCGTCTGCACTGGGACCAGTCTGGGCAGCTTTTCTTTTCCTTTTAAAGTCTAGATTAAACCAGTTTTAGATTATTTTTGTTTTCTTTTCAAAATCTAGACTGGGATTTGATTCATCTGTCTCTCAAAGCTGCATCCTCATTTGCCACCATCTCATGACGATCTGGTTATCAGTTGTTGTGTAGTGAACCAGGCCAAAATTAGCGGCATCTTTAAGAAAAAAATTTATTATATCTCACAATCTTGTGCATCAAGGATTAGGTCAGAGCTCACCCAGGTGATTCTTTTACACTATGTGGCATCAGTGAGGATGAATCAGTGGTCCTCAGTTAACATTTAAGCTGTTGAAATAACTTGATGAATGAGATGAAGTGAAGAGAAAATGCAATCGAAGTAGGAATTAGTCAGTTGGAAAATCCAGTTGAGGGACTTTCTTTTAAGGCATCAGAAAAGGGTTTAAAAAAAAATGGAAAGAATGAAAGAAAAGAGATATGAAGGCTAGATGTAGAAATGCCAACACTTCTTTAATATTAATCTCAGAAAGAAAAAAAAGGGAAGGGAGAAAATATCTAAGTAAATAATGATGGATACAAGTTTCACATACAAAAGTCAGTAACTTTCTTCTGCAAAAGAGAATAAAAACTAAGTAGAAAATATAAGAAAACAAAATGCCTTTCATAAGAGCAACAGAAACTATGAAATACTGAGGAATAAAACTAACAGAATGCACAACATCTTCAGTAAAAAAAAATTTTTTAAGCTTGTAAAGTTAGTAAAAGAAGACAAATAAGTCAATAGATATAATGTATTCAAAGATGAGATTATATGATATAGTAAAGACCTAGTTTCTCCCCAAATTAATCTTAAATTCAATGCAATTCCAATTAGAATTCCTAGAGGATTCTTTTATGAAATTTGAGAAGCTGGCTTTCTAAAATTTATGTGGAAAAATAAGTCTACGAATAAGCAAACTCTTTTTTTTTTTTAAATTTATTTATTATTTATGGCTGTATTGGGTCTTCGTTTCTGTGCGAGGGCTTTCTCTAGTTGTGGCAAGCGGGGGCCACTCTTCATCGCGGTGCACGGGCCTCTCACTATCGCGGCCTCTCTTGTTGTGGAGCACAGGCTCCAGACGCGCAGGCTCAGTAATTGTGGCTCACGGGCCCAGTTGCTCCGCGGCATGTGGGATCTTCCCAGACCAGGGCTCGAACCCGTGTCCCCTGCATCGGCAGGCAGATTCTCAACCACTGCGCCACCAGGGAAGCCCCGAGCAAACTCTTTTTTTAAGCACAAAATTGAGGACTATGTCCTATTAACCCTTGGAATCTAGTGCAAAGAAATAAAAACAAGATGGCACTGGTTCAGGAAAAGAGAATTGACTAATGGAAAAGTGTAAAGATCCTAGGGTTAGATCCACATATGTATGGATATTTGGTATATGACAGTAGGTATAGGGTGGATTATTAATAGATGATCTTGGAGAAGCTCTCCTTCTATAGAGAGAAAAAATAAAATTGGATTACTACTTAATACCATATGAACCTCAGATGAGTTAAAGATTTAAACTGGTAAAGATATATTTTTTTCCAATCCTTTTTATTGAAATCACCAGCTTTTTTGTTTTTGTTTTTGTTTTCAATGTATTTATTTTTTTCTTCCAGTTTTATTGAGATATAATTGACATACAACACTGTATAAGTTTAAGGTATACAGCATAATGATTTGGCTCACATACATCATGAAATGATTATCACAATAAGTTTAGTGACGTCTGTCATCTCACAGAGATACAAAATTAAAGAAATAGAAAACAATTTTTTCTTGTGATGAGAACTCTTAGGATTTACTCTTTTGACAACTTTAATATATAACATAGAGCAGTTTTAATTGTACTTATCATATTATATGTTACCTCCATAGTACTTATTTATCTTATAACTGGGAGTCTGTACCTTTTGACTGCCTTCATCCAATTCCCCTCCTCCTACCCCTTGCCTCTGGTAACCACAAATCTGATCTTTTTTTCTTCAAGTTTGTTTTTGAAATATAACTGACATACAACACCATGTTAGTTCCTGGTGCATAACATAGTGATTCCTTATGTCTATAGGTTTCAAAATGATCACCACAATATGTCTAATTATGTCACCATACAAAGATATTACATAATTGTTGGCTGTGTTCCCCACACTGTACATTTCATATCTGTGACTCATTTATTTTGCACCTGGAAGTTTGTACCTCTTAATTTCCTATTTTTAATTTCACCTATTTCTTTCCTCTTCCTACCTCACTCGCCTCTGGCAACCACCTGTTTATTCCGTGTATCTATAACTCTGTTTCTGTTTTGTTATGTTTGTTCATTTGTTTTTTAGATTCCACATATAAGTGAAATTATCCAGTATTTGTCTTTGTCTAACTTATTTCACTTAGCATAATACCCTCTAGGTCCAACCATGTTGCCTAAAACAACAAGATTTCATTCTTTTTTTTATGGCTGAGTAATAATCCATTGTGCACGTGCGTGCACGTATGTGTGTGTGTGTACACACACATCTTCTTTATCCATTCATCTATTGATGGGCACTTAGGTTGCTTCCATATCTTGGTTATTGTAAATCATGCTGCAGTGAACATAGGGGTGCATATATCTTTTCTAATTAGTGTTTTCATTTTCTTAGGATAAATACCCAAGAGTGGAATTGCTGGATCATATGGTAGTTCTATTTTTAATATTTTGAGGAACCTCCATACTGCTTTCCATAGTGGCTTTCCAATTTACATTCCCACCAAGAGTGCCTGAGGGTTCCCTTTTCTCCACATCCTTGCCAACACCTGTTATTTGTTGTCTTTTTGATAATAGCCATTCTGACAAGTGTGAGGTGATATCTCATTGTGGTTATGATTTGTATTTCCCTGATGATTAGTGATGTTGAGCATCTTTTCATGTGCCTGTTGGCCCTCTGTATGTCTTTTTAAAAAAAAATTCAGATCCTCTGGCCAGTTTTTAATCAGGTTGTTTGTTTATTTTTTCTAGTGTTGAGTTGCATGAGGTTTTGTATATTTTGGATATTAATCCATTGGGTATATCATTTGTAAATATCTTCTCCTGTTCAGTAGGTAGCCTTTTCATTTTGTTGATAGTTACCTTAGCTGTAAAGATAAAATTTTAAAGTTAATAAAACAAAACATATGAGAACATCTTTATGACTTTGGATTATGGAAGGATTTTTGAAAAAATCAGATTCCTCAAAGCATTAACCATCAGGTAAAACTTCATGTTTGACTTTTGTCATAAATCAACTTTTTTTGTTTAACAAAGTTTACCATAATGAAGTTAAAATATGATGGTAGATTGAGAGAAGATATTTTCAATTTCTAAAATATAAGAAGGGATTAAAACCTAGAACATAGAGGAAATAAATGTCTGCAAATTAACAAGGAAAAGAAAGGAAACCCAATCAAAAATTGGGCAAAGACAGTGAATAGGTAATTCAGAGACAGGGAAACCAAATGGCTAAGAAGTATATGAAAAGATGTTCACTTTTTTTCAGTAAATAGAGAGACGCAACTTAAATTTATGAATAACACTACTTTGACAAACATCAAAATTGAGGAAGTCATGATGAGAGTGGGGAGGCCCTGGTCAAGGGAAGCATCACATACAGTCATTTGGGGAATGTCCTGCCTGTGCTTAGTGACATTAAATACAGATGTACTTGTAGACCCCACAAGCCCATTCCAGTGTATATACCTCAGAGAAACTGGCACAGACCCATGAGGGAATGTGTTTGACGAAGCTCATAGCTGCATTTCTATTGGGCAAAATTTGGTCCTTGATACATGATGTTCTTTAGGGGAATCAGACTCAAACTGTGGTAAAACCACATGGTGCAATATTATACTACCATCACAATTAATTAACTAGATTAACAACAGTGTGGGTTAGAACTCAAGAAAAGTGTAACCAGAAAAATTTAATAAATACTAAGATTTAAATCTAATATTATTTATGAAATTTTATAAAACACAAAAGTATTTTAAGGGTATCTGTTTATCTAATATACATAAAGATGGTATATTAGGGGTATATTTTAAATACAGTAAAGTAGGTGACTAGAGACGAGAAAGGGAATGGGATGGGGACAGAGACAAAGCAGATATGTAATAAAATAAAATGAAACAAAGTGAATAGCTAGTGATGACGGTGGGCCATGAGGAGAGCCTCATTATCTTAATTGTGTGTACCTAAGATAAAGGAAATAAAGACCAAAAAAAAAAAAAAAGAAAGGAAAATAAAGAGAAAAGACAAGAAAAGCAGAAGAGCAGGAGAGAGAGTGAAACAGCATGAAGGGACCTTGTGGAGTGGGGACTTTGTGTCAAAATCCAGATACTGCACTGACTGTCCCAGCAACAGTTTATAATTCCCTAAACTTCTACAGTCCTTTCAATTCATTCATTCAATCCATAGGAAATTTCCTTCAAGTTTGTTGTTGATGAAACTGGGGACAATGACAACAGCTACACTTGGTACAAACAGCATTAGACATATTGACAAAACAGGAAATAAACCCAATACCCTTTTTACTAAAGCCTCTAAAAAAAATCATACAATTCTGCTGACTATATTCCAACTTCTATTAAAAGTGCACTGTTTTTGAATTATTTTAAATTAAGGTCATAGGCAGAAGAATCTATTTTCTAAAAACTGTTCTTAATCTAAATGTTGATTTAATCATGGGCACCAAGAATGGGTGTTTTATTTTCTCTGTGTTGCCCATCTTCACTCTTCACTGTCTTTAATGTGCTATCAAATGAGAAACTGAAAAGTCACTCGAGTGTGAAGTCACACCAAGTGTATTTTCTCCTAATGACTCTGCCATCACCTTGAATTTGGAAACTTGGGTATTGACTGACATGTGCTCAGAACCTTTTCTGGTGAAAGCCCATTGGCGATGGTTTTGGGAAATGTGAGATGGTAGATTTCTTTCCAAATAGGAAATAGACAAAGAGCATCAGTTGGAAATATTTGAGATTTTCAAAAACAAAACAACATGGCAAAAATCTGATGATTTTTTACAAAGTTGTTTGGCTTCAAATTCTAGAGTCTAAGGGAGTCAGACCAAAATAGAAGACTGTGAGAGTTCTAGTCATATTTACTTATTTCATGAGATTATAATGACAGAAACTTCATACAGCTCCTGTAGCATATTTCTTTTAAGGATAGTTACATATAAAGAGGGAGGTTTGGGGACCAGATACGTAGAGAGCAGACACCCAGAAACACTTAATGAACCTCCTGCCTTTAGAGCCCTTTAAATATTCCGCACTCTCACCTCTGCCTTAATGGGGTTCTGAGAAAGCATTGACGTCTGGGGTTTTCTTACTGTCCCTCATAATGAAGAACTGGACTCCATAAGGAAGACAAATAGCACAAGTAGCAGAATTATTCTCCCTTAAAAAATTCCTCATTTTGTTCTTGGATTGCTGTGTATTTTGAGTACAAAGTGACATTAAAAACACATCTTAAATTGTTCCCAAAGAGGCTATGTATCTGAAATGATCGTTACTAAAAAAAAATACATATATATATGTGTATGTACACAGGTATATGTGTATACATATATACACGCATGCATACATGTATGCACATATAGATGCATATGCATATGTACATATATACCTGTATATACATATATGCATACATAAGTATATGTACATTTATCTGTATTTACACATACATATATACACTCAAACTGTCGTGAACTGACCTAAGCCCACTTGATCTGTCAAAAGTCCTTTTTGGAAGCTATCTGTGGCATCCAGTAGATAAAAGAAGGTGAGGGGCTATTGGTTCAGATTGCTTGGACCAGATTCCATCAGTGCCTGGTTATTCTAGTGTCCCATTCAGTTTAGTAGTTTAGCACTCTTAAAAGTGCCCTGCTTGGATGATAAATTATATGGTTACCCTGCTTTGGTCTCCTCCCCGACAACCTCCTTACCAGGTAGTATATTATATTGGAAACAAGTCTTGGGCCCAATTCTGTCACATATAAAAACTTTTATTAGCAAGCAGGCATAAAAACAGTCATGCAGCCTGTTCTGAAATCTTGATTGAGAGCCATCTCTGTTCTTACAGGCCCTCGGGCAGCACCTTGCTTAAAGATCGTGTGTGGCCCAAAACTTAAATACTTCTGAAAGCTCTTTTTTACAAATTTATTTATTTAATTTTTGGTTGCGTTGTGTCTTCATTGCTGCGCGTGGGCTTTCTCTACTTGCGGCGAGCAGGGGCTACTCTTCATTGTGGTGCGCGGGCTTCTCATTGTGGTGGTTTCTGCTGTTGCAGAGCACAGGCTTCTAGGCACGTGGGCTTCAGTAGTTGTGGCACACGGGCTCAGTAGTTGTGTCTCATGGGCTCTAGAGCGCAGGCTCAGCAGTTGTGGTGCACAGGCTTTGTTGCTCCACAGCATGTGGGATCCTCCTGGACCAGGGCTCGGACCTGTGTCCCCTGCATTGGCAGGTGGATTCTTAACCACTGCCTCACCAGGGAAGTCCCTGAGAGCACTTTTTAAGAAAAAAATAGTACAAAACTCCAAATTCAAAACTACAGATAAAAATAAGTATATATTTAGAAAGAGAAAAGAAATCACACAAAAAAATTATTCAGTTTTTGTGGAGCTGACAGATATCACAAACAGTAAAAAATTCAGACAAATAATATAATATCCTGCCTGACTCTGGAAATTTCTTCATATGTAAATTTATGTTATATAAGTATATAAATTATAAATTATTTAAATTAATAGTATTTCGCTTTTTAGATTTATGTCTGCTGAATTTTTAATGGCTATTATAAAATGTATTTACTTATTTATTTTTGAATTGTTGAATATTTTATTTATTTTTTTAGTACAGCAGGTTCTTATTAGTTATCCACTTTATACATACTAGTGTATATATGTCAATCCCAATCTCCCAATTCATCACACCATCCTTGTCTTGTTCATGATCTTAGAGGAAATGCTTTCAGTTTTTCACCATTGAGAATGATGTTGGCTGTGGGTTTGTCATATATGGCCTTTATTATATTGAGGTAGGTTCCCTCTATGCCCACTTTCTGGAGAGTTTTTATCATAAATGGGTGTTGAATTTTGTCAAAAGCTTTCTCTGCATCTATTGAGATGATCATATGGTTTTTATTCTTCAATTTGTTAATATGCTGTATCACATTGATTGATTTACGTATATTGAAGAATCCTTGCATCCCTGGGATAAATCCCACTTGATCATGGTGTATGATCCTTTTAATGTGTTGTTGGATTCTGTTTGCTCATATTTTGCTGAGGATTTTTGCATCTCTATTCATCAGTGATATTGGTCTGTAATTTTCTTTTTTTGTAGTATCTTTGTCTGATTTTGGTATCAGGGTGATGGTGGCCTCATAGAATGAGTTTGGGAGTGTTCCTCCCTCTGCAATGTTTTGGAAGAGTTTGAGAAGGATGAGTGTTAGCTCTTCTCTAAATGTGTGATAGAATTCAGCTGTGAAGCCATCTGGTCCAGGACTTCTGTTTGTTGGAAGATTTTTAATCAGTTTCAATTTCATTACTTGTGATTTGTCTGTTCATATTTTCTATTTCTTCTTGGTTCTGTCTTGGAATGTTATACCTTTGTAAGAATTTTTCCATTTCTTCCAGGTTGTCCATTTTATAGGCACAGAGTTGCTTGTAGTAGTCTCTTAGGATGCTTTGTATTTCTGTGGTGTCTGTTGTAACTTCTCCTTTTTCATTTCTAATTTTATTGATTTGAGTCCTCTCCCTCTTTTTCTTGATGAGTCTGGCTAATGGTTTATCAATTTTGTTTATCTTCTCAGAGGACCAGCTTTTAGTTTTGTTGATCTTTGCTATTGTTTTCTTTGTTTCTATTTCATTTATTTCTGCTCTGATCTTTATGATTTCTTTCCTTCTGCTAACTTTGGGTTTTGTTTGTTCTTCTTTCTCTAGTTCCTTTAGGTGTAAGGTTAGATTGTTTATTTGAGATGTTTGTTGTTTCTTGAGGTAGGATTGTGTTGCTATAAACTTCCCTCTTAGAACTGCTTTCGCTGCATCCCATAGGTTTTGGATTGTCATGTTTTCATTGTCATCTGTCTCTGGGTATTTTTTGATTTCCCCTTTGATATCTTCAGTTATCTCTTGGTTATTTAGTAATGTATTGTTTAGCCTCCATGTGTTTGTGTTTTTTTACATTTTTTTCGCTGTAATTGATTTCTAATCTCATAGCATTATGGTCAGAAAAGATGCTTGATATGATTTCAATTTTCTTAAATTTACTGAGGCTTGATTTGTGACCCAAGATGTGATCTATCCTGGAGAATGTTCCGTGTGCACTTGAGAAGAACGTGTAATCTGCTGTTTTTGGATGGAATGTCCTATAAATATCAATTAAATCTGTCTGGTCTATTGTTTCATTTAAAGCTTGTGTTTCCTTAGTAATTTTCTGTTTGGATGATCTGTCCATTGGTGTAAGTGAGGTGTTAAAGTCCCCCATTATTATTGTGTTACTGTAGATTTCCTATTTTGTAGCTGTTAGCAGTTGCCTTGTGTATTGAGGTGCTCCTATGTTGGGTGCATATATATTCATAATTGTTATATCTTCTTCTTGGATTGATCCCTTGATCATTACGTAGTGTCCTTCCTTGCCTCTTGTAACATTCTTTATTTTAAAGTCTGTTTTATCTGATATGTGTATTGCTACTCCAGCTTTCTTTTGATTTCCATTTGCATGTAATATCTTTTTCCATCCCCTCACTTTCAGTCTGTATGTGTCCCTAGGTCTGAAGTGGGTCTCTTATAGACAGCATATATATGGGTCTTGTTTTTGTATCCATTCAGTGTGCCTGTGTCTTTTGGTTGGAGCATTTAATCCATTCATGTTTAAGGTAATTATCGATATGAATGTTCCTATTACCATTTTCTTAATTGTTTTGGGTTTGTTTTTGTAGGTCCTTTTCTTTTCTTGTGTTTCCCACTTAGAGAAGTTCCTTTAGCATTTGTTGTAGAGCTGGTTTGGTGGTGCTGAATTCTCTTAGCTTTTGCTTGTCTGTAAAGCTTTTGATTTCTCCATTGAATCTGAATGAGATCCTTGCCGAGTAGAGTAATCTTGGTTTTAGGTTCTTCCCCTTCATCACTTTAAATATGTCAGGCCACTCCCTTCTGGCTTGTAGAGTTTCTGCTGAGAAATCAGCTGTTAACCTTATGAGGATTCCCTTCAATGTTGTTTGTCGTTTTCCCTTGCTGCTTTCTGTAATTTTTCTGGGTCTTTAATTTTTGCCAACTTGATTACTATGTGTCTCGGCATGTTTCTCCTTGTGTTTATCCTGTATGGTACTCTCTGTGCTTCCTGGACTTCAGTGGCTATTTCCTTTCCCATGTTAGGGCAATTTTTGACTATAATCTCTTCAAATATTTTCTCGGGGGCTTTCTGTCTCTCTTCTCCTTCTGTGACCCCTATGATGCGAATGTTGTTGCGTTTAATGTTGTCCCAAAGGTCTCTTAGGCTATCTTCATTCTTTTCATTCTTTTTTGACTATTTTGTTCCGCAGCATTGAATTCCACCATTCTGTCTTCCAGGTCACTTATCCATTCTTCTGCCTCAGTTGTTCTGCTATTGATTCCTTGTAGTGTATTTTTTTTTGTATGTTTTTTTCTTGTCAACTTTAAATATTGCAATTATGTTTTTCAAGTTTATAATCTGTCCTGCATTGAGCAGAAATTCTTCATTTTGATATACTTAAATTCATCACATTTTCTAGCCTTTTGATATGTGGGGTTTTAGCCTTTCCTCACCACTGTATCACAACTATTCCCCAACATTTTCTTTCATTAGCTTCCTAGTTTTTTTATACTTATATGTTGAATTCATGTGGAGTTCCTCTCTAAGTTGTAAGGTAGGAATTCTGCTTTATTTTTCTTCATATTTGAAGCCATTTTTCACCAATCTCTCTCTCTCTCTTTTTTTTTTTTTTTTTTTTTTTTTTGGCTACACCTGAACAGCATGTGGGATCTTAGTTCCTCAGCCAGGGATTGAACCCGAGCCCCCTGCAGTGGAAGCGCAGAGTTTTAACCACTGGACCTCCAGGGAAGTCCCACCAATCGCTCTTAAAAAAACCTGTCCTCTAGTGTATTTTTCATTTCAGTTACTGTATTGTTCATCTCTGTTTGTTTGTTCTTTAATTCTTCTAGGTCTTTGTTAAACATTTCTTGCATCTTCTCGATCTTTGCCTCCATTCCTTTTCCGAGGTCCTGGATCATCTTCACTATCATTATTCTGAATTCTTTTTCTGGAAGGTTGCCTGTCTCCACTTCATTTAGTTGTTTTTCTGGGATTTTATCTTGTTCCTTCATCTGGTACATAGCCCTCTGCCTTTTCATCTTGTCTATCTTTCTGTGAATGTGGTTTTTGTTCCACAAGCTGCAGGATTGTAGTTCTTCTTGCTTCTGCTGTCTGCCTTCTGGTGGATGAGGCTATGTAAGAGGCTTGTGCAAGTTTCCTGATGGGAGGAACTGGAGGTGGGTAGAGCTGGGTGTTGCTCTGGTGGGCAGAGCTCAGTAAAACTTTAATCTGCTTGTCTGCTGATGGGTGGGGCTGGGTTCCCTCCTTGTTGGTTGTTTGGTCTGAGGCAACCCAACACTGGAGCCTACCTGGGCTCTTTGGTGGAGCTAATGGCGGACTCTGGGAGGGCTCACGCCAAGGAGTACTTCCCAGAACTCCTGCTGCCAGTGTCCTTGTCCTCATGGTGAGACACAGCCACCCCCTGCCTCTGCAGGAGACCTTCCAACACTAGCTGGTAGGTCTGGTTCAGTCTCCTATGGGGTCACTGCTCCTTCCCCTGGGTCCCGATGCACACACTACTCTGTGTGTGCCCTCCAAGTGTGGAGTCTCTGTTTCCCCCAGTCCTGTTGACGTTCTGCAATCAAATCCCACTAGCCTTCAAAGTCTGATTCTCTAGGAATTCCTCCTCCCGTTGCCAGACCCACAGGTTGGGAAGCCTGACATGGGGCTCAGAACCTTCACTCCAGTGAGTGGACTTCTGTGGTGTAAGTGTTCTCCAGTTTGTGAGTCACCCACCCAGCAGTTACAGGATTTGATTTTACTGTGATTGCGCCCGTCCTACCGTCTCATTGTGGCTTCTCCTTTGTCTTTGGATGTGAGGTATCTTTTTTGGTGAGTTCCAGTGTCTTCCTGTCGATGATTGTTCAGCAGTTAGTTGTGATTCCAGTGCTCTCGCAAGAGAGAGTGAGAGCACGTCCTTCTACTCTTCCATCTTGAACCAATCTCCCTATTATAGAATTTATAATACCTATTTTTAACTTATCAGAGTCTAACTTAAAATACTATTATAGTACTTCATATGTAAGAGTCTTAAACAGAGTTATGTCCATTTCTCTCTCCTGTCCCTTTTGCTATCATTGTTTCATTATATTTTTTCATGTGTTATAAATTCCACAATATATTATTATTTTTAATAAGTCAAAAATTTGGAAAATACAAGTCATATATTATCTACACATTAATTGTGTCTAGCTTTCTTCATTCCATGATGTACATTTGCATTTCCATGAGATATCCTTTTATTTCAATTTGAAGAACTTCTTTTAGTGTTTCTTTTTTATTTTTTTATTTTTTTTATTTTTATTTATTTATTTTTTTTTTATTTTTATTTTTTTATTTTTTTAAACATCTTTATTGAAGTATAATTGCCTTACAATAGTGTGTTAGCTTCTGCTTTATAACAAAGTGAATCAGTTATACATATACAATATGTTCCCATTTCTCTTCCCTCTTGCATCTCCCTCCCTCCCACCCTCCCCATCCCACCCCTCTAGGTGGTCACAAAGCACCGAGCTGATCTCCCTGTGCTGTGCGGCTGCTTCCCACTAGTTATCTATTTTACATTTGGTAGTGTATATATGTCCATGACACTCTCTTACCCTGTCACATCTCACCCCACCCCCTCCCCATATCCTCAAGTCCATTCTCTAGTAGGTCTGTGTCTTTATTCCCGTCTTGCCACTAGGTTCTTCATGGCCTTTTTTTTTTTTCCCTTAGATTCCGTATATATGTGTTGGCATACTGTATTTGTTTTTCTCTTTCTGACTTACTTCACTCTGTATGACAGACTCTAACTCCATCCACCTCATTACAAATACCTCCATTTCATTTCTTTTTATGGCTGAGTAATATTCCATTGTATATATGTGCCACATCTTCTTTATCCATTCATCTGTCGATGGACATTTAGGTTGCTTCCATGTCCTGGCTATTGTAAATAGAGCTGCAATGAACATTTTGGTACATGACTCTTTTTGACCTATGGTTTTCTCAGGGTATATGCCCAGTAGTGGGATTGCTGGGTCATATGGTAGTTCTATTTGTAGTTTTTTAAGGAACCTCCATACTGTTCTCCATAGTGGCTGTATCAATTTACATTCCCACCAACAGTGCAAGAGTGTTCCCTTTCCTCCACACCCTCTCCAGCATTTATTGTTTCTAGATTTTTTGATGATGGCCATTCTGACCGGTGTGAGATGATATCTCATTGTAGTTTTGATTTGCATTTCTCTAATGATTAATGATGTTGAGCATTCTTTCATGTGTCTGTAGGCCATCTGTATATCTTCTTTGGAGAAATGTCTATTTAGATCTTCTGCCCATTTTTGGATTGGGTTGTTCGTTTTTTTGTTATTGAGCTGCATGAGCTGCTTGTAAATCTTGGAGATTAATCCTTTGTCAGTTGCTTCATTTGCAAATATTTTCTCCCATTCTGAGGGTTGTCTTTTCGTCTTGTTTATGGTTTCCTTTGCTGTGCAAAAGCTTTTAAGTTTCATTAGGTCCCATTTGTTTATTTGTGTTCTTATTTCCATTTCTCTGGGAGCTGGGTCAAAAAGAATCTTGCTGTGATGTATGTCATAGAGTGTTCTGCCTATGTTTTCCTCTAAGAGTTTGATAGTGTCTGCCCTTACACTTAGGTCTTTAATCCATTTTGAGTTTATTTTTGAGCATGGTGTCAGGGAGTGTTCTAATTTCATACTTTTACATGTTCCTGTCCAATTTTCCCAGCACCACTTATTGAAGAGGCTGTCTTTTCTCCACTGTATATGCTTGCCTCCTTTATCAAAGATAAGTTGACCATATGTGTGTGGGTTTATCTCTGGGCTTTCTATCCTGTTCCATTGATCTATATTTCTGTTTTTGTGCCAGTACCAAACTGTCTTGATTACTGAAGCTTTGTAATATAGTCTGAAGTCAGGGAGCCTGATTCCCCCAGCTCCATTTTTCGTTCTCAAGATGGCTTTGGCTATTCGGGGTCTTTTGTGTTTCCATACAAATTGTGAAATTTTTTGTTCTAGTTCTGTGAAAAATGCCAGTGGTAGTTTGATAGGGATTGCATTGAATCTGTAGATTGCTTTGGGTAGTAGAGTCATTTTCACAATGTTGATTCTTCCAATCCAGGAACATGGTATATCTCTCCATCTATTTGTATCATCTTTAATTTCTTTCATCAGTGTCTTATAATTTTCTGCATACAGGTCTTTTGTCTCCTTAGGTAGGTTTATTCCTAGATATTTTATTCTTTTTGTTGCAATGGTAAATGGGAGTGTTTTCTTAATTTCACTTTCAGATTTTTCGTCATTAGTGTATAGAAATGCAAGAGATTTCTGTGCATTAATTTTGTATCCTGCTACTTTACCAAATTCATTGATTAGCTCTAGGAGTTTTCTGGTAGCATCTTTAGGATTCTCTATGTATAGTATCATGTCATCTGCAAATAGTGACAGCTTTACTTCTTCTTTTCCAATTTGGATTCCTTTTATTTCTTTGTCTTCTCTGATTGCTGTGGCTAGGACTTCCAGAACTATGTTGAATAATAGTGGTGAGAGTGGGCAACCTTGTCTTGTTCCTGATCTTAGTGGAAATGGTTTCAGTTTTTCACCATTGAGGACAATGTTGGCTGTGGGTTTGTCATATATGGCCTTTATTATGTTGAGGAAAGTTCCCTCTATGCCTACTTTCTGCAGGGCTTTTATCATAAATGGGTGTTGAATTTTGTCGAAAGCTTTCTCTGCATCTATTGAGATGATCATATGGTTTTTCTCCTTCAATTTGTTAATATGGTGTATCACATTGATTGATTTGCGTATATTGAAGAATCCTTGCATTCCTGGAATAAACCCCACTTGATCATGGTGTATGATCTTTTTAACGTGCTGTTGGATTCTGTTTGCTAGTATTTTGTTGAGGATTTTTGCATCTATGTTCATCAGTGATATTGGCCTGTAGTTTTCTTTCTTTGTGACATCTTTGTCTGGTTTTGGTATCAGGGTGATGGTGGCCTTGTAGAATGAGTTTGGGAGTGTTCCTCCCTCTGCAATATTTTGGAAGAGTTTGAGAAGGATAGGTGTTAGCTCTTCTCTAAATGTTTGATAGAATTCACCTGTGAAGCCATCTGGTCCTGGGCTTTTGTTTGTTGGAAGGTTTTTAATCACAGTTTCAATTTCAGTGCTTGTGATTGGTCTGTTCATATTTTCTATTTCTTCCTGGTTCAGTCTCGGCAGTTTGTGCATTTCTAAGAATCTGTCCATTTCTTCCAGGTTGTCCATTTTATTGGCATAGAGTTGCTTGTAGTAATCTCTCATGATCTTTTGTATTTCTGCAGTGTCTGTGGTTACTTCTCCTTTTTCATTTCTAATTCTATTGATCTGGGTCTTCTCCCTTTTTTTCTTGATGAGTCTGGCTAATGGTTTATCAATTTTGTTTATCTTTTCAAAGAACCAACTTTTAGTTTCATTGATTTTTGCTATTGTTTCCTTCATTTCTTTTTCATTTATTTCTGACCTGATCTTTATAATTTCTTTCCTTCTGCTGGCTTTGGGGTTTTTTTGTTCTTCTTTCTCTAATTGCTTTAGGTGCAAGGTTAGGTTGTTTATTCGAGATGTTTCCTGTTTCTTGAGGTAGGCTTGTATTGCTATAAACTTCCCTCTTAGCACTGCTTTTGCTGCGTCCCATAGGTTTTGGGTCGTCGTGTCTCCGTTGTCATTTGTTTCTAGGTATTTTTTGATTTCCCCTTTGATTTCTTCAGTAATCACTTCGTTATTAAGTAATGTATTGTGTAGCCTCCATGTGTTTGTATTTTTTACAGATCTTTTCCTGTAATTGATATCTAGTCTCATAGCGTTGTGGTCGGAAAAGATACTTGATACGATTTCAGTTTTCTTAAATTTACCAAGGCTTGATTTGTGACCCAAGATATGATCTATCCTGGAGAATGTTCCATGAGCACTTGAGAAAAATGTGTATTCTGTTGTTTTTGGGTGGAATGTCCTATAAATATCAATTAAGTCCATCTTGTTTAATGTATCATTTAAAGCTTGTGTTTCCTTATTTATTTTCATTTTGGATGATCTGTCCATTGGTGAAAGTGGGGTGTTAAAGTCCCCTACTATGATTGTGTTGCTGTCAATTTCCCCTTTTATGGCTGTTAGTATTTGCCTTATGTATTGAGGTGCTCCTATGTTGGGTGCATAAATATTTACAATTGTTATACCTTCCTCTTGGATCGATCCCTTGATCATTATATAGTGTTCTTCTTTGTCTCTTGTAATAGTCTTTATTTTAAAGTCTATTTTGTCTGATATGAGAATTGCTACTCCAGCTTTCTTTAGATTTCCATTTGCATGGAATATCTTTTTCCATCCCCTCACTTTCAATCTGTATGTGTCTCTAGGTCTGAAGTGGGTCTCTTGTAGACAGCATATATATGGGTCTTGTTTTTGTATCCATTCAGCCAGCCTGTGTCTTTTGGTGGGAGCATTTAATCCATTTACATTCAAGGTAATTATCGATATGTATGTTCCTATTCCCATTTTCTTAAATGTATTGGGTTTGTTATTGTAGGTGTTTTCCTTCTCTTGTGTTTCTTGCCTAGAGAAGTTCCTTTAGCATTTGTTGTAAAGCTGGTTTGGTGGTGCTGAACTCTCTCAGCTTTTGCTTGTCTGTAAAGGTTTTAATTTCTCCATCAAATCTGAATGAGATCCTTGCTGGGTAGAGTAATCTTGGTTGTAGGTTTTTCTCCTTCATCACTTTAAGTATATCCTGCCACTCCCTTCTGGCTTGCAGAGTTTCTGCTGAGAGATCAGATGTTAACCTTATGGGGATTCCCTTGTGTGTTATTTGTTTTTTTTCCCTTGCTGCCTTTAATATGTTTTCCTTATATTTAATTTTTGACAGTTTGATTAATATGTGTCTTGGCGTGTTCCTCCTTGGGTTTATCCTGTATGGGACTCTCTGTGCTTCCAGGACTTGATTAACTATTTCCTTTCCCATATTAGGGAAGTTTTCAACTATAATCTCTTCAAAAATTTTCTCAGTCCCTTTCTTTTTCTCTTCTTCTTCTGGTACCCCTATAATTCGAATGTTGGAGCGTTTAATGTTGTCCCAGAGGTCCCTGAGACTGTCCTCAGTTCTTTTCATTCTTTTTTCTTTATCCTGCTCTGTAGTAGTTATTTCCACCATTTTATCTTCCAGGTCACTTATCCTTTCTTCTGCCTCAGTTATTCTACTATTGATCCCATCTAGAGTATTTTTAATTTCATTTATTGTGTTCTTCATCATTGCTTGGTTCCTCTTTAGTTCTTCTACATCCTTGTTAAATGTTTCTTGCATTTTGTCTATTCTATTTCCAAGATTTTGGATCATCCTTACTATCATTATTCTGAATTCTTTTTCAGGTAGACTACCTATTTCCTCTTCATTTGTTAAGTCCAGTGTGTTTTGAGCCTGCTCCTTCATCTGCTGTGTGTTTTTCTGTCGTCTCATTTTGCCTATCTTACTGTGTTTGGGGTCTCCTTTTCACAGGCTGCAGGTTCGTAGTTCCCGTTGTTTTTGGTATCTGTCCCCAGTGGCTAAGGTTGGTTCAGTGGGTTGTGTAGGCTTCCTGGTGGAGGGAACTAGTGCCTGAGTTCTGGTGGATGAGGCTAGATCTTGTCTTTCTGGTGGGCACGTCCACGTCTGGTGGTGTATTTTGGGGTGTCTGTGGCCTTATTATGATTTTAGGCAGCCTCTCTGCTAATGGATGGGGTTGTGTTCCTGTCTAGCTAGTTGTTTGGCATAGGGTGTCCAGCACTGTAGCTTGCTGGTCGTTGGGTGAAGCTGGGTCTTGATGTTGAGATGGAGATCTCTGGGAGATTTTTGCCGTTTGGTATTACGTGGAGCTGGGAGGTCTCTTGTGGACCAGTGTTCTGAAGTTGGCTCTCCCCCCTCAGAGGTACGGCCCTGATGCCTGGCTGGAGCACCAAGAGCCTTTCGTCCACACAGCTCAGAGTAAGAGGGAGAAAAAATAGAAAGAAAGAAAGAAAGAGGCTATAATATAGTGAAGTAAAATAAAGCTATTGTAAAGCAAAGCTATACAGACAAAATCTCACCCAGAAGCATATACATATACACTCACAAAAAAAAGGAAAAGGGGAAAAATTAATATCTCCTGCTCCCAGAGTCCCCCTCCTGAACTTGGGCTGATTCGTTGTCTATTCAGGTATTCAGCAGATGCAGGCACATCAAGTTGTTTGTGGAGTTTTAATCCGCTGCTCCTGAGGCTGCTGGGAGAGATTTCCCCTTCTCTTCCCTGTTCGCACAGCTCCTGGGGTTCAGCTTTGGATTTGGACCCGCCTCTGCGTGTAGGTCGCCTGAGGGCGTCTGTTCCCCGCCCAGACAGGACGGGGTTAAAGGAGCAGCTGCTTCGGGGGCTCTGGCTCACTCAGGCCGCGGGGAGGGAGGAGTACGGAGGAGGCGGGGCGAGCCTGCAGCGTCAGAGGCCGGCGTGACGTTGCACCAGCCTGAGGCGCGCAGTGCGTTCTCCCGGGGATGTTGTCCCCGGATCCCGGGACCCTGGCAGTGGCGGGCTGCACAGGCTACCGGGAGGGGCGGTGTGGAGAGTGACCTGTGCTCACACACAGGCTTTTTGGAGGCGGCAGCAGCAGCCCCAGCGTCTCACGCCCGTCTCTGGGGTCCGCTCTGATCGCCGCGGCTCGCGCCCTTCTCTGGAGTTCGTTTAGGCGGCGCTCTGAATCCCCTCTCCTTGCGCGCCGCGAAACTAAGAGGCAAGAAAAAGTCTCTTGCCTCTTCGGCAGCTGCAGACTTTTTCCCGGACTCACTTCCGGCTACCTGTGGTGCACTAAACCCTTCAGGCTGTGTTCACGCTGCCAGCCCCAGTCCTCTCCCTGCGATCCCACCGAAGCCCGAGCCTCAGCTCCCAGCCCCGCCCGCCCCGGCGGGTGAGCAGACAAGCCTCTCGGGCTGGTGAGCGCTGCTCGGCGCCGAGCCTCTGTGCGGGAGTCTCTCCGTTTTTCCCTCTGCGCCCCTGTTGCTGTGGGATCCGCGCTGATAGCCGCGGCCTGCGCCCTTCTCTGGAGTTCGTTTAGACGGTGCTCTGAATCCCCTCTCCTTGCCCGCCGCGAAACAAAGAGGCAAGAAAAAGTCTCTTGCCTCTTCGGCAGCTGCAGACTTTTTCCCGGACTCACTTCCGGCTACCTGTGGTGCACTAAACCCTTCAGGCTGTGTTCACGCTGCCAGCCCCAGTCCTCTCCCTGCGATCCCACCGAAGCCCGAGCCTCAGCTCCCAGCCCCGCCCGCCCCGGCGGGGAAGCAGACAAGCCTCTCGGGCTGGTGAGTGCTGCTCGGCGCCGAGCCTCTGTGCGGGAACCTCTCCGCTTTGCCCTCCGCACCCCTGTGGCTGCACTCTCCTCCGTGGCTCCAAAGCTTCCCCCCTCCGCCACCCGCAGTCTCCGCCCGCGAAGGGGCTTCCTAGTGCGTGGAAACCTTTCCTCCTTCACAGCTCCCTCCCACTGGTGCAGGTGCCGTCCCTATTCTTTTGTCTCTGTTATTTCTTTTTTCTTTTGCTCTACCCAAGTACGGGGGGAGTTTCTTGCCTTTTTGGAGGTCGGACGTTTTCTGCCAGCGTTCAGTGGGTGTTCTGTAGGAGCAGTTCCACGTGTAGATGTATTTCTACTGTATCTGTGGGAAGGAAGGTGATCTCCGCGTCTTACTCTTCCGCCATCTTCTCCCAGCAATCTAGTGTTTCTTGCACACAGGTCTGCTAGTGATAATTCTCTCCCTTTTTTTGTTGTCTGATAAAAGCCTTTATTTTCCCTTCATTTTTAAAGTATAATTTCACTGGACGTAGAACTTGAGGTTGATAGTTTCTTTTCCGTCACTTTAAAGATGTCATTCTATTGTCTTTTGGAATATTTTCCTTAAAGTGATGTGTCGTTTTTCTCTGGTCGCTTTTAAGACTGCCTTTTTATCACTGGATTTCAGCAATTTGATTATGATGTGCCTGCTTGGGGTTTGTTGAGTATATTGGATTTCTGTAGGTTTTTGTTTTTCAATAAATTTTTAAAAAGTTTGGACATTAGTTCTTTAATTTCTCTTCCTTTGCCCCCTGCTGATTCCTCAATTTCAATATTTAAATTTCACGTATATTTAAAGTCTTGGTACTGTCCCATAAGTAACTGTTTGCTAATTTGTAGGTTTTTTTTTTTTTCCTTTCTGTGATTCAGTTTGGATGGTTTCTTTTGCCATAACTTCAAGTCATTGTATGTGTCTTACCTGATATTAAGCACATACGGTGAATTTTCATTTCATACTTTTCATTTCTGGAAGTTCTTATTACTTCTTTTTTACATGTTCCATTTCTTTCTCCATTTTGCTTGTGTTTTCCTTTAAATCCAAGAACATATTTATAGTAGCTGTTTTTTTAAAAAAATTATTTATTTATTTATTTATTTATGGCTGTGTTGAGTCTTCATTTCTGTGCAAGGGCTTTCTCTAGTTGCGGCAAGTGGGGCCACTCTTCATCACGGTGCGCGGGCCTCTCATTATCGCAGCGTCTCTTGTTGCAGAGCATGGACTCCAGACGCGCAGGCTCAGTAATTGTGGCTCACTGGCCTAGTTGCTCTGAGGCATGTGGGATCTTCCCAGACCAGGGCTCGAACCTGTGTCCCCTGCATTGGCAGGCAGATTCTCAACCACTGCGCCACCAGGGAAGCCCTATAGTAGCTGTTTTAAAGTTTTTGTGTACTAGTTTCATTATCTCTGACATTCTGTGACTTTTCCCTTTGGTTGATGTTTTTTCTTGGTTATGGATCACATTTTTCTGCTTCTTTGCATGTATAATAATTTTTAATTGGATGTCAGACATTATCATGTTAAATTATTGAGAATCAAGATTTTGTTGTCTTTTTAAGAAAGAATGTTGAATTTTGTTTGGCAGGCAGTTGAGATAGTGTGATACTTTTGAGGCTTGTTCTTAAGTTTGTTTGAGTGAGTCTTGTGTAGCCCCTACTATAGGACTGGTTTAGCCCCATTACTAAAAGCATGGCCCTTCTGGGGTCTCTACTGAATGTGTAGGTGCTTCAGTGATGTCTCCACTTTGGCTCACTGGAACTTGGATGTCTCCCAGCCCTGTATGAGCAGTGAAAGTTATTCAGCTTACAGCTTATAGTTTTTCTGACTCAAGAGGTTGCCTAAGCAGGTTTCTTTGAGTTCTTTCTCTGTGTAGAAACTTTGTCTCCAGTGCTCTGCCCTGCAAATTTCAGCTGCCTCCATGACTCTGATCTTTGTCTTTTCTAGTCAGCAAGACCACTGTGGTTTGTTAGGGGTCCCCAATTTCTGTGCTACTGGCTGGAATGTGACTCCAGGCAGAAAGCAAGGGAAACATGTAGGGTTCACTTTATTTGTTTACCTTCCCTTAGGGTTCACTGTCCTGGGCTCCCTGTTTTTCAGTGTCTGTAAACACTTATTTGTATTGTTTAGTTTTCAGATTGTGCTGGGGGCAGGGCAAGTCAGGTACTATTTAATCCATCATGGCTGGAAGCAGAAGTCAAATCCACTAATCTTACCAAGAAAAAATTTTTTCAAAAAATATATTAGATCCCTACAAGAATATAAATCTCTCTTTTTTTAATTGTTGTTGTTGTTCACTGATTTGGATCAAGTGCTGAAAATGCCTTTTATCATGTAGTTGCTCAATAAATATTTCTTAAATACATAAATAAATCAATAAAATCTATTTTTTTAAACTAGCATGACCTTTGCTATTAATCAGAAAGCAAGATTGATGATGTGATATATTAGCCTATTTGTGGAATGCGGGCTTTTGATTAAATAATTTTAAATACAAGTTTCTAATAATAATAGTTACTATTAATAATTATTTAAGTGTGTATTCCTGATTAAGGCACTTCAAATATTAACTAACCCCCCAGGGTACAGGGATAAGTTTAAAATATTGAATGTGCACATGTATACCACACTATCTATGTTAAAGTCTTTTAGAGAAAAGTACAGACAACATCCAACACAGAAAAGGTAAAAATTCTTCTTTCTGCCCCTAATTCTTATTCTCTCTCAATTCTTTTCTGCATGATTATTATTTTTTATTACCAACTTATGCATAGACAAGTTATATATAAATATCTAATCCCTCTTTTGTCCCACAAATGATTGTGTATTATATACAGTAAACTGCACCTTTTTAACTTCATGTAATTAGATCTGTTAAGGAGAATTTCATAAATCACTTCATTATTTTAACATTTACCTAGATTTCATTAAGCAGATATGTCATAGTTTATTTAAAATATTTTCTGTTGATAGATATTTAGTTTTTCCCCATTTATTTTTGGTTACAAACAGTGCTATCTATAATCAAAAGCCTTGCATGTATGTCATTGTGCTTTCATGTGCCACAGATTCCATCATATGATTGTACAAAGCAGCAATAAAAATGTACCCCAAACCAAGTAATGAACAAGTAAGCCTTAAGTACAATAGCCTTTTATTGCTGCATAATAATTGCATATCCCCAATTCAAATTATTCTAATAAGGAAATTTAGGTGCACAAATTTCCACAAAACGTGAACACTACTTTGTAATACACCTCTGCCTCTTCTCAATGGACTCTGTGTCATAATACATGGTATTACTATGGTAAAAGTCTTTTTTACTAAGAAAAAATTACATGCTTACACTTCTTTGGTCTCTGGATTAGAAAGAAACAAATTTGAAACTCTGAGCCTTTTGTGTGTGTGTGTGCAAAAAAGAGAGAGGGGGTTTCACATAAATCGAGTCAATCTTGTTTTCATTTTCATTTTTTGTCTACTGTGTAATTCATTAAATTAGCTGTTTGCAGTCACAAGAGAACTGCATGTTTCTTGCTTTATTTTCTCATTATGTTGTCTTGGGATGCTACCTCTGACAGAGGAAACTCTTTTTTGCAATTCTAAAACACACGATAGCCTCGTGCAGATAGAATTATGGCTACAGCAAGTTATCCCTGAGAAGATGAGGCACAACTAGTTTTTCATCTGTTAACGAAAAATCCAAGTCTCCCCCCAAATAATTGTAGGGCATGAAGTCCTTCAAATACGTTTCTTGTTCGCCAATTAATATCTTTGTGTATTGAAGAAATTTGCAGTGGAAGCCTAAAGATGTTATTAAAACAAAGCAGAAGGTTGGATTTTGTAATGTAAAGATTCTAGATAGACACATGAGAGCCTAGACGGGGAATAATTCTAAACTATTCCCAATTAAAGGTCATTTGGTAGGACACTGGAAATGTAATTTCCTTAAGGCTTTGATCCTTCATTGTTTTTTCCTTATCAACACCTGGAGGGTTCCCCAGACCTTGCATACTTCAGAGTGTTCCTTTTACAACAACTACCCAAAATGTTCAGAGCAGGTGAACTTAGAAAAGTCTTGTTAGGAGGGAGAAGAGCCAGAGGGCGATTTCTTTGGGAGACAGTCTGCTGGGTTATTCGTTCAGGTCACAGCACGTGTTAGCATTGGGGAGGGATAGAGGGTGCCTGCAGGATGGGAGGAGAGAGACCCAGATTTTCTGGAAAGCCAGTGGAGCCATGCAGTTGTGGGAAAAATAAGGTGACGCTCCAGGAACCGCTTCTGTGGACATTCCACTTGTACCTTCACTGCCCTGGGGTCTATGGTAAACTCTGATTTGACTAGCACTGTGGTGTTCAAATAATTGGAACTTGCTGAACAAAACCTCTCCCCTGATACCCAGCTTTACAGTAATGACAACTATTAAAAACAAAGAAAACCTGACAGCAAACCATTGTTATTATTTAGCACTTATAGAATGTGCACAGCATGCTTGGTGCTGTGAAAAATGAGGACTGCAATACTGAGATAGCTTGAGGAGTTTATGTTGTCAAGTAAACAGCAGCAGCTAGTGCACTTAGGTTATCCCCGTGAAAGGGACAGGACAGATTTGCTGAATTCAGTGATTTGTTTTTCTTTGCCTCTTTGCTCCTTCTTTGTTTTTCTTGGATGTCTCATATCTCACAGCTCAGTGTTTCTCAAACTTGGCTACCTGTAGGAATCACCCAGTGAGCTTTTAAAAATAAGGTGGTTCTCTAGAAAAATGGTACAGATGAACCGGTTTGCAGGGCAGAAATAGAGACACAGATGTAGAGAACAAACATATGGACACCAAGAGGGGAAAGTGGAGGGGGTGGTGGTGGTGGTGGTGGGATGAATTGGGAGATTGGGATTGACGTATATACATTAATATGTATAAAATGGATAACTAATAAGAACCTGCTGTATAAAAAAATAAAATTCACAAATTCAAAAAAAAAATAACATGGTTCTTGCTTCTTATGCTTAAAGACATTGAGGTAATAGATCTAGGGTGTGTTCTGGGCAACAGGATTTTTAAAAGTCCCCTACATGATTCCCATCTGCAGCTAAGGTTGTGAGCCACTTTTGTGGTTTTGTTTTTGTTATCGTTGCTTGTTCGTTTTTAAATCAACTGCCCCTGATAGCACTTCAGTTAAAACCACCTTGGTTTTTATTCTAGTTTTTTTCTTTTCTCTTTGTGCCTTTTGCAAAAAAAAAAAAAAAAGACAAAAGAAAAAAAAAAAGGAAGTTAACCTTATTAACAACTCCACCCTACTTCTGCCATAATATTAATGGAAGAGTGTTCTTGCTCCTCTCCCATGTGGCATGTGCATTTTAACTGGAGTCTTCTGGAGACAGTGTCTTATTTCTATCCAAAGCTGTGGGTCTAATGGTACAGATTTTAAGTGAATTATTTGGTAATAAGTCTCTACTTAACTCATGAATCGTGTTGCAGCCCTCAGTCTGTTTGCTTGGAACAAATATGTAAGAAAGACCTCTGTTAAAGTCTACATGTTGTGCTTCTCAACCAGCTTCAGGTATTTGTTCTGGATCAGAGGGATGTCCTTCCCTTACGCAGAATCTTTATACAGACCCAGAGAGTCCAGATCGAGGTACATCTGCACTTTTGCCCACCCCACATCCTTCTTCCTTTTCTTCTATCATCCAAAGAGCATATTGGATCATCTTTAGGTTCTGGGATGCCATCCCAGAAGTAGTTCTCATGTTGGGGTGTGGATATCCTAAGACCACGTATATACGAAATGTAGGCAATGTCTAACTCCCACGTTTCAGGAGTAGGTACGTGTATTAGTTACCCTATTGCTGTATAACAAATTATCCCACAATTTAGCAGCTTAAAACAACAGACATTTATTATTATTATCTCACTCAATTTCTGAGGGTTAGAAATTCAGAAGTGGCTTAGCTGAGTGGTCGTGGCTCAGGATCTTTCATGAGGTTGCCGATACGTTGTCATCTGAAGGCTTGACGGGCTGGAGTATCTTCGCTCACATGGCTGTTGGCAGGCCTCAGTTTCTTGCTGGCTGTTGGTCAGCTGTCTCATTTTCTTACCACGTGGGGTTCTCCATAGGGCTGGTCATTATGTGGCAGCTGGCTTACACCAGAGTACCTGTCAGAGAGAGAGAGAGAGAAATAAAGAGAGAGATCAAGGTATAAACAGAAGTGACTGTTATAATCAATATTGGAAATGACATGCCAAATTTCTGCTGTATTTTATTGTTCATACAGACTAACGCTGGTATAATATGAAAGAAGACTGTATAAGGACGTCAATACAAAGAGGTGGGATCATTGGGGGCCATCTTAGAGTCTGGCTACTACAAATGGGCTGGACCAAACACAAGAGAATTGTATGAAGTTTGTTGAGGTTTACCACCCATTCTCATTAAGCATTCTACCCAGTTGTCTAACTGTTCCAGTCCTGACCGATGAAAGGGGGCAGGCGAAAGTCAGTACTCTCACAACTGAGCATTTCTTGGAGGTGGCTCTCTAGGATCCAGAAAACCCATTCACACTGATGGGCACTTGCTAGGGCCTTAGTTTGAACAGCAGACTTTTCCCCCAATGATAGATGGATGAAGTGTATGTTCATCATCTCTGTACGGCTTTGGTTTGTTTGAAATATAAAGAAACACCTTGTGCCTTGTATCAAACCCTCAGAACTTGGACTCTGAATCTTCCATATAATTCTACTATATTATTTTCCATCTTAAGCGGTAATATATCATGCCTTGCCAGGGATTATGCTTGGAAAGGAAATGTTGATTATCAAAGAGATCATGATGACATCCTAAAGCTAGATTATGGTCCCTCTCACAAGCGTGATATTTTTGAGTTAGAGAGGATTGTGGAGACTTCGTCTCATACCATAGGGACTTTTTTGTCATTGTCATTTGTCATTGTCATTCTCCTATTTCTACTGTTTCATTTAACCACAGTGTCTTGTGGGCTCTTTGGGAACAAACTAATTTTTGTGTCACAGTACATATAACACTCTGTAGATGCAAGGACTCTATAAAAAATATAAATTAGATGACACGGTTTAGATTACTTGATAAACATGTACTATATATTTTCATAGATTTTGCAAAATGAATGCAAATACTAGTATTTTAATGTTATACAGACTTGACCTTCGTGGTAATCTTGCAAAGTGAACTAGACAAATATTTTCATGTCATTAATATAGAACAGTCAGTGAGTGAAAATGCTAGACTCAGAACCCAAGACTTTCGACTCCTACATTGTCTAATACTCTGTATACTACCTCCTTGGACAATAAAACATTCACTCTCAGAGACTCTTCTGATCAGGTAGCCTGATGAAAAAGATTCCTGTGGGATAAATGTCAAAATAATTAATGTGAGGGAAAGAAGCCAGACAAGAAAGAGTATGCACACACCATGTGATTTCCTTTGTATAAAACTCTAGGACAGTGGTTCTCAATCAGAGCCAATTTTGCCCCTAGGAGACGTTAGGCAATGTCTGGTTACATTTCTGGTGGTTATAACTGGAGCACAGGTACTACACACACATCTGATGGGTAGAGACTAAGGATGCTGATAAACCCCCGGCAATGCAGATAACAGCCCTCTACAACAAAGAATTATCTGGTCCAAAATGTCGATAGTGCTGAGGTTGAGAAACTCTGCTGTAGGAAATGCAAACTAATCTATACTGACAAAGAGGAAATCAGTGGTTGCTTAGGGATGGGGGCCAAGGAAGGATGGGAGAAAGGGATTACAAAGACCACCAGGAAACTTTCAAGAGTGATGGAACATTCACTGACTTGATTTTAATGATCAGTTCATGGGTATAAACATACATCAAAAATAATCAATTTGAAAAGTTAAGTCTGTGCCATTCATTATTTGTCTATTATGCCTCAATAAAGCTGTTCCTTTAAATACTTGAAGAATGTAATGATTATATTTGGAGAATGTAAGTAGTTTAGAATTGATGTAGTATGAAAGAAGAGATTGGATCCAGTGGTGGGATATGAGCAAAAAGCAAGAGTCAACAAGAAGGAAACATTTTATCTTACTGATTAGTTTGGACTTTTGTTTTATAAATGGCAGGAAGTTAGTAAAGTATTTTAAGCAGGAAACACAAACTTGTTAGTATTTTGGAAAGACTGCTTTGGTGCCGGTGTGGAGAATTGATTTAATGCCTGTTCTCATTACTGAAGTCTAGGGATTTTTATTTCATCAATATTTTATTATTTCATTGTCATAAATTAACATTGATTTGTGCAATTATGTTTCATTACTAAGTGGCAAAAAATGACTCTAAAAAAGAGAAGTAATTCCTTAACATAATTTCAATGTAAAGAGCCAGATAGAGAATTTTTTTTTTCTTTTTTTATTGGGGTTTTAGTTCAGTAATGACAGTCTGAAACTACTCTCTGCCCACATTTAAGACATTAAAAGTCCCCAGTGGCTGAAGGGTGAGTGGGAGCAAGAGACAGGGTGAGCAAAACCGCTCAGGTCGTGATGAACAGCAGGAAGCCTCCTCTCAGGAGAGGGAAAGGGACATGCTGTCCTTTAGAAAAAATGAGACTCTCAGCCTCTTCTGTACTGAAGAGGGAAGCAGGATTTACAAGCCACAAAACTCTGTCAGTTTCAGAAAGAAAAAATTCTCAGCTAACAGAGATCATTAATATTTTATCCTCCTGGACAGATATTGAGACCCTTTTATAAATCTGCAATGTCCTCTTGTCCTGGACAAACACTGTGACCCTTTATAGATCCTAAATGTCCTCTTGTACAATCCTGTGACCTCCTTCCGATGTATGTTATTGGTACCCCTTTCATAAAGCTTTTGTGTTCTGTGCTAACGTTTAAGTACACACTGCATCCTTTCCTATTGAATGCCGTGGTTTCTGATTTTTTTTTTTATAGTGGGTAATGTGAAGACTTCAGATGAAATAGATTGAGAAACATTGGAAATTGAATGCAAACTAAGACCACTTGACTGTTACTGAAATGAATAGCCCAGTTTGCTTTTTTTTTTTTTTAAAGAAATTCACGTTCTTTTATTTATTTATTTATTTATTTATGACTGTGTTGAGTCTTCGTTTCTGTGCGAGGGCTTTCTCTAGTTGCGGCAAGTGGGGACCACCCTTCATCGCGGTGCACGGGCCTCTCACCATCGCGGCCTCTCTTGTTGCGGAGCACAGGCTCCAGACGCGCAGGCTCAGCAATTGTGGCTCACGGGCCCAGTTGCTCCGTGGCATGTGGGATCTTCCCAGACCAGGGCTCAAACCCGTGTCCCCTGCATTGGCAGGCAGATTCTCAACCACTGCGCCACCAGGGAAGCCCTCTCATCTTTTTGTAACTGAATATCATGTCACCTCCCTGCCCTGCTGACTACAAAGCAAATATTGGAGGGTCTTAGACTGTAGTCAGGTACCAACAAAAGCCTATCATGTAGATGTGTTAGGAAACTGGATATGTTGGTTCATTCTTTCAGTGCTCTTTACTTCCTGCAGGACAGTTCGTATAAACAGCGAAGTCCTGTTTTTATATTCTTAGCCCTAATTGATTTTTTTCTATAACAGTATTGATTTAGCATATCATGTGGGGGGCCATTTATTCTCCCAGAATGGAAAACTGGATATTGGAAAACTTAAGACCTGAGGAGGAAAATCAGAATGTGAGAAAAAAAATCTGGGTATGTAGGAATGAAATTTAGCCAGGCCCCAAATCCTAGGCTTTCTGGGGAATGTTCCTGGAAACTTGACTTTTTAAAAGTCAGTCTCACAGTAAGCACTTAGTAAACACAGTAAACACTTAGGCTCATGCTACATTATTTCTTTGCACCTGTTGAGTGTATAAACAAAGACTCCATCATAGGCAGGTTGAGAAGAGGCCATGAGGACATAACGTTTCCCCAAGAAAATGCAAAAATGAGTTTATATGCCTGGCAGAATCCTCACTCTGAGAAGAGGGGTAGGTGGTATTCACACCTATTACTTCCATGCAGAAATTTGGAGACCTGGAAAGCTCTGTCTCCATTCAGGAGCACATAATTTTGTCTCTATAAATTTTTAAATATGTGCTGTTAAAGGACTTCTCAAGCTCCTATCCAAAATTGTGGCTACTTTCCATTGATCATGTCACTATTCTGTTGAAACACACATGAGCATGTCATAAAATCTATAGGAAAAATTGGTACTCTAGGAAAACAGAAAAGATATGTGAGTGTGAACAAGAAAACATGATTAATGTCTTCAAATATTTGATGGGTTATCATGAGCTAGAAGGATTAGATCGTTCTATGTGGTTTCCAATAGTAGAACTAGGACCAAAAAGCAGATATTAGGTCAAGATAGGGAAGATTTTTTTATATTAAGTGATTTAAGCTGGTCACAAGCAGCTTTTTACCATTGGATGTATTCAAATGAAAGTCTAATGACATCCTGTTAGGTCCAAATTGAGTCAGACTAGATATCTTCTATGTCTCTTGGAAATGGAATATTCTAGAATTCAAACAATATGATATGCTTAATGTTAAGATTGTAAACTATGATCTTCATATAATTTTTGTGTCATTTGGGATAATCAAGTCACTACTTGTTTTTGTTTGCATCATGAGATGTCCTTGTTTCTCTTCTGTGACTGTTACTTTTTGTATTCAACAGCTATTTAATTTGTTCTTTCATTAGTTTATTTGTTCATTCAATCACTTATGCAACAAACACTGTTGACTTCCTCATCTATAGTACTAGTTACTGTGTTAAGGACCCAAAGATGAAAAAAACAGTATATCTGCTTTGTCCCCATGAAGATATGAGTCTATGCTCAGCTGCTATCTAACTTGGAGCTTTAACTTTAAATGTATGTGATGCTTTTAGTTTTTTTTTATTGGTTGTTTAGACCCTTGAAATATAATACCATCCATTCAACCTGATGGTTCCAAGCAAGGATGAACTGAAAACAAATGTTCCATGAGTTAAATGAGAAGGCATACGAGAGACATTATTCAGTGGCATATTTTAATACTTTTTCCTTGACCATGACTGGGTGGTTGAACTTGTTGATGGTCAATGCTTAAGGGCAAAGGCAGGGTTCAAACAGCACGATTCAAATTCTGCTTCCTCTGTTGATTAGCTGTGAAACTAAGCTACCTAACCCTTCTGTGTCTTGATCTTTTCATCTGGCAAAGGGAATTATAATAGAACCTACCAATGAGGGTTCTTATGGGAAATAGAAATAATGTTTGTAAACTGCTTACCACAAGGCTTCACAGATAGTAATTTCTCAATGACAGTAAGCTGTGATTATGGTACCTTAGATGAGGCTCTCGTCTGTGCTTATTTCTATTTTAGCATTTATTGCGTTGGATTTTAGTAACTGCAGTGGACCCTTGAACAACACAGGTTTGAACTCATGGGTCTACTTATATGCAGATTTTTTCTCAATAGTAGTTTAACAGTTTCAGTAACTGTTCTGTTGATTTTTCTTTCTGTTTTGAAAAGACTTCTACTCTCTAGCTCCATTCTTGTGCTTTAGAATTTAAATATTCTTTCTATGTTTTCTGCTTTCCGAATGTAAATCCTATGTCTTGAAATCTTGAGCTCCTTTCCCCAAATTTCCTTCACAGGAAATATGATGCCTGTCCAAATGCCTTGGAGTTTACAAGCTGGTTTAGATTCTCAATTTCTCACTTAATTACCAATCACTTGCATGTACACACTAGTTTTATAATGGATCGTCAGGAGCAAGACATAAGGATATCTAATGTCTAGGTGAAGTTTCTATTTACTGTAGTTTAAAATTTCATGGCAATTGTTAGGGGGAGTTGCTTATTTCTCTACTTCTCTGTAGTCTATGGAAAGGGTTTTTTCTTAAATGCTCTAAGCCTCTTGCCTCAATCATTAGTCACGGAGGTGAAATAAGCTAATTTGTTGCTGGGTGAAAGGCATTGATTCACAGCTTTCGATTGGGTGGAGCCAATATATTAAAAGTTCTCAGGCATAGAGGATCCTGTCCCTTGTAGCTGTCCTATTTTCCCCTAAACAGTGCTAGGCACTGATCCTCAGGAACTGTGTATACTCTTAGACTCCACCTTTTTCTTAGGTAGACTGTTCCAAAATATAAACCAGAGTGGGGGTGGGGCAGGATGTTTTAGTGGATCTATTTGGCTCTTACACTAAGTCATTCCCTCCAAGATGGCTTTATCAGAAATCAGGTTGCCATTATGGCTTTCACCTCTCTGGTTTCTGTATCTGTATCTCAACTGGTTCTGAATTCAGGCAGAAAAGAGGATTGTCATTTATTAGGCCTTCCAAAATGCCAATCATAGTCAATTGTTATTTATTGGTATTCAATTTGGATTAAAAAAATAATCCTGAAAATAGAAGTGATATATATAGATGGTAAAACATTCCAACCATACACATGAATAAAGTGAAACATGAAATTCTCTTTGCTTCCCCTTGTCCTTCCCTACACAGTTAATCACTGTTAACATTTCTGTGAATCTTTAGAGAAGAAAGCACATAGGCTCACATAGGTTTTTATGTACTCTAGAAAATGTAGACAAAATCTTGGGTTAGTCAACAATTTCTTAGATATGACATCAAAAGTACAAGTTATTAAAAAAAAGGAGATTGATAAGTTGTACTTCAAAGTTAAAAACTTTTGTGCTTCGAAGTACATCATCAAGATAGTGAAAAGACAACCCACAGAATGGAAGAAAATATTTGCACATCATATATGTGTTTAGCGACTTGTATTCAAAATAAATGAATAACTCCTATAACTCAATAATAAAAGACAAATAACCCAATTGAAAAATGGGCAAAGGATCTGAATTGACATTTTTCCAAAGAAGATATATGAATGGCTAATAGCACATGAAAAGATTCTCAACATCATTAGTCATTAGGAAAGTACAAATTAAAACCAAAATGAGATGCCACTTTATACACAGTAGGATGGATGTAATAAAAAAGATGGAAAGTAACAAACGTTGGTGAGGATGTGGAGAAATTGGAATCCTCTTACGTTGCCGGTGGGAATGTAAAATTCAGCCACTTTGGAAAACAGCCTGACAGTTCCTCAAAATGTTAAATATAGAATTACCATATGACCCAGAATTTCCATTCCAATGTATATAGTCAAGGGGAATAAAAATATATGTCCACACAAAAACTTGTATACAAATGCACTTAAGAAGCATTATTCATCATAGCCAAAAAGTGGAAACAACCCAAATGTCCATCAATGAACAGCTGGGTATATAAAATGTGATATATCCATACAATAGAATATCATTGGACCATAAAAAAGGAAGGCAGTACTGATGTATGGTACAATATGGATGAATCTTGAAAACACTATTCTAAGTGAAAGAAGCCAGTCACAAAGGACCACATATTGTGCGGGTCCATGAATATCAGATGTTCAAAATCGGCACATCTGGAGAAACTGCAAGTAGTTTAATGGTTATCTAGGTCTGGGAGTAGGGAGAATGGTCCGTGACTGTTAATGGGTGCAGAGTTTCTTTTAAGAATAATGAAAACGCTCTACAATAAGATTATGGTGATTAGGTGTACAACCCTGTAAATACACTGAAAATCATGGAATTGTACAATTTAAACAGGTAAACTTATGGTATGTAAATTATATCTCAAAAAATATGTTAGAAACAAAAATGTCCACATATATAGTTATGGTATACACACTGCCACCTTACTTTTTTCATTTAACACATCTTAGTGTGTTTTTTTCCATATAAGAACATATAAAGCTGCTTATGTTTTTAAAAAAATTTTTTTTCTGATTTTTTAAAAATAAATTTATTTATTTATTTTTGGCTTTGTTGGGTCTTCATTGACATGAGGGGGCTTTCTTTAGTTGCAGCGAGTGGGGGCTACTGTTCTTCGCAGTGTGCGGGCTTCTCATTGCGGTGGCTTTTCTTTGTTGCGAAGCACCGGCTCTAGGCGCACGGGCTTCAGTAGTTGTGGCACGTGGGCTCAGTAGTTGTGGCTCGCGGACTCTAGAGCACAAGCTCAGTAGTTGGGGCGCACGGGCTTAGTTGCTCTGTGGCATGTGGGATCTTCCCGGACCAGGGCTCAAACCCATGTCCTCTGTATTGGCAGGCGGATTCTTAACCACCGCACTACCAGGGAAGTCCCAAGCTGGTACGTTGGGACTTTTTAAACATCCCATTTACGTTTTTAAATGGTTATATAATATTCCAAATTATGGGACACTTGATTGTTTCCTATAATTTAAATTTATATCACAGAGTTTCCTGAAGTTAAAAAGCTCCTTGTTCTTGGCCTGTCTGTATCCTACAAATGACCACAATTAGGGGATGAGAAGCATTTAGAACCAATACAGCAGAACATTAGGGCAAAGAGGTGAATAGGTTTTGTTGCTGTTGGTGAGGCCAGGAGTACTGGAAAAGAGGCAGAATGGCTGCAGGCTGCTCATTTCTTTCTGAGAATCTTTCCTTGTCTGACCCCATAGTTTTCCAGATATTAAAAATGGACCACCATGCCTGCCCCCAATAAGATGAACTTCATCAGAGTAAACTCAGTACACCGGTATGGCAGATGATTTTGCTTTTTGATTACACCTGTTTTGCATTTCTTTGTGGCGGTCTATAGGTTTTTTAATATTTTATATATTATTTTAATATTTTTGCCCCCTTTCCCAGCTCAGGTCTGTCAGTTTATTTTTATTCATAATTGAGTCCTTGGAGGTAGTAACTATTCTTTTACAAATATTTAGAAATATATTTTGCTGTTGGTTTCTGATAAGTCCTTTTATCAGGTTAATGATGTTTTCTTCCATTTCTTGATGAATAATTTTTCTTAAAAATCAGGAATGGATGTGGAGTTTTACCCAATTTGAGGGGATATCCATCATAATGGTTTATTTTTTTCTCCTTTAATCCTTTCATGTGATGAATTGCATTAGTGCATTTCCTAATCTATTTTCAATCATTCATTTGGCATTCATTTCACACATATTTATTTAGTGCCTTCTACATGGCAGATGCTGTGCTGAGCACCAGTGATACAGTAATAAGCAAAACAGACATTTTTCTTTAAACACATTGCTAAATGCAATCTGCTAACATTTAACTTTTCTTGCATTTAGATTTTAGAATCTATCTCAAGAAATATTCAAATATACACTCACAGATATATTATAAAGCATGGTTATGACAACATTGTTTTTAAATGTTAATATGTCCATTTATAGGAGAATGTTGAAATATATTTTAGTTTTTCCACAGTGTACAATAATATATAGGAGTTCAAAAGAAGTTAGCTACTATAGTACACACAAATATGGAAAGATTAAAAAAAAATCAAGTTGCAGGATTTATGTATATGTCATTATTGTAAAAATGAAAAAAAAACAAACCCTGTGTGTTCATAGTTTCTATAGGCATGAAAAAATAACTGGAAGAATATGAAACAGCAAACTAGTAAACATGGATTCCTTTAGAATATAGGATGAAGGGGTAGGGAGCGTGAGGAGAGATTTTTATTTTTCAGTGAATAACCTGTGTATTGCTTGATTTTTTTAATTAATTTATTTATTTTTTACAACAAGCAGGTATTATTTTTTTTTCAACATCTTTATTGGAGTATAATTGCTCTACAATGGTGTGTTAGCTTCTGCTGTATAACAAAGTGAATCAGCTGCACATATACATATATCCCCATATCCCCTCCCTCTTGCATCTCCCTCCCACCCTCCCTATCCCACCCCTCTAGGTGGTCACAGAGCACCCAGCTGATCTCCCTGTGCTATGAGGCTGCTTCCCACTAGCTATCTATTTTACATTTGGGAGTGTATATATGTCCATGCCACTCTCACTTCGTCCCAGCTTACCCTTCCCCCTCCCCATGTCCTCACGTCCATTCTCTACGTCTGCATCTTTATTCCTGTCCAAGCAGGTATTATTGTTGTAACTACAAAAGGAGAAAAATTAATGGTGGCGCTTAAGGACAGGAAGGAGGGCGAATGGGAACATTCTGAGCCTGACTCCATGGGGCAGGGCCCAAGTGTAAGCAGCAGCACCATTGGAGCTAGTTTTAAGCAGAATGGGTTTTTTTTTACTATGGACAAGACAGCTTACAATATTCTTGGAAAAGCTGAAGGAACAGGTGGTAGGTGGAATTTCCAGGAGCACCTCCAGAATCACCCTGCCTCCCTTGTGATCAGGGCAAGTTACTACCACTGCGGCAAGAAGCTAGAGAGTCAGGACGCTGCGGAGTGGGGACCTCAGAGCCACACAGCTTCTGCTGTGACCTGCTTCAGTCTGTGCCCCACAGACTGCCTCCCTTCCCATTCAGCTCACTTTCAGATTCTAGCCTCACATGACGGTGTCTGATTGGCAGAACCCAAGTCTCATCTGGAACCCTAGCCGCCAAGGAGTCTGAGTTATAATTTTCAGCTTTCCAAACATTGCAGTGTAGGAAGCTGTACAAGAAAGAGGCTGGAATGGATATTACGCAGGCAAGCTGCACAGTATCTGCCACGATGAACAAAGAGCACCTTGCTTTTCAAATACAATAAATGGCTATTTTCCCACAAAGGCTGGGAAGATCATTGATTCACTGGCAAAATCTTTTTTTGCATTATATAAAAATATATTGATATATTCTTATTGTAGAAAAATGAGAAAATAAGCAAGCACAGGTCAGAAAAAGGTAAATAAAGCATCTGAAATCTCACCATAGAATGTTAATATTTTGATGTATGACCTTTCAAACCCCTGCATACGCCATCCCCGCTCCCCCACCCCACACACGCACAGACTTAAAACAAATAGGGACTTCCCTGGTGGTCCAGGGGTTAAGACTCCGCCTTCCAATACAGCGGACGCGGGTTCCATCCCCGGTCGGGGAAATAGGATCCCACGAGCCACGGGGCTACTGAGCCCACACATGCCACAACTAGAGAGCCCCTGGGCTGCAATGAAGAGCCTGCACATCTCAATGAAAAATCCCTCGTGCCGCAACTAACACCCGACACAGCCAAAAAAAAAAAAAAAAAAAGAATAATCATATCACACATCGACAGAATCTGTTTTAAATGTGTACGAAAGCTTGATCCAATGTATAAAAAGTAAAGTTAATTAAAAATCATAAAACACACATTGACTTAACAACTTGATTTAAAAATTCGTTGAGGTAATAGACACTGAGTTTTTTTTTTTTTAGACACTGAGTTTTAAAGAAAATGAAATTCACTTTTAGATCACTTTCATCAAGTCAAAAATAGGCTATCTTTTCTTCATTTTTAATGAACTCTAATTTTCAATCTAATCAGGTTTTGTTTTCAATTAACTTTTTTTAAAATTTGAAAAACATCTCCCTTCATACCTTGTTTCCTCCAGGATTGGGGGAAATTCTGTACTCTGTCCAGTTTTGTTTTTTTTTTAAATTTATTTATTTATTTATTTTTGGCTGTGTTGGGTCTTCATTTCTGTGCGAGGGCTTTCTCTAGTTGCGGCAAGCAGGGGCCACTCTTCATTGCGGTGCGCGGGCCTCTCACTATCGCGGCCTCTCTTGTTGCGGAGCACAGGCTCCAGACGCGCAGGCTCAGTAGTTGTGGCTCATGGGCCTAGTTGCTCCACGGCATGTGGGATCTTCCCAGACCAGGGCTCGAACCCGTGTCCCCTGCATTGGCAGGCAGATTCTCAACCACTGCGCCAGCAGGGAAGCCCCACTGTCCAGTTTTAAAACAATGGAAAGAAATACCTCGGTCAGTTGTTAACCATCCACATGACCCACACCAGCCATAAAACCTCTCTGTATCTTTGTTTCAATGTCTGTAAAGTGAAGAGGTTAAACTGTACTCTCAGGTTCAGATCTACGAGACTGAACATTCTATGAAGAAATTTCCATTCTTGGGTAAAGGTTTCAGTCTGCAGAATCCTGGCTTTGATTTCCAGGCCTGCTTTTTATGGACCAGGTGACCTTGAGCTCATTATGAACTGCTGGATGCCTGAGTTTACGTATCTGAGCCCTGAGATTAAAAGTAGTTCCTATTTACTTCCTGGAGTTTGACAAGGGCTGCCAGCTCCCTTGCAGAGAATTCCTATATACATATTATAACTAATTAAAGTAAAGACAGTAATGTGGTCCAAGAGACAGCTAAACAGAATTCTTTAATTTCGGTGTAGATTTTAATTTTGAGATGGCTCTGTGAGATGTAAAAGCAACAGTGACAACATTTTAAGATAACAAAAGAGCACAGGAATTTGTTTCAGCTAATGAATGGATTAGTTGAGCACTCCAAAGGAAGAGTTTACCTAGCAACATATATTACTCTACTGCAACTATCAATCTACTGACTTACATTCCATATATCTACACATATCTATTAGAAAGGCTTTTACAAATTAAATGTGCTCTTCTCTGGGATGAACTTGCAAGTGATTTTCTGAATTTTCCAAGTTATTAATTAAATTATTTACCTTTAGTGAACAGAGGATATTTTTGTATCTAGAAAAAATATAATCAAGTATGTTTTTAAAATGTGTTTTAATGAAAAAAGTTGTGCTTTGCTACATATATTCTAAGACTGCAGCAGGTAGTAACAAGGGAAGGAAGAGAATATACCTATTAAATTATTCTTCTCTGTTATGAGGAGAGAGTGAGAGATCCAGTGGGTAGAGAGTTCCAAGGTCCTTTTAGTCATTCGTGACCCTAACTCCTCACCTGTCAGATGACCTTAAACTTTCACCTAGTTTTAGATTTATCTGTAGGAATCAATGTGGTCCTCTCAAAACTCATTTGTCTTCCTCAAGTTATATTTTCCAGTCTTTTACCAGAACTGGACTCATTCACTCTCTCCTTCATCTTCTTTATTCAACAATCATTTAATCCCATCCTTTTAGCACTTGAAGAGGTGGGTTCTGGGATCGCTAAGGAGCAGCGTGACACCGTCCCAGAGGAGCCTTTCTGCAGATGTCACCAGACTATTTCAATAGACTCCTGTTTCTCACTGTCTCCAGTCCCTCCCCTAACCATTTTACAATCTCTTTCCCATTATTTTCTGAAGCACAGCTCTGATGGTAGCACTCCCTTGCTCAATAATCACAAGTGCATTCCCAGTATAGGAAAAAAACCAACTAAAACAAAAAAAAAACAAACACACAAAAAATACACAAAAAACCCAACAACAACAATCAACCAACCAAACAAAAAAACACCAACAAAAATCCTCCAAAGTATTTAGGTGGATTTTCAAGGCCTGCTCGTCTGTGTTCCAACCTATCTTTTCAACCTATTCTTTCTTCATTCTACAATCCCTCCCTCTCCTGCTCTTTGCCTCTGCTCTGGCCAGTTCCTTGGACTGCCCTTCTCCATCACCTCCACACATCCATCTCCTTGTCATTTAGGATTCAGCTCAAACCCCTAGGAAGCCGTCCCCAATTCTCTTCCTTGAAATTCTCTATGCTTGCCTCTCTCAACTCCCGTAACAGTCCACTGTCTCTTTCCTTGGGCACTAGCTACCTTCTGCTGTGTATTGTGGTTATTTGTGCTCTCTGGGAGCCCAGCCATAAACACTCTGTCTCTGATCTGACTTGGTATTTTCTATTGAAGGCTTGTAATAAATATATGCTATTAAGGAATTGGATCCAACATTATTTCTGGGTTAGATCCCACCAGGGTAGCTATACAGTGGATGCCTACTGAGCTTTTGAAAAAAAAAATGAACTTCCCCAGGCCACAGAAGCACCATTTAGTGCATGAGGGTTACAGTTTATTAAATGATCCAGACTTAGTTATTTACTTGACGATGAATTGCCCATGGTTAACAATACACTGTCTTTTGAGGGGTTGTGAGCTCTTTCTTGGTACTAGCCCCTAAATCTGCATGGGTGCCTCTGAAACTAGAAAACGGAAAAGTCATTTATCATGGCTTTTGAAATCACAGGCAATGGAGTAAATTTTAAACTTATCACATTTTGCCCACTTTTCCTGCTTTGCCTCTTGCACCTCTGATATATTTGTTTATACTTTTCTTTCTCATACAGTTTGGCTCTAGGCTATTTTTTAGAGTGATTCCGTTGGGGTAGCTGCCAACCTCTATTAATGACAACCTGTGAGTGCTTGAGGAGGTGGGAGCGAGTTTGGTGAGAAAGAGGCAGGGAAGGCTTTTTTTCTGAGGAAGGGGGTGTTTCATCAAGGACAGTGGAAGACCAGATTGCCCCCACCCCGGGTTATGTAAGCCATCCACCCCATCTTGTGTGGATATCCTGAATCCATGAAGGTGACCCGAAATCAGCAGATGATCATGAAATGACCAATATTAAATTTCTCCACTCAGGACTTCCCTGTTGGCACAGTGGTTAAGAATCTGCCTGCCAAAGCAGGGGACACGGGTTCGAGCCCTGGTCCGGGAGGATCCCACATGTCGCAGAGCAAGTAAACCCCGTGCACCACAACTATTGAGCCTGCGCTCTAGAGCCCGTGAGCCTCAACTACTGAGCCCGCATGCTGCGACTACTGAAGCCCGCGCACCGAGAGCCCGTGCTTCGCAACAAGAGAAGCCCATGCCCCACAATGAAGAGTAGCCCCTGCTCGCCGCAACTAGAGAAAGCCTGCAGGCAGCAGGAAGACCCAATACAGCCAAAAAACAAAAATAATAATAAATAAATTTAAATAAATAAATAAATAAATAAATGAGTAAATTTCTCCACTCAGCAACATGATGTTTCAGAATAGAAGATTAATTCAGATAGAGAACATAAAGTAACATTTCTTGAACAACTAGGTTTATGATCTGAAATTTGAACCCATTACATATAAATCATTTGTCACTTTCAGATGATTTTGTTTGATTATTCTGAGCCTGAGAAATTCTGGAATCCCTAATCAAGTTGATTTTCTAGACTGTGAAGAGCCGTGATTAAGTCCTGGATAATGGTGACTTCACCAGAGATGTGGTGTTCTTGAAGTCTTTCCTTTGTAAGCCTTTGACCTTATCACCACAACTCTTTAAATTATGACAGAAAATATTAATGGGGAGAGGAGAGGAGTGGCATTGATGTGGGCATGGTGACATGTTGTAGAGGTGGTTTGTTCTGGTTATAGATGTGGCAAAATTCTAAAAGAAGCTTGTAAATATTTTTATAATTATAAAGGGAATGATTCTATACTTTAGTTAAAAATAATATTTAAAATGTGTGTTGAACAAATATATGTAACTGCTGCTAAATTGTTTTGACAAAATTAGCCCTGGATACGCTTTTAAAAAATACTCATTTCTTTCTCTGATAGTTAACTAATTCACCTGAATATAGGAAAATTAAAAGAGAAAAACGTACAGAAGAAAATAATGCAGCAATATGGTTAAAATGGTACTTTTTAAAAAAAATCGTTGAGTGTCAGCAGAAACTCCAAAGGCTAAGAATAATACAATAGGTTTCAGGTACCCCACACTGAGAAGTGAGATGTGTATCACCTGTGCAGGATGCCTGACGAGATGGAGGGACTGGGCAGAGTGATCTCCCACCTGGAGAGTATTGAAGAGGTAAGAGCATTGAGAAGGTGAGTTGCTTCTTCCTCACCTTAATCAAGTGAGACGAGGGATTTCAGAAGATCTGCTTGGAGGACTTGATATTCATCCCCTGGAGTCTGCTGAACTCAGAACTGGGGCCTGTTTCTTTCCAGGAGAAATCCTAAGGTAAGGACTGACCAGGGGATGCTGGGAGTGAACTGCACTTCCTCTGAAGGTGGGACAAAGGTGTTTCTTTCTTGGGGACCAGACCCCATTGGAAGGAGCAGCCTGTCCAGAATACTATGTCTAAGGACAATAGGACCCCAGCCTGGATGTGGAGTGCTGGAAGTCCAGGGGCCCAGGGAGTGTCAGAACTGTATTAGAGGAGAGGGTGTAAGAGGAAACGGTAATCAGGGGTATCCAGGGATGAATGTCTGAGGAATTTGCAGAAGATCCCTATGAAAGAAATAGTCAGCTCTGGGCTGCCATTTCCAGGGCACCAACACCAGATTATGAGTGTGTCATTCTGGAAAGCTCTTCCCTGCACCTTTACCTCTCCACACGCTTCACCCTCAACCAACCCCCAAGAAGCACACATTTCAGTTAGCAAGCCGTGGAGGATGCAAAGGGAGAGACTGAGCCGTCATCCCTTTTCCCCTGTGCAATCTTTCGTCGGAAGAGGGCCCAAGCAGCGGGACTGCTCAGGATACATAAAGAGATACACTGAACATGAATTTGGAGCTTTAATAGCACGCGTGACTGGAATTGCGTGATTCATAGATTGTACCGGACTTTGTATTAGCCGGGAAAAGACTATTCCTTTATTATTTGAGTCACCATAAAAAAATATGGAAACTCTGTGAAATTTCATCCAACGGCGGGGCATAGCAGATTCGTAGAGTGGATTCATAGAAGCAGCACTGAGAAAACATGGCTGGTTTCTGCGTGCTCTTAGAGTACCAATCACCCGAGATAACAACCGCCCACAGATAACCAGTGCATCTCAGTTTCTTTCTTTCCAGCCTCTTTTCTTTGCCTACATACATTTTGTAAAAACAAAATTGGGATCGTATTCTGTTGGTTACAGTTACATTTTCTATCTGTTTTCCTTAGTCCTTCACTAAAGTTTTTTTAAAAAGTTAGACAACAATAGCAAAATCCTTTAAAAAAAATAAATTGGGGTGAATCTGGAAGAGGCAAGGCACTTTAATGCCATCAATTTTCCGTAAAGGTCAAGGCAATTGTGTAATTGTGGAATGATTACCATTAAGGACTATTACAGTGCTTTGCAAATCGGTTAGTTTTACTGGCTGAATTTTGTTGGCAGAAGTGAGGCATCGCCGTATCTGAGAGTTTTACACTCCATTTCTGTCCTGTGTCGAACCCAGAGTGTGTGTGTCCCTGGTCTGCCCCCTTCACCACGAGTCATCAGTCTCTGTTGAAGTATCAGAAACACCTGATAATTGCAGCAAGACAATAATTTTGGCACTATTTCATTAATTATGTTTCCTTCCCAGCTGGTGTTTTTATTTCCAGAATTGTTTTTTCTTTCCTGTGTAGATTTCATGCCCCTTGGGCAGGGGCCACATTTTGCATTTTGTCTTGTCTTCTGCTATTGCCTAACAAACGCTGAAATATAATTTAAAAAATGGATTTGATTCACTGAGTTAGGATTCATCTACAGAGACTGGCAATGCCACAGGTGTTTTTCAGCCTTGTGTCTTTTTTTTTTTTTTTTTTTAATGCAAACCTACGTTTATTGAGTTGAAAGATGTGCATAATACATGCTTAGGGGAAAACATCATGGTACACAAGAACATGTATAGTATGTTCTTTTAGTAAAATTATATGTTGTGGTATTTCATTAAATGTGATTTTTAAAAATATAAAAAGTGGAACAGCAGAAAATATAGCATTTACTGAGTTTTAAGTACTCTATTAGACAAACCTACACATTATTTCATTTAAAATTCCCAATAATCCTGTAAGCTGTTCACTCATTTTTAATTTAATTATATTTTTAATGTACTTAAAATTGTCTCCATTTTATGAGTGTTGAAACTGAGGCACAAAAAATTAATTGCCCAAAGTTACATAACCAGTAAGCAGTAACAGCCTTGTGTCTTATGCTCCAAAGTTTTAGCTTTTCCAGCACCTTCTGTCGTCAGGAGCACATGCGCAAAGGACTCATGACTGTTTTGTAAATGAGGATGCCAGATATTAAAGGTATTCATAATCAGAAGGGACTACCCCTTTCAACTAAGGTGTGACATTGGCGAAGTTGCTGGTTTTTTTCTCTATCACAGTTGTAAATTGACAGCCTAGGATAGGCTTGTTTTATTTGCTTTACACATTTTTTGTATAAGTTGAATTAATTGATAATATATACAAATCAAGAGGCTCACATAAATGTTTAAGATAAAACAAAACAAAATTGCTGGCAACTCAAGGCTCACTCCTGCTTGACAACAATCAACCGAGTATCTATTTTGCTTGTGGATAGGGCGTACACACTCCATAAGGCTACAGTCTCTGCTACTCTGTACTGTTACCAACTCTGTGGCAATATGATATTTATCACTTAACATTGCTTGCATTTTTTTCTAGGCACAGCCCACTTCAATCATTCGGATAGCTTGCCTTGTCCCTGTATGCATTTTTACCTTTTGGCTGTGCAGCACAGCATGCGGGGTCTCAGTTCCCCAACCAGGGATTGAACCCGTGTCCCCTGCAGGGGAAGTGTGGAGTCTTAACCACTGGACCACCAGGGAAGTCCCCTTGTTAGCATCTTAATTTTCTAAGTTCTGCTCCTTTCCTTGTCCAAGCCACCTTCCTTTCTAGAAAACTCTCCTAACTTGTCTCCTTGAATGTCTCTTGACCTTCTCCAGGCAAGGCTTGGACAACAATGGCTTCCCATTATCTTCAGGACAAAATCCACTGTAATTAACATCTCTCCAAGACCCTCCACCTTCCATTCCAGCCGGGATCTCTATCGTCTTTCCAGAATCCTTGTCTTTTTTCTGCCACCTCCAGACTCCCTCTCCTAAGGACATCATGCATGCTCTTTGCTCGTCCTGGAATACTCTTACCCCCTCAATTTACTTTACGTTTACTTTTCATCTTTTTTTAAAAATAAATTTATTTATTTAATTTATTTATTTTTGACTGCACTGGGTCTTCATTGCTGCTCACGGGCTTTCTCTAGTTTCAGCAAGCGGGGGCTACTCTTCGTTGTGGTGTGCAGGCTTCTCATTGCGGTGGCTTCTCTTGTTGCGGAACACGGGCTCTAGGCACGCGGGCTTCTGTAGTTGTGGCACGTGGGTTCAGTAGTTGTGGCTCGCAGGCTCCAGAGCGCAGGCTCAGCAGCTGTGGTGCACGGGCCCAGCTGCTCCGCGGCATGTGGGATCTTCCCGGACCAGGGCTCGAACCCACATCCCCTGCATTGGCAGGCGGGCTCTCAACCACTGCGCCACCTGGGAAGCCCTACTTTTCATCTTAAACTTCCTTTCTCAGCCAGTGCCTCTTCATAATCGTGGGTACTCTCCTAGTATCCCATCATTTCCCTTTTGAAACAGCTTTCACATTTTAACTTCTTTGTTCAATATCTTGATCTCCACTAGGCTGTAAGGTTTATGATTCTATTTGTCTTATTCACAGTTGTAACTCCAGTACTTAACTCAGGGTCTAGTACCTGCTTTTTGTGCTCAAATACATGAAAGGAACCAAACATGAAGCCGTGAGGCTCTGTCAACATAAGAAATATGTATGAGAGGTGAAAAACCTGAGTGAATGGGTTATTTAGCACTAGAAAATTGTGCAGTTTTGTTACAGGAGTCAAGTAGAAAAATCATATGATGCAGAAAAATAAAGATAATAAAAATCACTCCAAATCCTCCTTTCAAGATAAATGAGAACTGTAAATATTTCTGTATAAATCATTCCTGTGTTTGATTCTAGGCACATATAGATATAGGCATAGGTTGGTAATTTGATTTTTTCTTGAACGTATTGTGAAACTACTCCAATGCCATTAAATATTCTTTAAAATGTCATTTAATGCCCATGGTGTATATGTTTCACAAATGATACCCACATTCTTTCCTATTATAGGATTTTTAGATTGCTCATATTTTAATTTTTGCTTTTGTTTATACCTTAAGCATTTGTTTATTGAATGTCATGTCACGGCTGTGCCCTCTGCTTTCGGAATACTGGGAAGGACAGTATATTTTTGAAAGGTCTTAATATTGAGAAGTCCTACAGCAGAATGGTCAAGAGCATGGACTCTGGAACTACATTTCCCAGACTTGGATCATGACTCTATCATTAACCAGTTTGTGTGACTTTGAACATGTTACTCAACTTCTGAGTGCTTTTGTTTCCTTATCTATAAAATGTTACATAATGCTGAATCAGGCTTTCACTAAATCTCACTTGGGCTCTTTCAATGGACTTTTTTCCTACTTTCCTTTGATCCTTCCTTCCATTCCAATTTATCATCTGTTTTCTATTGACTCTTGAAGTACAGCTCTGATATTTTCATTCTGTTGTTCACAAATCACCAGTACCTCTCTATGTGGAAAAAAGCTGTAGCCCTGCTTAGCGGAATAGTCAAGGCTCTCCAAGTCTGTGCTCCCACTCTACCTCTTCACTCTTATTCTTTGTTTGTTTCTTGCTCTTCACCTTGGCTCTCGTCAGCACCTTGGCTTGGCACGCTCTTCCTAGGCTCTACTCATCCCTATTCTTATAACTGAGGACTCAGCTCAAACTTCTAGGAAGTTCAAAGTCCTTATTTCCTTCCTTTGAAGTGCCCTCTTCCCTCCTCCACATGCTCATTACACTTTATCTTTACTTCTCTTTGGTCACTTATGTTTTTCTCCAGTTGCATTTTGGTTATTTGTGATTTGGGGAGCTCAGCATGTGGTAACACGTGCACCATCTGTCTCTGATCTGGTTTGATTTTTGCTGCAGGACTATGCCTTTGTAGGCATGCAATAAATATGTGCTAAATTAATAAATGGATTCCAAAGTGTTTGGGGACTCGATCCCACTTTGCTTTAGGAAAATATTAACTTTTCCAGCCCATAGTGTTTAAATCATGCGGTTAAAACAAGAATTAAAGCAACAATACATGCAAAGCACTTTCATCTAATTTAGTTCTGCTTTATGCATCTTTTCCTATACCCACTATATTTTTCTCAGATATTCTATACCCATGGATTAAAAAAGCAGTATTTTTCAGCAGGGATTGCTAGCAGGTTTTGTCCTTTCATCCCCTCCACATACAGTACTTTTCGTGTAAACAGGTGCAATGACTATATCTGTGGCTCTCCTCTTTGCTCTTTCACTATCACATTTGCTGCTGCCTGGCTGCATTCTGGAATATACTATTTGTCAATTCATAGTAAAAGATGAGGGTGAGGATAGGGTCATGAGTAGAGTGTTTAGTTTGTCTTGAAGAACAGTACTTTCATGCAGTTGAAGGGTGGTTGCCCAGGGTTTTGGTTGGCATAAACTATAGAACTCTCGTGTCAGGAAACAGATAGTAAAGGAAATCAACATGCCTTCTTACCTTAATTCATGCTGCCTGTGATTCATGAGGCACAGCCTGGGTCAGTTTTCCTGAGCCCATCATCATCATCAGCATCTCACTCCACCTGCCTCAAAGTTAGGGCAGAGACCACCCAGATTCTGGCACTGGGCTATCCAATAGTCTTCACTGTGTTACTTGTGAACACTGAATTTAAGTGGAAAGTGGGAAGTGTGTACTTCAGGTGTTCCTCGGCAGGTGTCTCTGTCAATTGGAAATCAGGCAAAATAATTTTTTTAAAAAGTTTAATTCTTTTCTATAATTGAAAGTGTGTGTATGTAGATGGTATGACTCATCATGCCACAATAGCAGCTTGTAACACCGTTTAAATGCCAAAGTCACGGCAACGGTCGGTGAAACTCCCTGTACAGATGGCATCCCACTTACTTGTTGGCATTTGGATATATATCCAAATACTTTCCACATGGTGTAGCTTTGATCAGGATGAAAATGAGCCTTGTCAGTTGCATTTGGGAGGGAGAGTTTCCCTTCAGTTTGACATCGGATATGAAAGCCAGAAGGAAATGGGAGGAAAGAGAAAAGTTTGGGCCCAGAAGCTTAGGTCAAGCTCACCAAGCTTTCAGTGGTTCTGCTGGTGGAAGCCTAAGGATTGATGCAGAAACCAGGATTTTTCCGAGAAGTCAAACACAGAACTCCAGGTATCTATGCCTATATTTTTATCAAGACCCCATTTGTCTACACAAAGAGAATGAAGGGAGGACACACATTGGTTTTAGAATTCAGGAGTCTGGATTTATTTTCTCTTAATTATTATAAGCCCTGAAACTTGCTTATGCTGCACTTTGTAGGATCATAAGACATATATAAATTTCTCATGGCATAAATATTTCTCAAATATTAGCATATTGACTAACTGATGGTACTGAGTTAAAATTTTTAAAATCAAGCAATCAAGAGAAACAAGGAAGTTGACATTATTGCTTCATAATGAGGGTTTGAAACTAGTAATTTAATCATTAGCTGGTTTGTGATTGCCAAGCAATCAGAAAGCATAAAGTTCCGTGAAATGGCTTTGGAAGAAACACGGCGAGGTCAGACAGTGGCTTTTAAGTACATCATAAAGCAAATGCACAGATGTGGCTTGGAATTTTTTTTTTAAATAAAAGGAATAATTTTGGAAACTCTTAAAATATTGCCTGTTTAGTATAGAGCTTTATCTTCTGCCTTCCCTGGCTTCCCCGTCCAGGCATGTGATTTTGAAACTAGTGAACAGCGGCGGGTGGAAGCTGGCAGAAACAGCAGCGCCAGTCCTCTTGAGGTGTGAGAGGCATCTACATGGTGCTGTGTCGCAAGGATCGCGAGGCCTTTCCTACCACACCGCCCAGGGCAAAGACACCCAGCTACTCCTGAGGCTGGGGCTTGCTCCTTTGGCCTCAGGCTGTTATTTGCAAATCCTGTTTGGCCACAATCTATGCCGGTATCTCTGGTTTGCATCTGGGTTTCCCTGGATTTGGTCAGCCTTCACCCAAGTTTGGTCTTGTGCCATCTGCCCCCTCATCCTCTGTGGAGCTAGTGAAAACGAAGATTCCTGGTCTCCATTCCAGACCCGCAGAATCAGGATCTCTGGATCCTGAAGTGAGGCCCAGGAATCAGCATTAGCAATTCCTTTGGAAAGATTTAAAAAACCCAGGCAAGTAAAATTAATATTTATCAAATACACGTATACCGTCCACCAGAATTAACAGACTTAATTTTATCACTTTTGTCTTGAATTTTTCAAAAAAGAGATAGCACATTTCAGGTACAATTTAAGCTTCTATTTCTCTCTCCCTACTCAACCCCCTGCCCCTTTTAGTTGTAATCACAGTTGTGAATATGGTTAATATTTCTTGCATCCAGGTTTTATATGTATATTATGGTTTCCATGTGAGAATTCCTTCTTAGCATTTTTTGGGAAATTTATATATATTTTTAAATCCCAAATCTTGCGAAGAATCAGTTGAGAAATTGGGAAAATGGGAAAATAGAATTCTCAGAGACATTGCTGATTGGAAGGAATTCATTCAAGTCGAAAGCAGAAGATACTGACAAGTGTTGCTGAAGGTTAAGGTTGACGCCTTCAGGAACGAGGACAGGAGTGGGTAGAATTGAAGTGGTCGCCATTTGACCAGATAGCCTTGCTTCTGACTGTGGCCATATTAAGAGCGTGTGAGTATGAGTTTTCTCCCCTTTCTTAGTATATCAGTTATACTTCTTTTTATTTTATTTTTTACATTTCTTTGGGGTGCCTGAGTTTACAATATACATTTATAACTAATCAAAGTCCACTTTCAAATAACATTATACTAATTCATGGGTGTTGTGAGTACCTTACCATAACAAATTAATTCTAATTCCTCCCTTCCATTCTGAGTATCATTGCTGTCATTCCTTCCACTTATATAAATAAGCATATATAGCATGCACATATATATATGCATATACATATACACACATATATATATATATACACATAAGCATACATAATTGAATACATTATTGGTATTATTATTTTGAACAAACTGTTATCTGTTAGGTCAATTAAGAATTAGAAAAAAAAATTTGTTTTACTTTCACTTATTCCTTCTTCAGTGTTCTTTCTTACTTTCTGTAGATCTGACTCTTTCCTTCTCTCTAAGAACTTCTTTTAACATTTCTTGCAAAGCAAGTCTACTGGAAACAATTCCTTTAATTTTTGTTTGTCTGAGAAACTCCTTATTTCTCCTTCACTTTTGAAGGATAATTTCACAGGGTACAGAATTCTAGGTTGGGGGGTGCTTCTCTCAATACTTGAAAATTTCATTCAATTCTTTCCTGCTTGAATCATTTTTGAGGAGAAGTTGGATGTAATTTTTATCTTTGTTCTTCTATAGGTAAGGTATTTTTTCCTTCCGGCTTCTTGCAAGTTTTTTCTTTATTGTTGATCTTCTGTAGTTTGAAAATGATATGCCCAGGTGTAGATTTTGTTTGTTTGTTTTTGTTTGCATTTATCCTACTTGTTCTCTGAGCTTCCTGGATCTGTGGTTTGGAGTCTGATATTAATTTGGGGAAATTCTCAGTCCTTATGGTTTCAAATATTTCCACTGTTCCTTTCTCTCTTCTCCTGGTAGTCTCATGATGTGTACGTTACACTTTTTCTAACTGCTCCACAGTCGTTGGATAGTCTATTCAAGTTTTTGTAGTTTTTGTTGCCTTTGCTATTCAGTTTTCAAGGATTCTATTAATACATCCTCCAGCTCAGAGATTCTTTTCTTAGCTGTGTCCAGTCTACTAATAAGTCCATCAAAGGCATTCTTCATTTTTGTTAGCGTTTTTTATCTCTAACATTTCTTTTTGGTTCTTTCTTAGGATTTCCATC